>NC_067169.1:78446532-79049433 GCF_903995435.1 Acomys russatus | reverse complement strand
CTCTGTGTGTGTGTGTGTGTGTGTGTGTGTCTCTCTGTGTGTTTCACAATTTGTGTGTTTCCACAGGGAAAGGTGGTAGTCAGAAGGCAGCTTTGTACTTCTACCCTTTTTCGGCTAGAGAGGTGGCTCAGCAGTTAAGAGTACTTACTGCTTTTGCAGAACACCTCAATTGAGTCCCTGCATCCACATGGTGGCTCACAACTATCTGTAACTCTAGTTCCAGCGAATCTGATGCCCTCTTCTGGTATTTTTGGGCACTGGGAATGCATGTGGTACACAAACACACATTCATGTTCATCTGTGTATCATGTGCATGCCTGGGAAGACAGCATTGGACCTCCTAGGACTCTAATTACAACTGTTTGTGAGTCAGCATGTGGGCGCTGGGAATCACACCTGGGTCCTCTGCAAGAACAACCAGTGCACTTAACCTCTGAGTCATCTCTCCAGCTCTCTTCTTCTACCTTTATGTAGACACAAGACTAAGCTGTCTTGCTGGACCTTAATGGATTTTTTTAAAAAATGAAAAGTGAGTTTACTTAGAGTTTTATTCAAAATTGGAGAGTGAAAAATTCTTAGTCTTTCTTGGTCTTGCCAATATCAATGTTATACCTCATAGAAGAGATTATATTCACCTGCAGAGTTAGCTGTGGACTAAGAGGTAGGGAGGTGGGGAGACACGGAGTACCAGCTAGAGGGCTTTGTTCTCCTGATGGCCTTCATCCCCTCTGCATCTTACCTTCTTTCTGCCTCCACTTCCACAGGGTTCCCTGAGCTCTGAGGGGAGGGATTTGATGGAGACCTCCATTTAGGGTTGGCTGTTCCAAGGCCTCTCACTCTCTGCGTGTGTCTGGCTATGGGTCTCTATGTTTATCCCCATCTGCTGAAGGAAGAAGCTTCTCTGAGGATGGCTGAACAAGGTACTGGCTTATGAGGTAGCAGAATATTCTCATATTCCCTACTATAACCCCCTCTCCTTTCCCCCTTCCCGCTTGATCCTCCCATTCCATTCCCCCCTTCTATCCATATCTGTCTGTGTTATTTACCTTCCCTAATGAGACCTATCTGTTCCCTTTAGTCCCTTACTCTATACCTACCTTCTGTTTGTCTATGGATTATAGCTTGGTTATCATTGACTTAACAGCTAATATCCAATCATAAGTGAGTTTATACCATGTGTGTCTTATCTGGGTCTGGGTTACCTCACTCAGGATGATCATTTCTAGTTCCATCCATTTGCCTGCAAATTTCCTGTTGTCATTTTAAAATGTTACATATTTACTCAGTTTACACCCCTAATGCAGCCCCCTCCTTCCTCTCCTCCCTGTTCCACCCATTTCCTCCTTTACCCCTTCCCCTTCTCCTCAGAAAAGGGGAGTCCCCCCAACACCAATCTGTCCTGGCCCATCAAGTCACATCAAGACTAAGTGTATCCTCTTCCACTAAGGCCAGACGAGGCAATCCAGTTAGAGGAAAGTAATCCAAAAGCAGGCAAAAGAGTCTCTGAGGAAAGAATTGAAGAATGAATCGGTAGGATTAATATAGTAAAAATGGCCATCTTACCAAAAGCAATCTGCAGATTCAATGCAATTCCCATGTTGCCAGATTTTTAACAGCTGCATGTTATTTAAAGTATATAGTTTACAACAAGCTTTAAAGATTAAGTAAATAATGGAAAAATTCCTTTGGGTTTTTTGAGACGGAGTCTCATGTAGCCCACGCTTGCTATTAACTCTATATAGCTAAGAATACCCTTGATTTTTTAGACTTCTGTCTTCACCTCCTAAGTGCTAGGATTACAAGTATGCACCACAAGTCACAAATATATGCACTTTTCTTATTATACAAAATTTCCTTTGTTTAATGAAATTGTAAGGTGGTTATAGTGCATTGCTTTGATTTAAGGATTTTAGAATGCTATATGCTAAAATTCAAGGCTACAAGAATTATGGCCTTAATCAATTTATTTTATTTAGTGTTAACATTTTATTTGGGTGACTTTAGGGAAAACTACAGACAGTTCTCTGTAGGCTGTTTGGTCTTTAGCACTTGTGTTGAAATTCTGTGACTCTCATTCAGCAGGAAAGGCAGCTTTCATTTCTTTTAAAAAAAGATTTTATATGTATGGCTGTTTTGCCTGTATACCATGTGCATGCCTTGTTCCCCTGGGAGCTGGAATAGGGAGTCAGCTCACTTACCACTGAAGTTACAGACAGTTGTGATCCACCATGTGGATACTAGGAATTGAATTCAGACGCTCTGTAAAATCAACAAGTGAGTTTCACCACGGAATCATCTCTCCAGCCCCTTCTTTGCTTTTCATGTCCCCATAATTTTCATGGCATTTTATCCTGCCTCAGACTTATGTTACCAAACAGCTCTTTCTCCTGGCACCAAGCAGAAGGATTCTTGCCAAGGACCATTTCACTGGGAGTCTGGCATTTCTTGGACTCCTTACTAAAGGACATCTCTGTGGATGGCTAGGCACATTGCAGGTCGTCAGATCTGAGTGGAATTATCGCAGACAGATGGATTTTTGTTGCATACTGCATAGAAAACTTTATTTACTTTTATTTGTATCTCTATGAATGTTAACAAATTCAATGTTAATGAGATTCAGTTTGATAGACTATTACATGTGTTCAATGTGGAATTGTCAATGTAGGTGGTGAGATTCATCCCAGGTGCTTGATTATGCCACTGAAAACTATCTCAGCATGAGCTTCAATGAAGCATGCTTGGAGGCTTTTGAAATAGGGATATTGAGGAGCACACACTGCAAATTTAATGTGGGCATTCAGAGGGAGCAGTATACACATAACATGGTTCTGGGCATCTCACAAAAAAGAAGGATACACTGTATTTTATTAGCACATATTAATTATACAGAACAGTGGGTTTCGTTATGACGTTTTCATATATATACATGCAACCTATTTCAATATTACTACCTATTAACCCTCTCTTCTCTCCTTCCTCTTCTCCTAAGACTTTTTTAAAAACATTTTTATTAAGTATACAATGTTCTGTCTGCATGTGTGCCTCCAGGCCAGAAGAGGGCACCAGATCTCATTATGGAAGGCTATGAGTCAGCATGCGGTTGCTGGGAATTGAACTCAGGACCTTTGGAAGAACAACCAGGGCTCTTAGCCTCTGAGCCATCTCTCCAGCCCCACCCTCCCAAGACTCAACGATAGGTAAGAGTCTTTTAAACTGCTCAGAGGATATAATTTATAATGAGTTCAAGGATTAAGCCACATTTAAAAAGCTAGGCTTAAAATTAAATAAAATATGATCTTGTTTACTCATTTTACTGAAATTATTTTCTTTTCTAAATGTAATTGTTAATGTATTTTTTCAGTTGTGCTATTTGGGATTCACAGTGGCAGGTGCTAATATAGTTAAATTCAAGATCACGCTCAGTAAGGCTTTTAGGGAAATACTTCATTAGTTGTTTTTATGAACCTCACTTGAAATATCTCTAGGAAAGGGGACATTATTTCTGCAGGCAACTTGCCTTTCCTCTCTTGTGCTGAAATGACTTGTTCTCAGATTCTGGGATGAAATGCTTCTTCCCCTGTAATCTCCATACTTTTCTCTGTGATTTTTAAACTTATCTCACAATGATTCAGTCAAGAAAATTAATATAACCACTACTTGGCATATTTAGTTTATCAGATATGAACATTAGAAATATACTCATAATAATTTTCAAAGCTCAATACCTTCTTTGTTTTTTTTTTTTAAAGATTTATGTATTTATTATTTATACAGTGTTCTGCCTGCCTGTGAGCTTGCATGCCAGAAGAGGGCACCAGATCTCAGTATAGGTGGTTGTGAGCCACCATGTGGTTGCTGAGAATTGAACTCAGGAACTTGGGAAGAGCAGACAGGGATCTTAACCACTGAGCCATCTCTCCAGCCCCCTCAATACCTTCTTGTTACCATAGTGATCAAACTAATAAGAGAGCTCAAAAAAAATCTTTCCTCTAGGGATGGAGATGGCTTAGTAGTTAAGAGCACTGGCTGCTCTTGTAGAGGACCCAAGTTCGATTTTCAACACTCATAGGCAGCTTACAACTGTCTGTAATTCCTGACCCAGGGGATCCAATGCCCTCTTTTGGCTCTTACAGGCACCAGTTACACATGCAGTGCACAGGCAATAAAAAACACCCATACACACAAAATAATTAAATAAAAATTAATTTTTTTTGTTTTTTTGAGACAGGGTTTCTCTTTGTAACCTTGGCTGTCCTGCACTCACTTTGTAGACCAGCCTGGCCTTGAACACACAGCAATCCGTTTGCCTCTGCCTCCCAAGTGCTGGGATTAAAAGCATATGCCACCATGCCCGGCTAAAAATTATTATTTTTTAAATAATTTCTCTGGGTTGCTGGATAGATGGCTCAGAGGTTAAGAGTACTGGCTGTTCTTCTAGAGATCCTGAGTTCAGTTCCCAGCAACCGCATGGTGACTCATAACCACCTCTAATGAGATCTGGTGCCCTCTTCTGACAGGCAGAACAGTGTATACTTAATTAATTAATGGATGTTAAACATTACTTTTTCCTATCTAATTGAAACTTTCCATATTTTGACCACAGTCTCTCCACTCCTCTCAGCTTATAGTTCCCAATCACTACCACTCTATTTTCTGTCTCCTGATTGTAATGGATTTAGATTACAAAAGCTAAGAACATGCAATATTTGCATTTCTCTAAAAGCTTGACTTGTTTCACTACATGTAGGAAAGTTCTTGTAAATGTTGTACCTTATGTCAAGTCCTTAGAGACACAGTCCCTCTATGTAGTCCTGAATGGCCTGGAATTGGCTAGAGACCAGGTTGGCCTCTAACTTATAGATATCCTTCTGCCTCTGCCTCTGCCTCCCAAGTGCTGGGATTAAAGTCCTGCACAACCACACCCAGCTTTGTGTCAACTCTAAAAGCACAGCCTTTGAGTCCAAAACAAATAGAAGATTCTTCACACTGAGTTTTAGACTTATTTATTATGAGGCAATAGGAAACCAAACTGGTAGGAAACTGAGTTAATAAAAAGAGTGGTCTAAAGTAAACAAGGTGGCAGTGGTTTATATATAAGATGGACTGGTAGAGACGGTATTTATTTTGCTGTTGCTGAGTGGTAATTTTTGATCCAGAGACTACAGAATGAACTGAGGTGGACACTGAGAGGCTATTGGGAAAGGAAGTTATATAGTATAGCCACTGTGGATAATCACACTTGCTTTTATAAAAAAAAAATCTGGAAACATTTCTTCATTTCCTTTACTAAGTATGTTTGTTAAGATCAGAGAGTGGTGGAGTCTGTCTAAGTAAAAATAAAGTAGCACCAGCACTGGCAAACCTGAGGAAGTTCCAATGTTTTGACATGGGCATCGGGTTGGGGATGTGACACAGGTGTAGCCGACTTCAAAAGTGAACTGAATATATCTATTTGAGCTGATACGAGTTTATCTGACTTGATGTCAGCAGCTCTGGAGAAGATATTTAGTTATCCATTATCAGACTTAAATGGAGTTTCATCCCTGCTTTTAGGAAACAAAACAAGAGGAGGATGGGCTTGTAAACCAGTGGCAGAACACTTGACCAGGATGCATGAGGCTCTGGGATCAATCCCCAATGTAGAAAAAAAAGGAGGCCAAAAAAGTTAAGCAACCTTCCAACAACAGCAAAAGCACACAAACTACCACCAAAACATAAGAGGTAAAAGAATATATTTAACAACCACCAAAGTGTTGTTGAGGGTTAAATGAAAAATTAATGTGTAAGTACTGGTCGATTTTCTACAACTCCTAGTTTAACTGGTAGCATTTATTATTTAACACTACATATTCTATGAGATAATACTTTACATTTTATGAATTATAATTTCTAGTTCAGTATATTGCTTCTCTTGCTCATATGCCTATGCTCCAGAAGAGGTGGCCGTAGAATAGCAGGTGTCAGATTTTTACATGTCATGGTTTTGATAAAAAAAAAAAAAAATGAGTGGAGAGTCCAACTTAGAAATTCTGGTTTCAAAAAGGCCCCATGCTTTAGGCTTTCAGGGAGAGTTAGGTAGAAGACACAAAACTGGGAAAAAGAGTAGAAAGATACAGAGTCAAGGAATGTACCAGAGATGACACAGTGAAAGTCAGGGTTGGTCCAACAGCTCAAATGAATCATGATAAACATTTCCTAAAAGAAAATTAATTCTCATATCAGAATGATTGACAAGCTTCCAGATCATCTGAGAACATTAATTGGGCAAAGCAGCAGACCCAGGACTTTGTTTTCAGCTTAAATGACACCAGGTTTAAGAACGAGTTGACTCACCAGTGCCCTGGAACTCAAAGGGTTCAAACTCTGGCTAGAGTTTGGAGATGGCTGGAGAAGCAGGAGGTGCCTCCCCGACGCTGTGTTTAAACATACTTCTAGTTAGTGGTGACCTTCCATTAGGCCTCCAGGGAGCAGTCAGTCAGTGTGGCCAGTGCCATTGCTGCCGTACCCAGAGGCCACAGAGAACAGAACTGGGCAGGAGGTCAGAGGGCTTTTTTCTTCTCTCAAGGCCAGAAATGTCCAGCTACTAAAGATACATAAAGAAGGGAACCACGAGAGGAGGCAGTAAGAGATGGGCCTGACTCAGCAACCAACCACTCATGATGTTCCTGTGGGGAACATGTCTCTGTTTCTGGTGCTTGGATACTGAGTCTCACCTAGTTGTTTTTGATGGAAGGAGGGTGGCAAACTGTTGAAGGGAAGGTGAGATTCTGGGGACGATTGTTGCCAGCCAGAATCCATAGATGCCTTTGGGGTGTATTTCATGTCGTGTTCTAGGCCATTGGTTTCAGATTTCCAATACTGGTGGGAAGATTCTTCTGGATGCCAAGTCTGTGCTGAGTGCTGTGTTTGAGGCTCTGGGTGAGCCAAGGAAGTAATGCTTTAGTTTTGCCCTTTACAGGCTGCTAGTTGCTGTCTGATTCGGAGCTTGGGAGCTGACAAAGTTTAGAGGGTGATCTGTCTTCTGTTAGAAAAACCTACTGGAGACACCAAGCTGCCCTGGGAATGGGTCTGAGTGGATCCATTGATGTGGTGCTTTAAGATACTTGCGGGAGGGTTTGGGGAGTTGGCTTGCTATAGAAATAATGTGCCTTCACAGTGAAAAATCACCCTGCACACTTAAGAGACTAATAAAGGAAAAGCTCTTTTCCTGGAAAAGTCTGGCCAGCTGTTGCTAATGCCTAAAGAAGTGCAAATCTCCAGTAGAAGGTTTTACTAACTTATATACACCTTAGTCTTATTTATTTTGCAATTGCTGTAATCCTTAAATTTCTTTCATCTCCAGGACCCAGGTTACACTTTGAACAATTTAAGAGGCAGAAGCCTGCAATTCTGGTCACTTGGGCAGAAGGGAGATTTACCCAGCAAAGGTATTGCCAGAATTGTTTTTAAGTATGCTAATGTTCTTTTCCAATAGTTCTTACCTGCATTCAGCTTGCCCACCTGACTGAATTATGCTTTCCCTGATAAGAGCACAGGGGACCTAATTGCAGACCAGGACTTAGTGATGCTTGTGACCCCACACTACTCCCTCAAGATGCCTGTTGAGACCTGTTCCTTGTGGATGGACCTAAACTCTGGTCAATCCTGGTGAATAGATTTTAAATGTACATCCTACTAAAAATGGTCATTTTGCTTATCTCAAACAGACCTGGTTAGTGTACTACTTATCTCTGGGTTTTTTTTTTCTTTTTTTTGTTTTGTTTTGTTTTTGTTTCCCCTGGGGACAGGGTTTCTCTGTGTAGCCTTGGCTGTCCTGGACTTGCTTTGTAGACCAGGCTGGCCTCGAACTCATAGTGATCTGCCTGCCTCCCATGTGCTGAGATTACAGGCATGCACCACCACTGTCCGCCTACTACTTATATCTGGATAAGTAGTTTGGAGAGATTCTCCCTTAGCTAAGTTCTGCTTTCTGTGATTTAATGTGTCCTAAGCAAATCTATTAGTAGATCCTTTAGACATGGATTCTATCACTTTGAGTTTCTTTTGCATCAGTCTCAGCGGATAAGAATTCTTGGTGTGCAAATATGAGGACACTAGTTCAAAACCCTAGCACCCACATAAAAAGCTGTAAGTGGCGTCCTAGACAGGAAGCCCCATGGGGACTTGCTGCCAGCCAGCCTAGCAGCAGGTTTAGTGAGACACTCCATCTCAAGAGAATAATGTCCAGAGTGGAGAGCAGGATATCCTAGATCCTGTGGCCTCCATGAACAGCTCCCCCCCCCAAGTGTAAAAAAAGATTCTAAAGATAAGCCCCATTACATGGGAGGCTGATGTAGGAGGACTCACAAGAGTGGGAGGTCGTCCTTTGCTACACACACACAGACACATGAAGATGGAAGAAAAGGAAGGTGAAGAGAAAGAGAGGTACATGCTGGCTGGTAAAATGCACAAAAAAGTCCTCCAGGCTTTTTTCTTCCTGATGTTATCTCCACACCACACTTGTTGGAGGGCCAAGTACTACTTAAGGCCTAAGACTCAAACTTCTTAATTGGTGGTCAGATCATTTGTCCTTGCAAGAGTAGGACCCTCTTGGAAAATCAGTTTTAGCTCAGGGCAAGTGCTCCATTTACCCACGGTGCCTATAATTTCACATGAGGACTTTGATACAGGGCTCACCACCTTGCAGGCTTGAATATGTGGAATACTTACTTCTGTTGTAATTATATGGTGGTGTTGCAAGCTTAATTCATGGCAGGGAATTAGGCACCTACCACTAAACAGTCTTTTAGTGATTTGGAATCACCTAAACCTGCTACCGTTAGCCAGAGACACAACTGGATAGCAGATAATCTAAATCAGTGGTTCTCAAACTTCTCTGTGTCTGAATCATCTGAACTTCCCAGAAAAATGTCCTCACCCTTGTTAAAGATGCTACAAGGCTGTGTGACTGGTTAGAACTTCTATAATTTTTTTGTTGGAGTGGTACAGATCTGGAGCCAAATTATCTTGTGCTATTTATCTTTCTTTTTGTTGTTGTTTGTTTTGTTTTGTTTTGTTTTTGAGACAGGGTTTCTCTGTGTAGCCTTGGCTGTGCTGGAACTCACTCTGTAGACCTGGCTGACCTTGAATTCACAGAGATTCACCTCTGCCTCCCTAAGTGCTGGGATTAAAGGCGTGTGCCACCATGCCTGGCTTTTAGCCACTTTAATAGCCATTCATTGCCCACATCTGTGTTTGTCCTAACATACTTTTAGGTAAATCCTTTTGGAATTTCCCAACAGACAACTAGCTTCTACCAATCCAAAGGCTAGTAATGTCATTTACCAAGTTTTCCCACATTGCTATAGCCTGCCTCCCTGATATTCCTATGAACCCTTTGAAAATTGCCTCAGTCTGTGACTTTGTTTTGTTCTATTACTATAACTTCACAACCTAAAATCATGTTGGAGCATGGTATTCAGGGCAACCTGAGCCTGTGTTCCTGAGTCATGGTCACTCAGATTTGTCTCCCTTCAGACAAGTGCTGTGTTTCTGCATCGAAACTGGTTTCTATCCATAGCATTCCCTTTTTCTGTCCTTTGATGAGTCCTGAAATTAAGTTGCAAACCAATACTGTAAGTCAATATGTTAGCTTATGGGCCATAATTAGAGAACTGGTGCTCTAAACAGAGATGACATAAGAAATTTTTGTTTGTTTGCTTGAGACAGGGTTTTTCTGTAGCCCTGGCTGTCCTGGAATTCAAGAGTTCTATCTGCCTCTGCCTCCCTGAGTGCTGGAATTAAAGGCATGCACCATCATGGTTGACATAAAAAACAAAAAGAAACCAACAAACAAAAACCTCTTAAAGCTATAAGGCTGGTGTGTAGCTCAGTTGGTAGAGCACTTGTACAGGATGCATGAAGCCCTGATATTCCCATTTCCCAGAACTGTGGCTCGACCTCAGTCAGGCTTAGTGGTAGATCCATTTACTCACTGAGCCGTCTCAGCAGTCCTTTTTGAGGTATTGATAAACCCTGGGGTCTTGGCTTGCTGAACAACACTCTGTCATTGTGCTACAACTCTGGCCTTTCATCTTTCCAACACATAGATGCAAAGAAAAAAAAATCTTCATTTGCAAGTGTAGTTTGCTGTACTTGGAGAAACCACTTTTCTTTTGCCCGTATAAGCAGACTGGTGGCCGTCTCCTGTCCTGCTTCCCCTGGTGTTGTAGCATTAACTCTAACAAAACGCTTCTTCTCAAAGGGTCGTTTGTTTTCTGGCTCTAGGAATGTGGGGACTGCACTGGTAACAAGAAGGGAGAAGCCACAGAGTAGCAGCCTTGGGGACGGTGGCTCAGAAGCTCCTGCTGTCAGAGTGGCAAGCTGGCCTGCTGCACGATAGCTGAAGATGCGCGGCTAGGAGGTTGACGGACCAAGCTACAAATGTGGCAAGGCAGCTCATTGCAGGCAAGCTAAAGGATAAGCTTAACAGTTCAAACAGGCGGGAATGTGTCATGGGAGTATAGGGAGGGTGGAGAGCTGAGGCTGAAGAAAGATTAAAGACTGTAAAGAGCCAGAGCAAAACCAGAGGTCCTGGTTGCCAGAAGAGTTCCACAGACCTGTCAAGCCTCAAACCCCCTAAGGCTCGAACTGGAACACTGGTCCATGTCAAGATATGAGCAATGCCCATACACAGGCCTGGTGAAAAGCTACAACACAAGCAAGCTGCTGCCAAGGGCTAAGGAATTCCTTGCTTCCCAGGCAGAAACAACACTTGCTTTTCGACAGCAGTCACAGCATTCCCTAGCTAGGCCACCAGAGGGAGCACTTCTCCCTAACAAGGTGGAAATGGTCCCAAGCTATCTGGAGTTCACTGCAAAATCAAAATTTCTCTGAAGTTTGCTTTATCTCCTCACATAGATAGTCTGTGGAACTAGGTGTGCATTAGGCATTGGATTAGTACAGAGAGGAAAAATCAGCACCTGAGCAAATGAGAGATCACTCATCAGGTGAGGTCACACACCACGTCACAGAGTGACACTTATAACAGCAAAAGGTCTACCCTACACTGGGACTGTGCCTTCAGAAGTCAGAGCAAGCACCTGGAATCACTGTGTAGTTCCTCAGTGCATTTGTGGAGTATCTAGACTAGCAATACTGGTGTATAGGTAGCCTACCAGGCTTATAGCATCAAGCTTTCCCTTAAGACAAGTGGAGGTGGGAGCTGGAGAGATGGCTCAGAGGTTAAGAGCACTGGCTGCTCTTCCAAAGGTCCTGAGTTCAATTCCCAGCAACTACATGGTGGCTCACAGCCATCTATAATGACGTCTGGTGCCCTCTTCTGGCCTGCAGGCAAAACCTATATACCTAATAAATAAATAAATCTTTAAAAAGTATATTAGGAAAAAAAGACAAGTGGGAGAACACAGGAGAGAAGGAGTTCAGCAACTTGCATTTAAAGGGACAGTGGTCTTGCCACTGATGTCTTTGCTTATCAAAGGGAAATGACCATCAGAAGGAATACTTATAATTGGAACCTACTGTAGCCTGGTGTGGCACTACCGCACACCACTAATCCCAGCACTCACGAGGCTAAGGCAATAGGTTCATGAAGACTGGACCAGCTAGGGGAATATAGCAAGTTCCAGGCCAGCATAAACCAAATAGCAAGACATCTCAAAAGCAAAACAAAACCTCAGAAAACTACAGAAGTAAATCAGCATTAGCACTCATAATAATTTTAACTGATTTTGACAATTGATTAGTGCCTTAGGGAGATATGGATTCCCCCATCAGTATCCTTTTGTTGTTGTTTTTTGTTTTTCGAGACAGGGTTTCTCTGTGTAGCCTTGGCTGTCCTGGACTCACTTTGTAGACCAGGCTGGCCTTGAACTCACAGCGATCCGCCTGCCTCTCCTCCTGAGTGCTGGGATCAAAGGTGTGTGCCACCACCACCTGGCCTTCTTTCAAAATTTTTATTTCTACCTCCAAGTATTCATTTATTTTGATTATAGGTGGAATACACAATCTATATTTTTGCTAATATAACTTTTATCTACCACGCCCAGATCCCATCAGTATCATTTATGGGCAGTTTTTCATATGTCTACTGACCATATATGTACTTGTGCCTCTTTTCAAGAAATGTCTTAAAATTGGGTCATTTGTTTTCTTGCAACTGAATTCTTTGGTTGTTTTTTCAAGACAGTTTCTCTGTGTAGCCCTGGCTGTCCTGGAACTCAATCTGTAGACCAGGCTTACTTCAAACTCAGAGATCCACCTGCCTCTGCCTCCCTAGTGCTGGGATTACAGGTGTGTGCCACTTCCACCCAGTGCAACTGAGATCTGTTATTGCTTTTTTTTAGTACCAGCCTTTTATTTGGTGTGTGGCTTATATTGAGGATGTCTCTTTACTGTTCCTTTAACTGTGCAGTACTATTTTAGTTTGCTGCACTCCCATTTATCTATGCTACTTCTTGTTGCTTTTTTGGTTAAATCCTACTCTCGAAATAATTGTGCAGACCAATTTTATGTTTTTCTCAAATGTTTTTAGCTCTCTTTTTTCAGCTGTTGTTATTTTGTTGGACTGTACTAAAATGGAATTGTTCCTGTTGCTCTTTGGTGTATACTTGGATGGTGAAACAAAGATGATCTTAAATTAAACAAAGGCATTTTCCTTCAAGTTGGCCTTGAGGCATACATGTTTAAAATGACAAATTACCCATTTTCAATTAAAATATTCAAGAGGCAGTTATTTGTAGTGAATGAGACTCTTGTTCCCACTTGCGTCATCAACAATATGAAAGAGGTGTTTCTAATTTCTGGTAAATTATGTACAAAAATGCATTTGTGACAGTAGCCACAGAGAAGGATTAATTATCAGAAGGTATATTCATTTTTTTAAACTAAGGGCTGCAGACCAGAAATGCAATTGCAGTAGCTTTTTATTTGAGGTCTCCTTTCGCAGATTAGCCTTAAGCAGTTTCCTGGAAGGAGGAAACAGTTAACACCCACTGTTGGCAGCCGGCCACCAAGCCTATAAATCCTCAGGACAAGTTTCATTAATCATAGATTCTCATCAGGCTCCCTGCCAGATCTCTCCCCAGACAGATTACAAAACAAATGAAACCAGGCCCCAAACACACAGATACACATAAAATAACAGAACATCCAATGCGGCCTAGGTAGATCTGTTCTGCCTCTGCCAGGGGTCCAGGAAGATGCTAAGATTGAAAGCTTGCCTTAAGAATTACGGACATCCCCAGAAAGGCCAGGTTGGGAGTGAAAAATCCCTGTAGAAGAGCTATGGTATTTGACACTAGGAGAAAGACTTACTTTCCTGTTCAGGTAACTGGGGGACTCTAGGGCCTATGGCTAAATCTTTACATGCATAGTTCCTGATTTTTGCTTCATCTTTTATTCTTCTTACCCTTTTAAGTAACGTGTTTAACTTAGGGACTTATTCCTGTTAGGTTAGCACTCTACCGCTGAGCTAGACTGTCAACCCTGGTTTAATCTTTTCTGTAAGTTACATGGCTAAGGGCAAGGCAGGGGCATTGAAAATTTCTTCCTCCTCAGCTTTGGCCAAAATTCTAAATAAATTAATTTTACCTGTTTTATATAGATTGATTCTTGTATTACTTCACACAAGCATTTGGGCCCAAAGCCAGGCCTTATAGCTGGAGGATCTATCAACCAGGTGGAAAGTACCTTAGAGGTTGTAGAATTCTAATGTGTGCAGTAACCACATTCTCTTAATGTGGTAGAATTTGGATTGTGTGCATGCATGCATGTGTTGGAGACAAGATCTTTCAATGTAGCCAGACTGGCCTGGCCTTGGTATATTCCTGCTGCCTCCTCCCTAGGACTGAAATTATAGGCATGTGCCCTCACGCTTAATTTCAGTTCACTTTTAAATTATTTTATAATTTGTACATGTCAATAGCTTTTGTGAACACTTCATTATTTCTCTTAATAAGAATAGATTCCTAGTACTATCGTTGGAATTATTTAGTTAGTGAGCACTCAAAACTATCAGTTATAGGAACACCATTACCGATTGACCTCGTGTTTCATTCATGTAAAAGTTCATGTCAGTTTCTAAGCTTACAGGCATTTATATTTGTGCTTTCTTCTTTTCCAGGTAGCTATCCAGTGGTGTCAACATGTACCTTCCACAGCATGGAAGGGTTTCAAGAATGACCAGGGGTAGAAGTATTGAACTAAGGAATGGTAAAAGGCCACAAATATCAGTGTTTTCTTTCTTTCTTTCTTTTTAAACCATTGTTTAATTGTTTTCTTTATTATTAGATTATTTTAAGATTTTAAATATTTTCTAGAACATTAATAGGTTGGTTTCAACACTGCTGAATCTGTGTGTGTGTGTGTGTGTGTGTGTGTGTGCGCGCGCGCGCGCGCGCGCGCATGCGCGTGCACGTACACACAATGGGGATTGGTCTAGTCTATGCTGCCTGCTAGGCAAGTGCTTCATTACCAACATATATCTCCAACTCACTCATTGCTGTTTTGAGAAGGGAAGGTATGGGAAGGTTATTATTCTGCCATTCAGAAAGTCCCAATGCATAGGTTTTATTCTGTGTAGGGTACAATCAATTTCTATATGAAATAACAATCTTATTATGTGTGGATATTTGAGTTAGAACTTCTTAGCAGAAGTCAGAATTTAAGCTAATATAAAAATGCACAATGTTGCATATTCTTGTATCTTAAGAATTCTGCAAGTCTGTCTTAGAGTTGAGGCTAAACTGTTCATGAGCAGGCTATTGCATGAGTACCATTGGTGCTGAGTGAGACCATGTGTCCATGGACATGGAAGTACAGCAGAACCATCCCATAACCCCCATAGATAAACAATTTCAACCCTCAGTTACAAGTATAATTTTTTTATCCTCAGGAAACTCTGTAAGATATGAGGAAGAGTATGATTAACTTTAAATGTCTCACAACATTTCTCTCAGAGGCTTTGTACCATTCCAGCCAGAAATGTATAGAGCCGCTGATTGAAGTAATGCTAGGTAGCCACCAGGTGGCGAGATTGCATATGGATTTCATTCAGCAGCACAGACCAAGAACAGCCTCATTCCAGCCTGGAGGCCATGCTTATGTCTATATCGGGTTTTCTGTCCTGGCTACAAAAGTGCAAGTGGTGATTTTATTTCTCTTTATTCAATTGGTTTTAGAACACTGCCATTCCTGTCCAAGGCTGCTTCGGGAGTCACGTGGTGCTGTACCTGCTGTGTCAGTACGAGGTAGAAGATGCACAGAATGTTTCTAGCTCTTCGGCGGTTGAGACTCTGGTTCCCGTACTACAGATCATCCCTGGATTTGCCACCACGGGTGTTTTTAAAGGATGAGGAGACAAGCAAAATGAACAATTTTGAGATATCAGATACTCTAATCAGAAATATAGTAGTATAGCTTAACCTAATTGCTATGAAAATATGAGACCCTGAAAGATTAATTTCTTGTTTGTCTGTCACCTTGATTTAGCAGTTACTTACTAGGAATTGCCAGTATTGTTTCAAATGTAACTGCCCTAAGTTCACAGCCCTGTACTATTTTCAGGCAACTTGAAGATAACATTCATTTTAAAATACTTTCTTCCATACTGCTAGAATATGAGGACATTTAAAATGACAGTAGTAATAGGAAACTTAAAAATCCAGAATATTTTAATCAAATATCTGGCCAGTATTCAGACTTACTTGGTTGTGTCATTTAAAGTTTTCAGTTGGCTTATTTCACTCACAAGGTTTGTACACTGGCTTCACTTGAAGTGTGAGCTATGAGGCATTTTATGTGGCTAGAAGCTCAGGGTCAGAGACGCGCATATAGCTTAAGTATCTCTGCTCAGTCAGTGAGTCCTTCTGTTGAGGCCACAGATTTTAGGAAGCCATAGTGTTTGTCTTCAAGGAGTTCATCCTTTCTTACTCCAACGCTCTCTTAAGTGTAGGCATCCCAAGTCTTGTTATTAGTGTGCTTATGCATCTGTCCTCTCAGATTGTTGACAATTTCACTTAAAGGCAGGGAACATTTCATCTTCAACACTGCATTTCTTCTACCTAGCATAGCTACTGGTACGTCGTAGGAAGCAGTGTACTTTTCTCTAACTTGGGAGTGAGACCTAGTGAAATTTTTGTAGCATGGCTAATGCCATGATAAGGCTTTCACTGGAGGTAGATAAAGGTTGCTAGTTGTTTTGGAAACATGGCAGATTGGAAACAGGGAGGAGCCTGTTGCAGAATTCACAGTAGAGAGGATGAAGGTCAGAACTAGGGTGATGACAGTGAGTATGAAGACAAGACAGAATGGAGAGTTACTGAGAAGGCAATTTGTCACAATCTGGGACCCTTTTCTACTTGGAGAATGAAGAGCTTCAGGCTTGGGTAATAGTGATGCCTCTTGAAGATGAAAAGCAGGATGGGGAAGCAGGTGTGAATTAGGGAGATCAGCTTAGGCCATGCTAAGGTTAAGGTGACTGCTAGGAATTTGTCATCTATCAGTATTTGGGAGATCAGAACTTACAGAGAAGTCAGGAGTGAAAACTGGGGAGTCTTAAGTACATAAGCGGGGGCTCAAAACTAGACTCTCATTCACAGACAGGTTATGTCATGAGGCAGGACATGAGGCTTTAAGGAACTCTTACATGTAGCAGCCAGTTAACTAAAGACTGAGAAGCCCTAGAGGAAGCTAGAAAAGGAATGTCTGGAGAAATTAGAGGAAAGCCAAGATAGTATAGTATCGTTGCAGCCAAAGGAGGAGAGGCTCCAGGCAAGAACAAACATGAGCATGTGACACTTGGTAGTCAGCTGAGATGGTAAGGAAAGGTCCCATGTACAGCTGAGATCAGTTGTGGCAGGAGGTAAGGCCAGAAGGATTAGTTTGGTCCTCATCCAAAAGAGGTTGGTTATCAGACTAAAGGACTCTGGGCTATATTCTGTAGATATGGTTCTTAGATGGGAATAACCTGGTCAGAAGCAAGTTTTCACAAAGGTTGAGGAGTGGGAGTGGAGACAGAAATCATCAAAATGAAGTTGAGGAGCATTTAGGTTGTATGGAGAGGTACCATCTTTGAAGATCTGTAGCAGATAAAATTGGCAAGCCCTAAAAGCAATAGTGAACACTCAGTGAGCCATATAACCACTTAAATTATCTTGTTAATCCTCACAGCAAACCTACGATATAGATAAGCATCATTAATGTCATTTGTGCATGATAAAACAGGAACATTTAGATAGAGATATTTGATGAACAGTAATTGAAAGAGCCTTTATTCCAAACTCTGGTGGTTTGACCAACTGTCACCTCCCCCCTTCCTCCAGTAGATTAAAGCTGTTGCCTTCCACAGATACTCCACTGCTGCCCATATCCGCATCTCTTATTTATTTATTTATTTATTTATAGAAAAGATCTCACTAACTACCATAGGCTGACCTTGAATTTGTGCTGTAACTAAGCAGGCCTTCAACTTGCTATCCTTCTGCCTCAGTCCTCCAAGTAGTTGGAGTGACAGGCCTGTGTTTCTAGGCCTGGCTCTAACATCCATTTATATGGACTGCATTGTTTTTCTGTGATTATCCGTGGGAAAGGGGGATGTTAGGAGTTAGTAGGCTCGGGTATAAGTTGCCAGATATCAAAAGCATAGTGGGTTGAACAGGATGGAGTTTTATTTTATTCTTTAAGGGTCTACTATCCCATCATCTCCACAATGTGGTATTTGTCCTCAGGATGCTAGAAACAACTGCAGTCTCACAGTCACATTGTAAGCATCAAAATGCGAGATGAGGAAAGAGAACAGACAAAGAGGGATACCTAGCTGGCTCTGCTCTAAAAGATAATCCAGGACTCTGCCATTACCTAGAGGGTTGTCTGGAGCATGTAATCCATTAATTAAAGTTGAAAACATAGGAATCCTGTTAGACTTGAAACTTCAATTATATTTTTGTTGATTTGTGTGTCTGTATAGGCAAAGATAGAAAACAACTTGTGGAAGTCAGTTCTCTCTTTTTTACCATTGCAGGTTTTCCTCTCCTTCCACCATGTGTGTCCTGGGGATTGAATTGCAGTGGTCAAGCCTGGGGTAATACTTTTACACACTGAGGGTGGTTTCCAATCACACTGTCTGGTCTGCCTAGTCCCAGTGATTTGATTGGTTAGTGTATAGCTATGTGATGTAGGACAGTCAGAATTCTTCTTTTGCTTTCTCTTTCCCTGGCTTAATTGGGGAAAAAGAGCATGCTCCTGTTTGTGTTAGGTACCTAAGTAATCTCAGTTTCTCCCTCCTCCCCCCCATCTCGTTCCATCTCTTCATCCCTCCCCCCCTCAGCCTGTCTCTGTTTCTGTCTTGTGAACTCAGCTCAGATAGCACTCTCAGCCCCTATGAAGAACAGCTGGAAATGAGTTCATTTAGTGTTATCTGGGCTACTTAGAGATGGTGCTACATGTGCATAATTCAGAGGCCAGCAGGAATCCTGGGCAGTTTCTATACAGAATTGGGCCCTCCCTGTCAGGCTCTCTCCATTCCAGGATTGTACCCTGCACACTTTGGGTACGAAAACCCTGACCTCTGTCGTCTGCTCTTCAAGCCTGTAAGATTCAATTTAAGCCACCAGTCAGGAGTATGACTTAAGGTTATGTTGTGGCTAAAAGCCTTAAAAATGGGGATCTTATTTACTTCTGGCCTTTGAGTTGAAATGCCAGTTTAATTTCAGTTTCTTGGTGCTTCAGGTTACTTGTCAATACTTAGATGAAAAATTTTTTAAAAATATTTTTTCTCTAGAGTCTACAGTTGTTATATCTGAATAAAGGTCAGTTTTATGGGAGCTACTTGGGTACTAAGTAGAAATCACAACCTGTGTGGACTGTTACATAACCTGTGGTACATATAGCATGAATACTCTGGTGGTGCAGCAAAAATGTATACCTAGTGTACTGGCTGGTTTAATGTCAACTTGACACAAGCTAGAGTCATCAGGGAGGAAGAATTTTCAATTGAGAAAATGGTTCTATAAAAACCATCCATGAAGTGTTTTCTTAATTAATGATCAATGGGGGAGAGCCTAGCCCATGTTGGGTGGTACCATCCCTGGGCTGGTGGTCCTGGGCTCTATAAGAAAGCAGGCTGAGTGAGCCAGTAATCGGCACACCTCATGCCCTCTGCATTAGCTCCTGCCTTCAGGTTCCTGCCCTGTTTAAGTTCCTGTCCTAACTTCCTTAGAGATGAGCAGCAATATGGAAAGATAAGCCAAGTAAACCCCTTTCTGCCCCAAATTTCTTTGGCCATGGTGTTTCATGACAGCAATAGTAACCCCAGAACATCTAGGATCTCCATGTTTGATTCAGCTGATGTGACTTGATACAGACAGGGTTCATAAGCCTGTAAGATAAAGCTAACATTTTCAGTTGGCATTCTTAGATCAATAGAAGCTTGGTAATTGTCCATTTGGAGGGGAGTTCTCACGAATTCAAATAGCCTCACCATAAACCGGTAAAATTCCACTACAAGTAACCAGAGTATCTCTCCCATTAGGAGCTTCGGGGATCAAGTATCCCCTGCCCTAATATCCCTGAATTTTAAAAAGCAATGTTAAACTTTTTATAGTAAACTAATTTCCACACAGTCTGTAGGTCAGATGGATAGACAAGACCTCCACACACCTGCCAGTACTGGTGTCTATGACAGAATGGAGGGGATAAATAGATAAGATGTTTAAATAGGGAGGAGTGACACAATGCATATAGGGAAAGGTAATATTAAGAATGAAACCCAAGTTTCTCCTGTGGCCACCTAGGCATATGGGAAGTGTAGGATCAAAAGTATAAGAAAAAGAAAACAAGTTTAAGGGAGAAGATGTTTCAGCTTTGGCCCTGTGTGAAATATCTGTGAGGCATCTAGATAAAATGTACAGCAGTTTGGAAAACTGGAGAGGACTCTGAGATAGAGATATACATTGGGGAAGGACCAGTGGAGAAGTGATAAAAGGCTGTGGGTATGGACGAGATGGCCAGATAGAATGTGCCAAATGAGAAGAGAAATGATGACAAAGCTTAAAGGGGAGAGAAGAATAAATAGATCAGTTTAGGAAATTGAGAAGTAGCTATAAAAATAAAAGATAAATTAGAAAAGGTTCTGTGTAAAAGTAAAGGAGATTTTCAACCTATTGATGTTCAGTAGCATCCAATTCTATAAAATCAAGATTGTAAGGCATATACCAGATCTAACAGCAAAGGGCTTATTGTCGTCTCACATTTGTAGTTTGAGTACAGTGGCAGAAAGCACAATCATTTTGCAGTGGTTTAAGGAGTTCATAGGGGTGGTAAACTGCATCATGTTGCCCTCACTAATTGTTCTTCCCACTAGCCATCGCCCTGTGTGGTCCCTTACTCTCAAATTTCCTATAAGTAGTTTTAGCTGAAAGTATGTATGGAAGTGATGCTGTTTGTTTAACTATAAGTGTAGCTCGTATCTCTCAGGAAAGTACCCTTTATTCAGGTGTGGTGGTGCATTTCATTAATCCCAGCACTTGGAGGCAAAGGCAGGTGAATCTTTATTAGACCAGGCAAATCTGGTCTACATACTGAACTCCAGGCCAGCTAGCACTACATAGTGAGACCTTGTCTGTACACGTATGGATGTGCACACATGCGCACACACACAAGTAAATAAACAAAACTTCTTTTTACAACAGATAGAGATTAACATAGAGATACACAACTGGTCAGAATGCAAAGAATAAGTGTCTGTGGCATAGCCAACTGCAACTGATACATCTGGAATGGAACCCTACATCTATGGCTGAGGGAAAAAATCACAGAAGAGGAGGTGGGAAGACTGTACCATAGGACCAGGATACCTGCTGTTATATAGTGTCCCATACACATGACAGAGGAAAGTGTATCCATGACCTGTCAGCACTATGTGTGTGTGAACATGACCAGCATAATGAAAGCACCAGTTGACATGCCACTACAAATAGAGGAAACTCTACATAGTCCCACCCCTAGATCATGAGCTACAAGTGGCCAGTGGCTGCTGAGATAGGGTGAATTGGTTTTCTCTAGGGATTAGCTTTCATAGAAATCATCCAATCCCAAGTGGTCAGTCCTAGGGACACATACATGCAAGTAAAGCCAAATAGACTCAGTAGGTTATATAAATGTGTACATATACACATCCATATGAATATACATATGATGATAATTAAAGGAGAGGCTGTGAATTGGGAAGGGGGAACAGGGCTGGGACGAAAGAGGAGGGACAGTACTTATGTATGAAGTTTTCCAAAGCCGTTTAAGAAAAAACAGTAGGTTGTAAAATGCCTCACAACTTTTGCTTTGGCCTTTTGGTGCCAGGAACAGCCATATAGGAAGTCTAGCCACTTTGCTAACCCGAACAAGTGGAGGAGCCCTGAGATGACATGGAGAGAGAGCACCCCAGCTAAGCCCAGATTTCCAGGTCTGAACAGGCATGTGAATGAGGTCATCAAGGTCCCTGTAGACCAGCTACCTCCCAGCTGAGAACCATGGAGTGGCCTCATAGAAAGACAGCAAAGTAGTTTTATAGTAAATTCCATCCAAGTTCCTCACCTTCACAATCATGAGAATAGTAAGATCATTGTTTTGAGCCCCGACTTAGGGAGTGATTTATTCTACATCAGTGTATGACTGGGACATAGAAGTGATGAGAGTGTAATGGAATGACCTGATAGCCGCAGCTGCAAGCTTAATGCAGCTAAGGGAGTGTTTTCTTAAATGGTACTTTGGCGTAATGTGTTTATTTATGGTGTTATGTTTATTTTAGTGCATAGGTGTTTGCCTGGATGTATGTGTGTACGCTACATGTATGCCTAGTGCCTGCAGAGGCCAAAAGATGGTGTTGAGTTCTCTAGTACTGGAATTACAGCTATTTGTGAGCCATTGTGTAGGTGCTAGGAATCAAACCTGGGTCCTCCAGAAGAGCAGACAGTGTTCTTAACTGCTGAGCCATCTCTCCAGACCCTAAGGGGATTTTTATAATGATGGTACATATTTGGGAATGTGTACATATTAATAGGGAACTTTCCTGTAATGATGGTAGGTGCTTGGAAATGTGTCTATGTTAATAGGGAAAAGCTAGGAGGAGGATACAAAAGAGGGAGAACACAGCTGATGTGTGAGGTATCTAAGAAATGAGATCCAAACTGCTGATGGAAGTGATCTCGGCTATGAGAATGGTAGTATACTCCAGCCTCTAAAGCAAAAGGTGCTTGCTCTCCCATAAGTCTTTAAAATATGAAGCTGCCCCATGTACTAGAGTTAGGAGACTGTATAAAGGTTTAGTAGAAATTAATTGGCATCCCAGGAATGGTTGATGTGCACCTTATCAGGATTGCTGAGAAGCCAGGATGTAACTGGTATCTATACCTGTGGACTAGCAACTGGATTATCTTCTGCTAATGCCATCTCTGCATATTAAAACCATACCTCCACAGAGTTGAGCTGCTCTGGGCTTGGTGGTCTTTCAGAATAATAGAGGCTCTAGGTTGGCTAGTGGTAACTAACTGTGTCATAAAAGCATGTTGACTTTCCCTTTGTTATCCTCAGACTTCCACATACTAATAAGGAAAAGATGTGTCAAGGGAAAGTGGAAAAGCAATTCAGTGTAACAATAAACCTCTCTAAAATCACCTATTACAGAAAATCGTAACCATACATAAAATTGGACAAGCTAGCACAATGAACCTACATATATCGATCTTCAATAATTACTCATTTCTTAAAAATCAAAAAGTCCGTTGTGGATGCTAAGACCTGTAAGTTCTATACAAGGGAGGGAGAGGCAGGATAATTGCACTGCCAGCCTGTGCTACACAGTGAGTTTCAGAGCAGCCTGAGATGCAGGGAGGACCTGTTGATAAAAATTTTTAAAGATAAATATTTAGCAAGTTTTTGCTCATAACTTTAATGGTTCATATATTTTATTATATCTATAATCGATCCTCATTTTAAAATTTCATATTTATAACTTGGCTGTTTGCTAAAATGTATCTGTACTTTCGTCGTTGGAACTTCCAGTACTTTCATGGTAGTTCATAGACTTGCACAGAGGGCCAAGCACTAGATGTTCTAGATGAAATAGAATAGGGAACACACTGCTTTTCTCATATCTGTTATCACACTCTTAAGTGTCCCTTTCATGGTCATTTTAATGCTGCCCTTTTGCCCCTTTTGGTGATTTCATTGCTTAAAGTAGCCACTAAAATAATGCTAATGCCAGAAAGCTGTGCTGTGTCTTACGGAGACCATGTATGTGTTAGATGAGCTTCATTTCAGCATAAGCTATAATGTTAGGGATGTTTGAAGTAATAAATCAACACTTGTAAATCTAGAAAAAGAAAACAGTTGTCAACCTGTTACATGATGCTGCTCAGAAAAGCGATGAAATGCTGTATTTATTTATTTTGGGGGTATATGGTCTGTGTATGTATGTGTCCATGTGTATGCAAGAGCATGCCATTTGTGTGCATACCTGCATGCCCAGGCACATATATGCTTCTCTGTGTGAGTGTGTGTAGGCAGGAGGTCAACATTGGGTGATTTCTACATTGTCTCTGTCTTACTCTCTGTTCTATTGTTGTGAAGCGACACCATGAACAAGGCCACTTATGAAAGAACAGGGACTTGATGACAGTTGCATCATGAAGGAAGCATGACAGCAGGCAGGCATGGCACTGGAGCAGTAGCTAAGAGCTTACATATTATCCAAAAAAGCAAGGGAAAAGAGAGACAGGAAGGGAAGGAGGGGGCCTTGGCATAGGCTTTTGAGACCTCAAAGCCCACCCCCAGTGACACACCTCCTCCAACAAAGCCACACTTCCTAATGCTCCCCAATACTCTTCTGCAAACTGGGGACCAAGCACTTAAATATGAGCCTGTGGGGCCCATTCTCATTCCACCTTTCATGCTGTCCATCTTTTGTGAGATAGGCCGTCCCAGTGAGCCTTTAGCTCCCCACTCGAGCCCCAGCGATCCTCCTATCTGCTTCCACAGAGCTCTGAGATTGCAAGCACATGCCACTGTGCTGGCTTTTTTACATGAGTCCTTAGGGAGTTCAGGTTGCAGCATTTGCTTTACTGGCTGAACTGCCACCCCAGCCTCAGTACAGTTCTTATTTGTGTTTCTCTGATTGCTAGGGATATTGAACTTTTTCCTTTGTTTTTCGAGACACGTTTTCTCTGTGTGTAGCTCTGGTTGTCAGGGAACTCACTCTATAGACCAGGCTGGCCTCGAACTCACAGATATCCATCTGCCTCTATCTCCCAATTGCTGGGATTAAAGGTATGCACCAGCATCACCTGGCAAGGATATTGAACTTTTAAGTTATTTAGTTTTTAAATGTTATTGATTAATTTATTTGTGTATTTTCTCTGAGTTCATGTGTGCATGTCTGCATACATACATACATTGAATACATATTGAGGTCAGGATAATTGAGGCAAATCACTTCTCTCCTAATGTGGGTCCCGGAGTTTGAACTCAGATTGCTAGTCTTGGCAGCAAGTGCTTTTACCATCTCAGTCATCTTGCTAGTCCTTTAATTTAGTTTTTTAATAAACTTTTCATTAGGGTATTTCAGAGCAGCTTGGTTTTGTTGATATTCCTGCCCAATCTCCCTCACCCCCACTTATACCCTCCATCCAGTCCTCCATTTTCAACTCTCATAGCTTAGTATTCT
The DNA here is from genome assembly GCF_903995435.1 of Acomys russatus. Taxonomy (NCBI): domain Eukaryota; kingdom Metazoa; phylum Chordata; class Mammalia; order Rodentia; family Muridae; genus Acomys; species Acomys russatus. Next base: position 79,024,721 of record NC_067169.1, on the reverse strand, counting down.
ATTATACTCTTCATCTTCCTTCCTTCAAGCCTCTTTTTCTCATTCATAGTCTCTTTTTAAAGTGTTATTGTCATATATTGTTTATATATAGTGAGGGATTTACTATAAAAATTTTCACACATGTACATAATATATTTGGATTATATTTACGCTAGTCCCATCTTTTGTCCCACTACATTTCTACTCACCCTCCTCCTGGGCCTTTCTTTCCATTTTCATATGTGACTCTGTGAGTTTTATTAGGGTTCTTTACAGGAACATTGGCGAGAGTTTGTTTGCAGAGCATGAGTACCTGCCAGTGGCTACATGCTGAGAACTCTCTTCTTCCTCTGGCAACATTAACTACACACACAAGCCTCAGCAAGGGTGAGAGTCAGGGTCCTGTCCCACAACCATCTTATTTCTTCTTTTGGTAATTGTTTGTTCAGTTCACTTGCCCTGTATTTCTGGATTTTATTTTCTGGAGTTCTTTGTAGATTCTGGATAATCAGTCTCCTCTTGTATGTATGGCTGGCAACATTTTTTTCTCCCGTCCTATAGGCTGTCTATAGAATTTGTCCTTTGATGTGTAGAAGCTTTATAATTTTACAACATCTCACTTGTGAATTCTTGGGATTATTGCCTGTGATAATTGAATCCCTTTTGAAAAGTTCTTTCTTACGCTTAAATCTTAAAAAACAAAGCAAAGCAAAAGTAAAACCAAAAAAGAGAGAGCACTGAAGCACACTGGTATTACAGGAGCTCCGTGATGCTTGTTTGCCTTTCTGGGCTTTGACTTTGCTCAGCTACAACTCCAGCTCTTTGCCATATACGACATAGCATCCGCTCTGCCGCACTGAGCCACTCCTGCTGCAATATAGGCAAGAAGCTTCCCCTGCTAGAATGTATGGCTGTCTCTTGAAATATGGCCCCTTATGTTTTTCTCCTGTGGTTTCAGAATTGATGCAAGCTAAATTACTTTTTATTTTTTTGTCCAGTGTGAGACATGCATATGGTTTCTTTCTTTGATTTAGTTTCCCCAGCACTATTTGTTGTATGTTTTTTGCTCCTTTGTTGAAAATGAAGTGGTTGTAGCTGCGTGGTTTTATTTATGGGGCCCCTCTTTTAGTCCGCGTTGGCGTTGTACTGCTTTTGTTACTGTGGCCTTGTGGCATAATTTCAGATTAGATATTGGGACACTTTGAGCACTGTTCTTTCTGCTCAAGATTTCCTTGGCCAATTCAAGGTCTTTGCTGCTTCCATAGGAATTTTAGATTTTTTTCTAGTTCTGTGGAGAACATTGTTGAGATTTTCATGGGACTTTTATTGACTGTATGTACGAGAGTAATATTTTAAATACCAATATGTTGTTACATATTTTTAAAACTGTTCTCCTACTCTATAGCTTAGGTTTTTGTTCTGAGTCTTTTATAGAACGAGGAGTTTTACTTTGATTGAATTCTAATTTAAAAATACATGCTTCTTAGATGGCCTCGTTTTGCCCATTCCAGAGAACTTGTGAAACTGAATTCAAAAGTAAAGGGCAAAAAAGTAATGGACTAATTTGTTAAGCAGAGGAAAATTCAAGACAGGCTAGCATTCAGGCTGGGATTCCATTATAGTGAGAAGGAACAACAAGTAAAGCAGAAAAATGGGGAAATGTGCAGTGTGGCAAGGAAAAGAGCGCCTAACCCAAGCACATCATTACAGTGGTTCCTTGCTCCAGAACGGATGCACAGGGAAATATTTCCTCATGGTCAACATCAAAGGCGCTCTGTGATCTAATAGGATCAGGTTACATCTCAAGCTAGAAGCAGAGTTCAGCATAAGCACTCACTGGGGCTCTGCTTTTGCAGGCATAGAAGAAGCAAGTATGAGTGAGTCATAACTTGTTCTAGGGTTACAGAAAGCCTCTGAGTCTGGGCACCAGTGACATTGTTAGATTCCCAGAGAAGCCATTGTATGGAGCTGGGAAGGTGAATCCCAAGGTACAGTGGAGGGACCCAGTTGTTAGAGGCTCTAGAACTATGCTTATCCACTAAGGAAAGCTGCAAGAACAAAGTTGAGGAAGTGCAAGCCAGAAGTCACGTGTGCTGTAGGTGGCAGAACTGGAGTGCTGGTGCTGACTAAAGGTCGAGCTCAGATGATTCCGTCCTGAGCTCTACATGCTAGATCTGGAGCTATAAGATAGGTGGTCCTTCTTCTGGGGTTTTGTTTTGCTTTAATCCACCTTTTCCTTGATGTTCCTTGCTGTTATTTTTTTCCTCTTTGGAATGTAGATGTTTATTCTTTGTTATTAGAAGTGTTCAACTTATATTTTGAGTTTCTAGGTGCTCAAAATTAAGAGATGGTCTTGAGTCTCAGAAGAGACTTTGAATTTTTGAGCAGCATTGTAACTGTTAAAGACTATGGGGGCTTTTAGCTATAGATCGATTGCATTATGAGATGAACTTGCTACCTTAGGAACCAGGGTGGAATACTAAGGTGATGGGTTTGGTTGGCAGGTTGGCAGGAGGTGAAACTGTAATGATTAATTTTTGCTGCCAATTTAATGAGATTAAGAATCACCTAGAAGAGTGCTCTGCTTGTGTTTAAATGCAGTTCTAAGGCATTTATCTTAGAAGGGAAAATTCGTCTTAAGTAAAGGCTTTGCCATCCTGTGAGCTGAGGTCCCAGACTGAGTAAAAGGAGAAACTCAGAGGAGCACCAGCATTTGTGTCTTTATGTTTCCTTCTTCCATTTATCAACTGCCAGGTGAGTGTATTTCTGTTTATCTCTTTATGGGCTCTCTATTCATTTCTGGTTTGTATCTTATGCTATCCCAGTAGGACAATCTCAATGGACTCTGTCTATATAATAAATGTTAATATTCCAATAATGCAGTTATGCCTAGTTCGTTCATTCAAAAAATGTTTTGGCTATTCTTATTTCTTTACTTTTCCTTATATGTTCTAGAATAAGCTTGAATATATCTATGAGAAATCTTAGCAAGGTTTTGATAGTAATTATATTAAACTACTTATACACATAAACTTATACAGAGATAATTTTGAGGAAATATGACACCTTTAGTATCTTACATGCTCTCTTTTAAGATATAGTCTCAGTAAGTAGTACAGACTGTCTTTTAATTTGCTGTGTAACCCAGGGTGACCTTGAGCTAATGGCAGACTTCCTGTCTCAGTCTCCTGAGTTCCAGAATTTAGGTGTGTGCCACCATGCTATACAGAAGCAGGGTGCTAGTGTGGCATTTTTGCCTTCATTTTGCGTCTGCCTCCTTTACTTTGAGCTATTGAGTGTTCTAATTAGTGAACAATATATGCATCTCCAGTAAAAAGTGTTGCTAATTTATTTTCATCAAAGTTTTACAGGAACTGTTGTACTTAGAAAAATCTAAGTAAAGGAATTATTCTTAGAAAAATCTGAGTAACTTTATCTTAGACTAGAGTAGAAATGCTGCTGGGTCTGGGAATACTGCAGCCCTTCATTTGCTCATTTGTGATGATAGCTCACTCAAATCATTGTGAAGATTTAAAGAGGCAATGCAGGTTTGAGCCCTGCCTCTGACATGTTTACTTTGCCCTTCACTTTCCCCTCATATTTACTTGTTGGGCTCTCAAGCCATCATCTGTGAACCCACAAGCAATAATAGAGAGATGCCTCAAAAAACTTGTTGTGAATGTTGAATGTGAAAAATTAAATAATCAAGCAGTATAGACACATCGTAAACTATGGCCCTTATTAATATTGTAATGTGGATATAATTTGGTAAAAAATGATTTTTGCATATCAGTGTGGGGGAACTGTTAATAGAATTCAAATAGCTAGCCCAAAGAGCCATAGGCCGGGACAGATAATAAGATCTTGCTGTAGGTTTGGGACAATGGAGATGTTGCCAGTGTTGTTAGGGTCACAGCTTGGATCCTAGCAATCCTAATAAGCTAGGCTCATCTACCCCTCTTCAATAGGCTAGCCCCAGGCGTCAATCTTTTCCTTCCCACAACGTGAGATTCCTAAGCAAATTTCATTTCCTTTGGGTTCGGTGTCTTAGTACTTGGATAATCAAAATGAGGGAAACAGGTATCTTTTAGAATCTTTGCTCCTGCCAGGACTATTACAGAAGCAATCCATTCCACCACAGTAGAAAGGACAAAGGAAAATCTCAATATCATGGGATGTCCATAGCCCAACAATTATCCGAAAAGTGTGAGAATATGTATTTCTCTGTGTTACAGGGAGCTCACTAGAGATGGAGACTCAGATGCAGTTTATAGCCAGTTGAAAGTTTTTATTCCAGGCCTCTAAGACTCCATTCAAGTATTTGGGACCCAAGTGTAGCCCTGGGCATTTCAAGCAAGGGGCTCTTAAAGGCAAAAACCACATCCTGAATCTCACTTTGCAGCTGCAGAGGGAGGTTTTACATAAGGAAGTAGTTTAGCGGAAGCTGAGATAAGCTGGTAGCCAGAGGGAGGCATGCACCAGCAGGCAGGTTAACAGAAGCTAAATTAGCTGGGGAATTTGTGATCTCTCTTTTCTTGAACAGAGTTGCGTAACTTGAACAGAGTTAGGATTCTCCATCAAGGAGATCAAATTCTATGCAAGCCTAAAATGGCCTCAGTGGGAATAGAAGATGGAAAAGTCTCTGCCCTGCCTTGATCTGTCACATGTGCTTGTATAAAAGCAGATTCTGAAGAATATGCACCAAATGGAACTCTGGAGAGCTGGAAAGTTCCATTTACTTCCCCCTTTCTTTTGTTAAAGGTACCCTGAATCTGGCGAGCTCATTGCTATTCCATGTTTGGAGGTGGGGGGCAAGCTTTCCCATATAGTTTGTTTCACAGCAGTTATACATTTTAGAAATAATGATAGAATTTTTATGTCACCATGATATGCATTTCCCTACTATTAGCCCTATATTCCAAAGAAATAGGGAGTCACCTGACTTCTAATAAAAGGCGGTTGAGAATGCTCATATACCTGTAATCAGGTGACTTAGTGTTATCTTGAGTCAGGCATGGAAGAGAATGGACTGTGCTTTTGGGAGTGGTTGGTAGATGAGATGTTATTGTGGGGTATTAGAGGTTTGAGGGAAATGAAAGTAGAAAGACATGGAATATGTTGGAAATACCTGAAGGGGCACGCTGACAACAGGTAAAGGAGAGTTCATAGATAACGCTGGGGGTGTCAGTGATAGAGTAGGTGTCTATGCACAAGACCTTCATGTCATCTCCAGCATCGCAAACAGCTTGTTGACTTGAACACCTGGGGAACTATGGGACTATTTGCTGAATAAGAAGCAACTGAAAGGGAAATGATGGAGGAGCAGAGATTCTGTAGAATTAATTCAAATTGTATTTACTTTTGTATGCATGAGTTGCTTCTCTATATCTGTACCATGTGTATGCAGTGCCCTTGGAGGCCAGAAAAAGGCATCAGACCCCCCTCAAGCTGAAGTTACAAACAGTTATGAACTGCTTTATTTGAGTGCTGGGAACCAAACTTGGGTCCTCTGCAAGATAAGCCAGTGGTTTTAGCTGCAAAACCATTCCTCCAGGCTAGGGAACATTTTTAAAAAGAATTCTGTTTTGAGTTTGTTCGATTTAAGTTATTTTTTCTTCCAACTTGGTGTGTGGCATACACCATGGGTTATATGAGTCTGGAGTCCATAGTTAAAGTAGAACATGTAATTTTGGAAAATGGTATGAAATACTGTGGGAATGAACACTAATGTGTAGAACTATATAACAATGAAAAATCTGCCTTTCATTGACACTTGTAGAACACAAGCAATTCAAACAGTCCCCAATGGTAATTTTATGGCCAAAGTATATATACTGTGTGTAAAATGAAGATTGAAAAGAAATGTAGTATATTTTCAATATAATAATTTAAGTAAGAGAAAAAAGAGACTATATAGATGAGTGGAAGACAAAACAAGTGATATGAAAAATCAATATAAAAGTCAAGTTGTAGAAAGGACTTGATACGCCTTTGAAAAAACTAGCCCAAAATAAGACAAATGCATGAACTAAGAAATACTTGTAACATGTACTCATTGTCGCTGAATTGTACACTAAAATGTTTAAAATGTGAGTTTTATGACTCCAATAAAATGAGCAATAAAAGAGAGGTGTATTATGGGTACAGTACATAAAAATCATATCAGTTTTCATGTTGTCTAATAATTCATCAGAGTATGAAAGGTTATAGAGGAAACAAGTTATTTAAAACATGAACAATTCTTTTTACACACACACACACACACACACACACACACACACACACACACACACACTTGAGTTTTCATCCATGGTTCATATCTCATTATTCCTTTGCCATAGCATGCTTAGAAAACTAAAATGTCTCATTACTAAATAATTGGTCCATAGAAGCACTGACCTTTCCCTGACTTTCTGTCATGAACATGGCCATGAAGAAACTGTGATTACCTATAAGTAGGTCATAAGGCCCTCCTCCTCCCAAAGGGATCCATGCTGCTCAGAGAAGACAAGAGGAATCTGAAGAAGACAGGTTTTCTCAACGGGGTAGGCTATCTACCTCTCTGTCCCTAAAACATCAATTAGACACATGATCGTGAAATGCACAGAGAGGTGTTATTCAATGTGAGTACATTGGGAAGAATGACTGATACCCCCAAGTCCATCTTTTGGGTACCCACATGAATTTAGGTTTAAATAGTGGGGGACTGGGACGAGGGGCAGGAGGTATGCATAATTAAGCAGGCCTCCTCTGAGTGTGGCCTAGTTACTCTTGGCACCTCAGTCCCAGTTCTGCAGGGTGGTCTGACAAAGTCATTATTGCTGTAATTTCTTGAGAGAGTCTATCTGGTTCACTGGTGTTGGTTTCTCTACTGTCATGCAGCTATGACATCACAGAGAATTGCCCTCATCTGAGGGAGCATCTTTACTTGAGATTCTGTTGTTCCTAGAATCCATGGTGACCATAGGTTTAGGACACTGACTTCTCTATGCATTTAAGCCTTGAAGAGGGGTGGATGCATAGAGGCACTCCTTGAGCAGCTAACGTGCCTATGTGCAGAGGTAAACAGGTAACCCAAAGGAAAGGAGGACAAACACATGAAGGCAGAAGTGCCAGGTGTTCTCCTCTTGGTATTATCTGTTAGAGAAAGTACATTTTTAAAATTTAATTTGAGACAGGGTTTCTCTGTGTAGTCCTGGAGTTCCAGACTGTAGACCAGGCTGGCCTCGAACTCATAGAGATTTGCTTGCATTTGCCTCCCAAGTACTTGGATTAAAGATGTACCCCATTAGGCCCAGTTTGTATGTATTTCTTGAATGAAGGAAAATTCAGTGTCCCACAAGGTAAAATAGAAATGAACAGTTTTGCATTCTTTTGGCAAAATGAAATTTCACATACTTTGGGGAAGGGAGACATTAAGATGATGAGTTACAGAATATGTTTTCCCATCAGTGGTCTGAACTGTATTTCCAAAGTAACTGCAGCGAGAAGGATGGCAACGGGGATGTAACATATTTCTTTTCAAAACTACCTACTTTCTGAGTGAAACTGTAAACCTGGGGAAATTCACCCAAAAACAGAGTAAGACAGAAAAGGTGAGCAGCCAAGGCAGATATTATCTTATAATCTGGCAATCACGTTCAGAAAGTGTTAGAGAAAAGAGCTATAAACCTGAAAGAAGCTTCAGGACCCTGTGACTTTCTAGGCCTGATGCCTTACCTAGGCAGGAAGAGGTAGGGGAGAGGCTCCCCTTGGCTGCTGAGATATGGAAGTGGCTACCAGAAGCCCAGAATTATTCCAGAAGGATACGAGAAATGGCCCCCCTTGAATCTTTGCCCCTGGCAAATTCTCAGCTGGGGATCCCAGGAACGCAGGCCCTTCTACTTATTTCCCTTCTGGCCTTGAAGCCAAAGGGGGCTCTGAGGCTTCAGGACAACATGAAGTGCTGGGAGCAGGGAGGTGGCAATGGGCAGAGCACAGAAGGTTGGGCCTTCCCCCATCGCCAAGAAATGGGTGTGGCTTCAGCAAAGGGTGTGCAGAATGCTATTGTGAGGGTAGGGGTGGAACAGGACAAGAGGCCAGGGGGCCAAGCAGAGCCAAGTAGGGTGATTCTAGGAGCACTCTAAGGCAAGCTGTGGTGCAGCATCCCAGATAAGGCTGCATAGCTTGCATGTGGCATCTGGCCTCTACATCTCTTGACACGATAGCTGCTGCTGCTGCTGTTGCACACCCTCTTCTCAGACCTGCACAAACCCAATATTGGTGTAAAAAGATTTGTAGTGTGGCTGCAGAGATATCTTAGCATTTTATGCCCTGGAAGACTTAGATTTAGTTCTCAGTACCCACCCATATGGTGGCTTACAAACCCCAGTTATAGGGAATCTGACACCATCTTCTGGTCTCTGTAGGCTCAATATATGCAGGCAAAAAGTCCTACACTTCAAAATAAAAATAAACCTTTTACAAATGCTTCAGCTCCTTAGCTCGGCATCCATTACACTCCCTGTCAGCCTTGTATGCAATCACTCTCCATCAGTCTTTTCAGTGTAAAGACTAGTGAACCCATAAGAAAGATGCCCAAAGACAGATGTCAGAACTCATTTTTGGCTTCTGATCTCAGATCAAGAGGTGAGGCAGAAACACAGGGATGGCTCCTCTTTTGGCCCCTGGTCAGATTTCTCAAGATATATTTGAGGACAGTGAGATATTAACTAGTTGGTACAGATGGCTCTGTGAACTAAGGCTTTGAAAAGATACTTAGCTCATTTCTGTTTCCCTTCTCAAGTAAAACACCCCTATTATAGCTGCCAACATTAGTTTCAGTTTTTATCTTCCCCCAAAATATTGTATGCATGACATTAAATTAGATGCTTATATATCCATTTATTTAGAAGTCCACAACATCTGCCTGATGAAAAAATACATATTATAGAACAGCACACAGGTACAGGGAAAAATACCAAGGGACATTCACCGAAGGGCTGTGACAGTGACTGTATCAGGGTGAGATTTACAGGTAATGCATACTTCAATTTTTTTTCTTAATTTCATTTGGAAAGTTCAAAAAAAAATACTACTTCATGGACAGATTAAAGCCACCAGAGAAGGACACATACAGAAACAGCTATTAAGCAGTCTGTGGAATGAGCAAGGAATTGGCAGGGTGGGGTGGGGGCATCCCTTTATGTTACGTGGTATATGAGTCTGCTTTTTCTTCTCCAAAGAAAACTGGTTTTGAATGACTTCCTTCAGTTAGAAAGCTACCCACCCCATCACTGTTCCTCCAGAATCGGTTTCTGGGGAGAGTTACATTGATCTGGGGCTGAGTCTCATGCCTTAGTATGGGGCAGAGGATTTTGTTCTCTCCATATGAGTCAGCTCCTGCAGAGTGACTATCAGATTCTCAAAAACCTGTGCCTTGTTGCTGGCATTGTCACAGGTTTCTTTCACATGGCCCTCTTCACCACAATGGGGACAGCGAATTGGGTACTTTCGCTTTCTGGTTCTCCTGAGATCCCCAGGCCCGTTATTCCTTTGCCCAGAACCACTGCTAGTGGAAGGAGACTCATCACCAAAATTGTTGGGGGGTTCAATAACTAGCATTTGATCCTGAGTAGTGGCTCTGCCTCTGAGAGATGAGTCACCTGGGGATGAGAATGAGGGGTCCTCAGACTCCACCAGGATCACGTCTTCATCTGAGTCATCCTGGGAATCCTCTATCTCTATCACATTGCAGTCAGCGCTGCCAATCACTATGGGCAGGGAGCCCTGAAATACTACAGGGCTGGCTGCCCTCTCCATTATTGTCTCAGATCTTCTGGGCCGCTTATTTTGAAGAAAAGTGTCATCCCAATCTTCTTCTTCCCTTACCATCCTGATCAACTCAAGGAAATCAGGAAGGTCTTCCTGCTCATTATGTGCATGCATTTGGAGAAGACCCTTAAGCTTGATGCGCAGGTCCCTACTCAGCTCAGCCCCTGCAAGGAGCTGATGCAGGCGAATCCTGTTTGCCTCACTCTCAGCCAGGACCCCTGCTTGAATCGCATTCTGCAGCTGCACCTCTAAACGGATCACATACAGGGATGGCTTCTCTCCCTGTGCCTGCAGGGTGTTTAAAAATTTACCATGGACTGTCACACTGCTCTCAGACTCCCCAAACACCAATTTCATTGCCCGCAAAAATTCTGCCACATTTAGGTTGGGATTGGCAGCCTGGAGCAAACGCATGACCTCCCGGGCAGGGCCCCTAAGGGTTCTCATCAGGCGGTTGAGTTTTTCCTCCTCAGGCATATGCCAATCTGGCAGGGCCTCATGGACTTGGCTTAGCCAGTTCTCAAAGGTTTCTTCCCCCGGGGCTGGCTCTGCCCTCCCAGAGAACAGCTTCATGTTTCTGTCTGCCATGTTGGCTATCAAAGGACCAAGACTCCGCCCCAGGGCCCTCAGCATGGAATGAGCCAAAGGCAGAAAAGCTGCATTCTGCCTGCGACTGTTACCCATCCGAGCAAGGATGCTAGCCATGCCTGACAATTGGATATCTGAATAAAAGATGCTGGGCTTTCTGCGAACAAAACCAGTCCAGTTTGCAGAAACCTCCAAAGAAACGTTCCCCAGCAATATCTTCCTTGTGTTTGGCTAAGAACTGTAAAAGAAAGAAGAACGATTCAATAATACAGTGGACTTGTGCACGACCCTCTAATCATATTTTTTGACAGTCTTGAATATTTGCCCACTGCCCTGAAACTACTCAGCAAGAAACTGGCACTTAACAACCTTGAGGAGCAATTAAATTTCTCTGTGCTAGGGGGACGTTTGCCAGAGTCATTTTTACTCCCTCCCCAGTGTACCCCACCTCAATGCCTGTTCTCTAGGAGAGGCAGCAACTGTTGCTTAGAATTCTAGCTCCAACAGCCTTTGGAGCCCATACTAGGCTCTTAAAATAGAAGGCAATAGCATAAACCTCACAGAGTTATGTTAAATGAGTAAGGCCTTAAAGATATTAGGTAGCAATGTCCTGTCCCATACCCACCCCTCTACCCTCCCACCCCACCCCCACCCTTTTTCTCGTTTCTTACCAGAGCTCAGAAACTGGCCTTCACCTTTATTTCAAGCCCAGCCTCTGCAACAGGTGCTTTCCGTGAGAGTTTTGGTCCTGGGTAGGGTTGATCTCTGCTCACAGGCTTCTCAGATCCGGTTCCTCTGGGCCTCTGGTTTAGACTGCGCCACAGCAAAGGGAAGGGAAGGGTCTTAGACGTCAGAAGCAGTCTCATCGTTTCTTCACTGGCTCCATTGTTGCCAGGAGGAAAAGGCCTACCTTCAGAATAAAAGCCAAAGGGCCCACCCCTCCCCCAATCCACTTCACCAAGGGAAAACAGTGGCCTACCAGCTCCGCAATCAGCCTCACAGAATTCAAGTCTGAAATCGGCTTTGATGAGCTGCCATGGAGAAAAAGAAGAGAAGTCGGATACCCTACCACCTCCGTATTTCTATCCAGGAAGAGATGAGAGAAAGGGGGCTTCAAGACAGACCATGCCTGTCCCTCTGCCCTTTGCTACCTTTTTGGGGGGAAAATCCCCTCTCCAATCCAGGCAAATCCTACTCATAGGGTAGCGTCCAGTAAAGCTCACCTCATCCCACCGTACAGCCCAGCCACTAGGGTTGTCACTTCCTTGCTTCGAAGTTGCCAGTTCTGAAGCCCCAAATGTTACGGTTTCATCCTCCCATCTCCGCCTTATGCCGCTGCACCTCCCTTTCTTTACCTGGATTTCATAGATGGACAGAGGACGATGGATGCTCAGGAACCTCGATTAGCTATCTTGCCTCTCAGGCCTGCAGGGGGAAAGGATGGCGCCTCAGCCACCGAGCTGTCTGGACTGCCCAATAGAGCTAGCCTCTTTGCAGGGTTGCCCAGGCAGGGGTTGCAGAGTCGCAGCGGCGGTTTCCAAGGCAGCTACAGCTGCCCCCGCCCTCCAGTTCAGCCTGCAGAGCGGTAGCGGCTGCTTTTAGCCTCAGCCCATTGAGACAAAAGAGAGTGACGAGAGGAGTGGTGTGGCCAATCAGCGGTGAGCAGGAGCGGCCTCCCTGCAGAGCCTGGGCCAGGATGCTAATGCCTGCCAGAGGGGGGAACCTGCTGGAGGGGGCTGCGGCAGACTGGCGCGGGAGCGGGCGCGGCGTCAAGTGCAGCTTGGACTCACGGACCTGGCCCATTTACATTTAACTCGTGAGTTTGCAGCTTCACCTCTCTCCCCTTCTTCCTATTGCCTTCCACCTTGGCTCTCCTCCGACGCTTTGCGACCGGATGCTTTAAACACGAGGTGGGACCAAAAACAAGTGAACAATGAGAGTTCTTCACCTTTGTATTAGGGGAAGGGGGTAGCCTTTGCCAAGCGCTTTCTGTGTGCTCAACGCGCTTGCAAGGACATCTCCTTTATTTTTCTCATCAGTCTTGTGATAAAACGTAGCAGTGTGCCCATTTAACAGAGAGGGGGATGTTAGGCACCTAGGCAGTATGGGTAGGAAGCTTAGAATTAACAGCTCACACTCCAGCCCTGGCATCTAACCTCAAAGGTTACACCGTTTAAACGCCCCTCTCTGGTGTCAGATTAAGGGTTAGAGGAGAAAAGCCAAATTGAGGGTGAGAGGACTAGTTTAGGACTATATAAAATTAATGACCAAAAACTGCTGTCTGCAACTTACAGATAAGAGAATTGAGCCACCAGGCTCTTAGGTCCTGTGTCATGCAGCAAATAAGCTAATAGCATCGGATTTTGCACCTCCTCGGTCAGTTGTTCTGTTGATGCCAGCGTTTTCCTCTGTGTTGATGCCAACACTTTGCCCTGCTGGGCTGCCCAGAGAGAGCATTTTCACTCTTACATATGTATCCACAAACTATCTCAGCAGCTTTGCTAATAAAATGGTTGTACCGAAGAGGGGAGTGGGGAGAGATGAGAAAGAAGAGGAGTGCAACCCTTTACAATATGCATAATACCGAGAAAACCGACGCACTTTTCTGCTCACATTTTTTTACACTAAAATAAACCACCTGTTTATGAAAATAGCAACATTTCTGTCTGGCCCCAAAGGAAATCGGACCAAGAGATAGCTTGCCTCAAATTACAGGGTGACGCCAGAGCTCTCAATCCAGAATTTATGCTACGAACTAAAGTATGGGTGCTCAGCTGGCTATCACAGAGTGATTTTTGAGGGCTTGGTAGAAATGCAGGTTCCTGGGGCTCCCGCTCTGGGGATTCGGCCTCCCTGGGACTGGGGATGAACAATGTCACTTGTATTTTACCTGTTGCTCTAAGTGACTCTGAGTTGTAGAGAGCCTGTGAACCACTGTTCTGAACACCACACCATGCTGAAGGCAATCAGTAAATGGGCCTGCCACTTCAACGCGTGCCCACAGCCTATTTGTCATGAAACGTAATCTCACAGCAGAAGTTCCTACCCCAAGTCCTTCTTGAAGCTGCATGCAAAGAATTTGACCACTTCTTTCTGATACCATAGCTCTGTGAATTTTCAAATGGGCCCGTGGCCTCCAAACAGTTAAGAACCCCTGCCCTCCAATCTTCATAACATCTTCCTCTTTCAACACCTGCTTGAGGAAGAAGTGTGAGAAACAAAACACCATTTGCCCTGACCCGGACACCACAGCAGTCTGCCGCTGATACAGCTCTTTCATTTCCTGACTCGAGGATAGGTTGCTAGGTTGCCCTTCTGTGAGCTCTTCAGGGGGACTTCTCCTTTGCTGGGTTTGGCATCGCTGGCCCCAGACAAGGACCAACTCCATGGAAACGGCATGCAAGGCTTTCCAAAGCGAATGGGCCGTGAAGTCAGAGGCTAGAAAACCTGCTCCACTTTCCCTGCCTTCTGGCTCTTGGACAGCAGGTATCACTTCTCTCATAGCTAGGAGACCTCTGTAGGGTTTGCGCTTGACTCCTGATGCTTGGAAACACAGGAACCTTTTGAAACCCTGCAATTGCCATTGCCTTCGTGTTCAATCTGCAAAGGTATTTGACCTATTCCTGTTTACAAGCGTAATGACAAGAATTGCATAAGCAATCCAAATTTGGAAGGAGGCATCCTCTGTTTTAATGTTGTACTCTTTCTCTTGGGGATGAAAGAGTGGGGATAATGGTGGTAGAAAGTAGAGAGCATTGGAGCCACATAGGAGGCAGGTGGTTCGCCTTGCACAGTTGAGGTGGCATTGGGAGTTGAGGTGGCATTGGGTAGGTTTCCTTCATACTTTTCTTCTTTTCCCTAGCACCATGACATTAGACAACGACCTCACAGCAGACACTTGTTCTCTGTTTCCACTGGCTCCATCACCAAAGTAGATGTTATGTTGAACCTGATGGATAAGAGCAAAGAGCTAAGGATGGACCTGAGAATTCTGATTAAAAAAATAATAACGAAAAGAATAGATTGTGTATAGGTTCAGAGGTTGGAGCAAGAATGTTTTAGAGCAGTTACTAGCAAAGTCCGTTGGGATACGGAACAACTCTTATCTCTGGCCATGTGTGTGGGAGTATGCACCAAAGGATGGTTCTAATGAGGCCGCATTTTCTCATTTTGACAAATGAACCATAAAAGCTTGGAGGTTAGGAGGTAACGCTTTCAGATGAAAGAACAGTGGCTACTTTTGGCAGCAGGCCTCCTCTGTGCCAGGAACTTTCCATCTGTTATCTCATTTAAACTTCTCGGCAGCCCTGTTGACACAGGCATTGTGTACCTTTTTTTTTTTTTTCCAGAGAAGAAAATGGAGTTTCAAGGAGGTGAAGTCACTTGTGTAAGGCCACACTCTTTGGAAGTGGAGCCACTGGGATGCTACCCCGGGGCTGCCAAACTCCAGAACCTATGAATACTTCCTCTTTTCCAGTTTTAGGGGAAAAGCATAAATGCAACCTGCAGGGCTATGCATGCAGTTCAGTGGAAGACTATCTTCTTAGTATATAAAACATCATGACGTTGATCCCTAACACTGAGGGGGTCGGGGAAACAGGATAAAAGAAACCATTATAATCGCAAATCCTAATGCAGCCGTTGGAACAGGTTAGCACTTTTGTCATAATTTGAGCTTCACTGCTGCTGTTTCACTTTGAAAAATGAAACTTACAACACAGGATCTTTATATATTTTATTACATATACGCTTCATTAAAGTCACTTAAAAAAATAACTATACAGGGGGCAGCATGGCTGCTGGTAACTGTGCTTGCTACCAAGCCTGATGACCTGACCTCAATCCAGGAACCCATGGGGTGGAATAAGAGAACGGAGGGCCCTAATTGTTCTGTGACCTCTGTACCATATCTCCACACCAAAATAAGAAGGGGATATAAAAAACAATAATGATAGCAAGGTTCAGAGGGTGGAGAGAATTGGTCAAGGACATAAAACTAGGGAATGGCAGAACAGAATTCAAACCGAGGGTTGTCTGACTCCAGTGGTTTGTTCTCTACAACATACAAATCAGTGGAGAAAATAAACATGGTCCTTATTGTGACTCCTTGCTGTTCGTCTCTGTTCTGTCTGTTCTGTCTTGTTTGTTGTGTTTTGCATGCGTTTGTTTGTTTGTTTGTTTCTCACCATTTACCACCAGCACCATGGCTATTCTGTGTTCACAGAATATATATTCCTGAAGATTAGTCAGGACCAGATGAAGCAATTTGCAGGAATACATCTGTGTTCATAGGGGAGCCATGGAAGGTCTTTCTTCTATGACTGTGAAGGCCAAGAACAATGTTCTGGGACAGAGGCTCTCAGCTTTCCTAATGTGGTGACCCCTTAATGCAATTTCTTATGTTGTTGTGACCCCCAACCATAACATTATTGCATTGCTACTTTATAATTGTAACTTTGGTACTGTTGTGAATCATAATGTAAACATCTGATATACAGACGGCCTTAGGCAGTCTCTGTGAAAGGGTCAGTTAGCCCCCAAAGGGGTCATGACCCACACGCTGTGAACCACTGTTCTAGGAGCACCTACCCCTGCCAATGTTAATTTTTGTCCTTTAGGTCTCTTCCTTGACCTTAAACACCTGTTTCAACCTTTCCACTTAACAAGAGGGGATTTAGGGATTATGTCACATCTTTCCTTTAAAAAATTAATTAACACACAATAATTGCACATTTCAGTGCACTGGAAAGTATTGAAAACTCCTATGGAAAGAGTAACTCCTGGCTTTGGCAGATCTTGAGCTTTTGAGTGGGGTTCTGTTTAATGCTGCCTTATATAAATACAGCATGCATCAATTATATTGAACCATCCTTTTTATGCCCTTTGCCCTCCCAATTCCTAACAATTACTCTTCTACTTAGAGGTCTACACTTTTTAAATTTCCCAATATAAAAGCATGCTGTATTTGAGTTCCTGTTCCAATTGAGTTCCTGACTAATTTCATTTACCACACAGTTTCTCCCATTCTCCTGCAGATGACAGGTTTTACTTTTTGTAGCAGATTAATACTCCACTTCCTAATCTACATACATCATTTTAATTATCCATTCATTTGTTAATGGGTTCTTCCACTGATTCTGGACCAATCATCAAGCGTAGTGTGGCAACAAACGTGGGCAATCTCTCTGGAAGGCCCATTTTATTTTTTCTGGGTATATACTCAGGAGCGGATTATGTGAATCATATGCTTTAGCTATTTTGACTTCTTTTGATGATCCTTCATACTGATATTCACAGCTAAATTACATTCCTATAAATAGTGTATACTGCTTGTCTTTTCTACACATCTTTGTGTTTTCCTTTGAGTTTTCCTTGTCCTGTGTAAAATAAATTGTTCTTGTCTATCTACTTTGGCCATGATTAGTTTTATTTTGTTTTCCAGTGTGGGTTGCTCTGTTGCTGAACTGTCTACCTCGACTCAAGTCCCATATCATTGGGGACAGGCAGTGAATCCTATCTATCTTTTGCTCCTCAGTGATTTTACCCATGACTTAAAAGATGATCAATGTGTGTGTGTGTTTTTTTTAATTGACCAAAGGACTGGCTGAGAATTCCCCCAAATGAACAGATGGATGCAGGGCCGATTCTTAGGCTACCCACCCATGATACCCATCCTCGCCAGACTAGCCTGGGAAGTCTTAGTTCCCATGTGCTTATGTAAGAGGTTTGTAGACATAGGAGACAGCTCATAGGGCTTAGATGCTAACTGTTAAGACGGCCTCCAAGTGCATTCTCCATCCCATACTTTGAAATTAATGTTAGGGTACCAGGTTCCCCTGGAGGATTGTGTTGAGCCTTTGAATTCATCGAAGAAAGATCTTCTCTGGCTCCCATAGGAACAGTGGGTATGTTTCCGCATGCCACTTCATCTGGCTTTCGCTTGCCTTCAGGAACATGTACTCTGTAAAGACAGACACTGAGGTTGGGAATAATCTTTTTTGACACTTTAAAACTTAAAGCCACCAAGTCAGATTTTCAACAACTTTATCTCATTTCGCTGCTAATCTTTACAACTGCCTTCTGCAGTGTAGGCCTTATTGGCATCACTTTGTAGCTAAAGAATGTGAGACAGCGGTGGTGGCGCATGCCTTTAATCCCAGCACTTGGGAGGCAGAGGTAGGCGGCTCTCCGTGAGTTTGAGGCTAGCCTGGACTACAGAGCTAGTTCCAGGACAGCCAGAGCTGTTACACAGAGAACCGCTGTCTTTAAAACAAATGTGAGACAGTGAAATCCCTGCTTTTCCTCCTAGATCACGAAGCTAAGTACGTGATGAAGGCAGAATGTGGTTCTAGATCTATGTGTCTCCCAAAGTATCTTAAGAGAAAAATTCACAAGGGAAATATGAACTTTCTTCCCTGGGTAAAAATACAAGTAATTAGATTTATAAGATAATATATGAGATACTTAAAGTATGAGGGTTGTAAATTGATTACCTTTCAGTTTTAATCCCTTAAAGTTATTGGCATAAACCATAGAAGGAGCTGGTGGTGCAATGTCATTATCAACCACAGGTACAGAATCTCCCATATGTAAGCCCTTGTGACAGAATACAGTTTGGGCTTGTTTACAGAAGAGTTTTTCCCTGCCTGATAATTTTATAACTAAAGTAAAAGAGGCTCCAAGGGGTCCTGTAAAATGTTAGTGACAGAACCAGAGCTTACAATGTGGTTGTGCCAAGCCATTTTCCTTCTACTAAGTCCGACTGCCTCTTGGAGTGATGTACACATCTTTATAAAAAGGTGGGCAGGAACTGGAATGTGATTGAACCTGGGGTTAGATGACTTGAAACCCCTTTATCTCATTACTTGTCCTTATTAAGGCCAAATTAAGATTTCGAAGGGAAGGCTATGGAATGTTCCAGACTCAAGTAGCTTTGGAAGTCTGAGTGACCAGGTCAGGAAGAGGTAGGGGAGAGGCTCCCCTTGGCTTCTGAGATATGGAAGTGGCTACCAGAAGCCCAGAATTATTCCAGAAGGATACGAGAAATGGCCCCCCTTGAATCTTTGCCCCTGGCAAATTCTCAGCTGGGGATCCCAGGAACGCAGGCCCTTCTACTTATTTCCCTTCTGGCCTTGAAGCCAAAGGGGGCTCTGAGGCTTCAGGACAACATGAAGTGCTGGGAGCAGGGAGGTGGCAATGGGCAGAGCACAGAAGGTTGGGCCTTCCCCCATCGCCAAGAAGTGGGTGTGGCTTCAGCAAAGGGTGTGCAGAATGCTATTGTGAGGGTAGGGGTGGAACAGGACAAGAGGCCAGGGGGCCAAGCAGAGCCAAGTAGGGTGATTCTAGGAGCACTCTAAGGCAAGCTGTGGTGCAGCATCCCAGATAAGGCTGCATAGCTTGCATGTGCTATCTGGCCTCTACTGAGGGCCTCAACCTGATCAGACCATTGTCCCTATTGAGTGAGCCATACAGCCTACTAACATAACCAGAGCCTCAACCACAGACCACAGTGTCTTAGGTTCTGTGTGAAACTTGCTGTCTACAACTGTCGCTAGACTTCCTGTTTTTGCCTGCCTTCCATCCTGATCAACATGTGCTCTCTTCATCCTTGTTTCTACCTGGCCAGTGATATGCTTCCTTTCCCGTATATGCCAGATGCCCCTGCTACACATCCTTTCTTCCCAGATCTATACAAACCCACCCTCCTCCCTTCCCTCCCTTCCCCACTATTTCTTGCTCCCTTTTGTCCTTTCTTTCTGACAGGGTTTCACTATGTTGCTCAGGCAGCATTTGAAGTTCAGGTTCAAGTGATTCTCTCCTACCTCAGCCTCCCAAGCAGCTCAGATTCCGGGTTTGTGCTACCACATCTACCTTGTCTTTCTTTCTTGATTGTAAAGTTTCCTTCTGTGTATTGGCCCACAAATTGCTTCTAATGCTACTTCTCCATGTTTTAAGATTTCTTAAGGGGGGGGGGGGTCTCGTGTTTCTTCATTTGTCCTTGAACTCCTCATCGCCGTGTCTTCACTTCCAAATGGTGGGTTACACACATCTGCACCACTATGTACATTTTATATGGTGATAAGGATTAAACACAGGGCTTTGGGAACAGTAAGAAAGTATGCTGTCAACTGAGCAGCATTCCCTGATGGCGAGCCTTTGCTTATCACACGTGGATCATGATATGTGCTTCTGGTGTCTTAGCTCAGTGGCAAAGACAGGCACTAAAAAATACAGAAGTATCTTGCCCCAAATGTCAGCATAGCCCAAAATGGGAAATGCTGCTGTATTATGTAGCCATACATATAAGAAGAAAAGCCTGAAAATTGCTAGATGCCGAGCAACATGGCATGAAACTTCCAGAAACAGCTGCTTTTTCCTTCCTTCAGTTATGGAGGAGTAGGGTGTTGGCATGAGACAGCTATAGTTTGGGCAGGAATCTACAGAGGTGAATGGGAGGAAGTTCACACCCCCAAATTTACAACCAACTTTGAAAGAAAGTTTTGCACTGTGACTTTTTACCACGTTAAAAACGTGTTGATGAGGAGAGGGCTGAATCAGTAAAGGGCTTGTTCTGTGAGCACGAGGCCAAGCTTGGATCCCTAGCAGCTACATAAAAATGCCAGGCATGGTGGCACATGCATGTAACCCTAGAGCTGGGAAGGCAATGACAGGAGGATCTCTGGAACTCTCCAGTAATCTATTCTTGCCAAATTGGTGAGCTCCAGGTTCAGTGAGATACTTGAGTGCCAAAAAATGAGCTGGAGACAGGTAGAAGGCAAACGGTATCAATTTCTACCCTTTACAAGTATACACATTCATGCACACGCACGCGCACGCGCACGCACACGCACACAAACACCAAAAATAAATTGTGGAGTGGAGCCTGTAAATCTGGTTGTGCACTTGCCTGGCGAATACAAGGCCTGGGATCAATCTGTAACATGACAAAAAGTAGTTTGGGAATGCCGAGTAGGGTAATAAAAATGCAAGTTTCGGGGATGAAGCAACAGCTCAGCAGAAGACCAAGGTTCAGATCCTAGCCCCATGTTAGGTGACTCAATCTGCCTGTAACTCCAGGAGATCCAATTTCCTCTTCTGGCCTCTGTGGGTGCACATGGGCATGCGCGCGCGCGCACACACACACACACACACGAATGGTCATTTTTAAAATGCAAAGTTTTGTGGCAAGAATTAAGGGAATGGGTTTTTAAGGCCTCTTTCTCTGTTTCTATGATTTTTAGTCATAATTCTTTTGAATGTTTGGATTTTATGTGTCACTAAAGTACCACAGACTATCAAAGGGAAATAAATACGAAATTTTCATTTAAGATTGATGACTTCTTAATTTCCTAAAGGTGTGTCTATTCTTAGGAACTGCCCGCAGTTTTTCCTGACACCCAAGTTTCTCATGGTTCTGTGTTAGATCAAGCCAGGGCAACACTTAGCATTTTGATGGTTAGCCTAACTCCATGTCTCCTCTTGCTAGTTTCCTCCATCCGCGTCCAGCTGGCTTCAGCATGGAGGAACGGAACAACTCTGCTGGGAAGGAGCTTCAACACAGGACACGAGCAGAAGTTCCCGGAAAGAAAAGCTGGCCCTCACAGGCCTACACCCTTGGGGCCATTTCCAACTTTATGTCTACTTTTCTGACCTTTCCTATCTATAAGGTGGTGTTCCGGCAGCAGATCCATGCCGTGGCAGTGTCAGAGGCTGTGCGACAGCTTTGGCATG
This sequence comes from Acomys russatus, assembly GCF_903995435.1. Taxonomy (NCBI): domain Eukaryota; kingdom Metazoa; phylum Chordata; class Mammalia; order Rodentia; family Muridae; genus Acomys; species Acomys russatus. The sequence continues at coordinate 79,003,610 of NC_067169.1, read as the reverse complement.
AAGGCCCTCAGTACTTCTACCGGGGCATCTACCCTCCTCTCCTCTCCAAGACCCTGCAAGGGACTCTGTTGTTTGGCACTTATGATAGTCTGCTGTGTTTTCTCTCCCCTGTTGGGCCACACTCCCTTGGACAGCGCTGGACCGCAGGGCTCATGTCTGGTGTAGTAGAAGCTGTAGCGCTCAGTCCCTTTGAAAGAGTACAGAATGTGCTTCAGGATGCTCGCAAGCAAGCTTGCTTTCCTAGCACCTTCAGCATCCTCAAAGAATTCAATTCTTACGGGCGTTGGGGGCGGCTGTCACTGGGTTATTATCGCGGCTTCTGGCCAGTCCTTGTCAGAAACAGCCTGGGAAGTGCTCTCTATTTCTCCTTCAAGGATCCTATCCAGGATGGTTTGGCAAGGCAAGGCCTGCCCCATTGGGTTCCTGCTTTGGTATCTGGCAGTGTCAATGGAACAATCACCTGCCTGGTTCTGTATCCTCTGATTGTGCTGGTTGCCAATATGCAGTCTCATATTGGCTGGCAGAGAATGCCAAGCCTGTGGGCCTCAGCACAAGATGTGTGGGATACTCGCGGTCGAAAGGTACTCCTGATTTATAGAGGAGGGTCCCTGATCATCCTCAGGTCCAGTGTGACATGGGGCCTCACTACTGCTATACATGACTTCTTGCAGAGAAAGGCTCATACCAAGAAAGAGATGGAAGACTGACTAAATGAAGTGTGGCCAGGGCATCTTTGTTCCAAATCTTCACTCGCTGGTTGTGTGTAGTATATCTTTGGCTTGGGTACCATTATTTACTATCTATAAAGTGTCGCTGCGTGGGAGAAGCTCCAACTTTTCACCTGTTTGAAGCCTACCAGGATTCCTTGGTCAAAGGAAGTCTCCGAGTCTATAAACAGCTTCAGTAGCCTCAGAACCTGGAGCCCAGGTTAAATGTCATTCCTTTAAGGATATTTTTTAAACTAGAGGAAACTTTAAATGAAGGCTCTGCTCAGTACTGTCAGTCTGGGGTCCTTCTTTGTGCCCTCCTGACTAGACTGAGTGTAATTCCAATTTCAATGAACTGTACTAGACTATGAGGCCAACTTCCGAGATGCCTGTATTTTGCTGACACTGCTCACTGCCTCCACCACAGCCACTCTCACTTTAAGTGGAGATGGGTTCCACTTTCAAGGTACCCACGCTGATTACAAATCTTAGATTAGGGTCACTCCAACCAATCAGGTGCCACAAGAGCTGACAATGCTGGACACAGGACTGAGAAGATATTTGGTGCCTGGATAGAAAAAATAAGGGCTTTGAAGCAAGAGATTTAATTAATTTAACTACATGCCAAATAGAGAAAAGGAGTACTATATGTGGTTTGGTGTCCTCTGTTAGGACTAACACACACACTATAATACATACATACATATACATACACATACACACACATATGATTATGTTGCCTATAAACCGTTTAAGTTTCTATAAGAAACCTGGAAATAACATGACCATATTTCTTCACAATTAATTGCTAATTATGTTGATGTGGACAACTATATAGTAACTAACCATAATGATCTTAGCCTGTCATTCAGAGCCATTGCCAATATGGACCCCATATAACTCTGCATATAATTACACCACATGCATGGACGGCATACACCAACCAAATGCAGCGCTTTTTTTTCTCCCCAAGCATTTCATGAACTTACCTAAGGGCCTACTCTGCTCCACACTTTTCTCTCCACTTGCACTGCACTCCCACCCAATAAAAGGTCTCCAATTTGCGAAAGCCCAGCTTCTATGCCACTGTCTGTATGGAGCCCCTTTCCTATTCCTCCAAATTGAATGTGGTATTAGTTTTGTGATATCCCCTTCCAACAGCTCACCCACATGCACTGATTCCATTATGTCACTGATCTCATGTGGCCATATGTTTTTGCTGTTCTTCAATACCTCCTACTAGATTGTAAACTTCTTGAAAGCAGGGATTCTTGTATGAATTTTTTTTTAAACTCCTCCATTGTGCCTAGGTGCTCAATAAAGTTTGTGAATTATTGAATAGATTATCAAGCTGTGATATACTCTATATCCTCAGGGTGCTATCCCTATGACACGAAGATAATGTTACTGACTCATTGTCAACAAGACACATGCCTTTGGGATGTGTTTGTTTCCTTTTAATAGTGGATTTAGTTTTGTGCTAATTATAATGCCAATGAGAATAACAATAATAATAAAATTATGTTCAACCAGAATCTTTAGTGAGTTTGTGGTGTTTACAGCCATTGTTTCTATTATACTGAGTTTAGCACCAAAATTTCACAAACAGAATCATATTGCACAACAGTTCTCCTCCTTTCAGCTCTAGAATTTTGAGTATTCTAGATGGCTTGTGCTGCAATTCTTGCTTCATACGTGACACCATGATAAATTCCTCTGTCCTCGCCTCCTCACTGAACCAAAGTTGTCCTTTGTCTAGTGACAAATATTCATCACTGAATGCTACATGCATAAAAGTCAGGATTGTAGGCCAGAAGATTGTTAATATTTATTTGCCAAGAAGGCCAACAGAAAATGGCCTTCCAGAAGAGCTGCCGATAAACTTCCATAGAGGAGATGTGCATGGGCTGAAACAATGTTCTTAGCCTTTCTTACCTGCAGATTTTGCATTCATACATTATGGATAGAAAATATTGGGGGGGGATTACACATGTATTGAACGTGTACATCTTTTTTGCTTGTTATACATTCAAACGATGCAGTATGAAAATAACGTGGAGATCCCTTCACCATGTATTAGATATTATTAATAAGCTAGAAAGGATCTAAAACGTATGGAATAGAGCAGGGCATGGTACCACATAACTGTTATCCCCTTGCTGGGGATGTGCGGGGTGGGAGGAATAGGAATCCAAGGGCACCCTAGGCTACATAGTTCCAGGACAGTCTGGACTGCATGAGATCATGCCTCAGCTCCTCCTCCTCCTCCATCACCACAAAATAAAAAGCATATGTAACAATAAAACGTATTGGATGAGAAGTTTCATGCAAACAAAATTGTATACGTTTTGAAAATATGGGGCTACAGGAGAGACTGGTTTGGGTATTCACAGAGAGTCTTGGAACCAGATCCCCTTGGATACTGATAGATATCAATGTTTATTCATTGAAGGAAGTGCAATATGTACACAAGCAAAGAAAGGAAAATTAGGATAACAAATACTTCTACTTGTGTCTAACTTCCAAGAGCGAGCATGATTCCCCCATATTTTTATCCAAAAGATGCATTTATCTCCAAGTACACTGGATTCACTGATGTCAGTCTGTCAATTTGTGTCCCTTTATTCACTCTAACAATTTATTTAGAGATATATTTGAGATTATAGAGAATTGTCGTGCATAATGCTTAAAGAACATCTATATATCCTTTACTCAGATCCACCTATTAACAGTCTCTCTCATTTGCTATACTATATGAGCATGCATTCTGACTAGACACAAAGAAACATTTTCCTAGACTTAAAATTGCATACATTGCCCATTTTTGAGACTTAGAATTTACTTTATATATCAGGCTGGCAGCCAAGCAGTGGTGATGCACACCTTTAGTCCCAGCACTTAGGATGGAGAGGCAGATGCAGCTCTGCGAGTTCGAGGTCAGCCTGGTCTATAGAAAGTTCCAAGACACTCAGGGCTTTTACACAAAGAAACTTATCCCAAAAAACAAAATAAAACAAACAAAACAAAAAAGATACATCAGACTGGCCTGTAACTTAGAGATCTACCTGCCTCTGCCTCCTAAGTGCTGGCATTAAAGGGCTGCACCACAATGTCTCTAGATATGATATTAATATATTCAAGTTCTTTTAAAAAGACCTTCTTTTATATCTCTGATAATTCTATATAGTCCTGTAGCTCAGTGGTAGAGGCTTTACCTAGCATCTTCAAGGACATCCCTAGCAGTACAAAATAAATCAATGCATAACATTATTACCAAATAGCTTTTGACTGAGAGTCTTTAGTCCAGGCCAGCTTTGATTTCATTATATTGACAAGGATGACCTTAAACATTTGATCTGCCTGCCTTCTGCCTCCATCTCCCAAGTTCTGAGATTGCAAGGTGTGCACCACCATATCCCATTTATGTGGCACTGGAGATCCAACCCAGAACCTTCTATATGCTTGGAAAGCACTTTACCTGAGCAACAGCCCCGCTCCTGATTGAAAAACAGTATAAAATGAAAACTCACATGTCATGTTTTAAGACTAATTCATGGTAATTATTTACATTTTCTCAAATTGCTTTACACATAAGTTCTAAGTGTATATGTTTAAATTTGAGGTTATGGAATTATAAACAAAGATTTACAAACAAAGCATGGCATAACTTATATGCTTTTTCAAAAGTCTGTTCATAAAAAAATCTAGATAATGTTGTAAAGTTACATAGACCTATTAATATTTTCCACTTAAATTTTCTGAGTAAAAAATTAAGACAGCAATTACTGTCTAGTGAATTTAAATGTGAATATTAGTATTCTAATTTGTGATATAATCTAGTAATTTTATGGTATTTGAAAAATTACTTTTAGGACTTGAGATCAACAGAATAAGGAGGTAATAAACATCTGTATTGGCTTAAAGACATTAAATCTAGAATTTTAACACTGACATATAAAATACATTAAAATATACACAATGTGATTCAGCCATAAAGAATTACAATATGTCTACATAAACACGGGTGTCTGTGGGATGTTTTTCTAAAGCTAGAATTACTGGTTTGTGGAGTGTGCACACAATTTAGCTGAATGCTGCCTAACATTTTCTAATGGCATATACAATTCCTACCCTTAAAATCCATGTTCATCAGTTCCTGTTGCTCCACCTGCAGGCCAAAACTTGGTATTACCGGAAATTATTTTTTCAGCCCAGTGGCAGTAAAATGAAGTCTTCTGGTTTGATTTTTCTGATTATTAATAATGTTGTTCACATTTCCATATGCCCGTTGGACACTAGGATTTCTTCTTTTGATAAATTCAAGATATTTGACACTTTTCCTTTTGGATTTCATCAATTTTCTACATTTATTTCTGAGAGTTATTTGTTCTACCTTCGTTTTTTGTCTTAGATGTATGTCTCATACAGCCTTCCTCGGTTATTGTGTCACTGACTTTTTATATTTTCTTTTGATAATTATAAGTCACATTGTTAGTTAGTCTGTTCCCCTTATAGTAAGTCTGTGTTTTCCCCAAAGAAATACTTCTTTGAATATATTTTTTAGGTTTTTTTACTTTCACATTTATTTCTCCAATATATTTGGAATTAATTTTGTGTAAAATGTGAGGACAGTGGCTGGAGATAGAGAGCTTTACTAGCATGCTGCATGCCTTAGGTTCAATTCCTAGCATGGAAACACTATAAGACTAGAGGTCCACTTTCATATTTTCTCAGTAAGCATACAGATATCCCAATATCATTTATTGAGAAGCTTTTCTCTTCATATTCATTTGTGATGACAAAATTCTATGAAATATGAAGCATTTGTAAACTCTCTTGTCACCTTATAGCCTTGTTGCTCTGTTCCATTGTGCCTTAGATTGTAGCTTTAAAAAAAGAAGTCTTAGATCAGGTGGGGAAAGGACGGAGAAAGAGAGTACTGGAATCCAGGAGAGGAGACATCTCTGAGATGGGCTAGAAACCTAGGACAATGAAAACTCCCAGGAATCTGTGGTTCTCCTCTTCCCTGGGGGGCTGTTGGCCACCAGCCCAATGAGGCAAGAGGAGCAGAAGACAAATGCAAGCCCTGGAAGGCTATAAGCATGCTGGAGACTGGACACTCCGGGAACCATTTCAGGAGCTAGTTCAACTTTAGTTAGGGAGAACAAAGGCTATATACCCCTTGGGGAGTGGGTCCGTGGGCTTCTGAAATAGGCATTCATAGTTGGTTGGAACCAGGCATTTTTAGGATGCTTGTTTTGCATTTGGCAGCATGCTCCTATCATATGAACAGGAACCCAGTACCTAATGATCCTATAGGCACAGGAAGGGGAGAGTAGGGGAGCTAGCAGGGAGCTCTGTTAAGGGCCATATATCAGATGTGGTCAGGGGCATCTATGTCTAAAACACTCTCCAGATAGAGTCAGGCAGAGAGCCAGAGGCCCTGCTTGGGAGAGGGAGGACTGCAACTCAAACATCAGGGTTATTCCAACAGGAATCTATGAGGGTGACCTTACCTAAGACTCTTAACAATGGGGGGTATGGAGCCTGAACTGGCCATCTCCTTTAACCAGGCATGACTTCTGATGGAAGGATTGGGATACCAATGCAGCCACAAAACCTTCTGCCTACAATTTGTTCTGTGTACAGGATGTGCAGGGTTAAAGATGGAGATGAAATTGAGGGAATGACTGCCTAATGGTTGGCACAGCTTGAGAACCATGCCATGAGAGGGAGCCCCCTCCTGACACTGTTAATAATATCCTGCTATACATGCAGACAGGAGCCTAGCATAACCATCATCAGAGCAGCTTCACCAAGCAACTGATGGAAACAGATGTTGAGACTCACAGCCAAACATTAGGTGGAGCTCAGGGAATCCTTCGGGAAAGAAGGGAGAAGGATTGTAAGAACCAATAGGGGTCAAGGACACTGCTAGAAAACCCACAGAATTAACTAACCTGGGCCCATGGTGGCTCACAAAGACAGAACCAACAACCAGGGAGCCTGTATGGGACTGACCTAGGTCCTCTGCATATATGCTACAGTTGTGTAGCTAAGTCTTCATGTGAGACTCCTAACAGCAGGAGTAGGCGGGTGTCTCTAATTCTGTTACCTGCCTTTGAAACCCTTTCTCCTAGCTGGGCTGCCTTTCTAGCCTTAATAGAAGAGGAGACACCTAATTGTACTGCAATTTGATATGCTAAGGCTGGCTAATAGCCATGAGAGGCTTCCTCTTTTGTAAAGAGAAAGGAGGTAGGAGTGGATGGGGTGGGGGAGGTAGAGAGAAAGACTGGGAGGGAAACCTGCAGTCTTGATGCAAATTAATTAATTAATTAATTTAAAAAGGTAATCAGGGCTGAAGAGATGGCTCAGTGTTTAAGAGCACTGCTCTTCTAGAGATCCTGAGTTTGATTCCCAGCAACCACACGGTGGCTCACAAGCTTCTATAATGTGATCTGCTGCCCTCTTCTGGCCTGCAGATGTACATGCAGGCAGACTACTCATTATACATAAAAACAAATAAATACGGTTTAACAGGGGTGAGGACCTATTTATCAAGGCATAATTTAAATATATTTTTATTTTATCTGTACTTTTAAAATGAAAATAAAGTAAAATTAAAATCATAAAAAAGAAGTCTTGGGGTCAAATAGGGAAATTTCCCACATTATTCTTGTTCCTCCAGAATTTAACTATTCTTATCACTATCTACAAAAACAGAAAACAATTTGGAGACGAAAGGGTTTATTCAGCTTATACTTTCCCCAACTTTGGTCATCGCCAAAGAAAATCAGGACAGGAACTCAACCAGACAGGAACCTGGAGGCAGGAGCTGATGGAGCTGTGGACCTGAATGGCTGATGGCTGATGGCTGATGGCTGATGGCTGAGTATATCATGATAGTGCATTGTCAACCATTATCAAATTAATCCAAAAATTGAATAGTATGTCAACAAAAGCTATCAACAGGTTTATTTTTAATAGAATTTTAATAGAATAGAACTTAATTGTAAAATATAAAAGAAATATAGAGGAAATTTGTATATTGTAAGGATCACCAGAAAAGACTGCTCAGATACATGAATAAGCCAATAGAATGTCTTCATTAGCTGGCCAGTGACTACACTAGGTGTTTGGGATCCCAGTGTAGCCCCTATCCTTTCTCAGGGTGAGGAGGGGTATTTGAGAGGGTTTGGATGGAGGAAGCATAGAGGGAAATGTAATTACAATTGTTGTGGGAATCCACTAAAGAAGACTGCTCGGGAACAGATTTAAACCAATAGAATGTCTTTATTGCCCCCTGGCAATGGTCAAAGAGGCATCTTGGTGGTGGTGGTCTTCTTATATAAGTCAGGGGCAGAGCAGATGGCAGTCCTTTGTTCATCCTAGCTTGATGGTTTTCTTGGTGGCCAAAGCTGTCTTGTGTCTAAGACACACAGAAATCAAATCAAGTTGAATCAAGTCCAGATAGCACAGCACAGAGGAGCAACACAGAGACATGCATTCTACCATGCTGCATCCTTCAGGCAGGGAAGGATGCCCACATGCCTGCCCTCTACCCCACAGCACTGACGGCCCACAGACACACAGACCTCACCTACCACCACACAGAGAAGAGCTGGAGGAGGGAGAGGAGGAGGAGGAGGCAGAGGAGGAGGAGCAGGAGGACAGAGACCATGCCACCAAAAGACCTGTTCTCTGGCGCATGGCACAGAGGCAGGTGGTAGACACCCCTTGAGGATGTCACTCAGGGGCCCAACAGCCACATGGGCAGCCTGCAACATGAGCCACCACAGTGTATGAGGTTGACAGATGGGTGGGAGGGAGAAGTGGAACAGCTTAAGCATATGAAGAGAGATGGAACAGGAGGCACAAGGGTGGAGAGAAGGAGCCTGTTGTTAGCAGCTATCCCCACAACCTGGGGCCATAATGAAGTCTAGACTGAGGCTGCCTCTGAGGGCCATGTCTAGGTCTATGGCTAGTGTACCAGCAGGGGTTGGTATTGCTGTACAGATCTGGCCCCATTCCTCACTAACTGCCGTGCTCTGGAGCACTGGCCCCACTTCTCACTGACAGCTGCAGTTGGGAGAGGGGACTCTGCACCCAGCTCAGGTAGCACAGTGGAGCTGGCCATGATGGCTGGGCTGTGGGTGAGTGGGCCCTGAGCGCGGGAGCATGGGAGAGCTGGCCCTACCATTTATCTGAGGTGATGCAACATGGCCACAGGGGTGATGCCTTCCTCCTTGCTACCTGTGGTAGTTGGGAGAACTGGTTTTGAGGTCATGAGAGCACAAGAGCTAGATCTACCCTCCTCACTAGCTGTAGCACTTGAGAAAGCAGGCTCTGCACCTCTCCTGGGAAACAGAGTGGCTCTGGCCCTGAGGGCTCCAGAAGGCACTGGTGAGCCAGCCCTGAGGATGTGAGATCAGCAGAGCTGCCCAGCCTCCTAGGCTCTAGCACTTGGCAGCATGGGCCCTGTACTTTCACTGGGCGGCACAGCGAAGCTGGCTATGAAAGCTTGGGTGCCTGTGACCAAGCATGAGAGCAGGAGAACTGCCCCTGCCTCCTGCTGAGGGCAGCACTGGGTGGCCTAGCCAGAGCAGTGCTGGGGAGCTCACCCTGGTGGTGCAGATAAGGGAGAGCCAGCCTGCTGACCAGCTGAGCTACCACCTAGCCCAGATCCAGGGCTCTGAGTTAGCCCACCCCCAAATCTGTACCATCTGCAAATGGTTGGGATGCATGAAAAAGGCCAGTCCTGCTGACCCAAAGCTGCAGGATCTCTGTGACAAAGCAAAAACAGAATAACCAGGAGGAGGCAGATGAAAATCCAATATTGACGGTGTCACAGGTGCCAGAGATCTGGAACCGGAGCAACGACTCATTACAATAAACATTTCCGAGTGACGATGTGTGAGGGGTGTACTGTGGGACACACTGTGATATACCACAGCTTCCATGATGAGATGTTTCTATGGTGTGTGTGTGTGTGTGTGTGTGTGTGTGTGTGTGTGTGTTGCAAAGGTGAAGAACAGGTATGGGAGGATAGGGAGATAGATGGGCAGATGAGCAGGACTGGGGTCCATGATGTGAAACTAACAAACAATCAATAAAAAGGTTTTTTTTTTTTTAAAAAAGAAAGTCTTTATTGGCTGGTCTGTACCTCAACTGAATGCTCAGGATCCCAGTGTAGCCCCTCTCCTTTCTCAGGGTCAGTTTGTAAGCATAAAATCCTTGTCCTGGGCTGACATACTCCAGTGAAAAACATACTTCAGTTCCAGAAGTGGAACCGCAGAAGCCAAAAGGCAAGGTTAGTACATGTAGAGACTTTTCCCAGCACTGTGGACTGTAACGGATTGGGCCTTTGTTTTAGTTTTGGCAGGTGGTGCTGTCCGTGTGCTGAGTTTTACAGGTGAGTGACACTTCCATCATGGAGTCACTTGTGATAAGGTCTGGAGGCCTGCTGAGGTCTGGGGCCCTGTTACGTTCCCCACAGGTCTTAGTGATTGAGTCAAATCCTGGACTCATCCTGCTCTAAAGAGATGTGGTTGGTCCTCAGGACAGTTAATTTGACTGAGCTGACACATAATTGGCCACATAGTTTAAGACACAGGGCCCAGCCACTTCTCCATTCAGATTGAGAATGCAAGGTCCAGTCAGTGCTGATAGAAGAGCTGCTAGCCAGAGGGGATCAAGAAAACAGAGGCTGGTACCAATTACCTGATTTATGTCTTTGTCTCTTTCTCTTTTTGAAGTTTTCCCCAACTCTGGAAGGTTTTCTCTAATTATCTTGAAAAAACAGGTTTTCCCCCCTCCAAGCCATGCCTAGTCCCTTATTACATGAGAAGTAATTCTAAGCCTCTCCAATTTTGTAGGGCTATTTCTGTAAGGGAATCTAACTGATGTTTTAGTCTGAAAAGGACACTGAATTATCTGCATCCTAATCTACCTGTCTACTTAGTTTGGAAGACATGAGGAGAGGCAGATTTAGTCAAACCCTTAGTACATGGCACCAAGTAGACTCAGGGGCCCAGCAATGCTGCTGTTGCCCAGATGAGGCAAACCACAAGGCAGAAGAGCAGGCATCAGACTAAGCAGAAGTGCCCAGGTTAAAAGTTCTGGACATTAGACAAGTGCCAGGCCCTTGTAAGTCCCCTAATGTTAGTTTGGGCTGTTCCCAGTCACAGTGAGTTTTGTCAGTCAATGGGCTGACAGCCTGGATAGTTCCTCTCCCTATGTAGTACTGGGGCCAGGGGTCTAAGCCTAACCAGCAATCCTGGCCGATTTCGACTAACTCTGTCGCCAGGGTCTGAATTCACAAGTGGTTTTTTTTTTTTTTTAATCCTTTGTAAACTTTATAACCCCTCAAGGCAGAAAAGTATCCAGACCTCTGCCCGAGAAAGCGCCAGCAGCCCAGCTCCTCCCTACAGACCATCTGTAACCGCCATCCCTATCTCCTCAGTAGGACTCACACCAGATTATGCTAATTTGAGGTGAAAAGTCTGGACAAAACCTCACCAATCCCTGAGCAGAAAAATTGACCAATCCCTGAACAGAAAATTGACCAATCACTGAGCAGAAAATTGACCAATCCCTGAGCAGAAAAATTGACCAATCCCTGAGCTTGAGGAAGCTCAGGACTTGAAATCCCACCAACTACATTCTGGAAATCCCTCCTCAGAAAGCTCCACCGCCTCCCCCCCTAAGATCCCCTATATTATAAAGGTTGCGTAAGCGTTCCTGCTTCCTTTTCTCTGGAGCAAGGGCAACAGGTAGTGGATTCAGCTTTCAGAAGAAACAAGGAGTGGAGTTCAGGCTCCAAAGCTCCTCAGGGTTTGGGGCAAACTTCCCCCGGGAGCTGCAAGGGCTGGAGTGGATCTGGCCAGATATTAAAACAGAGGTCACTGAGAATACGTTCCTTCCAAAGGCTGTTTTAAAAACCATGCAGGGTACAACTCATTCTCTTTGGCCCTCCTAGCCCAAATGTTAAATGGGTAAGAGGTAGCTAAATTGGCTGAGAAATGCATGTATTTTTAAAGAAGAAATAATTGTGGACTCCACGACTAAAGCTGTGGAACGGGTTGGGGGGGGCACACGGGATGGGAAGGGACTGAAATTTGCCAATAATTCGTCCCTTTAACCATCAGCTTTCTTCTCTGACATTATCAAGCCCTGCTAAGGGCGGTAAGGCGGTAGTTAAGATACTAAATTGAGCACAGACTGCCACTCAGAAAACAAGACCTAGGGAGGGGGCGTGGCAAGGCAGGACTTGCCGTCCAATCAGATGCAAGAGCAGGGCTTACGTAAGGACCATTTGTCAAATCATAAAGGAGGGGGCGGGCCCTGTTGGGGAGTTTCAAAGCTCGTGCCTGCACTCAGGCAAACACCCGTCTGGTCCTTACCAAGCTGCACGCTGAGCTGTTGGCCTGATAGGAGCCTTGGTGCCAGCAGGTGAGAACGTGTGTCAGCCCTCCCCACCCCCACTCCCACCCCCGACCCCCCTCAACCCCCGTCCGGGCCTGGTGTGGTGGCGACTGCAGGTTCAGGTGCGAGAGCTAGCGCTTTTGCACTTTCAGGCGGACAGAGTTCTGTCTGAGCATCCGAGTTCGCAGAGGCTTTGTTTCTCGCGACTGGGGAGTGCGGTCCTGGGGGTCCCAACCTTGAGAAGCCCAGAAGGACGAACAGCTTGGAGGAGGTGACAAAATCCAGAGGAGAGTTGGGGCAAACGGGAAACAGCCTTCTTAGGGTTGGCTCTAGGGTTAGGCTGGGCGCTGGGCAGTAGCAAGTTGTTTGTAAATATCACAGTCCAGACAAATGCCTGTGTCCAGCCCTGCAGTTAAAAATGTGATTACAGCTGTTCACTCGATAAAGGGGCGGGGGGGCGGGCGGGGGCTCAGGGTATTCTTGATTGAATGGTAGTGTGTTTGGGACGTGTGGAAGCTTTAGGGGAAGGGTTCTCAGTTCTTCTCTGGTCACTAGATTGTGTCCTACCCAACTAAGTGTGGCAAAGTAGAGTTCTGCCTTCTGATCTTTGGTATTTTTTCCCCTATTGTCTCTTTCCAATACATTTGTGAAACTTAAAGGACACCAAGGATTTCACCACGTCCTACCTACCTTTGTGTCATGCCTATTTTATTACCTTAACAATGAAAACGGGTTGAAGTAGAACTTAACTCTATTCAGCTTACCTCCTTCTGCTAAAGTCTAAGCCTAATTAGCTCCCCACCCCCTTACACGTTTAGTAAGGCTATGAGAAGGTATTATGAGACTTATAATTGGCACTGACTAGGTTAGACCCCTCCCACTCTTACTGTAGCGCTCTAATGTGCTGACTTTGGTCATTCAAATAGGAATCAGCTCAGCGCTGTGTGACACTTACTGTGTGCTCACCATCATTCCCACGTACCCTAAAAGTAACCGGCTAGAAGGTGAGGAGGCTCAGATAGTCCTGTCTTCTCTTTAAAAAAAAAACCACCCCTAGTCAAATCTAGCCCTTTATCTGTTCTTCTCTCCCTATCTGCTAATGCTCCTCACTTCTATTTTACCTTTGCTGGGGTTGTAAAAGTTGGGCACCGCCCCACCCCCACCCCGCCACCCCGGATTTCTAGAGTATCTTAGTTTCTAGAGCATCTTCATCTGCTGTCATTTACTGCCACAGAAAGGGGTAATGCTTTACAGTCAGAGTACTGTAAGAAAAACATGACTTTCCAAGATATGTCATTTTCCTGTTGAAAAGCGGATGCAAAATGTACATTGATAGTTAACGAATGTTTTAGCTGCTATTCTTAGTCTGATCATAATTCTAGTAGGTAACATTACTTTTTGGGTCTTCCTTCCAGTCAAGATGAGTGACCGCCCAGACTTGTCCGAAGTGGAAAGATTTGACCGATCAAAACTGAAGAAAACTCAAACGGAAGAAAAAAATACTCTTCCGTCGAAGGAAAGTAAGTAATGAGGTTTCTACTTGACGTGAACAGTATTGAAAGTTAGTATAGTTGGTTAACAAACCTATGTTCTATTGAATTTTCCACAAAGTAAAATATTTATCAGTTTAAAATACCCAAGAGGTGATTTTGTTATTAGGAATAGGCATAGCAGACACCAGTAGTATAAAGAAATTAAAACTTTCTTGTTGGAAATTACAAAACTCATATTAAAATAAATCTTGGAATATTTGACTTATCACTAGAAAAAAAAAACCTGTGTACACTTTTAACCATGTGGTATTTTCCTGCATTGACAAATCTGAGTTTGTGATCTTGTCCCCCTAGTGAACTATGCAGATACTGCACTTCTGATCTTTTCTACCTAATGACAAATAAAATGGAGTAAATTCAGACCTTGAATACACTTCATGCTCTCAGACTCAGAGGATCAGTGTTACTCCTCAGAGTCACATCTTACTAGAGAATCTCCAAAAATAATCCACAAATTTGTGCTATGTTTTTTGTTCCACCAAAATTACTCGAGAGTTCCAAAACTAGACAAAATTGTTTGTAGAGGAATGTTAATTCAGAACATGGCTGTTCTGGCAAGAGATCATATTCAAAGATCTTCTAGGTCTGTGTGATCCAACTGGAATACAAACACTCCTTTAACCCAGGAGACAGAGCAAACATCTGAGTTCAAGGCCAGCCTGATATAGAGCAAGTATTAGGTAAAGAAAAGCTTAGGTCCAGGCATGGTGGTACATGCCTTTACTCCCAAACAATGAAGATAAAGTTAAGTTTGTAGAAGGAAGCACCTATGTTTGAAAGTGATGTTTAATTGAGTGGCAGAAAAGGTGACAAATCAGAGAAGCTTTGACAGAATAGGATATGAGAAAAGAGAGGAAATGGAAGCTACTTAAGAGGCAGTTTTACCAGGGCAGTTATAGAGAGATGGGTTGCAGAGAGAGAACTCAGGTGAAGACTGAGCGAGCCAGAAAATGAGAAGAAGCCAGAAGATTAGAGCAGATTGCTGAGTTACTGGGCTGAGAGAGAAGCCAGATTAAATGGGTCAGCTGGGAGAAGAGTTTGAGCCGGAACAGCTGAGTTGGACCAGCCATCCCAGAGCTCAGAAAGAACAAGTAAGGGTGAGCTTATTCAGCAGTAAGTCTCAGAGGCTTAAAACATTCCAGGCCTAGGTTAGATTATACAGAGGCTAGAAGCTTCTAGGACTAGACCTAGGTTAGCAGAAGGAGTCAGTAGATCTCCCAGACAACAATTGAACAGGCAAATAAAAGTTAACTATTACAGTTGTTTTGAAATACTACTTTTTTATTGAATCATGATAGATAATTGTTATAATGGGAGCAGTATAAATCTACCTCAAATGGAATGGTAAAGCCCAAAGTTGATTCAGATCCCAATGGATATTAAAATGGTTAATGTGTACTCCCTATCACTTTGTGAGCATTTGTGTGTGGTACCTTACTTAGTATTCTGAATTTAAAGCATATATGATAACCACTTAAAGACTTAGCCCAGACTTCTTTTTAATGGTGCTGGGTTTTAAACCCAGTCTTTACTTCATACTGAGCAAGCACTGTAGTACTGCGCTCCATCACACTGTCTGATAGCAAAGAACCCTCAGAAGAAGCTAGACATAGTAGAAGAATTCTCCCCTAATGATATTTTTATTTCTTTTTATCCTTAGCCATCCAGCAAGAGAAGGAGTACATTAAGAGACCATAAAATGAGAATCTCCTTCCAACAGCAACTTCAACATGGCCTGGCAGTCTTTGCTTTAGGCTTGTTTCTGTAAACCTATGGGATTGTAAGGTTTTAGGCAGTTGCTAATGGATTCTCACTTTTACCACATTGGCTGAAAGGTCAGCATTTGCCAATGATCATTAAAATGTGTTCTTAAAACTGCTCACTGGTGTGGATATTCCATTGTCTGGAGCCTTGCCATTGATGGCCTTGGTGCGTGTGGTTTTTCACTTGCAAGGCAAGCCGATTTTAACCTACAGTGAGGGCCTCAACTGCTTTAGCATCTCCTGAGGGTCTATGCTTTAGCAGCTCCTCCAGTTTATTTTCATTTCTAGTGTAACACTAAATTAAACATAATCACAAACTTCCTTTTGCTAAGGGATGAGGTTACACGAGGGCACTTTTTAAAAAGCTTTAAAAATTTTATTAATTTATTCAGATTACAACTAAATTGTTATCCCATTCCTCCCTCCCTCCTGCTTTCACCCTATTCCCTTCCCTAGATCTATGACCAAGGGGGACCTCCTCCCCCACTATATGGTCATAGGCTATCAAGTCTCATCTTGGTAGCCTGCTTATTCTTTCTTTGAGTGCCCTCAGGCTTCCCCACCAAGGGGTGGGAGTCAAATATGGGCACCAGAGTTCATGTCAGAGTGATTCCCCGCTCTCCACATAACTGTGGAGAGTGTCCTGACCATTGGCTAGATCAGAGTAGGGGTTCAATGTTTACATGTATTGTCCCTTGGTTAGTGCAATAGTATGGGCAGCCCCCACGTCCGACCCCCCCCCCTGCCACTGGGCCCTGATCCACCCATCACGATGTTCTTGTAGGGTCCTTGTATTTCCCCATCTCCTATATTTGTCTTACCTAGAGTCCCAGTGGGATGTCCTCACATCTATCCCAATCTCCTGGTAAGTAAAGATTTTCATGGGACATGACTTTGGGCTAGTGCCCAATTATCAGTGAGTATTTACTATGTGAGTCTTTCTGCTTCTGGGTTAACTCACTCAGGATGATCATTTCTAGTTCCATCCATTTGTCCACAAATCCTTGTTTTTAATAGCTGAGTAGTATTCCATAGTGTATATGTACCACAGTTTCTTTATCCATTCTTTTACTGATGGACACTTAGGCTGTTTCCAGGTTCTGGCTATTATGAATAAGGCTGCTATGAACATGGTTGAGCAAATTTTCTTGTTGTGTGCTGGAGCAATCTGGGTATATTCCAAGGAATGGGATAGCTGGGTCTTGAGGAAGTCCTATTCCCAGTTTTCTGAGATAGCGCCAGATAGATTTCCAAAGTGGCTGTACTAGTTTGCATTCCCATCAGCAATGAAGAAGTATTCCTCTCTCTCCACATCCTCGCCAGCATGTGGTGTCATTTGAATTTTTTTATTTTAAGGGGCACTTTTTTTAAAATTAAAAATGTTCGGGTGAAAACCTCTTGAACAGACTGTGCATATGTGAAATGTTAGGCAGTAATGTGAATAAATGCCCTTATTTTGGAATGAGGGAATGGAAACAGGACCTAAGGTGATCTCTATAGGATATAAAAAGATCACTTTGATTCCTTAAAAGTGTTTTTCAACTTAATGGAAACACCCAAACTTAGATTTGGATGGGGAAGGAGCAGGAGAAACTTGATAAAAAAACATAACATTTTAAAGACAACAGGGTCTTCCACTGAGTGGGTTTGGGGTGTTACAGACAAATTACTCCCAGGAATCAGAGCTGTGTACACCTTATGAAATATCATTAAAGATTCTTTTACTTTTCCAAAAGCTCAGAGTGTGGCATCAGAGAGCTGATGCTGTCCAGAGACCCCTTTGCTCTCTGAGGTATCTTCAAAACTTCCTGTTTTTCCATTTTAAGGATTTATTTTATTCATGTATGTATGTGTCTGTAAGAAAAAAAACATACAGAGATGAATAGTAAGAGTATGTGTTTCTGTGTGCACATGCCCAAGCCAGAAGAGGATGTTGGATTTCCCCAGAGCTAGGGTTGCAGGCATCTGCAGGATGCCTGGCCAGTTTACATGGGTGCTAGAATCCCAAATCTGGTCCTCATGATTGTGCAACAAGTGCTCTTAACTAAGCCATCTCTCCAACCCCCTAGACTGCCTTTGTTAAAGGAAACGGTGTTTCTAGGCCTCAATATATTCTATGATGACTGGTCAGCCTGTTGCTGAGCATAAGGACCAATGAATCATGTGAAGCATGTTCTATGGACCTTTCTGACAAGTTTGCTGCAAGTTATGCTGTCCAGTCAGATACAGCCTCCAGACATGGGGGCAGTGCCACAAATAGTAATGGATCCTCTGCTTCAGCAGTCACCATGTTCTGTCCTCACAGCTACTAGCATGTCCATGGGTCGTGGCTGATCTGGTCTTTGGCACATCTTCTGAAGAGGTCCTTGTTTCCCAAGAGCCAGAAAAGATTATGTGGAAAGCCTCGAATAGAAGACAAGGTGTTACTGCTACCATTGGTACCACTGCCACCCCAGACAAAGAGAGTTTTGTTATGGATTTCCCAAAGGCATTGAGGAAAGTTCATGGGGGCTTAAGCCTTCCCCAAAAGACTTTAAGTATCATTTGTGAAGAGCATTTTTTGCAACTGTTTTTAATTGAAGAACTATATCACTTTTCTCCTCCTTTTACTCCCTTCAGCCCCTCCTGGCTACCCTGCCTTGAACCTCTGCTATGCCTCTGTAAGATCCAGCTGTAGACAAGCCTGTAAGGCATTTTCTTAATTAGGGATGATTGATGGAGGAAGGCCCAGCCCATGGTGGGAAGTACGATCCCTGGGCTGGTGGTCCTGGGTTCTATAAGAAAGCAGGCTGAGCGACCAGTAAGCAGCAGCTCTCCATAAGATCCTGCCTCGGGTTCCTGTCCTGTTTGAGTTCCAGTCCTGACTTCCTTTGATGATGAACAGTGCTATGGAAGTGTAAGCCAAATAAACGCTTTCCTCCTCAATTCCCTTTGGTCATGCTGTTTCATCACAGCAATAGTAACCCTAATAAGGCAAGTTGATACCAGGACAATAAGGTATTGCTGTGACAGACCTGACTGTGTTTGGGGGAAGAATTGTGGAAGGACTTAGAACTTTGAGCTAGAAAAGCCATTGAGTGTTTCGATCTCAGTGGGCTATTTTATAGGAGCTTGGAAGATAAGAACGCCGAGAGCACTGAAGATGATGGAGACCTGGCTTATGAAATTTCCGAGGGAAGCAAAGACTCCATCAGAGATTTGTATAAGATTCTGTGGTCCTGACCATCTGGAGCTGAAGAATCAGGTGTAATTAATGAAAGACCAGAAACACTAAAGTAAATCCTTTGCTTTTTGGGGACAGTGGATGCTGGTCAGCTGGGAATGAGAAATTGGTGGTGATTAAGAAGAGAGCAGACCAGCATCATTGAGGTTAAATCTGGGAAGTGTTTCCTGAGTACACAGAGAAGCTGTGTTCCAGAACTGGCCAAGATTGTATTGCTTGCTGGCAGTGTAAGAATCCCCCAGGTGCTACTGGTTTTGAAGACATGAAGGGGTCAAGGAGCACACCTGAGGCTTACTTAGCACTGTGAGAGGCCAGGAAAAGGCCGTTAGTGAAGGCGCAGCCTCAGAGGCAGTTGAAGGAGTCAGAGTAGTGAAGGCTTACCAGCATGAGCCCAGGAGAGGCTATTGGTGATGGTGCAGCCCAGTTGCAGCAGAAGGCCCCAGGAGTTTGGAGATGCCAGTGCCATGGGATGACCACCAAGAACAGCAGCAGCGGTGGAGTGGAGACAGCGGGGGCCTAGAAGACAAGCTGTGTGTGCTGCAGACGGTGGAGCCGGCGAAGTGACTCAAGCCCTTTGGAGGAGCCCAGAAGATGGTGAGTGGATCCAAGACATTGAATGCTGAGTTATTTATACTTTTGGAGTTTAGTTTTGGTTTGAGTGTGATTCTTCTGTCTTGAAGTAAGAAAGTATTTATTTTTGATTTGACAGGAGGCCACAGGAGAGAGATTTTGGATTTTAAAAGACTGTGTCTATTTTTAAAGAGACTTTTAAAAATTTATTCATTTTTTCACTGTTTAAGGATTTTTTATAACAGCAAGAATTTTACAATCTAAGTTATGTTTCCTTGCTCAGTCATCAGTTCTGCTACTTAGAACTGACATCACAAGCTATTCCACGGTAAAAAATTACGAAATTAAAGAAAGGAATGCTTTAAATTTTTGTACTTTGCTGAAAATTCTTTTCCTAGGGTCCATAAAACATTAATTTGTTTTTCTATTTTACTATTTCTTTTGTATCTTTTGTTTTAAATCAAGCAATATAGGACTAGCACTTAGGACTAGCATGGTTCGCAAAACCTGGCATTTGCTCAGTACCTAAGGTTCAAAGTTTCCTTTCCTTTTTAAATTTAATTTCTATTTTGCAATGTTTTCTCATGATGCTTAAATTTCTCGAGGTTTAGATATTTTCCTTTGGTGAAGCACGAGCTTCTGTTGTGGTCTCTGATCAAGTTAAACAGCGAGGATATCGGCATGCCAGTCTGGGCAGCCTCTTTTGCTTGGGGGGCTTGTAGTATAGTGGCAGCTTTGTCAGCCTTTGGGCGGAGAGACTCTGGAGACTAAAGCATGCGAAATAATTCTGAGTTATCAATCTCCAACAGCATGCCAGTGATCTTACCAGCAAGATCACTGGCTTGAGTAAGAGGAAACAGCGGTTCACTCAGCATTTGCTTTTGCTTTTGAGGAGCGGCAGCTGCCAACACGGAAGCAGTTAAAGGTGCTCGATCTTGCACTTGAACAGCAGGCTGTTGCATGGTAACCTGTGGCTGTGCATTAAGATGGTGCTGAGGGTTGCCTACTCCTGCAGCACCTTTATACTGTGGAACAGATAGCGGGAGGGGTTGCAGCAACAGCAACTGCTACTGCATGAGGTGGACCCTTTGTGTTGATGTGTTAGCAACACGCTGTGTTGACATGATTCGTGGAACCTGTGAGGAACCTGGTCTCATAGTACTAAATGGTGGTCTAGGAGAAGCTGGGAAGATAGCCCTGGGCAAATTCTGGAATGGATGAGGTCTGGTACCCTGAGCAGTTCAGCAAGAATTTGGTCTTAGTTGAGCAGTTTGGCTAAGAGGGTAGTATGCAGCATGGTTCTGAGTGTGTGGGAGAGCTGCCGTGAAGTAACCTAAGGGAGGTGCTGGCTGGTACAGGTTGGTCACAGGGTTGGCCACAGCTCGTATACTTGCCATCCTCAGCATATACTGGCTAGTGAGATGAGCCTGGCGCTCTTCTTTCTGCTGAGCTAAAGCTACATACAGCGGCTTCGTGGCCACAATTCTACCATTCATTTCTGTAACTGCTTTAGTGGCTTCTTTTTTTAAAATTTATTTTTTAATTAATTCATTCATATTACATCTCAATTGTTATCCCTTCCCTTGTATCCTCCCATTCCTCCCTCCCTCCCGCTATCTCCCTTACTCCCCTCCCCTATGACTGTGACTGAGGGGGACCTCCTGCCCCTGTATATGCTCATAGGGTATCAAGTCTCTTCTTGGTAGCCTGCTATCCTTCCTCTGAGTGCCACCACGCCTCCCCATCCAGGGGACGTGGTCAAATATGAGGCACCAGAGTTCGTGTGAAAGTCAGTCTCCACTCTCCACTCAACTTTGGAGAATGTCCTGTCCATTGCCTAGATCTGGGCAGTGGCTTCTTTAGGGAATGAGAAACACAGAAAACCAAACCCTCCATCACAGCTTTTGCACTGATGATTGTACCAAACAGAGCCGCTTCTCAGCCTGGCCTGGCTGAACTTCTCATAGAACATCTCCTCCCTCCTGACAGAGAATGGCCATGGGGTAGCTGGGGACGCTGTGGTTCATCTAGGCAGAGCTGTCCCAGGGGACCCACAGGCCATGACCTTTCCTGTGAGAGGAGAGCCAAATTCTGGGCCCAAGCGTGGAGCCACGGGAGGGGGGTGGGGGGGGAGAGCAGGCGGGGGCGAGCACAGAGGGACAAAATTCAACTGGACAGCTCTGGAACCTGGGGAGCTAGGTTGGCGGTGCTGGGTCCGGGTGTTCGGAAGGCCTCAGTTTTTGGGCTCCTGCTTAGAGCTGCTGGCCTAGGGCTGGCTGCTTCACAGGGTTATTTTGTAAAAGAGGAAGAAAAAAAAAGTCTCCAGCGAGGGAGGTACGGCTTTTTTTTTTTTTTTTTTTTTGGTAAAATTTTGGAGTTTTTTCAAAGGACTTTTTTAGATTTTTTTTTCTTTTAAAGCTGTGTGTTCCGAGCCCAGCCAGAGCACACACCTTGCATTAACCACCGGGGAGAAGGGGCAAATTTTATGCCTTTTACATCCCGACCGCACTTTCCCCTTCCTTCTCTTCTCCCAAACCCCCTCCTCCCATCACCCGCCCCCCTGTAATGCATGTGTGGAGAGTCTAGGTCAGTCCCATGCATGCTCCCTAGTTGGCAGTTCAGAGACTGGATTTTTTTTAAGTGTTTGAATTTTTTAAAACTGGGACTTTTAAAATTTAGAATGTTTATATTGTAATGTTGATATCAGTGTGTACTTTTGGCATAGAACAAAGGGGAGATTATGGCTTAACAATGTTGTATTTGTGTGTCAAGTTGACAAGGGTTCAATTGTGCTGGCTAGTTTTATGTCAACTTCACAAGCTAGACTTACCTGAGAGGAGGGAGCCTCCTTTAAGAAAATGGCCTCCATAAGAAACAGTTGTGGGGCATTTTCATAATTAGTGACTGATGTGGAAGAGGCCAACCCATTGTGGGTGATGCCATCCCTGGGCTGGTGGACCTGGGTTCTAGAAGAAAGCAGGCTGAGCAAGCCATGGGGAACAAGCCAGTAAGCAGCACTCCTCCATGGCCTCTGCATCAGCTCCTGCCTCCAGGTTCCTGCCCTCTTTAAGAGCCTGTGCTGACTTCTTTTGATGATGAACAGGAATATGAAAGTATGAGACAAATAATAAATCCTCTCCAACTTGCTTTTTGGTTATTGTGTTTCATCACATCTCTAGAAACCCTAACTAAAAAGCCATTTTCACTTTGTGATTACCCTAAGGGTGTGGTGTAGAATTATCCGGGAGTAGTTCATATGTAATATAGTAAGTAACCAGTAGAGATGCAGATGAAGATAAAAAAATTTAAGCATCCTCAATCAATTAAAAAAAAAACCATTTTCCACACACAGAATTGACTTACTATAAAAATGAGGACCCACAATAGACATAGCTAATCTAAATTTCCAGTAAACAATTTGTTTCAATCTTCCTACAGTCTGAAATAAAAATCACCATCATGCTTATATATTAGATTAATCTTACGTGATTATAGGTGCTTTGCCCTTGCAAATTCTGGAGAGAAATAGGAACATTTATTAATATGTGAATTGAAGCATTACTGGGATTGATAGAGATAAGAGTGAACGAGACTGAAAAAAATAATGGAACTGAAGGGTAGAAGTGAACCTGAGTGTGATTATTCACTTCAGTGGTTGGTTGAGTAAAGGGCACTCCCTAGTGAGCGGTCATAATTGATTGGTGTGCTTTACTGAAAAGCAAACAACAGGAGGGCATTAGAGCTTAGAGAATTTTGAAGTAGTCATATTGGTTCTGTGGGATAATGGGTTGGGGAAAAAAATTCATGGACACTAAGCAGACACCTGAAACAGTAACTGTGCGGAGGCGTGAGGGGGCAGGTTGTTTTGAGTTTGGAGTCATCAGATCTTC
Source organism: Acomys russatus (assembly GCF_903995435.1). NCBI lineage: Eukaryota > Metazoa > Chordata > Mammalia > Rodentia > Muridae > Acomys > Acomys russatus. The sequence goes on along the minus strand of NC_067169.1, from coordinate 78,980,480 downwards.
AGCCAGCCATGATCTCTTCAGTTTTAACCTGAGAACCACAGGCATGGAGACATTTCAGTAGAATTTCCAGGACAAGAAACTGGAAGGATCCAGGGGTGCCAGTGAGGTATCTGGCAAATAGAGAGGGCTGCAGGAGCCTTAAGAAGCCGTGCTCAGAATCCAAATGAGCTGAGCCCTCAGAGGCTGTAGGTCAAAGGCAGTCCTGAGAGCACAGTGACTGTGGGACTGCAACAAGCCTCTGGGTCCTGACCCCTTTGGGGTTGCATATCAGAGATCCTACATATCATATTTGCATCATGATTAATAACAGCAGCGAAGTTACAGTTATGAAGTAGCAACAAAAATAATTGTATGGTTGGGGGTCACTACAACATGAGGAACTGTATTAAAGGGTCACAGCATTAGGAAGGCTGAGAACCGCTGCTGCAGGAGGAAGGGCAGGGGTAGCTTAGGTGGAAGAATGTGGGGAGCCGCCATGAGTTGATGTGGGTGCCCAGCCTTCCTTTTTTTTTTTTTAAGCTGTGATCATGTGCCCACTTAACCCCTTTCAGAATTCAATATGCAGTAAGGGTCAAGCTGGAACCCCTATACAACATCAGGGTTCTGGCTTATTTTTAGACAGGCTTGGGTATGAGGGACTTCAGTTGTGCCAGACTAAAGGTAGTCCTTGGGTTTATGAAGCCATAAAGGTCTCTATATCACAGGCTACACTAATCTCCGTATGTCTTGTGCACTAGCCAGGCTGCTGCTCCTCACTAGTTGCTCTATAAGTGACGCTGGGCCCAGATGACTTCCCCTTATCTTGGAAATGAAAGGGCTTATCTGTTCAGTCAAAACATTCAGGTCTGTGTAAAATTACCACTGTGAATTGGTAAAAGGAGATACAATAAAGCCACATATGTAGATTTGCCTTAGACAAACCATCTCTGTCCCTGTGTCGTATGCTATGAGAATGGCTCCCAGAGGAATTAAGTTATCCACTCACCATTGTGGAAGGGGAGGGGAAAGAACTCTGTAGCTAGTATCCCTAAGGTGATAGTAGCCAAGAGGTTATGAGTCTCAGCTCAGAGGTCTTTAAAGCTCACTGGAGAGTGGTACCAGCTAGAGATCTTACATAGGAGATTTTTAAAAAACTGATCACCATAAAAACACAGTGAAGAGAACCCAAAGGAAGCAAGGAATGAGCTCCTGGCTGAGCCACTAAAATATTGCATCAGGAAGGATGATCCAAGATGGGCAAGTAAAAGAGTTTACCGGACTACAACTGATGAAAAGGTTTAAATATGAAATAGAGACTGTAGATATAAACACAGTGGGCAGCTTCTAAAAAGGGAGAAAATTAATGAGTGGAAGAATGACACCATTGAGAGGGAATAGAATCATTTTATAATAGTTAAGGAAAGTTAGAAACCCTGCACAAGAACATACGAGTCAAAAGCCCCTCCCCAGCTGGGAGAAGGGTTTATGCATTGTGTAAGCCAAGAAGAGTTATTCTTTGTTTACTGCCTCAGAAGCACAGTGATAGATATAGATGGGGCTTTGGGATTGCTGAAGGATAGCTTGTGTAGAAATCATAGGACGCCTGAGGAGAAAGAACCTGTTATTGTCAGGGATTTTACAATGAGGATATATAAGAGAGAAGCACAGTAATGACCAGAAAAGGCACCCGGAATGAAGTGATTTCAAGAATGCTAGTGTCATTCCATAATCTAAAACTCTGTTGTTGTTTTTTTTTTTTTTTAATGAATAAAGCAAAAGATAAAAAAGAAGAGGCAGGAGGAACATTGTGAGTTCCAGGCCTGATCTACAAAGCAAGTCCATGACAGGAAAGGCTGCAAAAGAGAAACTTTGTCTCAAACGAGAGAGAGAGAGAGAGAGAGAGAGAGAGAGAGAGAGAGAGAGAGAGAGAGAGAGAGAGAGAGAGAGAGAGAGAGAAACAACAACCCCACACCAAACCAAACCACACCACCACCGAAAGAAAGGGAAAAAAAGGAAGTACTAAAGTTGTGGAAATAGCCAGGCATTGGGGAGCATGCCTGTAATCCCAGAGCTCAGGGAAGCAAATGCAGGTGGATGTTTGTGAGTTCCGGGCCAGCCTGCTCTACAAAGTGGATTCAGGACAGCCAAGGCTACAGAGAGAAACACTGTCTTGAGCCTCTTCCCCCTTAAAAAAAAGCGTGCCAATCAGAGATGTTAGGCTGGTGCTTAAGTGGAACCTTCTCCCCTACTGACTAATAGTCATAGTACTGGAAGGTACTCTGCATACTGCCAGGTAATTCAGCCACGAAACCTTTGATCTACAATGGTAAACTCTCTGCAGGATAGGCTGGGGTAATAGTACAAAAGGAACTGGGAGTGGTGGTGCATGCACCTGTAACCCCAGCATTCAAGGAGGCAGAGGCAGGTGGATCTCTGTGAGTTTGAGGCCAGTCTGGTGTACAAAACGAGTCCAGGACAGCCAAGGCTACACAGAGAAACCTTGTCATAAACAAAACAATACAAAACGAAATTCATACAAAAAGAAATGTAAAAACCTAAACAAAACTCTAATATGTAATATATGTGTGTGTGTATGTATAAAAGTTGTGAAAGTAGCCAGGCATTGTGGCACATGCCTATAATCCCAGTACTCGGGGAGGCAGAGGCAGGTGGATCTCTGTGAGGTCAAGGCCAGTATAGGACAGCCATGGCTCCACAGATAAACCCTGTCTCGAAAAACTAAGGGAAAGGAAAGGTTGTGAGAGTAACCAATCAGTATTTTATTGAATTTAAGGCCCACTCCATGAGATGGAACCCATATTCAACACTGCTTGGTTGACTGAGAACCTGAGACTATTAGATAGCCCATGGACCTAGGTGATAACTTAAAAAAAAAAAAAAGAATAATAAAAAGATGCTTATGTCATTCTGCCATACTCAGAGTTCAGTGCCTGACTCAGCCATCATCAGAGATGCTTCCCCCTTCACAGATGGGAACAAATACAGAATTGTACAAACAGGCATCATGCAGAGACTGAGAGGCCTGGGAACACGCAGGCCTAAATATGATGTCTTCATCAAATCCCTCTCCCCAGAAATCAGGGAACCTGATATAAGAGGAGGCAGGAGAAACTGTAAGATCCAGAGGGGATGGAGGACACCAAGAAGACAAGGCTCACTAAATTAATGTGATTGATGCACAAATGAACTCACATGGGCAGCATGCATAGGGCCTACCTGCAACGGGTCTGTACCAAGTGGGGCCCTATATCTGAAAGGAGATGTAGACACATGGCCCAAACCCATCCTTAATCCAGAAGCAATCTCCAATTGATAACTACTATAAATAACTCTCCTTTTTTTTTTTTTTTTTTTTTTTGGTTTTTCAAGACAGGGTTTCTCTGTGTAGCCTTGCCTATCCTAGACTCGCTTTGTAGATCAGGCTGGCCTCAAACTCACAGCAATTGACCAGCTTCTGCCTCCCAAGTGCTGGGATTAAAGGTGTGCGGCACCACGGCCCAGCAGGAAACAAACTACTATTAAGTGCAGGCTTGATGCCCAGCAGTAGATGGCTAACAAAAAATTACCTCAGTGGCAGTTTTGGAGGTTGCTTGTCTTCCAATGTTGTGTCAGGGCTTTTCTTTCTTTCTTTTTTTTAAATACTATTTTATTTATATATTATTGTCTCCTCTCTTTTTACCCTACTGGCCTGTTTGTGTCTACATTATGGTTTCACGTTTAATGTTTTTATGGGAATCCTGACTATGAACACCTGGGACCCTGCTTCTTTTGCCAATTCTAATAATTTTATGTTTTATCTTACCATATTATGTTATACTATACAAATATTATTATATTATTCCCTTAGAAGTCTGGTTGTTTTCTAGTGAGGGATACAAAAGGGGTGGATCCAGATGGGAAGAGATGTAGGGAGGAACTGGGAATAGAGGGAAGGGAAACCATAATTAGGATATGTGAGAAAAAATATTTTTTCAAGGGCTGGAGAGATGGTTCAGAGGTTAAGAGTACCGTTTGTTCTTCCAAAGGTCCTAAGTTCAATTCCCAGCAACCATATGGTGGCACATTACTATCTGTAATGCGATCCAGTGCCTTCTTGTAGTAGGCAGGCACACCTGTGGGCAGAATACTGTATAAATACTAAATATATGTTAAAAAAATTATTTTCTTCAATAAAAGAGAAAAGGGGACAAAATACAACCTAATTAAGAAAAAACAATTTGCTAGTAGCACCTCAAATAAAACAAACATTTATTCTAACAAACAACATTTGATTTTCTAAATTAACTGGGAATGCGCGAAGAACGCGCAGGGAGCGTCTGAAAGTCAAACGTGAACCGGGATTTACAGATCTCTTACGAGAAGTGGTGGCTCTGAAAAGAGCCGTTGGGTTTTTGTTTGGGTTGGTTGTTTTTTGTTTTGAAGTCCAAGTCACTCGCTGGAAATGTACCGGATCATGGCCATGGTGGCTTTCGCCACCGCTCGCTTGCACATCTTGCCAGGAAGCAGAAGACGAACAGCGGTCTGGATCTCTCTGGAGTTGATAGTCGGGCTTTTGGTTCGACAGGCCAAGAGCCTTGCTTCAGAAGCGATTCTCTCAAACATATCCTTCACGAATGAATCTAGGATGCTCACGGCCCTTTGCGAAAGGGTGAGGTCCTCATGGACGTTCTTCAGCACCTTCGGAAAATAAATGGCGAAGCTGCTCTTACGGCGTCTAACGAGGCGGGCTGCTCGGCGCTCTTCTTCGTTGACTTGTTGGCGCTGGAGAAGGCGGCGGCGAGAGCGATGATGCCTCTCAGACTGCTTATCCTCGGCCTTCGAGCTGGCCTTTTTAGGCTTTCGGACTCTGACGACCTCTTCGGATGTATCAGAAGATACTTCCTCCACAGGTGTCATATTCACAGCCGAAGCCGAAGCCAAAGACTCAGCCGGTGACACAGGCCTAGACTTTGACTCTGCCTTAGTCACAGCCATAGCAGAAGCCAAAGTTGAAGCGAAAACCGAATCGGTGGTCGCATCCGCCATGGCTGATGGAGCTGCCACGAGGGAGGGACCGGATGTGAGTGGAAGTCCGGAAGTGGCAGTCTCTGAGGTGACTGACAGTCCTGTGCATGTGTCGTCATTCACGTAATAGACCAACTCGATATCTGATTGGAAAACAGACCGGGTCTGGAGTGTGATTGGATGGTTTATCTGCCTGGCAACAAGTTAGGCAATCAAAATCGGCACTCGTTGTGATTTGCTAGTCTTTCTGGTTGACAGTGCATTAATCAGTACCTACGGCAACTAGAACCCTGGAGTCTTGTAGTTTCTCTCTGAGAGGAAGATTACATATCTGAGCCTTATACTATTATATGATCACGTCAGGTGACTGATGTCACGCCATTATGGTTTTCAAAGATGCAGCCCAAAAAAAAAAAAAAAAACGTACAGTTCACATATTCCAGCTCTGGCTTCTTTTCAAGACCCCGAGTTTAGTACCTCAAGTTTCAGAAATTAAGCAAGTGTGGGGCATTACTCACTCTCTTTTAAAAAATATTTATTTATTTATTTTTGACATAGTTATATTATTTTCCTGCATCCGCTTCTTCCTCAAACTCCCATTCCCCCGACACACATGGAATCTGTGCACCCTGTTCTCTGTCTCTCAAATTCATGCCCCTCTCTTCTTTGTTTTTTCTTTTCTTTTCTTTCTTTCTTTCTTTCTTTTTTTTCTTTTTTTCTTTTTTTTGAGACAGAGTCTCTCTGTGTTAGCCTTGGCTGTCCTGGACTCGCTTTGTAGACCAGGCTGGCCTCGAACTCTCGAACTCACAGAGATCCGACTGCCTCTGCCTCCCGAGTGCTAGGATTACAGACATGGGTCACCACATGCTCTCTCCCTTCCTCCCTCCATCCATCCCCTCTCTCTCTCTCTCTCTCTCTTGATCTCTTGCTCTCGATCTCTTGCTCTCGATCTCTTGCTCTCTCTCTCATATATATATGTGTGTGTGTGTGTGTTTGTGTGCATATATATATAATGTGTGTGTGTATTTGGGAATATGTAAGTATGTAGAAATGTGTGTGTGTATATGTATGTTTACACATATACAAACCAGTGTGTGTTCAGAGGAAGATGCTTTCTATATGGAGTTTGGTATGTAAAAGATTTATATAAGCCACCCCTGTCTTATAGAGGCAGGTGGATCTCTGTGAGTCAAGGCCAACCTGGTCTACAAAGTGAGTCCAGGACAGCAAACCCTAGTTAATCACTGGTATCTCTCTCTCTCTCTCTCTCTCTCTCTCTCTCTCTCTCTCTCTCTCTCTCTCTCTCTCTTTTTTTATTCTCTCTGCACTTTAATCTTAGATTTTGCCATCTCCAGAAGAACAAAGTTCAGGAATTTATAAGACATTCATTTTTTTAATCAGGCCAAAGGGATACTGGCAATAAATCCTAAGTCACAGACATGTGGAATGCACACTGAATGTTCATCTGTCCCCTTCATTGTGTCTCACTGGTATCTCTTTATGGTTTTGAGGCCTGTACAGTGGTTTCCATTTTTTTGCCCATAGGTAGCATTTTCTGAAATAAAAGCATGTTTGGGAATGCTATTTTGGCTGGATCTTCAGACAGGATTTAACTTATGTTTGCCATATGTTTACTTCTATAATTAACCAGTACATTGTTTCTTTATTTGTGTGCTTACATGTGTTGATGTGGAGGTCAGAGATCAACCCCTATTGTCATTCCTGAGAAGCCATTCGCTTTTTTTTTTTAAGATATGGGCTCTTATTTGTTTGGAGCTGGTTAAGTAAACCAAGTTGACTGGAAAGCTTCTCCAGTACTGGAATTGTAAGTGGGAACCACTACACCTGCTTTTTTCTTTTTGGGGTGGGGAGTACTAGGGATCCAAACTCGGGCTTCATGTTTGTGTGGAAAGTATTTTACCTACCTAGTGAGGTATCTCCCCAGCCATTTAACTGGTCCTTCCTTGTAATGTGAATATGAACCCCAAAGGTATATGATGACAGTTTATGATGAAAAGTTCTCCTGGTGTCTATTTTGTTATACAGATTGTTAAATAGAAAGGACAGTATTTCCCTTCCCAGGGGGAAAAAGTCCAGCTTGGAGGACTTTTGGGTAAGATGACTGAATAAAGGCTATACCTGTGTAAGTGAAGAAGAGAGATAGAATAAGAGAAACTAAACCACATTTTTTTTCAAGACAGAGTCTGTTTGTACTGCCCTGGTTATCCTGGAACTTGCTCTGTAGACCAGGCTGGCCTCGAACTCACAGAGATCTGTCTCTTCTGCCTCTTGAGTGCTAGGATTAAAGGTGTGTGCCACCATGCCTGGCTCTAAAAAGACCGACAGAGACAGAGAGAGAACAGGGTGCATAGACACTGTGTGTATTGGGGGAATGGGAGTTTGAAGAAGCAGTGGAAGTGTGGAAATTACACACACACACACACATATATATATATATATATTATTTTTAAAGAGGATGAGAGAGGAGAAGGGGAGAGGGAAGGAAAGAGAGAGGGGACATTTTGAAAGTGTACAAGAGAAGTGAAAATATACTGGAAACAAGAAAGGACAAAAGAAAAAAAACCTGTCAAAGAGAAGTAAATCAAGCACAGCTTCAGATATGTGACTTTCTAGTTGTGGGAAAGGAAGTTAGAAGCTATTTCTAAAAGGTGACAATATAGACAGTCCTACCCTCAGTAGAAGCCCATAGTCCTCCCAGGTCTCAAATCTGATTGCAAATATTGGTGAGAAAGTGATTCCTTCATCAGTTAGGTCATTAATATAGAGAAATCCCATTTTGTCATTCTATATGACTCAGAGAACAACAATCTAGTGGCATTTGGAGGGCAATTCTATTGTTAAAATCTGAGATGCCTCAGGGACTGAGAGTTGGCTGAGGAGTCTCAGTTCAGCCTGCCCTGGCCCTCAGATAGGGGAATTCTTGCAGAGGGGTAGTTGTGGATGGAGTACAGAAGGCTTAACACAGACAAGCCGAAGTGTTGAAGAAGCAGGAGGCTTGTCTCTGCTTGGAAGAGAAAGCCACACCCCTTAGTGACCTGAGAATGATGTTCAAGTTAGATAACTGAGCCTGAAGTGTGACCTATCGGTTGTTCACGACTATGGAGGTTAAAAATTCTGAAATTCCTTGGGTGTTCTTGGCAGCTACAGCAGCAGCCCCTCCAGTAGGAGGAGTAATCCTCAAACTGTCTGGAAATGACTAAAACAGATACCCCACCTGCTCAGACCTCAGTGATGCTGTTGTGTTTTATACCCCCAAAACAGTTGGGTGACACTTTCCAGCTAAAACGTTTAGCCACCTCAAGGGTACAATCTTAGATGTCTTCGAAGAGTGAAAGACTATGCTCAAGCCACAAACAATAATGCTAAGTGTGACCAGAAGAGACACCTGCTGTACAAAAGAATAAATTTACTGAGGTGAAGACAGCTTTAAACTGTAGGAAAAATGAGTCCACAAATTCAACTGACATCCATTCCATGCAGGTAACTGTCAGTTTCCAATTTTCAAAGACCTAGAAAGAAGCTGCCACAACTTGTTTTTTTTAAAGTATTTTAAATTTATAATAATAATAATTATAATTATTATTATTATTATTATTATTATTATTATTAGTAGTAGTAGTAGTAGTAGTAGTAGTAGTAGTAGTAGTATCTGAGTGCAACTTCATTGCCATTTTTCTTTTTTTAATGTTATAGATTTATTAAATGAGCATGAGGAGAGAAGGAAAGGGGCAGTGGTACCCCAGAGAGAGACAGAGAGAGGGACAGAGACAGTCTTTTCCATTTTTCTATTCAAAGGATGTTTTAAAAATCTATTTTATAATCATGGCTTTCTGCCCCCGTCCACAGATCCTTACCACCTCCCTAGCCACAGAACTCCAGGTCCTTTTATTCGCTTTCTTTTTAGATAGCAAACAGACAAACAAAGAAAAACTGCAAACAATATTTTTATAATTTTTTGTGTTTTTTTTTTAACAAAACTTTTTTTAGTCTCCATATTTTTAATGAGTTGTCAATTTGTTAAGAAAAAAACTTTTAAAAAAAGAAAAATCTTTTAAGAATCATTTATTTTTATATGTGTCGTTCACACCTGTAATCCCAGCACTCTGGGAGCCAGAGGCAGGCAGATCTCTGAGTTCAAAGCCAGCCTGGTCTACAGTCAAGGCTACACAGAGAAACCCTGTCTTGAAACACCAAAATAATAAATAAATAAATAAAGTGACAGGCCTGTATTCCCTCATGGAAAGTTGGTCTCAAATGCAAGCAGAGGGTAGTTGGTTTGCTCTGGGAATTTATAATCCTGTAAGAGAGCTTCAAGGATTCTTATAAGTAACTATAACAGAAAGAAGAATGTGATTAACTGTTTATGAAAAGTTCAAATAAAGTTATTTGCATGCTGAGAACAAGAACTAGCTATACAGAGCAGATACACTTTTAGAGCCGTGGACTGGTGGAGACTAGATTTTGCAAGGTAAGTAATTTTTTCATAGGAAAATATAACTGAAAGTAAATTTTAGACAATCATTACTAGTAAGGTTTAGGGAGTTTTTAGAATAAAATATGGGCTAATTTTAAAAGAAAATTAATTTCTAAAAGTTTTACATTTATAGGAAAATTGTGATGATAGTATAAAAAGTTTCCACAAGAACTACACCCAATTTTCTCTATTTTGACATCATATATATTCACATCTAATTGGACTAATACTGATAAATTATTATAATAAAATATATGCTTTTGAAATCTGGATCAGTTTTACCTATTGTCTTTTATTTTTTTCCAGGCCACTATAACATGTTTGTCAAGTATAAATGTTGGGGATTGCTCTTGCCTATGACTGTTTCTTAGACTTTCATTGTTTTTGATGAACTTGACAGAGGAGCACTGGTCAGGTATGTGTCTGGATTTCTCTCAATTGTGATATGGCCAATATCTTTTTCATAAATTGGTTGGGAAATATGTGTTTTGAGGGAAGAAACAACTAAGATAAAATTTAACTTTCACTATTTTATGTTAAAGTTACAAATTATCAACAAGATTTACCCACATAAACAACAACAACCACAACAATAAGTTAAAAATTTATGTTTAAAGTTACTTTATTTAAAAGAAGTCTCTCTTCAATACCCATTTGGACTGTGTGTGTGTATATATGTGTATATTATATATTTAATACAGGTATCATGTTTAACATTTATAGTATGCATTTTAATATTAATATTTGACCTTATGTGACACTATTCCTGGGGAAAAGTGAATAGAAATGTCCGCATGCTTTTGATAGAGAACAAATGGCAGAAAGAAGTAAAGATATAACCAAAGTCTAACTTGGTGAACTGATTAAGTTTAGAGGTTGCATATAGAGTATGGGTGAGGGGTTACTTACAAGGCAGAAGTGGCAGAAGTGACTCAAAGAAAGCTGCATCAACAAAAGACTATCCCAGAACCTGGAGTTTACTGAATTTCAACCAATGGGAGGCAGCTCAGTTGATGTGGGCCTCTTCCAGGTGTCTCAGATGCTCAGTCCCTTTTAGGATGCTCTTCTTGTCTGAGAATGTCTCTTAGCAGTCCTTACTTGTTATATATGCTTGGAGAGGGAGGGCCTTAATATACCTGGTCTGTAGACTCAATTTCCTTAACCAGAATATTTTATTAACAACTTAGTGACCTAGCCTACGTCACTTATAACCCGACTAACCAAAACAATAGGAAATGAGGATTAATGGACACAATAACAAAACCTTAAGGATATCAGTTCTGAGGAACGATTCTCCGATCGGGAGCCACAGGATTTCTTCCACTGGAACCTGGGGTAACCAGACCCCAGAGCCTCAGCAGGAGCCAGAGCTCTGAAGCCTTCCCTTGAGCGGTTTTCTCTAGGAGCATCTTGAAGGGCAGCAATGAACAGCCAAATCTATCCCAAGTCTTCGATCTGCCCCGCCGCCAGTTCTGGGCTCATTTATAGATCTCCCAGAGTCTCTGTTCACGTGATCTTTTCAGCTGTCAGCAATTAAGCTCCTGCACGAGGTGGTTGCTCTTCTAGTGAATTAACATCACCTGTTCTCTCAAGAGACCGTTCCGATCCCACACTTGGGATCCTAAAGAACAGGTTTCGCTCCTTCATCTCCCCCTTTCTATTTAATAAAATAAACTATATAGAACAACTAAGAATTACTCATTAAATCAACATTTATAAGGACCAGTCCATTTGTAGTTAACAATTTTTAACTAAACCTATAATAAAACTGTGGCTATCTAGTCTTCAAGCCCATCAGAGACCCCAGAAGGAAAAAATATCTAATATGAAGGAAGGGCAGGCAAGCAACTTCCAAAAGTACTGACAGGACAGAGACTGTCTGGACAGTGACAAGTTCCTTCTCCATTGTTGGGGCATCCAATCTTCAGCCAGCCAGCCCAAGGCATTTGACAGACTGTCAAAAGTTTGTCTCCATGGTAGGTGCATTCCACCTTCAGCCAGCCAGTTCAAAGCATCTCAGAGACTGCTCTGAAGCAGGAATCCTGAAGGACTAGTCCACCTGGTCTCTGCAAGGCTGGGCAGCCAATTTCTCAGTATCAGGCTTAATCATATCAGACGATCATTCTCTCATCAGCGGTAGAGATAAGCAAAGTTCCTCAGTCCAGTGGCTATCTGCCACTATCATTTTTGGATGCCCACATAATTAGACCGGAGGCACCGCCAGGAACGGATCATTAAATGCCATTTTCTGTAGATCTCTGAAGTGTTTGAAGACCATCTATATATCTATCATCTACCTATTCCTTGAAAAACATATACAAAAATCTAAATAAAGCTTATTCTATAATTAAGTAATTTTGTATCTAGTAAGATTTATAAGTGGCCAACTACCAATTTCTATCGCTAAGCATCCTGAACAAGTTATAACAGCTATTTTCACCTTTTCAAATAAGTTGAACATGTATAATACATTAAATAAATGTCAAACAAAATGATCTTATGTTTATACCAACATACAATATACAATTTAAGTTTCCATTAACATAACATATAATACATAAAGCAAAAGTTGAAAAAGGAAAACAATCATAAATTTCCATCAATCTACAATACCAATGTGAAATATTTGAATACCAATGCAAATTATTTGAGGCTAGTAGATTCAATAATCTACTTTTTATTTTATAAACTTATATCCTCCCTTCCTTTCCCCCTTTTCCTTAATATTAGATAGGATAGAAAGATAAGAGAGAAAGAAAGATAGAAGAAATAAATCACCAAATGAAACTTTTATTAATTGTAACTAACCTCCTTAGGTAAAAATGAACATTGGTAACCCACCAAAAACCACTCCCCCACCTATTGGGAATGGGGGCGTCGTTCTCTCAAAATTACTTTTTGCTGTTTGGGGGAAAAGCATCTTTTTGGGTACCCTTGGAAAAAATAATATATTGGCCAAGCGCTGGAAAAGCTAGCTGTATCTGTTTTTGTCCAGTCTTTTTGGGATCGATCCTTTTGGCTAGCCGTTTTATTGTTACTGTGCATGCGATTTCTGGAGGAAGCAGTAGCGCCAGAGGCAGAAGTTCGATCTTCATCATTGTCCTGTTTTTTTCTCTGAAAGTAAGCAAACTTTTGAAATCGTTAGTATAGGTATGTTAGTACATATATAATTTTTCAAGGAAAGATCAGTTGAGGCACCTTGCTCGAGGTGCCAGAAGCATGCTTTTGGGGTTAAATCACCCAGGCTGCCTGCTTTGTCTTCAGTGTTGTCCTGCTTTTAGCAAATAATACAGAGCTCTACCTGCATATACACCAACAGGCCAGAAGAGGGCATTAGTTCTCCCAGCTGTATGAAACAATGTCAAGCTGTAAGAACCAGATAGCTATTAAGATTCACTTACTATATGGTCAGATCTAATCTTTATAAGTTTGGTTGGTAGCCATATTTTTCACTCCCTGTGGAAACATAAACATACCCACGACCCCATCTTAAAACTATTGCAGGTTTCCATTTCATACTAGACAAATCCTTGCAGAATATTGGTTGTCCCAGCTTCTCAGTTTTTTTCTATCACCCAATGTCTCTCCGCAGCTGACGTCCCTTCATCATTAACATTAAAGTTTAGAGTCAACAAAACATTATTTAATCGGTCCCTGGGTGTCTTTACCCTTCCCTTATGTTTAATAAGCATTTCTTTTAAAGTGCGATTAGCTCTTTCCACAACTGCTTGTCCTGTGGGGTTGTGAGGTATACCAGTAACATGTTTTATATTATAATATATAAAGAAGTTTTTCATCTTAAGGAATACATATGTAGGAGCATTGTCAGTCTTAGTTTGTGTAGGTATTCCCATAAATGCCATTATTTCCAGCAAATGAGTAATCACACAGTCAGCCCTTTCAGAACTTAAGGCAGTTGCCCATTGAAAACCGGAATATGTATCAATAGTATGTGGCACATACCTCATTTTTCCAAATTCTGCAAAATGAAACACATCCATCTGACAAATTTCGTTCCTTTTGTTACCTCTAGGGTTAATTCCAGCAGGTAATGGTATTTGACTGTATAAGGAACATGTAGGACACTTATTTCTCTGGCTTGTTGCCAAGTGATAGAGAATCTTTTCTTCAACCCCTTACCATTGACATGATGTTTTTCATGAAAATTTGAGGCTTCGAATACATTACCTATCAATAATTTGTCTATCTCTTCATTTTCTTGTGCCAATGGACCTGGTAAACCTGTATGAGATCGAATATGAGTAATATACAAAGGATAATTTCTGCTTCTGATGACCTGTTGCAGTTCTATAAATAATGTAGTCAATTCTGTGTTATCAGGAGTAAATTCAGTTTCTACATGCAAAACAACTCTTTCAGCATATTGAGAGTCAATAATTATATTAAGAGATTCAGGAAAATCTAACAGTACCATAAGGATGGCATATAGTTCTGATTTTTGAACTGATGTAAATGGACTTTTAATCACCTTAGTTATTTTATCAGACTTATAACCAACCATACCTGATTTATTTGCATCAGTGAAGAAGGTGGGTGCTCCTGAGACTGGTAACTCTTTACAATACTTGGAAGGATCCAATTAGTTCTTTTTATAAACTGTATACATTTGCTTTTTGGCTATCTATTGTTAATGTCTCCCAAATAGTTACTACAAGCTTTTTGCCACTCTTCATTAATTACCCATAATGACATAATCTCAGAATTAGTAAGAGGCACTACAATTTCTGTCAGGTCCATCCCTGGCAGTTGGCGCAACCTTATTCTTCCCTTTATAATCAGTTCAGAAATTTTCTCTATGTATGTTTTCAATTTTTTGCTTTGTTTATTTGCCAGGAATATCCATTCTATGATTCTGTCTTCCCTTTGCATAAGAAGCACAGTAGGAGAATGTTTTGAAGGCAAAATAACCAGAATGCAACCAAGTTCAGGATCTATTCTATCCACATATGCCTTTTGAAGCTTTTGCTCCACCAGAATTAACTCCTTTTCTGCCTCAGCAGTTAGACACCTTGGACTGTTTAAATCTGAATCCCCTTGTAATGTTTGAAATAAGTTACTTAACTCATAGGTAGCTAACCTGATTGTAGGCCTTAACCAGTTAATATCTCCCAATCATTTTTGAAAGTCATTAAGAGTTTGCAATTGCTCTCTACGGATCTGTACCTTTTGTGGTCGAATTTGTTGTTCAGTTATTTTGTAACCTAAATAGGTAATTGAATCTCCTCTTTGTATTTTTTCCACAGCAATCTGTAATCCCCAGCTTGGAGGAATTTTTTTGTGCTTCCTGAAACATTTTTTCTACAACACTAAGATCAGAATCAGCTAGCAGAATATCATCCATGTAATGGTATATGATAGATTGAGGAAACTGTCTACGAATTATTTCTAAAGGTTGTTGCACAAGATACTGGCATAAACTTGGGCTATTCAACATTCCCTGTGGAAGTACCTTCCAATAATATCTCTTCATTGGACCACTACTGTTCAGAGTAGGTATTGAAAAAGCAAACCTTTCCCTGTCCTTTTCATGTAGAGGTATGGTAAAAAACAACAACAACAACAACAACAACAATCTTTTAAATCAATTGGAATTATATGCCAAGACCTAGGTAGCAAGGAAGGCAAAGGAATTCCAGGTTGAAGTGAACCCATGGGTTGAATCACCTTGTTTATGGCCCTCAAATCCATTATCATTCTCCACCCACCTGACTTCTTTCTTACCACAAACACAGGGGAATTCCAGGGACTAGAAGATTCTTCGATGTGTTGAGCCTCCAGCTGTTCTTTCACTGAACAGTGAAGCACCTGCAACTTTTCTTTTGTTAAGGGCCACTGCTCCTGCCATACAGGTCTGTTTGAAATCCATTTTAAGGGCAGGGCTGTTGGTATCTTAGCAGTGGCCCCTCTTATAAATTTTGACACTCTAAACCTGAAGAGTTCTCAGGTTGGTCAGTGGGCATAGCTTGTGGTCGCCCCTGATCATTTACATTAATCTCTTCCCCAGAAGTGTGTACCAATTCACCATAGTTTCAACATTGTTCATTTCTGTATTTGCAGGAATAGTAATCTGAGTACCCCATTGTTGTAAGAGGTCTCTTCCCCATAGATTTATGGGAATGTCAGCCACATAGGGTTTCAGCCTCCCTGTCTGCCCTTCTGGTCCCACACACTCAAGCCACTGCACACTTTGTTTTATGAGATATCTTACCAATTCCTACAATTTCTGTATAAACCTTCTTAAGTGGCCAATTTTGGTTCCAAGACTTCTGACCAATGATTGACACATCGGCTCTGCTGTTGACCAAGGCTTCTATTTTAACACCATTCAGGTGTATAATTAACTTAGGTCTCTGATCATTAATTACTGTTTGCCAGAACACATGTGTCCCAGTGCTTACAAATGCACCAGTCCTTTCCACTGGAACAGCTTTGCCCTTAATGTAAGGAAACAATAGGAGTTGAGCAGTTCTATCCCCGGTATTGATTTTCATGTCCTTTTTTTTTTTTTTTACACATGCAATGATTTTTATTTCCTTTTTAGACTCTCCATCTATAATACCGGGATGCACAATAAAACCCTGAGAAGTCAGCCCACTTCTTCCCAGAACCATTCCTACTGTGCCTGAAGGCAAGGGACCGAACACACCAGTATTTAATTTGTAACATTCAACCTGGGGAGATAGGGTAAGAGACACATTTGAAGCCAGATCCAAGGCTGCACTGCCTTCAGTAGCATGCATTAGATCAGTAATACTCAGTTCCCGTTTTCCTGCGGGTTTGTCACTTCTGGACTGGCCAAAGGAATTTGGCTGGCATTGTTTATGGGGGCCCAAGACAATGGACCCCTCCCGCCGTTTCCCGTCGGCAAGATATTGCCGTGCACATCTCTCTTAGACTGACAATCCTGAGACCAATTTTCCCTTTTCCACTGCGACTACAGTACCCTGGAAGTCTTGGTACCTCATTACCATTATTGCCAGAATCTCCTTGTTCTCTCTGATTTATGCTTTCTCTCCAGTTATTGCGCTTTCTATCTCTAACATTTCTTTGCACATGACCAATTTTACTACACTTAAAACATCGAGTATTATGATATCTGGGCTCTCTGGCTAACGCTTGTCCCACAATATTATTTTGATATTCCTGAGAGTTAATATTAACGGTCTCTTTTACCCAGTCATCTAATAGAGCACCTCTTTCCTTTAATGGTCTAAGCACCCTCTTACATTCAGTATTCGCGTTCTCATAAGCCATGATGAGTTTTAATGCCTGTTTGGTGTCAGAATCTGGCAACACCCTGTCCATTGCAGATCCTAATCTCTGTAAAAATTCTGTAAAGGGTTCCAGAGGTCCTTGGAATACTTTAGTTAATGGAGTAGTTATTTTTCCAGGTTCCTCTACCAGCTCCCAAGCTCTCAAGGCTGCATTACGACATTGTTCAATCACTCTATCTTTAGGTTGAATTTGTTCTCTTAAGTTAGTATATTGTCCTTCCCCAAGCAATTGACCTCTATTAATATTTATTCCCTGTGTCCTATTTTCTTGTTCTATTCTTACAAGCTCTGTTTGCATCCATGATAACCACTGTAACTGTTGTGCTGCTTCCAATACTGCTGAAACTAAATTTTTCCAATCTTGGGGAACAAGTCTATTCTGAGTGGCCCAGCTGTTTAACATTTGTTTAACGAAGGCAGAGTGCATACCGTATTGACGACGGATTCCTTAAAATGTTTTAAATCCATCATGTCAAGAGGACGCCAGGCCATTTCATCATAACCCTCAGCACCATTTTGCGCTGGCACATGTCTTACAGTGACTGGAAAAGCTAAAGGTGCCTGGGCAACTCTGCAGGTGTCCTCCACCAGGACATTTTCCTCCAAACACCTTTTGGTCTGTCTGCCTTCCTTTTCCTCTGGTTTCTGACCTTCTCCACCCTTTTTAACCAAAGGTGCCTTCTGCTTTTCCAACCCTTCCAGTTTTTTCTGCATTTTGCCCATTTGTTCAGTCAAGTCAGTAATTCTTTCGAACAGAATAGAGCTTATTGACTCTTCCGGTTTTTGCATCTTACTGATCTTTCTTCCAAACCTTTTAAATATGTTATACAGTAAAAAGACAAAGAAAAACCAAAAAATCCCATCTGGGTATAAGGCAGGAAAGGACTTTGTAACAGCAGCTGTGATTTTGCTGTCACCCTGGAAAGCATTACTATCTCTTGAAAACCATTATCTTCCTTCACAACATTAGAAGTTAAATTACCCATGATGTCCAAAGCACATTGGGCACCACTTGTAGACTCAATTTCCTTAACCAGAATATTTTATTAACAACTTAGTGACCGAGCCTACGTCACTTATAACCCGACTAACCAAAATAATAGGAAATGAGGATTAATGGACACAATAACAAAACCTTAAGGATATCAGCTCTGAGGAACGATTCTCCGATCGGGAGCCACAGGATTTCTTCCACTGGAACCTGGGGTAACCAGACCCCAGAGCCTCAGCAGGAGCCAGAGCTCTGAAGCCTTCCCTTAAGTGGTTTTCTCTAGGAGCATCTTGAAGGGCAGCAATGAACAGCCAAATCTATCCCAAGTCTCCAATCTGCCCCGCCGCCAGTTCTGGGCTCATTTATAGATCTCCCAGAGTCTCTGTTCACGTGATCTTTTCAGCTGTCAGCAATTAAGCTCCTGCACGAGGTGGTTGCTCTTCTAGTGAATTAACATCACCTGTTCTCTCAAGAGACCGTTCCGATCCCACACTTGGGATCCTAAAGAACAGGTTTCGCTCCTTCACCTGGTCAGTTTCAGGGACTCACTGAGGAGTCTGTTATTACTTGAGCTTAACAAACTTCTCTATAAAATGAAATGTTGTCACCCCCTTTCAAACATACTGTGTCTTAACAAGATTCTTTCCACTTTGCTTCAGAGTAAATTACTACATGATGTTCTAAAATACTGTGTAATATCATGTGTACAGACACTTTCCTATTGGTCTCTAGTTTCTGTATGTCTTCTGTGCAAAACAATAATTGCCTCTTTTCCGGGACTATCTTTTTAAGGATTCTGCATGGGAACACCCTTAGACCACAGGCAATTATCTCACATAAGAGGAAAGGACAATTTTCAACAGCCTTGAAAGATAAAAATACAGTTTCACTCTTAAGCAAAAGATGGACTGTTTGCTATCCACAAAATAAACACCCATCTTTTATAAATCTTAGCAATCCTTTCTATAAATGTAGTCTACTAAGGGTGAATGTTTAATCATTTTTTTTCTTCTTGATATCCATAAAGAACTGAGGCTCTCTGACTGCTGTTTTCAGTTACTAGTAAACAGAATTTTATCTTTTCTTCATGAGTCTCACCTTGTATAATAGCATCTAAATAAATACAGAAAAATAAATTTCATATTCACAGTTCCTGAAAGTTTTTGTGGTAAAGAAGAACAATAATTCCATGATCTTGTCTCATGCACCACAATCTTGACTTTTAAAAAAAATAAAAATGGAAGTGTGGATGACTCCAGGGGGAACATGTGGTAGCCATCAGCTAAGCCCCATACACTGATACGTAGCTCATTCATATTTACCTTGGAGGAGGTGAGACAGGATCTCACTATGTATCCCTGCATGTTCTGGAACTCACTCTGTCAACCAAGCTGGCCTTGAAGTCACAGAAATATTCCTTGTTCTGCCTCCTGAGTGCTGGATTAAAGGTTCAAGTGACTAAGGTGGTAAACATTCTGTCCCAGCTTTATTTTAAGCCTGCTTAGACACTTCTCAGCCTTCCATCCTTAACAGCCACATCTACCTTGGCAACACTTTTGAACTCATTTGTGAAACTGACCACGGTCCAGATGTATTAACCAAAATAACTGATGTCTGTGTAAGTTTAAACCGAAAACTAAAATAACTAGAAGGGTGTGTGAAAAAAAATTGTCATGTTGTGTGTGGAAAATATTGCTGTGCTTTGAAAAGATCAGATATTTCTGGCACCCACTTCTGGACTCCGAGGGCATTTAGTGTGCAGTGTACATGCAGGCAAAACATCTATACACATAAAAATTTGTAAGGAAAAGGAGCTGGGAAAGGAGCTGAGAAGGGATGGAGGTTATGCCGAGCATGTACAAATCTCTGTCTTTGTCTCTGTCACACACACACACACACACACACACACACACACACACACACACCTGATGAGGAGGAAGGGATGAGCAAAGGTGCAATCATTGAGGTATTTTTGCGTGGTCCAATGTGGTTTTGTCTCCACGTTTTCAGAAAACGATATGTTGGAATACAGCTGATACTACCTCCAGTTTCTCACCAAAGCCTGGATCCTTGAGAAGTCCTATCTTTTCCTGGAATATTGAGAAAGGTATCTGTAAAGAACAAGATGGATAAACTGGAGTACATTATGTTAAGCAAAATAATCGAGGCTGGCACGGATAAACAAATACCGCTTGTTCTCACTTACATGTAGAATCAAAATTTGATATGAAGGAAGTTGAAAACACGGTAGAAGGAAAGAAATAACTCCTACAGGTTGTTTTATGACATCCATACACGCATGTATGCACACCCACATATAATAAAGTAATTGATTAAAAACATACATTTCTAGTTGTAAGCCCCACAACTAGAGTGCTGAGAAGAATCATTCAAAACCTACTTTCTGTATCATGCCTGGTGGCAGATGATGAGAAGGAAGGAGTGCTAGGTTCAAGGTCTGCCAGGGCTGCACAGTTAATTCAAGACCAGCATAGATAACTTGGTGATACTCTCACAAAATATAAAGTAAAACAAGATGCAGTGGTGAAAGAAACACAACAGAACTAAACAAATGATTAAGCTCCACTATCTGGAAATCAAGGGTCATGGTCAGAAAGGCCTTAGACAAGTTATTTAACCACCTTTGCCTCATATTTTCATATCTGTGATGGTTAATTTTAACATCGACCTTCGTGATGGGATTTGACTGAGAAAGCAAAGATAGAATGTTTTGATTAGGATGTAGACAGGAAATAAATGGCATATTCATGGTATATTATTGAAGATAATTTAATAAGGAAACTATTGACAATAATGTGGCCATCATGTATGGAAAGAAAGGAACAGTTAAAAAAACCACAGGATGCATAACAATGAGGCAATTAAGCCCTCTTTGTCTTTTAGGAAGGAAGAGAAAACAGCAGAAGTTAGTTAATAAGACAGGGAGATATTGATAAGGTCACCTGTCAGATTCTGAATTAAGCTAGCTAGGGATGAAGCGGAAGGAACACACACGGTGACTACCATTTAACTTTTTTTCCTCAGACGGTTGCCAAGGTTTCTCTTTTTTGCAACCAGAGAGGAAGCCACAACATAAGAAAGAAGCCCACTGACCAAAGATGGCTAGAGAGCCCAGCAGGTAACGGCATTGGACACCAAGTCTTACGATGTGAGTTCAATCCTGAGGTCCCACATGATGGAAGAAGAGAACTGATTCTTGAAATTTGCACTCTTAACCTCCACATTCATGCCATGGTAGAAATGCACGTGCATGTGTGTGTGTGTGTGCGCACACACACACACACACACACACACACTTAAATAAATAAATGAAATTTAAAAAGAAAGCCCATTGCTGACTTCATGACTCAGTTTTCCAGGATACAATCCATGGGGAAAAAAAAGAATATTGGAAGGAAAAGCAGCCTTATAACTAATAACAGTTTGATTTAAATTTCTGGCTCTGAATAGTCCCGAGCTTGGTTTTTGTCATAAGTACATGGCCTTTAGGATTTAGGAGATTCTGCTGAATGTACAATACTTGTGTTTCTTCTGGTTGCCATTGTCCAGTGCTTCTTAGCCTGTGGGTCACAACCCCTTCAAGGGTGTCGAATGACCCTCTCACAGGGGGTCACATATCAAATATCCTCCTTCATATCATATATTTGCATTGCAATTCATAACAGTAGCAAAATTGCAGTTATGAAGTAGCAACAAAACTTTTTTTTTTCAAGATAGGGTTTCTCTGTTTAGCCTTGGCTGTCCTGGAGTTGTGGCATAGACCAGGCTGGCCTCGAACTCATAGAGATCCGCCTGCTTTTGCCTCCTGAGTGCTGGAATTAAAGGTATGCACCAGCACACTTGGCCTGCAATGAAATAATTTTATGGTTGGGGCGGGGTCACCACAACATGAACTGTATTAAAGGGTCACAGGATTAGGAAAGTTGAGAAGCATTGCCTTTGTCTATGAGTAGAAAATTCTGTGTCCTCATTCTTATCCCATGCCTCGGGTGCATGATTCCCCTTTGGTACAGAGTTGATGACCTCCTCCTCCTCCTTTCTTCCACTTCCTCTTGAATAGTTAATGACTAGATAAACACAGATTTGTACGGAAGGGCGAGCTCCTTGCAGTACCACAACAACTTAAAATTCGACATAATCCCCCATAGGTCAGTGTAGCTCTCAATCTTCCTCAGAGAAGTTTTTTTTGTTTGTTTTTTTGTTTTTTTTTTTTTTGTTTTGTTTTGTTTTTTGTTTTTTTTGCAGTGGATGGTAGTTAATAGAAAGACTCACAACTGGCCGAAGTGCATTGAGTAAGTGACTGTAGAATGCTCAGCCCTAGTTGGGAAATCACACTCCATACTTCTAAAGCTCAGGGACTATCATGGAAGAGGAGGCAAAAAGATCATAAAAGTCAGAGGTTGTGCAACACTTAGATAAAGCAGTGCTTTCCAGACATAACAACCATAGCAGTCATGAAGTCACAGTGACTGATTGCCTGCACAATATCAAGCTAGTCAACATTCCAGATGGATGGGGTAGGGGCTCATGAAGCCCCTACCTTTAGCTGAAGAATTATTGGCAGGTAATGGCTATCGAGGAAGGGAAGAGTCTGTTTTCTTCAGGGAGTGTAGCCCTGGTAAATTGCCCATTCTCCAGTGAATGACACCATACCCATACTGACAGCATTGAGTTCTATGGGGGGAAAAAAGACATGAAGTTGGGATAGAGCTGGGGTCAGGGAAGAATTGGAGTGGGGAGTGAAGAGTGGTTATGATCAAAATACGGTGTATACATCTGTAAAATTCTCAAAGAATAAATACAACTGTATTTTAAAATATTTAAATTTGAGACATTTGTTTCTTTTAAAACTCCTTAGCCAATTACACAAAGGCTTTACTTTTCCCAGTGTTGCTCAACTTCCCTTCCTTTTCCTGTTATCCTCTCCCTATCTGCCCATACATTACAGATTCCCCCAACCAAGCCATTACCACTAATTTCCCAGGCGGAGCAGTTCAGTTCTAGGTTTATCCCAACCATGCTCTAATGTTTGAGCAAGGAAAACAACCCACCCAGGTGTTCAGCTAGAACAAACACAAAGTCTTTCTCTAAGAGAAAATTTACAGTGACTTAACTCTAAAACCGACACTTTTCACTTTCTCTGTATTAGTTAGTCATGTTGTTTTTCAAGCATGAATTGATGAGCACCTGGCCTAATAGAGTCGTAATGAGATCAAAAAACAGGGACAGGTGTGTGGTACATTAGGTGAGAAAAATAAACCAACAATCTGTGATGACTGACTAGATATGGATGAGATTCCTGGAAAGGGAAGAGGTCCTTATAACATCAGAGTTTGCAGCCTGAGCAATTACAGATGCATGCCCCACTCCACCCGTCACTTCTTGTTTGTTTGGTTTTTGCAAGGCAGCATTTTACTTTTGTTCTGATTTTAAAAGGTCTCATTTTAAAATGTAGAGCACGGAAATACTGACATATTTCTCTTCTCAATGCCAAGTTCTTATATCCTTTTATGGTTTACTATAAAACTGTAGTTTAAAAATGAACAGAAAGGCCAAACAGAGGGGAGCAGGACTTGCAATCCCCTGAATTTGGTCAAGGCAATACAGTGAGACACAGTTTCAAAAGGCAAAACAGAAAACAAACAACTAACAACAAAACCTTCCCAAAAAAGGGCACACCCATGGGCACACTCGTGAAATGTTTATATCAGCCTCCTGAGGAGTACAGTAGACATTTTATGAAGGTTTTCAAAAAGTCATTCACTGTATTTGAGTATCCAGTATCTTTTGTGGTCGTGTTTATTCTATGGCTTCTGACCCCAGAATGGACCTTGCTGCCATGATTTTTAGCCCCAAGACTGATTTTTGTTTTAAGATAAGGCCTTAGTATATATCTTAGGCTGGCTCTGAACTTACTAACTAGCCCAGGTGCACCTCAAACTCATGGCAAGCCTTTTGATTCAGCCCCCTTATTCAGAGATTGACTTAAAGTTCTCTCTGTTGGGCAACCCACCTGTTTTTCAAATTCCCTCTGTCACCACTTATGCCACTGCGTGCGATGACTGAATCATGGTACTTTAGGTTTCATTTATTTGCAAGCCACTGAGGGCCATGCCATCCTTTTCTCCAGTACATGATTAATTTGCCCACGATGAAATACTGAGTTTTTCCTTTTCCTGGTCCTCTCTCACCCCTCCATGTTTATTCTCTCTCCCCCATCTCTCTTACTCACCTCCCCAGGATATTAGTAGAAATATAAGAAGGTTTTGGTCAAGAAAGCTTTAACAACTTTTTTTTTTTTTTTTTGCTTTCTACTTAGGAGTAGAATTTCTAGGTTGCATTTTGAGGAACTTCTGAACAAAGCTTCCAATGTGTCCACATAATTGCCAACACTTGTTAGTGTCTGCTCAGAATTTTTAGGTATTCTATATGGTGTGGGTGGTATCTCATTTCCATGATAATTAATGAGGTTGAATATACTTTTTTGCTTATTGACCATTTGTTTTATTCTTTGGGAAAACATATATCCAAATCTTTTGACTATTTTTTTTTTAGTGTCTAATGCTATACTGTTTTTTAAAAATATATTTTATTAATTTATTCATATTACATCTCAATTATTATCCCATCCCTTGTATCCTCCCAGTCCTCCTTCCCTCCCGCTTTCCCCCTACTCCCCTTCCCTATGACTGTGACTGAGGGGGACCTCTTTCCCTTGTATATGCTCATAGGGTATCAAGTCTCTTCTTGGTAGTCTGCTGTCCTTCCTCTGAGTGCCACCAGGCCTCCCCATCCAGGGGATGTGGTCAAATATGGGGTGCTAGAGTTTGTGTGAAAGTCAGACCCCACTCTCCACTCAACTGTGGAGAATGTCCTGTCCATTGGCTAGATCTGGGTAGGGGTTTGAAGTTTACTGCACGTATTGTCCTTGGCTGGTGCCATAGTTTGAGCAGGACCCCTGGGCCCAGATCTCCCCATCATAATGTTCTTCTTGTAGGTTTCTAGGACCCTCTGGATCCTTCTATTTCCCCCCTCTCCCATGCTTCTCTCATCTAGAGTCCCAATAGGAATGTTTTGACTATGTTTAAATTGTACCATTTTCTTTCATTTCTTAACACACTATGTAGTGTGTGTGTGTGTGTGTGTGTGTGTGTGTGTGTGTGTGTGTGTGTGTGTGTGTGTGTATGAAAGTCAGAGGGCAGTTTGTGGTAGTCAGCTCTTTGAGTCTATCATGTGTGCTCCTGGAATCAAAATGAAGTCATCAGTCTTGGAAGCAAGTCCCTTTACCTACTAAGCCACCTCACCTACCTTTATTTTTATTTTTAATGGTTCACTTGTTGAAATCATTTAACTAGCCTCTAAAGCCTTTTATATGTGATTTGAAATATTTTTCCAAATCTAAAGGCTGTCTCTTTTCTTGATGGTGCACTTTGTAGCAAGGACAATTTAAATTTCGATGAGGTCTCATTTATCTAGTTTTGTCTTTTTGTTCTTTGTGCTTTTGATGCCATATCTAAGGAACCATTACCTAGTCTGAAGTCATAAAGCCTTGCTCCTATGTTTTAGCTCTTCCCCGTACCCCAGTCCCCTGAGACAGGGTCTTACTATGCAGCTCTGGCTATCCTGGAACTCACTATGTAGGCCAGGCTAGCCTCAAACTCACAGAGATTCAATTTTCTCTGCCTCACAAGAGCTATGATGAACTCAAGGCGTATACTGCCACACCCTGCCTTAGTTTCCACTCTTACTGAAGATCCCCCGCTAGCAGCAGTTTTTATTCATACCTTACACATCCCTGTTTACATCACTGCTAGTGCCAAATCTTTGCTTTAGTTTGTTTTGTCAAGTACATATCAACTAAAATATAGCAGCATTGCATTTCTAAAGAGATGGGGGAGGATTTCAGAGGAAAAGAAGAACGGTCCCCGAATGAAGCCTATTTGGATGAAAAGCGATAATGACAGCCTTGAAGAAAACATCTTTCCTATCTTGGTGAGACTAAACTTCTGAATGTAAATCAGTATCATATCTCATCTCTATCAACCTAAAACATCTATCTAGACCTAAGAACATCTTAACCCCTAAACAACTAAGCTTAATTGTAAAACTAAACTATCTGTTCTTCAACCCCATCAGAGACTTGAGAAGGAATAAAATCAATTACCTGAGTAAATAGGAAGTGCAGGGTAGCAGCTTCCAAAGTGGAAAAACTGACAGAGACAGTTTGCTGCCTCAGCAGTCGCCCAAAACTCTATAATGGTGGAGCATCATCTTCAGCCTTTTGACCCAATATATCTGACAGACATATTTGTGAGGCAGGAACTATTGAAGACTTGCTTACCCTGTCTTTGCAGAGTTTGGCCATTGACTTTGCCTGCATCGAAGCTTGCCGATTTTTCGGCAGATATTTTTTTTAAAGTTGCCAAATACAAATAGCCGAAACACTATGAATGTAACATTAATATAATTCCTGATTTTTTGTGGTTCTTCTTGGTGTATGTAGTTTATTTTATATATGTAATAATATAAATGTATACATAAAATATTTAAAAAAATAAAAATAATAAAAATAAATGAATTTAATCACATACAGTTAAGGAAAAAAGAAAAAAGAAAAAAGAAAAATGATAATGGCAGCTCACTGCTGCCACCTGCTGTTCGACACAATTCATACAGTCCGTAAGCCCAGAAGTTAGTCTGGCTTAGAAGACAAAGGCAGTAGCAATGAGTGAAAGATGCTGGTTAGGGACTAATTGAATAAGCTATCACCAGTCCATGTAAAGCAGTCAATAAGTCATTACTTTCAGAGAATTTTTTCCTACTAAGGCTATATTTCTGTTTGATTTTTCCCAGAATAATCCAAATGTCTATATTTTTAAAATGTGAATATTCTCCATTTTTAATTGACTAAGGTATGTAAGTGCCACCTGGGCACAGTAATGCATACCTGTAGCCCCAGATACTCAGGAGGCTTAGGCAGGGGTGCTTGAGTACACGAGATCAGGACCACTTTAGGCAGCACAATCCCATTTCAAATATTTGTGCACACCATGTAGGCCAAATAAAAGAAGGCTCTAGAGTAATTTTTGCTACCATTCTATGTCCTGCAACAGTTATGTAGAGATTTGTTACCAACTTGAGTGGTGTGTATGTGAGTACATTTCTAAAGCTACGGAGAGCAGACCCCATTTTAATGCAGAGGGTACTATCCTTTAAGCTGAGGCCATGGACTGATTTTTTTTTTTTTTTTAAGATACAAAAGAGAAAGCCAGCCAGCTGGCATTCCCTGGTCTCTTCTTTTCTGGCCATGGAAATGTAAGCAAACACTTGATGGTCTTGCTGCCACAGCCTGACACTGAGCCCACTGCAACCCCTTTTCCACCTCGTAGAGTACAGCTTCAAAGCACAAAGAAACATAAACCTCCCCTTTCTTAAGTTGCCTTTTGTCAGGGAATTGCTTATAAAAAACACTACAGGTAACTAATACAGGTCTCAAGGACCATTTGGATAGAAGAGTCAAAATTTAAAACTATGTACTCTGATACAGTTCAAATACTGTTAGTAGTGGCAAAGTATTCCTAGGGTCCCTAATGTACTTCTCATTCAGAAGATCTCAGCTTAAAGGGGTAGGGACTAAGTGTTCTTCATCTGAGCATCTTGACTGGTGAGGATATTTCCCAGAGGGAACTGATGCCCCATCTGTGCAAGATGGAGGAACAAGTTTGTGCTTTGTCCTGGTTGCTGAATATGATCATGAGTAATGCCTCCCTTGGGCTCACCGAGTGTCATTTTCCTCATGAATAAAACAGAAGCTCCATATGGAGACCAATGGAGCCAGCAAGCCTAGGCCGGGTGGCGGGTGGTGCTGGGGAGACTGATGCAACCAACCAAGGGTCATGCATGCTGTGGATCTAGATCCTTGGCTCAGATGTAGTAGATAGGCAGCACAATCTCCTTGTGGATGCCCTAGTATGGGGAGTAGGGACTAGTTCTGATATGGACTCTGGTACCCACAGGTTGATGACTTCATCTTGGCTGGGCTGCCTTGCAAGGCCACAGAGGAAGAGGTTACAGGTAGTACAGATGAGACTTGATAAGCTAAGGTCAGATGTTAGAGGACAGTGGTGGGGGATTTTCCTTTCTGAGGACTAGGGGAGAGAGAGAGAGGGTATGAGGGAGGGAGGATGGGATAGGGAGGTGACGAGGGAGGGGGCTACAATCAGGATGTAAAGTGAATGAATTAAAAATATTTTTAAATTTTAAAAAAGAAAATAGTGAGTTATAAGGCTCTATTATTGTGAAAGTTGTCTTTATGCAAAGATGAAATCTTAGTGGCAGTTGAGTAGCTGAATAAAGGACTAATACTCAAATTCTCTCGGCCAAGTTCCTGGGTATATCCTGGGGCACCTGCAGCCCAAAGGTTCTCAGAAATTGAGGAAGATAATGTGGTAATAAAAAGAACCTTAATAGCAATCAGGTTCAGAACATCTTGTCACAGACCGAAGCTGCTATGTCTCAGCATGGACATAAATCACGGGAGTGTGGATTATTAAAGCTAAGTTTACCTGACTGATTTTATGGAATATGAACACTTCCAAACTTTAAAGTGGCAGCAATTGTAATGATAATGGGGAGGGTCAAGTGTCAAGATGGAAATATCAGTGAGTTACAAGCTAGTAAGTACAATGTGTTCAAACATTACCTATATGTGGCATCCTATTGAAAACAGAGCTCTCAAGTTCCACTCCACTAGACTGTGATTCAGTAGATGGGGGCTGTCTCGGCTAGTTTCATGTCAACTTGACACAAGCTACAGTCATCAGAGAAGAGAAAGTCTCAACGGGAAAAAAAAAAAGCCTCGTCTTATTCTATTTCCCCTTGTGAGTGAGGTTGAAGATGGAGAACAAGGTAGGAGAGGGAGTGCAGAGAGAAATTATGGTGGAGATCAGACCAGGGGAGAGCAGAGGGGAGGAGGACACAAGGCCTGTAGAGAAAAGAAAAACTATGGTTTAGGGGCATCTTGGTGACAAGCTGGAGAACTAAGTCACGATAGACTTCTAGGAGAATATGACGGGGACCCTAGCTGAGACTCATAGTAGCAGGGTTCATGAAGATTGAAGAGGACATCCTCTAACCACAAAAGACTCATGGTGGAGGGAGGAGAACACCAACCTGCCACAAAAACTTCAATTCTAAGTTTTCCCTGCCTACAAGATATGCAGGGATAAAGATAGAGAAGACAGAGCAGAGATTGAGAGAATGTCCAAGCAATGCCTAGCCCAACCCAAGATGCACCCCATGGAAGAGAGCCAACCCCTGACATTATTAACCATACTCTGTTATGCTTGCAGACAGAAACCTAGCAGAGTTGTCCTCTGAGAGGGTCCACCCAGGAGCACTTAGAAATAGATGCTGAGACACACAGCCAAACATTGGGGAAACATAGGGCGTCTAGTGGGAAAAGTGGGGCAAAGAAGGATAGAAGGACTGAGAGGTGACAGAAGCTCCACAAGGTCAACAGAGCCAACTAACCAGGGTCTAGAGGCCTTGCTGAAATTGAAGCACCAACAAGGACCATGCATGGAGTGGACCTAGGCCCCCTACACAGATGAAGCCGATGGGCAGCTCAGGCTTCATGTGAGTCCCCTAGTAAGGAGAGCAGGGGATGTCTCTGACATGGACTCTGTTGCCTGCTTTTTGATCACTTCTCCCTGGAGGGACAGTCTTGCCAGGCCACAGGGGAAGAGGATGTGCTCAGTTCTGATGGGACTTGATGAGCTGGGATGGGTTGGTAGGGGACTCCCATTTTGTGAGGAATGTGGGGGTGGGTGGGAGGTGGAACTGGGAGGAGAGATGAAGTAGGAGGATACAACCCAGGTGTAAAGTGAATAAATAAATTCATAAAAGAGAAACAATGTCTCCTTAAAATCTGACTGTAGGGTACTTGTTTTCTTTTTCATTTTTCAATACAAGGTTGCTCTGTGTAGCTTTTTGGCTGTCCTAGAACTAACCTCTCCCCCCCTCTCTTTCTCTCTCTCTCCCCCCACCAGCCTAGTCTTGAACTCACAGACATCTGCCTACCTCTGCATCCTGAGTGCTGGGATTAGAGACGTTTACAACCATCATCTGGCAAGGGCATTTTCTTAGTGATTGATGGGACAGGGTCCAGTCCATGGCAGGTGGTGCCATCCCTGAAGCAGGTGGTTCTGGATTCTGTGAGAAAGCAGGCTGGGCAAGCCATGAAGAACAAGCCAGTAAGCAGTACCCCTCCACGGTCTCTGCATCAGATTCTGCCTCCAGGTTCCTGCCCTATTTAAGAGCCTGTGCTGACTTCTTTTGATGATGAACAGTGACGAGGAAATGTGAGCCAAATAAACCCTTTCTCCGCAACTTCCTTTTTGGTCATTATATTTCATCATGCAATAGAAATACCATGCAATAGAAACCCTAAGACAGGGGCAGATAGAATTTAACTGACTTAGTATCTGATCTTGAGTCTTAGCAACTGCTATCATTATAAATCTAAAGAAGCTAAAAATGCCTTGAAATCCTTTCTCTATAATAAAATGACTTATCAGATTTGTATTCTCAGATTTTTTTGTTTGTTTTTTGAGTCAGGATTTCTCTGTGTAGTCCTGGCTGTCTCGGAACTCACTCTTAGACCAGGATGGCCTCTAACTCAGAGATTCACTCGTCTCTGCCTCTCAAGTTCTGGTGCTAAAAGTATGTGCCACCACTGCCTGCCTGTATTGTTGGGTTTTAAAGAAAAATTTAAGATCTGAAAATGAGAGCTGTATTATGATGGTTAACCAATGTCAAGTTGATTAGCTATGGAATCAAAGAATATAGAAGCCTGTAAACAAGCCCATAAGGGTGTTTGTAAAAGGGACTAAATGGCAGGGAGAACGGCTACCCACCCATTGAGCGGCACCATCCTGAGCTGGCCTTGATATAAAGAGATCTGAGGTCAGGACTGCTCTGCCTGCTTGCCTGTCTTCACTCCTCATTGGCAAATGCATCTACACTGCTCCTGCCATCCTTTGTTGACACTGGAACTCAGCTTCTTTGGCCTTCCAACATGGACCAAATTGCAGTATCCCTGCATGGCATGAATCCTTTAGGCTTTCAGAACCAAACTGGGACTGCTGAGGCATCCAACCTCATAGATTGAGCAGCTACCAGGTTCTCAGGCTTTCCAGTGTGCAAAATAGCCATTGTTAAACTGGCCAAACAATTTTGTATAGGTTAATCTAATAAATCACACACACACACACACACACACACACACACACACACACACACACACATTGTTCCTCTAGAGAACACTGAGTAATACAAATGAATATTTTATTTACTATATGCAGTATATATACATATATGGCTGAGAATATAGTGCTGTTTA
The DNA here is from genome assembly GCF_903995435.1 of Acomys russatus. Taxonomy (NCBI): domain Eukaryota; kingdom Metazoa; phylum Chordata; class Mammalia; order Rodentia; family Muridae; genus Acomys; species Acomys russatus. The sequence goes on along the minus strand of NC_067169.1, from coordinate 78,949,272 downwards.
TTCTTTTATTCCTTTTATGCCCACTCTTCCAGAAGCCCCTCATCTGTAAAAGGAAGAACTATTTTAACCAGGTCTTACATTTTTGAAAGAGTCTATGCAGACTTTTAATTTTATTAAAATAAGATTAAACTTACAGAACATCTAGTTTCATTTTCAGAGGTAAACAGAGAAGGTTGAATAATATGAAATTTGCCAGAGTATAAGCTGTATCTTGTTTTTTAACCACAGGTCATAAAGAACATTTGAGTACATATTAAATACTTTATTTTATAAATATGTTACATTACGTAGAGGTTCTGTTACATAGTAACTGATGTGTCAATGTGATAAATATAAATAAATGACCATCTGATGCTTCATATGTATATTGAAATGTCATTCTTAATTGTTTATTTCAGGAACCTTCAGAATAAAGTTGAGGGCGTATGCCTTTTCAGACTCTGAGTAACAGGCTGAGAGTATACTGGGGAAAAAAATTCTCTTTTATCTAAGGCCAATTGTTCCTCTCACTCTTAACCCATTACCTATGCTTCATTTAATACCCCTTTCCATCACTTATTCTTATAGTACCCTCTCTTTAGGACCCCACCTATTCCTTTTCCTTCTTGATCTTCAAGCACCTGGTTCCCTTTCAATCCTCTGATTTGTATTTTCCCTAGATTTTAGGTTACAAACCATGCCCACAAATTCAAGTGCTCACAAGGACTAGAAAGTAGAAGTTTGTGGTTTCTATTCATGTGTCCAACTAATATACAGCATGACTACAATTTAATTTGAGTCAGTTCTCCTTCTATGGCTGATTTATTCTCTTTGTCGATGACACGATAATTCGTCTAATCAATCAATATAAGAGTCTAGAGCCCTGAGAGTATGGAGTCAGAAAATAACAGGCTGATAACTGTTGTGATACTGACACAGATCTAGTCAGAATCTAGAATGAGGGAATAAATGGCCACTGTAGAGATGGGCAGTCATCTATGTTGATTAATGTTGACAAATGAGGACTAGATAAGATTTCAGGTAATACTATAATGGTTTTCCCCAAACTACAAGAGGCTCAAGAACGTCTGTCTAGAGCTCTATGAGAGTCCTTAAGGAAATAGTTGCTCTAACTATGTTCTTCTTGTGAATGTGTTATGTCAGAAATGTAAACAGACATGTTTGTGTCTTTTCCTTGTGTGATTTTAATACCTCGATGTGTTGATAATGGTCTGAATACACTTTTATAGTTTATAGTGTGGTGCTTTGTGCTTTTAAGATTACGTTACTTATCAGTTTGTGCCTCACGTGTAGAAAGGTGATAGCATCTACATGGGTAATGAGGTACAGAGTTATCCTGCCTCTACATTTGCACCCAAGATGAAGCCAAATGCTGCTTTTAAATAGGAATATACCAGGATGATACCATTTTTAACGCAACTTGGAGTCATTAAAAGCATGGAACGGCTTCAATATTTTTTCAGTTTCATTTTAATTAGTGCAATTTAGAACTTCTGGCTAGTCTAATTCCCAGGGAAGGACCCTCCAGTGAGTGATTCCTGGCCTTTTGTGGCCCATAAAGCTGTTTGAGAATGATGGATGCTGTAAAATTGTTCCTGGAAAACGCATAATTACTGTTTAGAATTTTAAACACTTTGATCCCTTATATATATACCCTAGGCTAAGGATCTTGGCCAAAGATCTTAAAGGTTCTCAAGTAAACAGAGGAATGTTGAGTCACCTTAAAGACAGGAAGGGTCAGGAGAAATATTCCTTGTTAAAAAGGCTGAGTTCGACACCGTGAGGTGGTAGCACACGTTTTAATCCTAGCACTTGGGAGGCAGAGGCAGGTGGATCGCTGTGAGTTTGAGGCCAGCCTGGTCTACAAAGCGAGTTCAGGACAGCCAAGGCCACACAGAGAAACCCTGTCTTGGAAAAAAAGGCTGAGTTTGGCATTAGAGACCATTTTATTTCTCCTAATGCATTGTGCTTACATACACACTAAAAATCTAGTAAGGAACTCTCTCATGCTGGTACTTAAATAATCTGTTCAACATATTTTTTGAAGTTTTGCTGTATATAAGGAGTAAGACAAGAGCCTGAGGAATCAGCAGTAAAGATAAATGAAGACCTTGTGGTCTGGTGAGGGGTATTGCCATTAAATGATATAAAAAACATTAACAGAAGAAGTATTGTAGTTGTCAATGTTAATGGAGGAGAAAATCAAGACAGTAAGACAGAAAGTCATAGAAGATAGGAATGGAAGAAGTTATTTCTTACAACAAAACAGACCATTGGGGGAAAATTCTGTATGCTGAACCCTAAGGATTTTGGGTTGAGGAAAATTCTCAGAATAGCTTTCTAAATGGAAAGAACCTCATGTGCAAAGACCTTGAACTACTAAGGAGCTTGCCTTGTAGGAAAAAGTGACAAAAATTACAAGTATACATGGAGACGAGTATGTGATGGGGGAGTACACAGAATGATGATGTCAAAATAAGAAGGGATCTGTTCATACAGGGTCTTTTCAGGTCATGGTTCATGATTTATTTTATCTGAAGTGTGACAGCAAACAACGGAATAAGACTAAGTACGAAAATCACATTGTTTAATCAAACATACACACATACACACACACACACCACCACCACCACCACCATACCTCACTCACTCACTCACTCACTCACTCACTCACTCACTCACTCACCAAAATACCCTCATTCTGTTAGGAGGAAGCAATAGTAAAATCAAGAAGACAAGTTTCCAAGCTGTGATAGCAAGGTCAGAAGCAAGTTCCATTTATTTTTCCACAAAACAATTGAAATGATTTGTTGGAATGACACAACTGGCAAAAAAAAAGTAAATGAAATGATTCCTAATAATATTTTGCTATACTCATAAGTTTGTGCCTGGCCCAACTGTCATCAACAAGGCATCATCCAGCAACCAATAGAAACAGATAGACCCACAGCCAAACATTAGGCAGAGCTCAGAAAATCCTGTGGAAGAGGAGAGGAAGAATTTTTAGGAGTCAAAGGGGCTAAGGAATCCATAGTAAAATCCATAAAATCAACTAACCTGGGCTCATAAGGGCTCACGGAGACTGAACTGACAACCAGGGAGCCTGCATGGGACTGACTTAGGCCCTTTGCATATATGTTATGATTGTGTAGCCTGGTCTTCTTGTGAGACTCCTAACAGTGGCAGCAGAGGCTGTCTCTGACTCTGTGGCCTGTGTTCGGGACCCTTTTCCTCCTACTTTGTTGCCTTGTCCAGCCTTAATACAAGGGGAGGTGCCTAGTCCTACTGTATCTTGATATGCCATGTTCTATTGATATCTATGGAAAGCCTGTATTTTTCTGAAGAGAAATGGAGGAGGAGTAGATGGGAGTAGAGTTGGTGGGGGAGACACTGGAAAGAGAAAAGGGAAATTGGTCAGGATGTAATATAGGAGCAAAGAATGAATGCTTATCAATGTATACACACACACACGCACACACACACACACACACACACACACACACAGCCTTATGGTTAAGTAAATTAAAACAATTGGATAATTCTTTAAGAAAGAAATGAGATGGCAAAAAAAGGAATAAGAGGTAGAGACAAAAGCTCTGTTAGGAAAAGAAACCAGAAGACAATAGAGTCACAGAAGACATTACATACTGAATTTTGCTGCCACCTCCGCAATCAATATGTAGAAGTCTTATTATAATGTCGACCTTAATGTTCCTCAGAGGCCCATTTATTTAAAATGTATTCTCCTTTCTATGGCACTAGCAGGAAGTAATGAAGCCCTTAAGAGATGAGTCTAATGGGAGAAACTTGAGCCTTTAGGTCATGCTCTTGAAGGACACTTTAGACCCCACACTCTACATGACCACTTTCTTTTGCTTCCTGACTACCAAGAGGTAAGAATCTTTGCCCACTGTGCATGCCTTCCATGATGTGCTCCCTTGCCACAGGTGCAAAAGCATGAGTTTATCTATGTCATGCTAAAATACAAACTTCTAAAATCTAAGAGAGAAAATAAACTTTATAGATTGAATATCTGAAGTATTTTGTGGTAGAAATGGGAAGCTAATGGATATAAGTTCCAATCCACAATGTGATTATATTTGAAAATGGGGAGTTTGGAGGTAAATAAAGTTAAACGAAATTATAAGAATGGAGCTGATTCTGAAAGGTTATTGACCTTATAATAAGACAAGGAGAGGCAGGGTTGCATGATGTTATATTGCACTGCATGAACAGACCCTTCCTATTTCGACAATCTCATCTTACTTTCAAGTATGGACTTCCAAGCACACTTTGTTTTACACGTTCATAAACAAAGTAACAGCTTTGGCATTTAAGGTCTTTGATCATATACTCTATTCACTAATTCTCCCTGCCATGTAAGGATATGATAACCAAGCATCTATCTATCTACAAGCCAGGAAAAGAGCCTTTACCCAAAACTGAGCCTTCTCATACTTTGATCTGGAACTTCCCAGCCTCCATAACTAAGAAGTAAATTCCTATTGATTATGCCAACCAATCTCCAGTATGTTTTAGAGATGCTTGAGATGACTCATACAGAAACTAAGAAGAGAATGTTTGAAGAACAAAGAAGTGTCATTGAAGAATAAAATAAATGAAAGTAAACCATTGACTACTGAACCTCTTCATGCTAGGAAAAGCATAAACAGAGTCCTTAAAGCGATCAAGGTAGAAGTCAGAAAAGAGTAGAATAGGGAGAAATGAAGAGACAAACACAAAAAGACTGCAATTAGAGGCAATTTCATTGCAAAGTTTTATAATAAGAAAAGAACACAAAGACCAGAACAGTGCTCGCTGGGTCAGGGTGGGGGGTGGCTGGACTTAAACTTTTCTCCAGGAGAAAGAGATGTTTTCTACTTAATGGATGTTATTTCATAGAAACATAAACTAATGCAAAAGGCAGTGAATAAACAATTAAAAAGCAAGGCCCTTGAGAAGTAAGCAGTACAATCTACAAAGCACAGGTTGAAAAACTGGCATGTCAAGATGATGTAGCTTAGTCACTTTTAAGGGAAAGTCAAGGCAAATATGGGTACACCTCTAGACAGGATTGTAAGAGTTCATAGAAAAACATGAAGTTTCCTGTAATGATACATTTTCAAAATAAAATATGAACCAATGTCAATTGAAGTGGAGATAAAAGAGAAGATATGTGGGGTTTAGTGAAAGGAGACAAAGGTTGAAACAGGGATCATAGGAAAACATAAAGTGAACCCTGTAGAGAAACAGTGCATTTCCATGAGTTATTATGCATGCTTTTGAAGACCATGTTCACAGATTTAAAAGAAAGTAGTTATTTTAGCCTTTATGGCTTACTACTATATATAATATATATATATATATATAATGCTCTAAGCATTAATAGGCATTAATGGCTTTTGTATGTGTGTGTGTGTGTGTGTGTGAAGGTTTGCTCATGTGTGGAGGTGCATATGTATGTAGAGGTGTACACCCACATGTCTGTATGTGTGAGCACACACAAATGTGGAAGCCAGAACAACCTCACATGTTTGGTTTTGGAGACAAGATTTACCAGTAGAACCTGGTGTTTGTTGCTTAAGCTAGGATGGATTGCCTATAAGCCCCAGGAATCTACCTATGCCCATATTATGTTAGAAAATGACATAATTCATTTTTTCAAAAACCATTAAGGCAGATCTAGGTAAATAGATAAGTAAATAAGTATTTGCCACTCAAACATGAAGATCTGAGTTTGTTCCCCAGCATGATGTAAAAAGCCAAGCATGATGGTATTTACTTATAACTTCAGCATTGGACAAGTAGAGACAGGGGTATTCTTGGGGCTGAGAGGCCAGCCACCCTCGCTTAAGTACCAATAGTGGACCTCCGTATTTTGTTACTGAATTTAAGTAGAACGTTTTAAGTCTTATTATTGAGTATGATGCTCCATGTAGATTTTGTTGATGTCCTTATCTGATTGAATTCCTCTTGTCATTTTCTGGCTGTTGTTTGTAAATCAATGAAAGTGTATTGGATTTTTTGTGAACTGTTGTTTGTATCTCTGTTGAGAGGATCAATGTTGCCTTCATACTTCCCTCATTCCTTAGCTTCCCTGTTACTGTTTTATAGTCAATTTCTCATTTTCCTCAACTGCTGTCATTGCCACAAAGAGCTGAAATGATACAGAATTGCCACTTCCTATTTTACACAAAAGCCTTGAGGAAGAATATTTTTCTATGTGCAAGCTCAGAGTCAGATGATTAACAAAGAAGCTTTGTGAGAAAGGCTTAAAAATTTATTTATTATTTATACAGTATTCTACCCTCATGTATGCCTACATGCCAGAAGAGAGCATCAGATCATATTATAGATGGTTGTGAGCCATCATGTGGTTTCTGGGAATTGAACTCAGGACCCCTGGAAGAGCAGTTAGTGCCCTTAACCTCCAAGCCATCTCTCCAGCTAGAAGGGCTTTTAAAGAAATGTCCAGATAGGTCTCCTAACCATGTTTCTCTAGGAATGAGGCTTTGAAAGGGTCCAACTCCATTCTTACTTAGCCTTCTGACTCAGGAACTCTGCTGTCGCTATGATTGCAGCCTGTTAACTTTCAAAGCTACCACAGAGGGAAAGAGAGACCACTGGAGTAGGATATGTTAAAACACTATGGGCCCTGCTATTCTCACTAAATGTGCGATGTTTTGTTTCCGTAAAGGTTCCTTGAATTGTCTTAAGTCTTTGACAACTTCAAAAAAACCCCACTGGCTCACATCACAAAATTTTAAAATCCCTGACACTTATTCTAGCATGCTAATACTATATACTAAAAAATTTGTTTTTTCTATTTATTAGCTCTCTCTCTCTCTCTCTCTCTCTCTCTCTCTCTCTCTCTCTCTCTCTCTCTCTTTCTGTGTGTGTATGCGTGTGTGTGTGTGTGTGTGTGTGTGTGTGTGTGTGTGTGTGTGTGATATTCTTTGTGGTGTTTGTGGAGATCAGAGAGCGATTTGGGGGAAATCAGATCTCTTCTTCTACTACGTAGATCTGGTAGATGAAACATAAGTCCTCAGGCTTGGCAACAAGCACACTTACCCACTGGACTGTTTTTCTAAATAGATTTGTAGTTCAGTATCTTGTCGTAGTAGTAGAGTGTGAGAGTAAGGGATAGGAACTAACACTGGGCACCATCACCAGCTCTAATACCATATAATTAGTATATAATTCGTGATGTTCAATACTGTGTTATCTGATACTTTATAAGTGAAGAGAAGGACATGAAGCCCACAAATCTAGAATGCTAATGATAGATACTTATGGAAGATGGATATACTTGTGGGATACTCATTATATGCTCTAGAACTAGTATTTTATTGAAAAAATTATATACACTATATTTTTCTCAAGTTTCACAGCCTAATTCACTTCAAATTGTCCTCATCTCCCTACCCACCCAGCTTTATGTTACTTTCTCTCTCGCTCTCTCTTTAAAAATTAAACAATGAAAAATAATAAATACACACAATAATAAAATCTCATAAAAATATAAATCAAAATGGACAAGCAAAAGACCAATAAGACAAGACAAAAGAAGAAGAAGAAGAAGAAGAAGAAGAAGAAGAAGAAGAAGAAGAAGAAGAAGAAGAAGAAGAAGAAGAGACAAATGGTCTACAAAAATACCACTGATCTTGCTTTGTGTTGCCAAACTACTGCTGGGCATGGGGGCCTGGCCTGAAGCATAGTTAAAACCCAGTGAGATTCCACTAAAGAAAATGGATTTTTCCTTTATCAGTGGATATCAATAACAGATAGCTTCTTGGTTAGGAGTGAGAGCCTGGATCCACTTCCCCTTCTCAGTGCTGGGATCCCATGTAGCTTGAACCAGTGCAGGTCTTATGCATGCTGTCATAGTCTCTGTGAGTTCATATGTACACCAGTCCTGTTGCATCTGGAAAACATTATCACAATCTTTAGATCTTGCAATCTTTTTGTCTCTCTTATGCATAGATACCTGAGCATTGATGGTAGAGCTTTGATGAGTACTTTCAATTTAAGACCAAATGCTCCAAAGTCTCTCACTTTCCATACATTGTCCAGTTCTGGGTCTCTGTGTTAATTTCTATCTCTGGCAAGAAGAAACTTCTCTGACAAGAGCTGAGTAATTCTGGGTATAGTGACATGTCACCAGGAGTTAATTTATTGCTATGTTGCTTTAGCAGAATAATAGTAGTATGTTTTCTCCTAGCTCTGTGACCTATATAATCTCAGTTTCCTTGCCATTTTATCAGTGCTAGTTAGGCATGGGTTTCATCTCATCAAGTGGAGCTTAAATCCAATGAGTTAGTAGTTGGTTACTCCCAAAACATTTGTGCCACGCTTGAACTAGTATATCTTGCAAGCAGGTCACTTCTGCAGTGGACATTTTATTTTTCAAAACATGTTGTGTATTTCCATGAACACACTCGCCATTTCAGCAGTGCCTAGTCATTTTCCCTAATTCAAGTTATTATGTCAAAATTGATTCTTATTTTGAAAAGTACAGTGATCACAGATGGAACAAAATAGGTAACCATTTTCCATAATGAATGCTCACACATTAAACATGGTCCAACCATGTCTGCATTGACATAAGTCTTGGTATCATGGTTTTGAAGGATCAATGACAAGATATTGAGTATTTGGTGAGAAAGGAAAGAAAATAAATAAGTCATCAAGGCGTTTGGGTTGGCGTGATTGCTGTGCAAGCTTGATAACTTAAGTTCAATACCTAGACCCATAAGGAAAGGCAGCAACCACCCCCAAAAGCGGTTCTTTGATCCCTCCACTTTCCATGATACACACACACACACACACACACACACACACACACACACACACGCACGCACACACACACACACACACACACACACACACGCACGCACACGCACACACACACACACACCAATAATAAAATAAACAATAGAAATAACATTAATTAATTATTAGTTGCTTAATCCAGGGAAAAGAAGGTAAAAAGTGTGTGAGAACAACCTGGATACATGAAAGTCTACTACTATGCTGAGGAAAGATTGCATTATTGTAACCATTGCTTCTCCTGTCCCATAACAGGCACCTGAATCTTTTTCCCATTGTTACTGAGACAATAAATTCAGTTTACTTAAAGTAGTAAATGAGCTGAAACTGTGAAGATTCCATTTAGATTAACAAACCTGCAGGCTATGTATGAAATTTAGGGAATCCATTTTATTTTATTTTATTTTGGGAACCCATTTTATTTCTCTAAGATGAAGCTTTATTTTAACTCCTTTACTATCAAGGTAAACTGGCTTTATTTTTTGATACTGGTTTCACTTTGTAGACCAGTCTGAGCTCAAACTCACAGATCTTCTTGCATCTGCCACCTGAGTACTGGGACTAAATGCATGTCCTTCTATCCCCAGAAAGATAAACTGACCTCTTATATAATAATATATGCTTGATAATAATGCTTTACGAAAAGTTGAGCAAGCTATGGATATTTCACATTCATTGGCGCAAATTATAAAACATTAATTTTCATGCAAACATCACATAACATACACATTCATCTGAACAATGTTTTACACCATCTAGAACAATTATAAGGCAACAAGTCTATAGTATTATCAAAATAAACAAAGTGAAATTCTGTCTTGCGCCATAGGAAAAAAATAGTATATTTTAAAATAAAATTTGTTAGTATTCTAGTATGCAATGACTTCTTTTTTATTATTGATTTTTTTAGTTAGCGTACAAAATGTTGTTTTTTCTTGTGGCATTTTTATAGATGCATATGCACTTTGTTAATATTTGTAGTCCTTTTCCCCTGTCTGGTTTCCCTTTCAAGTGGTGTCATTCTTCCCCATAGTTATTTCAGCTTTCATGGTGTGTGTGTGTGTGTGTGTGTGTATGTGTGTGTGTGTGTGTGTGTACATGTGTGCATGCATGCAGATACAAGTGCAGGCGTGTTTAAATCTAGATTCACTTGTAAAAGAAATCATGTCAGTTTTCTCTTTTCTTTTTCCCATTACCCTCTCTAGTTCTCCCTTCCCCCAGACTCCTAGGCCATTAAGGAAATGCAAATTAAAACTACCATAAGATTCCATCTTTCACCAGTCTGGTAGGGCTACCTTCCAGGAAACAAGTGATAGACAGTAGACATAAAGATGGGGCTGAGGACATGGATCTTTATATACTGCTGGTAAGAATGTAAATTGAGTGGCCTCTGTGGTAATCAGGATGGCATTTCCTCAAAACCTGAAAATCGAACTACCCTATGACCCAGTGATAGCCCTCCTGTGAATACATCTGAAAGAATCTTAATCATTATGCTTTAGAGATGCTTGCTCATCCATGTCTATTTGTATTAGTCAAGACATGAAGCCAACAGTCCATTCATAGACAAATGCATAGGAAAATGTGCCATATATATATATATATATATATATACATTTATTATTTTCAGCCATAAGGAAAAATAAAATGATGCTATTTGCAAGAAAACTGAACATGGTATAAAAGTAGAAATGGGGCTATCTGGGGAAAGAGCAATTAGTGAACAAAAAGCAATCAGCTTTAGTGAACCAAATGACTAAATAGTGTGTGTGTGTGTGTGTGTGTGTGTGTGTGTGTGTGTGTGTGTGTTGAATATATTTACTTTTAAAATTCATACTTGCTAACAAGCAACGTATATTGTTTAGAAGCTTCTTACCCCATTCCAAGGAGAAGCTTGTACACTCTCAGGAGAAAGTTCAACAAGACCAAATCTATGTTCAGTATCTAAGGTCAGAACTAGTACCAGCATGTGTGGGTGTTAAGATGTTCCAGATTCCTGATAAGTGAAGACATTCATGGGACAAGCTCCTTGGGCTAGTGTCCAGATATAAATGAATATATACCATTTGACACTTTCTGCTTCTGGGTTAACTCACTCATTATGATTATTTCTAGTTCAATCCATTTGTCCACAGATTTCGGGAATTCCTTGTTTTTAATAGCTGAGTAGTATTCCATAGTGTAAATGTACCTCAGTTTCTTTATCCATTCTTCTACTGAGGGACACTTAGGCTGTTTCCAGGTTCTGGCTATAATGAATAATGGACTCTAGGTGAGAGAAGTAAGGGAGAATGGGGAAATAGAAGGATCCAGGGGGTCCTAGAAACCTACAAGAAGAACAATATGATGGGCAAGTCTGATGCTCAAACTATGGCACCAGCCAAGGACAATACGTGCAGTAAACATTGAACCCCTACCCAGATCTAGCCAATGGACAGGACATTCTCCACCATTGAGTGGAGAGTGGGGTCTGACTTTCACATGAACTCTGGTGTCCCATATTTGATCACGTCCCCCGGATGGGGAGACCTGGTGGCACTCAAAGGAAGGATAGCAGGCTACCAAGAAGAGACTTGATACCCTATGAGCATATACAGGGGGAGGAGGTACCCCTCAGTCACAGTCATAGGGGAGGGGAGTAAGGAGAAAATGGAAGGGAGGGAGGAATGGGAGGATGCAAGGAATGTGATAACAATTGAGATGTAATATGAATAAATTAATAAAGAAATATATATGATGTTCCAGATTCCATTGTTTCATAAGAAGAGTTTTCTGGTGAAGGGCATGCTCTACATGATAGAATGGGCTACTTGTGAAGCCCTTATTCAGAAGCTGAGAGTCCATGAATTGTAGAGGAGATTCTGAAAAAAAGCTAAGAGGAGACATGCAGTCTGTAATTCCTAAATGCATGTACATGGGCCATATTAGAATTGTCCAGAGAACTTATTTTTAAAAATATAGATCTCTGAGCCCTACTACAGGGATTTCCAGGTCACAGAACAGGAATTTGAAGTTTTGATAAGTCCTCTATGTAATTTGTTGTGCAATTGGTTTAGAAATCAGTAAATTAGATAACCTTGAACATGCATGTACAAAGCAGCAATTTCTGAAGTGAGTTCTAAAGAGAGAAGGTGAAAATGAGTGTTCTACTTTAGTAGGACTTCAAAGGATAGAGGTCCTGTAGTGATGGGCAAGATCTAGGCTATTGTCCTTTATTTTCAGGCTCCAGAAACCTTAAAGGTAACTGAAGCATATTAACCGATCTCACTATGTTCATGCCCAATTTATCCTCTTAGAATAAATAATTACATTTTTATGAGACTTGAATTTTATGTCCATCCTTTAGATAAACCAATGATTAACTACTAGATAAAAAAAGATTTCATGTAGGCGTAGAATGGGACAAATAATAATATTTTTATTATTTTTCTTTAAAAACACACAAAAAAGAAAAGACTGTATAGTGAATATTGTAATTGCCCATCATGCAGCTTCAATTCATGTTCAGTCTGGCTTTATCTAAGCCTCCCATTCCAACACCACCCACCATCTTGCTTTAAATAAGTATCAGGTGTCAGTCATATCACATAATCCATATGCACTCCAGTAAAGCTTTTAAAAGATACTTTTTCTATCTAAAGTACTACCATAACATCTTTATGACAACTGGAAGAAAACTGACAATTATTAATTACATAAAAATATATCCTTGTGCTCAAATTCCCCTTGGTGTATATTAGAGTTTTCAAGTTTATATTCAAGTGAGGAGGTTGGTACTTTGGGAAAGGGAATAACTTTAGAACAGGTTGATATGTCTCTTAGAACGTTTTAATTGTTGTTTTCATGTTATGCAGAGTTCAAGGGAGATGATGTTTAGTTCAAAGAGGTCTCTAGGATATTATTTAGATTTATTTTGCCCTTTAAATTTGTTAAAGGTTCCTCTTCCACATCTTTTTTTCTCTTCCTAGCATTTTAGGTTTAACATTATGGAGTTATATATCACATACCATATTGCTGGCATTTTATATTATATACAATTAAAGGGGTTTTAGAATGCAATCACCATGACAATGGGTTGAACCATTCTCAAAAGAAGCTTCATACACATTAGCATTAAACATCAATATTTCAATCTACCCTTTAGGACTATGTAGTTGGTAATCTATTTCTGTTTCTATACATTTTCTTAGTGTGCACACTTCATATGAATCATGTAAGATGAAGTATTTGCAACTGACTTCTTTCACTTAGTACAATGCTTTGCAAGTTCATACATTTATAGCATTTGTCAGCATTTTATTCTTCTTTGGGACTTAATAATATTCCATTGTGGAGATATATTGCACTCTGTAAGCCTCTTGCTACCCTGGAACTGTAGTTACAGACACTTTTGAACCACCATGTCGGTGCTGAAAACTAAAGCCAGATCCTCTGGAAGAGCAACAAATGTTGTCACTACTAAGCCATCTCTCCAAGCCCCTGACATGACCTTTTATGTGATGTTATTGTAAGTTCAATAGTATTTCCTTGATGATCCATGATGCCAAGAATTTTCCATACATTCGCTAATAATTTGTACAGCTTTGGAAAAAGAACAGTCAGATTATCTTCTAATTTTTATTCATTTATTTTTGAAAACTTCACGTTCTTTTGTTTGTTTTGAGACAGGATCTCCCTATGTAACCCTAGCTGGGCTGAACTCATCATATACACCGGCCAGGATGACCGCTAATGCACAGAGATCCATCTGTTCCTGCCTCCCAAATGCTAAGATTAAACACATGGGCCACTATGCTCAGCAGATTCCATTAAAAAACTATATATATATATATATATATATATATATATATATATATATATATATATATATATATATATATAATATCAGTGTGTGCGCACGTGCGTGTGCACATCATACAGGCATCTGTTCACATGAGTGTGTGACAACATATGTGTGTGAAGACCAGAGGTTGACCTCAAGTGTCTTTCTTGGTTGCTTTGCACACTGTCTTTTGAGACAGAGTCTCTCACTAAATCTGGAGTTAACAGACTGGCTGGGATCACTGGTCAATGAATTACAGGGAAATGCCTATTTCTGACCTCCACTGCCTTTTATACAGGTGTTGGGAATCTGATCTCAGGCATTCATTCTTTCATGCCCCAGACCCTTGATAGTGTTTTATCTTTTCAAAAGCACAGGTAAATTTAATGTCCAATGTATTTCTGTGATGTTGATAGTACTAAAATGCCTTGATTACTTACTGAAGTCCGAGATACTGCTTTGTATACAGATAAGTTCCCATGAGTATCACAATATTACTTTTTCCCACACTTACAAATTAGAAAATTGAAGCAATGTGATGTAACATGAAGTAATCAGAAAACCCAATATTGAAACTTTGTACAGATCAGCCACTGTTCTGTGGAGATGACTATATCAGGGTGTCTTTTGAATCAGAAAGATTTTTTTTTCATTTTGCCACTTTTACCATATCTAAGAATTCACTGTCTAGTTTAAGGTCATGAAATTTTACTTTTTGTTTCTTATAGGAGCTGTAGAAATAGTCTTAGTATAGAATATGCATTTAGAAGTGTCTGGATTAACATAAGGGTTTGCTTACTCCTAGGGTTTCCAACAGTCTCCAACAGTGTAATGTCTTTAGAAGTCATGAGATCCTGACTACAGAACTAGGTATTCAGGAAAGTCTTAAACACTTATATGTAGGCTCGGGAAGACTGTTAAAACTGTCAAAAAACAGGATCTTTGGGAAAAGAACAAACGAGTATAGATTATTATGCTGGAAGATGAGACTCTACTAAGGACATTTATTTAGAACTGTTCACAAAACCTTTCATTAGGGTGCAAAAAAATCAATGTTGTAACAGCAACATATTTACTTTCATTTTTTCACAGTTTCTATGGTGGAGTGTTTTTGTGTGTGTTTTAGTATGTATATATAAAATAATACATAGTAAACAAAGTATAAATGTACAAATATTACACATATATAAATTAAATGTATAATAGAAATATTTAGACCTTACTTCGTTTTGAACTGCTATACTAAAATAGCTGAGACTGTGAAACCTGTAAAGATGCTTGTTTTGATGGAAGGTTATAGAGGCTAGAGGATCCACGTGGAGTGCCACCAGTACCATGATGAAAGGTCCCAGGATGGGTACCAACATAATGAAGAAGCAAAAATAGACATATTGGAGACAAGTATATGGTATGTCCTTACTTTTTAATATCTCACTATTGTGATATCTAGCTCACTCCTGAGAGACCAAACTCACTTTGTGAGGATCACCATTAATCCATTCCTGAAGGTGGGATCCTCGGCTCTATCTCTTAAATGTACCACCACCGTAATACTACCTCACTGCGGACCAAACTTCAACAACAATAACAACAACAAACCATACCCAAGGTGTAGAAGGCTCATGCTCAGTATTTTTCTTTATTGAAAACTAGAGCCAGTAAAAATTAATCTAGAGGATGTTATCTCGAGAATATTATAATGTGTATGAGAAGTGAGGTGGGTTTAAACCATGCAAGGGGTTCCATTAGATCCACTTATTTTTAAAATATCAACATTTATTGGTGATACATCATTCATTCATTCATATTTAGTAAATACTTTCTTAGTGCATAATATGCATCTAGATTTGGTGGGCCACACAGCTGTGAACTTAAACACAGTATCTGAACTCATAGTGCTGTATAACTCAGTGGGGCTAAACTGTTGTAGCCATGTGACTGTGACTGTGATGTGAAATAAAAGCACAGAAAGCTACAAAGAGGCTCTATGAGATAAACTGAGGCACTGTCTTCTTTCTGGGATTATGGAGAAGATCATCCTGAAAAGTGGCGTTTAGGCAGAGCCTTGCTGACACTGGTTGTTTTGCCTTGTGAAAAGGTAGAGGGAGAGTGCCATAGGTGGAGGAGGGTGCATGTGTGAGGAACATATGGTGGGAGGGGACAGTGCCATACACACACGGGTGTTCAGAAATCAGCGCAGCTTATGACGTGAATGTAATTGAGACATAGACGGAGTGCAAGCTAAATGACTTCAAGAGATTTGCCTTCCTTTGGTTATGGTGAGGGTGGACAGGGGTAGGGGTAATCACAAACCAGCTGAAGACGCCAGAGGGCCACAGAAGGTCAGGAGGAACTAGCTTGGTGGCTGGGCATAACTGGAACATTGACTTCTCCAGTAGCATCTCCGGGAACCTCAAGTTACTGATGTCCGTGATTCTCTAGAATGGTAGTTGGTGAGGACGGGTAAAGGGCTCTGTGCTTTCTCTGGCTGAGTTACAGATGTCAGTCTTCCCTTTTGAAGAGTCATGAGATTCTCCTGAACAATGGGCACCAACAGGGCCGACTAATGCGCTACAATCATGTGCTTTCCTGTACTAGTTGAAGCAAGAAGGTGTATGTATTAACCTCCTGGACCAAAACCAAAACAGAGCAAGCAGATACAAAAATAAATAAACAAGAGATTTGTTTCTCTGGTAAATGAGGTAAATAGAAGAGCCATTGTGGGAAAGAAGGCAATAGCTAGCTCTGCCTGAAACTTTAGGCCCTAGACAGAAAGAAAGCTAAGGTTCCAGAGCATTTTTTTTTTTTTTAAGTCTTTTGAGACAGGGTTTCTCTGTGTAGCCTTGGCTGTCCTGGACTCGCTTTGTTTCTCTGTGTAGCCTTGGTTGTCCTGGACTCGCTTTGTAGACCAGGCTGGCCTTGAACCCACAGCAATCTGCCTGCCTCTGCCTTCCTAGTGCTGGGATTAAAGGCGTGCGTCACCAAGGCAGGGCTCCAGAGGAGTTATTTGATGGCCCATTGTCACTGTGACTTCTAATCAGATCCGGGTTGGACAAGGAGCTTGAGGGAAGAGCAAGCCAGCCAGGAAACACTCTTTACAGGGTGCCAGAGGGAGGCAGCTATAGCGGGTCGCCCCCCCCCGCCCCGCCCCAAGAAGGGGGCACGAGGAGGCGGCGCGGGCCCCGCCCCCTCCCCTGGCGGGCGCGGGCGCGAGACGCTGCGCGGCAGCGGCGGGAGCGAGCGGCAGCTGTCAGGCCACCGAGGTCCAAGCTGCACTTGCTGCCCCATTGAAGAGGAGGTGGCAGCATAAGCTGTGACCTGGTCGCTGAGGAGTCAGGCTAGAGGCACACTAGCTGATCGGCCTGGCATCTGTAGCCCTGTCCTTTCTCCCTCCCATTGTGTTGGGTAAGGTGTCCGTGCGTGGGCAGGAGGAGGGGGCTAGGACTGGCCGACCCGGGAGGCCAGGGGGTGGGGGCCCTGAGGGAAGAGGGAGAAAGGGCAGCTCATGTCATCTCTGGGGCTACTGGCACCTCAGTAAAGGGGTCTTGGAGCTGCTGAGGCTGTAGTCGGAGGTAGGTGATGGTGGAGGGGGGCGTTGCTGAGTAATCTGGAGTGGCTGCCAGAGCAGGGCAAAGAGGCGCAGGGATCCGTGGGGAGCGGGTGTGGTTCACTGCGCATGCGCCACAGTCGACCAGCTCTAGGAGCTGGGGAGGTGAGAGGACCTGGGTCTGAGGTAGTTGGGACTATACAAGATATTTCACTTTCTAAGTTCCCAATACCAAAACAGTGTTCCTCTCGTAGAGATGCCAACATTTCTGGTCACCTAAGGACGTTTTATTATTGTCCTAAAATCCCTTACTTCCAGGCAGCCTATTAAGGAAGACGTGGCCTGGGGACAGTGCCAAGTTCCTATCAAGTGTGTCTTTAGGCTTATTGGCTCAGGAATGTCATGAAGGGTGAACTATTAGACATGAATTTCCACACTGAGCACTTAGTTGCATATATGATGTAAATGTCAGCATGAAATCAGAAATAGCATTTCGGTGGCATGACAGCTATGGCATCTAGACTTCATAGCATGGGCATAGCTAGCTGATAATTGAGCTCTGCAAAGTAAACTGAGTGCGTCACAGGGCTTCCCCACTGGAAAACAAACCCCTTCCCAGCATCAAGTTGTATGGGAAGCAACCTACACCATTTAATTAGAGGCTCTCAAAGGTCAACCATTTCTTGTGTTGATTTTTACATACATTAAGACAAGCCACACCCATTTCTTCAGTGCAGTATTTCTGAATTTTATTTCGGGATTACACAGTAAATTGAACAGCCCTAATCAGCATGTGGCCACAAGATGGGCTTTGCTCACAGCTCCAGGCATGTCCCCTGCCTACGCAGACTTCCAACAGGGCTACTCTCATCCATTGTGTAGCCCCCCTCTCTTCCCCCACCAAGCCCTGCAGTACACACCCCTGTCAAGACTTGCTCCCAAACAACCTGCACTACTGATTGTAAGCACCATTCCACCCCATGGAAACTGAGGTGATATTGCCAATTTGCTTGCGTGCCTCTTTTCTCTCCGTAATCATAATAAAATGCGTTGTTTAAAAGATTCAACCTTGATTGTATTGCCTCTGCTCTCTATCTCAAGCACCTCCAGCTAAATACGGTAATTTCAACAAGCCTGTGTGGGTGCTGATTGAAAAGGTTTCAAGTGCACTGAAGAATAAAGAGCTAGGACTATTGGTTATATGAATTCCGATCCATCTTATTATCCAAGACAATATTTGAGTCAAAGCCAGATATTTCTCTTAATGGAACCAAAATTAGAAAAAAATATTGTGGTCCAAGAGGGCTGGAGGTGTAGCTTAGTGGTAGAGTGTTTGATGCATAGCACCCTGGCGTGGATTCCCAGTACAGGGGATTTAAAAGAGAAATAAAGAAAAGAATATTTGGTTCAGATTTAGTATGATAGGAAGCCATACTGAATTTCTCTTCGTGTTAGATATATTTGTTGTTGTTAAAAAATTCTTCTTTCTGCTTAAGGCTTTCTTATCTTTTTGTTGGATCAAATTTGGCATCTCCTGGGGGAGGGAATTTGATTTCATTGATTTTTATACTGTGCTAGTTTGTTTCCGTTTGAGTGTGTGTTAACATATACCATCCTCATCTTTAAACATAGTAACAGGGACGACAGCATCCATTGAAAACGAAATGGACATCATTACTCTTGTCTTGGTTTTTGTAGGAATAGAGAGATTGTTGTAAATATATATTTATTTTAAAATGTGAGTATAGCAAAAGGGAAATAGAAAACCTTCCATTGACTTTCAACAGGTGGAATTTCTGTTAAGTCCTGTCTGGAAAGGGATCCAGATAAATGCATAATTTGTATTTTTAGTTACATTATATGTGATCATATTTGGATATCTTACAAGATCTTGGATCAATTGTTGGCATAAATTCCAAGTCGTTAATTCTGGGTACCTACCTATCTATTAAGTCATAAATACTTCCTGCTTATTTCTGTGATGGATTCTGGTACCACATACTGAGGAGGCATCAAAGACAAACACAAGCAGAGGGCCTACTATTTTTTTTTATGGTACAACTGGGCCGTATTGGCTTTTTTTTTTTTTAAGATTTTATTTATTATGTATACAGTATGATCAGATCACATTATAGATGGTTGTGAGCCATCATGTGGTTGCTGGGAATTGAACTCAGGACGTCTGGAAGAGCAGTTAGTGCTCTTAACCACTGAGCCATCTCTCCATCCCAGGACCTAGTATTTAAATATTTTAAATAAGTTGTGTAAGAAAGATACAGTTTTTAAAAAGAAGTTTCTTAACAACATCAAACAATGAGATAATATCAAGCTGCAAAGAATGAGATGTTTTATTGAGACATAAAATGTGTACATATTTATAGGTTACAATATCATTTGATACAAATATAGAATATATAATGATCAAAAAGTAATAATTGCTTCCATTTCTTCAAATATTAGTAATTTCTATGTATTGGGGACTTTCATATTCTGAGGTTTTTTTCCCATAAAGTACTCAATGGAAATTTCTTATTTTCCTTTTTTTTTTTTTTTTTTTTTTTTTTTTTTTTTGGTTTTTGGAGACAGGGTTTCTCTGTGTAGCCTTGGCCATCCTGGACTCACTTTGTAGACCAGGCTGGCCTCGAACTCACAGCAATCGGCCTGCCTCTGCCTCCCGAGTGCTGGGATTAAAGGCATGCGCCACCATGCCCGGCTTTATTTTCCTTTTTAAAATCTAATTTTAAAATTAAATTTGATCATTGACAAGTTCATATAGGTGTATAGTGCATTCTGTTTATTCTGACCTCCAGGACTCTTTTATCTCCTACCCATACCTGTCAGGCATTCACTCCTCTCTGCAAGTCCTTGTGCATCCCAGAATAGCCTTGAGCTCCTCTTGCTGAGTATGATCTTAAACTTTTGATCTTGAGTCCACTTCCTAAGTGGTTTTATATGGTGTTGAGGGTCAAACTCAGTGCATTCAAATACTCTACCAAATAATTGAGATACCTCCTCTTCTGGCTATTTTAAAATATATCATCAATTGCTTTGAGCAGCAGTTATCCTACTTTCTTTCTCTAATGTGAAATAGAACTCCACTGAGGATCCAACCCAGGTCCTCATACATGTTAGACAAGTGCTCCCACCACTGGCTTCCACCCTCAGTCCCTCCTGTGAAATTAAAGCTTAGATGTTTATTTGTAAATTCCATATGGGCAAGTCCTTGCCTTAAACATTTCCAAAGAAATCTACACCTATTGAGTGTTCATTGCTACAAATTTGCAAAGTAGATTGGGTGAAGAGAAACGGTAAGCAAGAACAGATCTGAAAGGCTCTCATAATGTAGATGGGAGAAGCTGCTGACCAAATGGCAGCAGAGCCATGTGCAGTAATGAATGCCTGTAACTCCACCTGCTTTGAAGCATGGAATGGGAGAGAAGATCAGTTGCTTGAGACCACAAGTCTGTCCCCAACCTGGCTAACAGAGCAGGACTCTAATTTTAAAAATGGAGGTGGAAGTAGAGGACTAGAAATGGGTATTTATAGTCACTGAAGGCAAGGAGACCAACCTAAACTGTATATCTTCCTACTTTTAGAAAATAAATGGGCATTGGTGATGGTGGAGGAGGATTTAAGGCAGCGGTTCTCAACCTGTGAGTCACGACCCTTTGGGGGAGGTTCAAACAACTATTTTGGGTACAAATATTAGATATCCTGCATATCAGATATTTACATTACAAATCTAACAGCAGCAAAATTACAGTTATGAAGTAGTAATGAAAATAATTTTATGGTTGAGGGTCACCACAAATGAGGAACTAACTGTATTAAAAGGTTGCATCATTATGAAGCTTGAGAACCACTGATAAAGAGGGTCATTGTGGTGATGCCAACAGCACACAGTAGGTACTCAATGCTTTCCCGGACATTAGTAGAAGGATTAGACCAGAAGATCCTGAAGATTCTTTCAGCACTGAGATATGCAGATGCTCAGAAATTGTTAGAGAACTAGGCATTGTTACAGATTAAAAAACAAAGAGGAACTAATATCCTCATAAACCAAATGAGTGGTATAGGAGCAAGGAAGACCCTCTTTTGCCTCTTTCCCCATAGCATATAGTTTGTGCACCCTGAGTTACATGTGCACATTACCAACTAGAGACTTCTCAGATTGTTGGTAATAGTAATAGTAATTATTCCAGCAGCTGGACATTTAGTTCCTATACTCACTGTCTTTGACCCATCTATTGAGTTTATCCACAGCTGGGAAAGTAGGATTAGTGGGTTCTTTAATGATTCTTTCTAGGTACTTAAGAAAGTCATCTAGTATTCACTATTAGTACTAACATCTGTAGTTTATACAAATTTGAATTTCCCTCTGTTGCTTTTAAAACTGAGAGTTCGGTCAAGAGTTTCGAACTGTAAAGTTATACAATAGACTAATATTACAGATAAAGTATGAAGTGGGAACATAGCTCAGTGGTTGAGGACTGTCCTAGCCTGCTGAGGTCCTGTGCCCTCCCCAGCATATCAAGAGCAAAGTCAAACAAAACAGAGAATAAAAACCTGTGGTAACACACCAGTTTCACCATCATTTCAAAAAATGTTTATCACTTTTAAGCTAGTTTCAAAGGCAGAGATTTGAAGGCAGGAAAGTGTGGACAAAAAGCAAGCAAACAGAAATGATAGAAAAATGAATGAGTCTATAAGTAGATTTACCCTAAGAAGGATAAAGCTTATCAACTTAGGCGATCTTGCTTACATTTTAGTTACTGATTTAGATAGTCAATAAGTGCCTCATTAGCTTTGCAAAGGAACAGAAGATAATTAAGCAGCTGAGCTGCTTTTTAAACAGCGTCTTTATTTTGCAACAAGAAAGCATACTTAACAAGCATGGGAATTATCTGTCTGTTTGGACCACTATTCTAGTGTTTTGGTTGGTTGGTTTTGTTTTTTGAGACAGGGTTTCTCTGTGTAGCCTTGGCTATCCTGAACTCGCTTTGTAGATCAGGCTGGCCTTGGGCTCACAGCACTATTCTAGTTTTGCTTCATTAAGATATGCCATAATTAGCTATTAATATGAAGCAAATATGTGTTTGCAGTAAGGACAGCCAAATGTTATAACCCTTGTACAATCTAGGCTTGATAGTGAATTCCTGCAACCTCCATCACTCCAGAGATTTGAGGGAGAAGAATCAGGAGTTTAAGGCCATCTCAAGCTACATAGTGAACTCCAGAACATCCTGGGCTACACAGTGAGACCTTATCTCAAAACAAACACACGAACAAACCAACAAGCAAAAATCTTGGGTTCAAGACAGATGCCATCAGCTAGTGAATAAAATAATTAGCTAAGAAAGTGTACTGAACTGTGCGCAGATGGTGCATGCCTATATAGAACCAATTGAAGACATCCTCGAGGCAGATTGCTGAGTGCACTAGTAGTTTTTGAGGTAGGAATGTCAGTAGGTAGAAAGAGAAGAAAAGTAATCTCTGACTTAATGGAAAGTCCTCTGCTTTCATTCTCCCAAAGTTTGCTTCTTCGAATGTTACCTCCTTTCTCTGATTTACTCTTACTTTGATAGAGAATTCAGCAGAAAGACAACACAGTTTTTTTTTTAATCACACAAAATACAAACAGACTAGAGCAAATTGAAGTTCGGATAATAAAATTATTTTGGTCATGTTAAACACCTGTAACATTTTGAACTCTTAAATGTATTTGTGAGAATTGTCTACAGGTTACTTGAGATTGCACGGGACTGCTCTATGAATTATGTTTTGTTTCTAAAGACTTAGGTTCATTTTATTATAGATTATTAAAAATCTGCTTCTGTTTTTTAGATCCCTAATAAAAGAATAAAGCAACAAAAGGGACAAAAGAGAAGGTTGAAATTGTGAAAGAAAACCCAACTGGGTAGGTATTTTATGAGGTTATGCTATGAATTTTGGTATTTTACATTTCCATCTGTTAAAAGTGAATATTTATGAATATAATACATTTCAAAAATAATTTTAAGGATTATTGTGGTTTTCAAATTACCTTTTAAATGTATGTGCTTTCAGAATCTCTTTTGCATGCTCTTCTTTGATCAGTGTTTAGGTTTCCTTCTTTTAAGATCCTTGCATAAATGTTACCCAATTAATATCATTGTTGAGTTTCCACTATAGACCTAGTATGACAGTACTTATCAGAATACTTTATTTTACTATATAGTCTAGGTAGCCCATGTATAAATATGTTGTGTAGGTGACAAGAAAAGTAACACATGATTATTAGTGCTTTAGATTTTATTGTGAATTTTCATATTTGTTTTGTGGTATTAAAAGTTAAGTTCAAAAGCCCATAAGATCCTCTTATGAATAATAACTGTTACATTGATATTAGTCAGCTCTTATAAACTTGTGTCATTGTACCATGAAGAAAAAATTATGGAAGATCCATTTATTAGAGTCTCCACCTCAGTGCAGATATAGTGGGAGTAAACGCTTAGAGAACATTGAACTTTCCCTCTTCCGTATTCTTGGGTCTGCTCTAATTGGGACCCAGATCTCAACTGACAAAATGAAGAATAGAGCTTATCTACCTTTCAGTAGCACTTAGGTCGCTCAGAAGCAAACATTAAACCTCAAATAAGGTTTGTGTCCCAACTGGAAGCTAATATGGTCATCCATTTGCGTGGCACACCCATTCTAGGCTCTCACCTAGAATAGTGTCAGAACTGACCAAATTGTGGAGCCATCAGCTAGTTGGTTTACTGATGGCATTCAGCCTTTGCTTGCCCAGGTAGGAAGCCTCCTTGAAAAACAAGACCAGTTTCCCTCTTTTTACTAAAAGAGTTTTCATTCTTTCCATGCTTTAAATCAAGTAATGATCATATAAGATCATTATCAGGGGCCTCATAATTCAAGAAACTTTGCTATGAAGGTGATTTGTTTCAGGTTTTAATGATTTTCCTTCCTACCTTTTCATGTATTTTCAGGTTCTTTTGTTTGCAAACTTCTCCCTGTTTGGTGCTGCAACGATGAGTGGGAAATCCCTTCTCTTAAAGGTCATTCTTTTGGGTGATGGTGGAGTTGGGAAAAGCTCACTTATGAACCGCTATGTAACCAACAAGTTCGACTCCCAGGCTTTTCACACTATAGGGGTAGAGTTCTTAAATCGAGATCTGGAGGTAGATGGACGCTTTGTGACCCTTCAGATCTGGGACACTGCTGGGCAGGAACGTTTCAAGAGCCTTAGAACACCATTTTACAGGGGAGCAGACTGCTGCCTGCTGACCTTCAGTGTGGATGACCGGCAGAGTTTTGAGAACCTTGGTAACTGGCAGAAAGAATTCATCTACTATGCAGATGTAAAGGACCCAGAGCATTTCCCCTTTGTGGTTCTGGGTAACAAGGTAGACAAAGAGGATAGACAAGTGATGACTGAGGAGGCCCAAGCCTGGTGCATGGAGAATGGAAACTACCCTTATCTAGAAACAAGTGCCAAAGATGATACTAATGTGACAGTGGCCTTTGAAGAAGCTGTTAGGCAGGTATTAGCTGTCGAGGAACAGCTGGAACATTGCATGTTAGGTCACACCATTGATTTGAACAGTGGCTCCAAAGCAAGTTCTTCATGCTGTTAGAGGTAGGGACTCTTTTCAAAAGTGTGCACTATGTTGGTCAGTCCATAGCATCAAACTACTGTGCCCTCTGTGATAGTATGCACACACACACACACACACACACACACACACACACACACACAGAGAGAGATACACACACACAGACACACAGACACACAGACACACACACACACCACCACCACCACCACCATACCACACGAAGATAAAAGAAAAGATAAGGTTCTGTTTTTGAAACTACTGTGCCCTCTATGATAGTATGTGCGTGTACACACACACACACACACACACACACACACACACACACACACACACACACACACACACTCTACATGAAGGTAAAAGATAAGGTTCTGTTTTGGAACAGAATCTTTCAAATTGAAGTTGTAGAGCAGTTTTTAAAAAAGCTTTATTGAGCCAAGTGTATTTGTGTGATTTCTGCTATCTTCCCTTCGTGTTTCTCAGGACCTTTCAGAAAGTGTTAGTCCTGAGAGATTTAAGTATTTTTAAGTCACAGTTTAAACCTAGAACCCAGTCGCATGAAGGAGTGAACGAGCTTAAAGTGTTCCATTAACCAGCTAGTAAATGCTATCACCAGACTCTTGCCAAGCAGTTTTTTGACATTTCTACCAAAGGGAAAAAGAAGATTCTGAGATGTATTGCAGCAAAAATCATACTGGTAGCAAGGATGCCTAAACATGAACTAGAAAAAGGGTGGTGATGATTCGGAATGTAGCTGTATAAGAATATACACTGACATGTTCAAATCCTGACATATGGTTTACTCTCACGTGAACTTAAAAAAAAATCATTTCAATAAGAGTTGCTCTGATGACACTGGAGGTTGATTCTAACCCATGTGTTTGAGCCACAGGACACCAGTGACTGGATTACGCTTCAGTGCGCCAACCACCTTTGCAGATCCATGGTTGGCCTGCTTTTCTCCTTCATACATCTACTGCTGCTGCATAGAGATGTTGCTTCCTTGACAACTTACCAATTTAGTAATGCTGCTTAGTACGTGGCTTCGGGTGCAGTGCTCTCTGCCTACAATTTAGACGGTCCTATGGTTCACCATGCTGGCTCGTGCAAAAGGCTTCAGGAAAGATTGGAGAGTAACAGGCTTTTTTCACAGGTTCCCTAACTCAGCTGTTTGTGTAGAGGAAGGATCTGATTGATTCTTGGGATGTCTCACCGAATGTTCAGCTGGCCAAACTAGGACAGTAAAACTGGCAAAAGAGCAGATATTTAAAACTTTGTGTTAGGATGAGTTTCTCATAGTTAGATTTGTTCAAACATGGAATAGACTGCCTTAATAGTGAGTTCCCTCCCAGCAACAGTCGTCACTGGATGACCATCTGTTAAAATGCTGTAAAAAGAATTACTGTACTGGCTACATGTTTGGTATAAGGTTCCTTCAGGCTTAAGTTCTGAATTTACAAACTACGTCAGTGCCATGTTCTGGTTGGATTCCTATGAAAATAGTAGTTAAGACTATAGAGAGGGCCTTAAACAATCCTCAAGCCATTCTGGGATTAGCTTTTAGCAACAACTACTATTTAAAAATATCCCAAAGATACCATGTTCAAAACAAAAATGGTTTGGCAATTTTTGAATACCGTGACTGCCAATTATATACCGTATTATGAGTGTGCCATCTGGTTTTTATTGGTTGACCTGCACAGATTTTCATCTGTGCTTTAAAACATATATGATAAAAATGTGAACCTATGACAGTTAGATGAGCCACCCTCCAAAGAGAATTAGGCCTGGGATGGGGTGGGAGCATTCACAGGAATACAGCCTAGAATTCTCCATTGTAGCCACACATGGAATTAGCCTTACATGTGGGACCTTATGTGCTTTAAGAACTCTGGTACTTTTGGCCACATAGACAAAAGGAGGACACTATTTCAACCCAGACTTAGTCAGTATTTCCAATTATTGTATAGTCCTGACCCTATTGTCCAGTTAATGTAGATGCCAGAAGACAAAGCCAGAACTGGGACCCCACAGCTCTTAAATATTGGTTCCTATCCCGCCTATGCCTATAGCCAGCCACACTGGTTTCAACGTTCTACAGTCATTTTGCTACAATCATGTTAGAGTGAAAAATCTGTATGTCAGAACTAATAAATGGTAATTATTTTTTAAGTGCATGAGACCTGGGGCCTTCTCTTTCTACTTGCACTCTGCTTATAATAGTTTCTATTTGTAGATCTCAGGCCTTCATAAAGATCGCCATCAGCTCACAAAAAAGTATTTGTCTTTGTAGAGTGGCATGTGGTCATTTGAGTAAAAATAAAAGCCCATGAGGATTCAATTCATAGGCATCCTGTCCATCGAGGCAAGTGTTAATTTTATTGGCAGGTAAACTGAAGCCCCTTTCTTCTTAGTCATACACTTTTTTCCCCCCTACCAAACTACTTCACAATATCAAGCACTTAACAGCAAGTTACAAAACAGTGGTATTCTAGCGAGTAAAAACCAGAGGATACTGACATAGTTTTAGTAAGGTTTAAAAAAAAAAACACCAAAAATTGACATCTGTGGTACCAGGAACTGTGCATATGCATTTAGAAATTGACGGTGTATCTAGAATGTGCAGTGAAATATTTTCAATAGGTGTTTTATAATGAACACTAGAATTTTGGAATAATGTATTTCTAATTAGAAGCATACTGTTTCTCAATAGTCCATTAAAGCATCATATAAATATGTATTTAGTTATTGTCATGTATTGGCTTTTAGGGGGCCTCAGATTCCATATGTCTTCAGTGGATTGATGGATTTCAGGTGTATTTGTGCCTGCCTCAGCCATCTCTACTTTATCCTGAGGTATTCCACAATCCTCTTGTTGCAGGTGCTGCTAAAAACTCAAAAACTGTGTATAAGATATTTTGTTCCAGTTGTTTAAAAAATTGTCTGTGTCAAAGTGAATAAAAAGTGCATTTTGAATAACCAACATATAATGTTTGTGGGGTTTTATTTCTCCCCTTTATACCTGTCAGTCAAGTCTCTTTCGCAGACAGTACTGGATGTGGTCTCTGGGTCATTTTCTATGTAATACTCCAAGTGGCTGTCCCTATTTATCATGCAGTGGTGATTGAGAAACAAACTCAAAAGGTTGGAAGTTGGATATTCCTTTTATTTTATTTTAGTTCCCTCTGTAATGCCTGGAGAGTGCTGGAACCAGAATATGGATCTTAATATTCTACTTTATTTTAACCATATTTTTAAAATGTTCAACTATTATAAAATATGACCAGCATATATACATTCTTCTTATTTTCTTGGCTGATAATTTGCCTAGACATTATACAAATATGAGAATATAGAAAAACAGGTCAGAACAGAAATGATAGTTTTTTTTATATACAAAAGTGTTCTATTCTCTTTATACCCAAATTTTGGCCCTCAATGTTACACTGAGCATCAAAAGGCATGAATATACTTATAATGGTGGCATTTTATTTATTTATTTATTTATTTATTTATTTATTTATTTATTTATTTATTTATGCACCATGGTAGGTGCGAAGAGATCAGAGGACATTTTTCAAACTCATATTATTAGGCTTTGGTGACAAGTGCATTTACCAGCTGAGAGCCGTCTTGCTGGTCCAGCGACACTTCAATTATGGATGCAAGTATCATACATATCATACCCATCACACCCCTCATACACATCGCCCACATCATGCACATCACATTGATTCCGTCTGCTACAGATTTAGCAGTCTCATCTATTTCACATCCTTTTGGTTATTAGACCTTTGGGGAGACAAATATATTCTTTTTTCTTACTCCAGAATTACTATATCATACTTATAATATTCCAAATTCTACAATGATATGATTTTGAGACCACTAAATGTCATGAATTTCTAATCACCTTAAAAAAGAGGGCTTGTAACATGCTGTGGCCTTAGGACTGATTCCTATCATTGAACAAAAAGAGAGGAAGGGGATCATTTTTATCATCCAGAATTGATATTTTCAAAGTAGAAAACTATATAGCTGCTATTTTTTCTGCCCCAATAATCACTTACAGAAACATCTTCTCTTGATGTCTTATGACATAACATGGACTCCCATTTTGGAGACAGTAGCTGAGGCTTTTCCAGAAAATGGAGGGCATGCAAAACATAGTTTTTGTTATATCTTAAAACTGAATATTAAAAACACTTCAGGAAATTGATGCAACTGTTTGAATAATTTCATGACGGGAATTGAGACTGGCATCTCTGTTTCATTTTAATTACTTAAAGCAGTCCTACAACAGTTTATATTCAGTGCCAGCGATCTAGATAGTCATTTCAAATCTTTCTTTCCTTGCTATGGAGACACAGGATTTGTCACAGAGAGAAGGTTTTCTTATACTTTGACTCAGGGAAGATAAACTGATGTGCTGTCATAGTCCAGACTGCTACAACAAATTACCATAAGGTGGGTGGTTTACAAACAACAGAATTTTGTTTCTCACAGTTCTGAAGGCTAGAGAATCTAAGATCAAGGTTCTGCTAGATTCTGTGTCTGCCAGATGTCTCCTTTACAAATGGCATCTTCTTATTGTGCAGGGAGTAAAAGAGTCATTCTAAGGAGTTTGGGGTAGCAAACTGTCTCTGTCATCTCATTTGAAAAGCTGCTAACCTGCACTTCCTGTTTACTCAGGTAATCAAATTTATTCCTTCTCAAGTCTCTGATGAGGTTGAAGACAAGATAGTTTAGCTTTTCAATTAAGCTTAGTTTCAGGTCTAGATAGATGCTTTAAGTTGATATGATAGATTCAGAATTTTAGATACACCAAGATAGGAAAGATGTTTTCTTCAAGGCTGCCAAATACAAATAGCCAAAACACTAAGAATATAAAATTTATATAATTTTTGATTGTTTCATGGTTCTTCTTGCTGTAGGTAGTTTATTGTGTATATGTGTAATATATGTAAAAAATAAAAAAATATTTAATAAGGAAAAATACACTAAATCTAAAAGCTAAATACTATTCAATAATGATATGCTTACCCACACTGATGATCAGTGGCCTGCCTTTTATTTAGCTGCTAGTGATGGTTGTAATGATTTGGGAGTAAAGCTTTTTTCCCCTTACATACTTACAGAGAGGTTACTTAGTGTTTTTCCTGTGAGATAAGCAGCTCCATAGCTGGAGATGAGAAGTTGTCATCTTGAGTCATACAGGAACTGCAGCAGTAAACTGCATCTTCATAAATCTTTTTGCCTGCTCTAAGGGAACAGAGAGCATTATGATTCAGCCACATACACATGCTTTTTTAAACAGTTTGCTTTGTGTGTGTGTGTGTGTTTAGGTAATCTGTCAATTCCTCTCATGTCCTGTCAACAATTGATAAATGTGTAATGAGTCTCATCCCAGGACTCCTGAATTTTAACCTGACTGCCAAGCTTTGCTGTTTATTCTGAATTGGCTGATAAAAAGGAATTGGAAATGGTGCCTAATAAAAGAAATAACTCAATTGAGCATTAGCAATATTGATTATAGAAACAATTTGAATCATGACTTCCTATGGTGCACAGGCAATGAAGCAAGAGACAGGCTCAGATCTTCTAGTGTCTATTCCATTGTTCCTGGATGCCTTAAAAAGAGCACATTTAAGAAAAACAAAAGGAGCACATTTGTCCTGTAATATATGGCTTAACAGCCTGCTGATAGATGAACATGTGTTGGTAGCTTTAAATTTTCTCTTTTTCTATTGTTCTGGGTAGGAAAGAGTGCCACTAGTGTACATTTTGTAGCCTGTCTTTATTTATTGGGGGAGGGGGCAGACTTATGTGTCTATAGCAGAAAAGCCTGAAAATCAAGTGAATTGACAGGCAAGATAAAATAATATCTGAATCTAATAATGTTATTCTAAGATAAGCAGATTTATCTTTGTTGTGTGGGCTTTTAATATATTTATATAAAGGGAAAACTGGATCAATACTGTACACACACTGTGCAGTCTTTTTCACTTAATACACAGTGAGTATTTCCATAAGTCATGTTCTTTCTTCTAGGGAATGTATTTAACTTTGCATAATTTTCTATTGAAGAATGCACTGTAATATTTGTAATGAGATTGTGTCCTTTTATAAAATAAAGGGGGAAGAAGAGGTTGTTACAAATAAGCTTATTTCATAGCTGTGCTTGTTTCTTGTAAGCAACACTTCTACATCAAAGACTATGAATATTTTATGCCTTTAATATATAATGACAAATAGCCCATTAGAAAG
The DNA here is from genome assembly GCF_903995435.1 of Acomys russatus. Classification (NCBI taxonomy): domain Eukaryota; kingdom Metazoa; phylum Chordata; class Mammalia; order Rodentia; family Muridae; genus Acomys; species Acomys russatus. The sequence goes on along the minus strand of NC_067169.1, from coordinate 78,918,197 downwards.
TTGTCCCAAATTATATCAACATTAGTATAATAAGAGAGCGATTTTCTCAAATACCCACACACATCATCCTCAACTGCAGTTGTATTTATTATCTGAGAGCCATAGCTTCGAAGATATATATTGATCATTTTTATTTTTCTTAAGTAAATGGACCATTGTGCTGATTAGCTTATTTGGGGTGTGGGACATTGTTTTTGTTTCTTTCGTACTTCATTGTGTTGTTGTGCTGGGGAAAGAATCCATGCCTGTGCCTACTGGGCAAATAATCCTGTCTCTGAGATCCAACTCTCGTTTTTGTTTGTTAAAGAATTCTAGGAATTCATTTTTATCTTGTGGGTTTTATCCTTTAAAATTTTTAATTTATTCTTTGTATTTATTTTTCAGTTTTATTTTATTATAATTTTCACATTACATCTCGAATGTTATCCTCTCACTTGTAACTTCACGTTCCCACCCTCCCTCCCTCTTCCGCCCTGTTTCCCTCCTCTAGGCCTCCAACAGAAGGGGCCCTCCTTCCCCACTTTCTGACCACAGCCTATCAGGTCTCATCTGATAGCCTGCATCCCCTTCCTCTGTGTTCCCGCAGGACCTCACCACCAAGGAATAGTGATCAAATCTCTGGCACCAGAGTTCCTGTCAGAGGCAGTCCCCAGCTCTCCCCACCCACTTCCCCACATCGAGGATGAGCTGCCCATCAGCCACATGTGAACAAGGGATCTAGGTTCTCTGCTTGTAATGTTCCTGGTTGGTGCATCAATTTATGCAGGCCCCTCCCCAGGTCCAGATCTGCCAGCCTTGATGATCTCCTTGTGAGGCTTCTGACACCCTCCAAGTCCTTCCATCCCCCAACTCTTCCATACAACTAGTAGCCCAGAGTCCAGCTGCAAGTCCCAGTATCTGTCCCAATCACGCACTGGGTGAAGTCTCTCAAGGGATATCTATGTTGGGCTGATATCCACTTATAAGTAAGAACATGTCATGTGTATCTTTCTGGGTCTGGGTTACCTCACTCAGGATGATCATTTCTAGTTCCATGCATTTGCCTGCAGATTTCAAGACATCCTTGTTTTTAATAGCTGAATAGTATTCCATTGTGTAAATGTACCACAGTTTCTTTACTCATTCTTCACTTCAGGGGCATCTAGGCTGTTTCCAGATTCTGGCTATTACAAATAAAGCAGCTATGAACATAGTTGAGCATACATCCTTGTTGTATGGTGGAGCATCTTTTGTGTATATGCCCAGGAGTGGTATAGCTGGGTCTTGAGGTAGTATCTACATCCCTGCCTTTTTGTCATCCTGTCCCATATTTCTCCCTTTTAAATTCTGTTGATGGTATTTTTCAAATACGTTAAAATTATTGAAATGCTTATGTTCTGATAAAATAGAAAACTGTGATGGGTGGGGACTAGAGAAATGCAAACTTGGTTTCTTCTTTGCTCTGGATCTCATTTGAGACTTTAATCACTATTATTCCTTAGAATGTCTGTGGGCCTCAATTCTTGTCAACATAATAAAAAGCACAGACTGTATCAAAAACTCTTCTGTCTAGATGCTTTACTGTAGAGTATCCAGCAGCTGCTTGAATTGGATTAGTTTTGCTGTAATAAACAGATTGCCTTGAATTCATACAAACAGGGTGAGAGTAACTTCAGTTTTCACCCACAAGAGGACAACACAGACTTGCTGGTTTTCTGTCACAGACATTAGAGCCCAGACTGTCAGAACCAAAGGCATATAGAAAGTGCCCAGCTGCCCCACCCCTCTCTATTTTGTACACAAGGAAACTGAACACTAGAGCAGCTGAGTGAAAAAACTAAGCCAAAAAACCCCAAACTTTTCAAGGTCATAGAGACCTGTGTCCAAGATATTTTCCCATTCACAGTACCAGGACTTAGTTAAACTGACTCAGACTATAAACACATGGTTTTCTAACTTGTAAAACTCATTTTACCTTTTTTGTTGGGGTGAAGTTCACAGTATTGAATACTTTAAAAACACAGCTCACTTATAGTTAGTGTATTCACAGTATTGTAGAGACATGTCTTACCTAGCTCAAATCTAGTCCTGACATTCAATGGATGATTCATCTTCTGTAATTATATAATCTTTCTAGACTTATTTTTTAACTTAAGAAGGTGATGCCTTCTTACCCAGTTGGTGAGAGGATTACTAGAAATGAAAGGTGAAAGAAATATCAATTATTCTTAACCTTCAAGATATTAAGCTCAACCAGGTATAGTTATACATGCTTGAAATCCTAGCATTTAGAAAGTTGAATTTAGGACCAGCATGGGCTAAATAGTAAAACTTCTTTAAAAAAAAAACAGAATTCAAACTGCAGAACAATCAAGTAATTTATATTGCTAACCACACTACATGAGAATAGCTCTGAGACTGGCTGAGACATGATTGTCTATGCACAGACAATGCTTCTTGTTAGTTACAGAATGCCTGTGACTTATTATTAGCCACCATTCTTCATACGGCATGAATGAAGATTTACAGATGTCTTTCTTCTGCTCATGCAAAGAGCAGAGAACTAGCCTTAATTGTTCTGTGCATCCCGCACACCTCATACAATTATAATTTTAGGACTGTATAATGCTTGTGGGAAATTGTATGTTTTCAGAACAAAAGAACCTGACACTAAAACTGGATCAAACCTGACAGATTCATTCCTCTCAGCACGCTGGACACTGACATCCTGCATCCTTCATGTTCCAGCACCAGGTGCTTCAGTTTTGGTTTCTTATCAGAACAGGGCAGCTTCAAAGAAAGCAATCCCAATTGATCCAGAAATTCATATTGTCCCACACAGGACTTTATTTAATCTTAGAATATCTCAACATTTAGAAACTGGACCACAAATGCTATTCCCTAGCTTGTTTAACCATTTTCCCCAATTTTATTTGGGACCCTACAAAGGTATTATTCTTCCCAAATCAGCCAGAAGAGACCTTAAGAGAATGATACCCCATTTCCATTAAAGGGGGTTGGGTATGTTTTGGGTTGCTTTCTTGGGCTAGAGATGTTTATTTTCATTGGGAGTTGGTTATAAGTTATTATTGGTCTTATTCATAGAGAAGACAAGGTTGGGCTCAGGGATAGGAGTCAAAAATAAAGACAGGAAATATAGAAATATATAGGAATGATAGGACAAAAAGTAGGTTATTGAATCTACTTCTCAACTTAATGCCTTAATTGTTACTCACAAGTTTTTTTTTTAATTCACTGGTGTAGAATTTTGTATATTTATGCAAAATAAGTTTAAATTTTATACATTGTTATAGAATTAAAATTTAAGATTATTCTTCACACACACACACACACTATATATATATATATATTTCTACTCTAATATGAAGTATTGTTCCCATATAACTCAACTATAATACAAGGTTTACTTCCAATACTTTGAAAGTGCTATTGCAGGCTGCATAGGATAAATAAGTTATACAAGTTAATTGTTAGTTGATCAAATCATGGTCATGTCAATTGCTAGTCTATTTTTATTACAAGAATATACATCCCAGTTTTAACAGATAGATATAATTCTATAGAAAGATAAGGTAAAATACATAAAGTCTTAAAAGCCTCAGAGACCTACAGAACATGGCACTTAAAGATGTTTTTATTGTTCTAAAGATTAATTGACAACAAGACAGGTTAACTCCTGACAACACCCAGCCTACCTCAAAGATGAGCATCAAAGAACCTCCTTATGGAGATGGCTTCAAATGTGGCAAACAAGCCACTGGGCAAATGTCCTCGTTTCAGCCACAGACAGAATTCTGCCTTAAAATGGCAAGCTTGGATGCAGGCAGAGTCAATGGCCAAACTCTGCCAAGACAGGATAATCAAGTCCCCAATAGATCCCGCCTCACAAATATGTTTGTCAGATATGTTGAGCCAGAAGGCTGAAGATGATGCTACAACATTATAGAGAGTTTTGGGTGACTATTCAGGCAGCAAACTGTCTCTGTCACGTTCTCATTTGGGAAGCTGCTATCCTGTACCTCCTGTCTACTCAGATAATTAATTTTATTCCTTCTCAAGTCTCTGATGGGGCTGAAGACCAGGCAGCTTAGTTTTACAATTAAGCTTAGTTGTTTAGGCGTTAAGATGTTTTTAGGTTTAGATAGATGTTTTAAGTTGAAAACGATGAGATATAATACATATTGATTTACATTCAGAATTTTAGAAGCACCAAGATAGGAAAGATTTTTTTTCAAGGTTGCCAAATACAACTAGCCAAAACACTATTGTTTCATGGTTCTTCTTGCTGTACATAGTTTATTTATTTATGTGTAATAATATAAATGTATATGTAAAAATAAAAATAATAAAAAAGGAAAATATCTACCACTTGCTTCCCACTGTTGTTGTTAGTAAATGTATTTTTCACATTAAAATTAAAAATTGAAGATGCCCAAATATATTTTCCCATCTTGTAGTTATTACTACACTATATTGGGTTTTAATGTACTTAGTGGTAATATTTTGTTATAAAGAAACTGTATTTGGGCTTCTTGGCACAAGGATGCAATGTCAGATACTTGGGAGGCAGAGGCAAGGAGACTTCAAATTTAAAGCCCGCCTCTGGGTTACAGGGGGGAGTTTTTGGTCCCCTAAATATCGTAACACCTTGTCTCAAAAACAAAAGCAAAATAACTGGTGATATAGCTCAGAGGTAGGGCATATGCCCGACACACAAGAGACCCTAAATTCACAAGGTACACTGGATTACTTAGTACTGCAAAATAAAAAAAGAACTTCATTAGCTATGTTCTTGTAACCATTGGCAAAAAAATAAATGCAGTATTTGGTGGTTACAAAAAGTTCTTTTAAAAATAAATATGTTACTTAGGGGAGTTTAGAAAAGGGACAAGCGATCCCATGAAAAGCATGGTGATATGTATACCATTTTTAGAGTAAATGTTGGAACAGATTCTAAAGCAGGAAGATCCAAAATGCTAAAAATGTATTTGGAAGGATGAAAACAGATCACTATGGTAAGGAAGTAAACAAGAGAGAAAAAGAAAAGTAAGTTTTTGGGCTAGAGAGATGGCTCAGAGGTTAAGAGCACTCTTCCTAAAGGTCCTGAGTTCAATTCCTAGCAATCACGTGGTGGCTCACAACCATCTATAGTGAGATCTGGTGCCCTCTTCTGGTCTGCAGGTGTACATGCAGGCAAAACACTATACAAAATAAATAAATCTTAAAAATATATAAAAGAAAGGTAAGTTTTCAATTCTAAGCAAAGTAGGGTTTAGGCTTCAGACCAAATTTTATAAAAGAAAAGAAATCCCTGGTGGGGATGACTTCCAAGAGCCTATCCCACATTCTTTCATACAATACTTTATGTAAACATAGAATAAAGATGGTTATTAACAAAGTCAATCATGAAATTTCTGCTTAAGCAGTGACTATGCAGCAGTTGTTAGGTGCTGTGAACTACACTTAAAATTGTTATTTTGTCCTCTCTGTGATCATATTTGGAAGTGGAGCCTTTGGGATTGGGTTACGCAGGGTTAAAAGTGGTCAGGAACCGGGTAGAGTCTTCGTAATAGTGCCTTGTAAATAGAGGAAGCAATACACTTCTCTCTCTCTCTGTCTCTCTCTCTGTCTCTGTCTCTTTGTCTCTCTGTCTTTCTCTGTCTGTCTGTCTTTCTCTGTCTCTCTCTCTGTCTCTGTCTCTCTCTCTGTCTCTGTCTCTCTCTCTGTCTCTTTCTCTGTGTCTTTGTCTCCATGTCTCTGTCTCTGTCTCTATGTCTCTCTCTCTCTCTCTCTCTCTCTCTCTCTCTCTCTCTCTCTCTCTCTCTCTCTCTCTCTCTCTCCTCTCTCTCTCTCTCCCTACATGTGAGGGCACAATAAGATGGCATTTATCTAGGAAGAAGAGGATTTTTCTAGACATGGAATGAATCTGCCGCTTCAGTGATCTTACAATCCCCAGTATCCAGATGTGTTGCATGGTACCAGTTAGATTGTTAGGGATCTTTGTCTTAATAGGTATATTACACATTAAATAAAGCATGTAAGATATCTCTACTTGGTGCCCTTTTTTCTCTCTCACTATACTTTCTAGTTATTGTAGTGAGAATAGGTTTACCTCATGTTCTTCTTTACTGGAATTTATAATTTTCAATATTATGGAGAGGAATCATGTTCATAATGTTGTCCCCTGAATGCTATAGGGGCCAAATTTGCTTTCTGGATCACTGAAACAATAAGTGAGATTGTTGTAGACCTTTTTGTAGTAGGGAAAATAAGCATTCCATGTATGGTATGTGTAGCAATAGAAGTATGTATGTATGGTAACAGCCACATCTCTCTGTTTCCCTTGAATGCAAAGTTTATTTTATTTCCAATGTCACCTTGACTTCCTCCATAATACTTTTATTGGGGCAAGACAGAAAGTTGGAAAATTTAAAACATGAAGATGGAAAGGACCCACTCATGTTGCGATCTGGCTGAAGCCTCTTGACAGCTGAGTGTGTGAAAATGTTTTTAAATAAATATATAAAAATCAAATAAATATATAATATAAAAAGGATTCAATAATTTTATCACAACTAACAATTTAGAGGCAATGCTCCTTTTATAAAGAGATATTTCAAAAACAATGTTTCTGGCCTATAAACTTTTACTTTTTCATTATATATATATTTTTGGTTTTGGTCTCATGATACAGCCCAGACTGTCCTTGAACTCACTACCTAGTGAGGATGACCTTGAACTTCTGATTCCCCCTCTGCCCCCCAACTCCATTTCAGGAGTTCTGGGATTACATTCATGTCATACTGTGGATTTAAACCAGGACTTTATGTGTGCTTATGCAATCACTGTACCAATTGAGCTACATTCCCAGCCCAAACTTAAAATATTCTAGGAATTTCACAAGAAAACCCATTCACAGTGAAAGACATGCATTCACCCCCTTGTATAACCCTTGTGACCCGTGTTTTTGTCTTATTAGATTGCAGTCCTATCCAAGACGCCTCTGCAGCTACTCCATAATCTTATTTACCATAAATGAGGGGGGGGGGAAGAAAAATATGTTTCTTAGTAACTCTATGAGATATGTCTTGAAAACCATCAAAATCATATGTACAGCTGGCTACTTCTAAGACAGCTTCTCTAGGAAGTCTCATCCACAGGGGAGCGTGTTTTAGTCTTTCTCTGAGCACCTTTCCTTCTATTAACTGCCAGGTTTGAATCAGTGTTAAACTCTCTTCCCCAGAAAATTCAACTATACTTTCTAATGGCTCACTCTGAAATTCCTTTTTTTAACTTTAAAAAAAATTAAAAATATATTTATTCATTATGTATACAGGTCTCTGCCTGCATGTACATCTGCACGCCAGAAGAGGGCATCAGATCTCATTATCGATGGTTGTGAGCCACCTTGTGGTTGCTGGGAATTGAGATTAGGAGCCTTTGGAAGAGCCACCTCTCCAGCCCAACCTGAAGCTCCTTTTTTGGAGCAATAAGAAATCTTTTCATTTCAATAGAGATGGCTGAAAGAACTCTGCAGACTTCTTCAGGTAGCATCATTGAGCTTTCTCTCTCTCTCTCTCTCTCTCTCTCTCTCTCTCTCTCTCTCTCTCTCTCTCTCTCTCTCTCTCTCTGTCCTGTTCTCCAATGCCATTGGCAAAATTATTTTTAAAATGGTAGTTTATGGGTTGGGAATGTAGTATAGTAGAATGCTTACCTACTATGTTCAAGGCCCTGAGCTCCAGCACAAGAAAGAACAACAACAACAACAAAATCCAAGAGAACAGAAAGTGTGTTCTCATAAAAACTTGCACACGAATCTTCATTGCAGCATTATTCACAATACCAAGCAAGTGGGAAAACCACAAGTATATGTTAAGTGAAGAAACAAAATGTGGCATGTCCATGTGGTAGAATATACACTATTCAGAAGATTCACGGTGCATTCCTTGACAATAAAATGAACAAACTGCTGATATAAATGTGTGACACTGATAAACTTCAAAAATATTATGCCAAAGGAAAAAAATTCCCAAAAGATCACATATGACACCTTGCTATTTATATGACCTGTTTAGAATAGATAAATCCATGGGGACAGAGGTTAGATTAGAGCTAGCCTGGGCTGAGAGAATAAGCAGTAACTGCTAACGGATATGGAGTTTCTTTGAGTGTGCAGAAAATGTTCTAAATTTGATTGTAGACATGTGAGCATCCTAATATCCATTGAATTGTACATCAAAACAGATCAATTGTGTGTGTCACATTTCCATAAACTTGTTATAAACTAATATGTCACACAGTGATATTCTGTTGCATCTAAGTAGAAAGATAAGCAGAAACAATGAACAACTTAGTCAATTTCCAGTAAAGAAAAAGCTAAATCATTTCATCCTTGAGGTTATTGATTTATTTATTTCACATAACATAAGGCAGCAACACTTCTTCCTCTTCTCTGCACAGTGGCATTTGTGCTGATCCCTCAGCATTCCATTTTTTAAAATTTATTTTTAAAAGATTTATTTGGTTTTATTTTATGACTATGGATGTTTTGCTTGCATGTATGTCTATGCACCACATTTGTGCAGCACCAGCAGAGGAGACCAGAAGAGGGCACTAGATCCCCTGGAACTGGAGTTGCATAAGGTTGCCAGCCACCATGTGGGTATTCACGAGGAAAGCTCAGCCTCTGCAAGAGAAGCTAAGTGCCCTTAACTGCTGTGCCATCTCTCTAGCCCTCAGCATTCTATTCTTGCAAGTCTTATTTTGTCCTTGTTGGGTTTTTTTCTCTCACTATAGACAGGTCAGTTTTGTTATGCTATTTTTATTTAATTTATTCATCAGTGTGTATATGTTTCTGTGTGGGTGCATGCAGGTGCTAGAGTTACATGTGTTTGCAGGACATATGGCCGGTTATATGGATATTGGACTCTAAACTCCAGGCTTCCTGATTCTATAGCAATGCTCTTAGCTGCCAAGCCATCTTTCCAGACCCAGTTTTGTTACATAAAATGTTTGTGAATGTGTTTGTGTGCACATCTGCACATGTGCATTCAAGGTACATATGCATATATACAGTCAGATGTCAACATCAGATGTTTTCCTCTGTCACTTTTCAACTTCTGGTGAGGTGGATAGATGGCAGGCGCCAGGTCCAACATTGTATAGGCTATTTAAATCATGGTAAAACTCAGTCTTGCCTCAGTCTTTTCTGTAAGCCCAGGAAAGCGGGCATAGAAAACCTGAGGCAAAACCTACAGAGGAGTCACGCTTGTGGTAACTCTTTTAAAACTATACTGTGCACATATTTTAAAATTGAAAATCATCACTTATTTTATTTCATCTAAAATACACTAAGATATATGGCTTTAAAATAGAATTGTATTAAATCTTATATTTAGCATTTTTCCCTCATATTCCTTGAAACTTCAAATTGTTGAAGACGTTGAACATAGCTTTGGGAATTAGCCACTCTTAGTTTTTATTCTAAGCAGAATGGAATGAACACCACCAAAAGTCTTTGTCAGTCATGAGTAAATTATTGGGGCATTCGAGCTTTAGATTCCATTTTGCAAGTATTTCAGAAGTGTTTTCCAGATAAAATCCCTTCTATGTTAATTTAACAAAGTAAGCAAAATTCCTGAAGTACTTTATTAGGGCAGGAACATCAATCTTACTCAAGTCTGGTTGACAGAAATTAATTCATCAAACATGAGTCCATTTATTAAGTTACAGACAACTACATCTATGCTCAACACTTTTTTTCCAAGACAGGTTTTCTCTGTGTGGCCTTGGCTGGCCTGGACTCACTTTGTAGACCAGGCTGGCCTCGAACTCACAGCAATCGGCCTGCCTCAGCCTCTGCCTCTGCCTCTGCCTCCTAGAGTGCTGAGATTACAGGCGTGGACCACTGTGCCTGGCATAAGCTCGATACTTTAAGGAATTCTGAATATAGAGCTTGAAGTGAGTGAGGCTATTGATGAAGAGATCTATAACTATCTTCTTTCGATTCTCACTGTCCTGAGCACTGTTACAGAAAGGAGAAAGAGAATGAAAAAAGAATCTGATAAATTAGCTTGTTTTAAATTAATTGGAAGCATTTAGAAATAGAAACAATTGATGTGTCCACCCTCAGTTTCCAAAGCACAACTATATTAGCTGGCATGATGCCATTCATACTGAACTCTACCATTCAAAGTACATCTGTTTTGTTATTGAGACAATAGTGTAGTAATATCTCCTCTGCTGCTCCCTTGGTAGTATGAGTGATCTGCAAAAACATGGTGAGCAGAGCCTCTGGAGCGTAGGGTTGCATTTGAAAAACAACCCTTCCTGTAAGTCACTGCCATCACAAAATAGAGAAGTTCTTTAGAAATAATTCCATGAGAGCCACTGTGGAGCCACTCCAGTATGATGGCACTTGTTAGTCTGGCTTAATTCAGGAAGATGTTTTTGGTTCTAAGCCTTGCTCCTCAGTCCTTTGGAAGCTGGGGAATAAAATAAAGACAAGGATTCTCTATGTCCATTGGAACATCTAACACTGTGTATAGACGATGCAAATTCATTTTAATGTGCTACAGATTGTTGGTGGGTGAACTTAAGCAAGGGCAACAGTACATTTGGTGTGTGATATTCCTTTGTGAATGTCTAAAGTAAGAATTTGAGAGTGTGTTATTAAACTCAATGCAGTTTTAAAATATGTTCTCAACCAGTGGACTAGAATTGTAAGACCTGTTTTTAAAGTGGCCTTAGAAAGAGGTAGAGGAGCCGGGCGTGGTGGCGCACACCTTTAATCCCATCCCTTAGGAGGCAGAGGCAGGTGGATTGCTGTGAGTTCGAGGCTAGCCTGGTCTATAAAGTGAGTCCAGAACAGCCAAGGCTACACAGAGAAACCCTGTCCTGGGGGGGGGGGAGAAAAAAGAGGTGCAATATTTTTTCCTTTTCCTTTCCTTTCCTTTCCTTTTCCCTTTCTTTCTTTCTTTTTCTGTTTTTCTTCCCTCCCTTCTTTCCAATAAGTTCTTGCTATGTATTCCAGGATAGTCTTGAACTTACTACATAGCCCAAGATAATCTTTAACTTGAGATCCACACTTGGCTTAGAAATATTGCAATGTTTTGAATTTCTTATGCATTATGGTCCCTAATGTGAGATGTGTGCACTCTACAGAAGTTGTAGCATGATACATTATATGTAGTATTTATCAGTTTTAAATATTCATAAAAATTTATTAATATTAAATATAAAGACGGACTCTAGTATTCTCATTATAATCATCAAGGAAAGTTGTTTTTAATGAGTGAAAAAAATTCCTCCCAATAGTTATACGTTACAAAGAAAGCATTTAAAAATGTGCTTAGTCCTGATGTGACTTGATGTGATGGAGCGGGTTGGTGGTGGTGGGGCTCCCCTTTTCTGAGGAGAAGGGGAGGGGAAAAGGGGAAGAGAGTGGGATGGTGGGACCGAGAGGAGAGGAATGAAGGGGCTGCAATCGGGATGTTAAGTGAATAAAATAAATTAATTCATTTCTTTAATAAATGTTTGGGATGGAGAAATATAATTAAGTGCACTGGTACTTCCAGAGGACCTGGGTTTAGTTCCCAGCACCTACATGGTGGCTCACAACTGTCTGTAACTCCAGTTCCAGGGAATCAGATGCCCTCAGTGCTCATCAGGCCCACTCAGCACACATATACATGTAGGCAAAACACTCATATACTCAAAATCAAAATAAAATAAAACAAAACAGATATTTAGGGTCTGGAAGATGGCACAGCAGTTAAGAGTGCTTACTATTCTTGTAAATGATTCAGGTTTGGTTTGCAGTACCCACATGGTGGTTTACATCTTTAACTCCAGTTCTGGGGAATCTGATGCCCTCTTCAGGCCTTTGTGGGCACCAGGCATGCATATGGTACACAGACATACAAGCAGGCATTCACAGATACAAGTAAAATTAGTGTTTAAAAAGTAAAACTAAAAACAGATATTTAAAAAAGTTTTCATTGTTTTATAAGTATTGCTAAAAACTGAATCACCAATTTGTCCAACTTAAAAAAAATTATTTTTATTTTATGTTTATGTGTATGAATGTTTTGTCTGCATATGCATCTGTGCACTGTCTATGTGCCTGTTGGCCAAGGACTACAGGAAAGGTCACCAGATCCCTTTGAACTGAGGTTAAGGGCAGTAGTAAGCCACCATGTGGGTGTTGGAAACTAAACTCAAATTCTTTGTAAGAACAATGAGTGCTCTTAACCACTAAGCCATCTCTCTATCCCCTATTTGCCTTAACTTTAAAGTATAAAAAGCAATCGGGTGGTTTTCTTAAACTTCCTCAAAACTGTACATAATAGTTTAAACTCATTTATATTAATATTTTGCTTTGGTGCTCACTATGACGGCACATATACTTAAATTGGAATGGTACAGAGAAGATTAACTTGGTGCTTCCCAAGGATGACATGCAAATTCATGAAATGTATCATAGTTTTCTAGAACAGTTTGTTTGAAGATGCCATGATATCTATTTTTTTGCCATGATATCTAATACCTTGAATATTAATTAAATTTTTTTTAGAAACAAAAGGAGTTTGATAAGTAAACTACTCATTTTTATGTTGTCAGAGTCACTGATTAGATGTTAGGGAGAATGAAATTTAATAAATCAAATTTCACCTAAAAACTTTAAAATAACTGTACAGTAAAACTGAAAAAAATTCAGTGACACACTTTTCTGAACACATCTATATCTATTTACATACGTGAATCTTTGTGAGGTTTCATTTTCAGCTATGACATACATTCAAGGCAAGTATCAGTTTGAAATGAACTCAGCACTCTAGAATATTAAAGCATGGCTTCACAGTTAATGAATAGCATAGTCAGCTATACTGCCCCCACTAAAATATTAACACTAACACATTTAAGCTAAGATACATTCTATAGCCATCAAAGAAAAATCATTTAAGAGATAATTTCACATCTTTCTCACACTTTAAAATATTATTTTACATTAAATGTTAGTATAGAAGTACATCAGTACATGAATATGGTGATTTTGTTCCTTTAATTTATTCAATAAGCACCTGCCAAGCACTGCCAAGCCATGGGGGTCTACTTAAATCTGAAGGTCCATGGAGATACCGAGATAAACAAAGCAGAAAGGGGATTTGATGTGTCATGGTTCTGGTTCCTGTGGGAGAAAGGTCAACAGATAATCCTGAATAAAAAGAACAGACCAGAAAAAGTATGAGCCAAATACCTGAGCTATGTACATATCTTGAAGACAAACGTTTTTGACACAAATGAACATCTAACACAAAGAACCTGAGGTCAGAGTCGGCTTTGTGGTTTTTATCAGTAGAAAAGACAGTAGAAAAGTGAGGAGTAAGCTGAATCACACACAGGGTAGGAGATGAGCAAGGCAAGGCACAGGGAGGCCCTTGAAATCATCATTTTCAAATGTAATACAAATCGTTTGTATTAGTGACTTTTATCTGAAAAAAAAAAACCTGCTATTGACTATTGAAAGGAAGAAGGATTTATCTTATCTTGCCCACAGTTTCGGCGGGTTCAGTTCATCGTGGTGGAGAGGCTGTAAGTAGCCCACCCATGACCAGCACTGTTCCCTGTTCCCTCTGCTACAGTGGCATCGCTACCACCTTCGTTAAACTTTCCAGTGATGTCTTGGTTAAAAGATAAAATATCTTTCCCTGTCTCACATATTTAAACAATTGATCCCCAAGTGCTTATGAGACATTTAGAAAGTGGGGGCCTGCCTGGAGGATGGAGGACAGTGTATGTTTATGAGCTTTGAATCTCACATCTGCTTTGTTCTGGCTGTTTCCCTGACTCTCCCTCTCCTTGTGATTTTAAATAGTGTAAATATTAATGTTATCTATTTTAATGCATCTTATAAGATTAGACAGAGAAAAAAAACCAATTTTAATTACATAGATGTCATTGTGGGATATATACTGCTAAAAGCTGGTTTCTGTTCAGCGGCTTATCCTCATACCACATTTTAAAGCAGTAATGTCAAGTTTACTAATAGGGTTGCACAATTAGAAATGTTTGGAGATTGCTGAGAAAAATGAATTGACAGTGACTGGAGAGATGGCTCAGCAGTTAAGAGCGCCGCCTGCTCTTCCAGAGGTCCCAGCAACCACATGGTGGCTCACAGCCATCTATAATGTGATCTGCTGCCCTCTTCTGGCGTGCAGATATGAACTGACAACAGTTCTTTGCTTCTCTCAGCAGAGTTTTCGAAAGAAATGGAACTACCATCACTGCTTATTTATTTTTCTTTTTTTCTTTTCTTTTTTCTATTTTTTATACTTTTATTGAATGTCTATGATTTACACATCATGCACCAAAATCCCTCTCCTCCCCCCAGTAAAATAAAACAACAAACAAAAAGTCTTGTCACAGAAGCTGTAGTGTATCATGCAGTCTAGCCTTTTGTCCACATAGGTTTACTTTCTAATGTTCATTGTTACCAGTCATGGGTCTGGTTGGAGGCCTACACTATCATTACTGATCCTCCCTGGGACTGCTTTCAGATATCTCATTGTTGCTGTGTGTCAAGGAGATTTTTAATTTTTGAATCTGCAGGTCCAGCCCCTTTATGTAGGCTTTCTTTCCAACAATAATTAGCTGAGCCACATGTATCTGGTAGCATTATTTTTTAAGTTTTTAACTCTCCTGTGTGTGTGTGTGTGTGTATGTGTGTGTGTGTGATATGTGTGACAGAGTATGCATATTTGTAGGTCAGAGGACAACTTTGTGGAGTCAGTTGTCTGTCCTTTCACATTTATGTGGGAAATAGAAATCAAACTCAGATTAGGCTTGCACACTTAAGGGCTTCACTTGCCACGTCTTTGGACCTTTTAACCTTTTTGGTTTATTTTCTTTTTAATTTTTACATTATATTATTCTCATGCTTATGTGAATAAGTGCATGTGAGTGCAGGCATGTGCACAGGCACAGCACGCCTACGTGAATAACGTGCATGTGAGTGCAGGCATGTGCACAGGCACAGCACGCCTATGTGAATAACGTGCCTGTGAGTGCAGGCATGTGCACATGCACAGCACGCCTATGTGAATAACGTGCATGTGAGTGCAGGCATGTGCACATGCACAGCACGCCTATGTGAATAACGTGCCTGTGAGTGCAGGCATGTGCACATGCACAGCACGCCTATGTGAATAACGTGCATGTGAGTGCAGGCATGTGCACATGCACAGCACGCCTATGTGAATAACGTGCCTGTGAGTGCAGGCATGTGCACATGCACAGCACGCCTATGGAGGTTAGAGGACAATTGCTGTGCATCAGCTCTTGATATAGGACGGTAGTTGTTGCACTCTCATTTTTGTTAATTGTGGGCCAATCACATTACCCTTACTTTTTAAAAGGTTCTGCTCTATTAGGACTCAAATCATCTATGAGTTTTCAAGTATTAAATAGCTTGGTTTCAGTATTGAAACCCTTAGACTCCAATGTTGTGGCTTTCCTTTCTGATGTTTTCATGATAGCACTTCCCAAAATACATAGTGTCAGTGAAACTGGCTTCTCTGGAACCTCTATCCAGGTTAATTTTTATGTGGATAAGTGAAACAGTTCAAGGCTATTAGATATTTCTCAAATGCTAAGTATCATACCACAGCAGGCCTCCTTTTTCTACATACACACTTGCATTTCTATCATATTTTATGTCACCCGTTGTTTCCTTTGCTTCTCATATTAACCCTTGACTGAGAGAATGCGGCAGGCTGAATAGTTTACATAAGTACTGAGCCATGTGCCCTCTGACTTCTCAAATGACTACGTGGGTGGAAGCAAGAACATGCATTGTGCCAGTGTACGCATAAATGCTGTCACATGTAAGACAAGAAGCGGGGTGACATAATGCAAGTCACAAGTTGTCAGGAGCTCTAAATTGAAGTTTTGTTTTTATCAAGGTCCCAGAAAACCAAAGCCACATGAAGTCATGACCCTCAACCACTGCCTCTCCCACATACTGAAGGGCGGGATCAGATGCTCATTGCAGCCAACCAACCAGATTGGTTTTTCAAGCTCCCTGCTTCCACTCTAGTCCATGCTGGGAGACCCCTCTGCTATAGCTGAAGGGGACAGAGATTGAGTGTAAGACCATGTCTGTATGATTGTTTTACCCACAAAACCCCCAAACATGAACCTCCCAGGGTTCAGCACAAAGCTAGTTTTCTCAATGAATGTATACAGAATGAATGCATGTCTCTTTGGGGGGAAAAAAGGGGCAGCTTCCACACACAGTATAACTGCACTCAATACTGACCCTGAAGAAAAGCCATACAACTGATGTTGTAAAAAATATTTCTTGTTTCTACTGCTGTATTTTAATTTTTGTAGCTGATCTGAGCACAAAGAGAGTTCTTTCTGTTCAGAGAAAGGTTTATGGTGTGTGGGTGAGCTAAGAACAATGGCTCAATTGATAAACCAGAGATGCTCTCAGCTTCTGAGAGCCTGGAAACTCCATCTATAGACCCATCCCAGAGGGCAGAACTAAATAAGGACAGATGGAAAACACAGCTTTCTTGGCTTTTGCTCCTCTGAGGCAAAAGTACATTCACTCTGTAGCACCCCGAGTCAGTTTTCCAAAACGTGGTGCTGTGCCCTTGTTTTCCAGTGTCTAAAAATAAATCATATTTTTTTTACTCCCTTTGTCTTAAAGTTATTCGACCAGACTTACTTGCAGAATATTAATTGTGATGAAGCAGAAACTAGGAGACTACAATTGAACTACTTCTGAACAGAGCTCCTTCACTGATGGCTTACATGTTGCCTACAGCTAGTCTCCTTTCTTGTGTTCCTTGTCAGCCACAACTATGAGACAAATCTTATTTTAAGTTAGCTTTCTTCAGGCTGGTCATCAGACTTATGGTCCATGTTGTGTTAGGTGGCTTTGTGGGCTGGGCACTAGAGGGTAGTAGGTGTCACGAACTCGTTTTCCTCCTGAGCAGCCACAGCATGTTAGTTTATATCATCCTTGGTATATCTTCTCTGCCATAGACACTCAACTTCAAACCTTTTATTTACTACTTCCCAACTGAAACTGTGTATTTTTCAAGTGGGAAGCACCAGGGTATCTTTATTGAAATAGCTAAACAATTTTGAGAAATAGTAAAAATAATTTAATGGCACTTAGGCAAGTAAACCATGCTGAGTTGGCATGAGCAAGACACTATGAAACCCATGAGAAATTAAACATGAAATGAACTGGTACAGAGGCCTGGGTTCAGCCCAGCATGGTAGCACATGCTTTTAATTCTCTCTCTCAGGAGGCAGAGGCAGGCAGATCTCTATGAGCTCAAGGGCAGCCTGCTCTACATGGAGAATTTCAGGACAGCCAAGGATACATAATAAAAGCCTAGATAAAAAAAGAAAACCATATTCAAATTCAGAGAAGTATTTATTGGGTTTCTCTAGGTAAACTGTTTTGCATTTTGCAACTATTTCTTAGTATCTTTAGGTATAAAAAAAGAAGTTATGTATGTATCTATGACATTTTTCACAGTAGTGTAAGAATAACTTACATAGCCTGAAAAATCCATGTGCACCTTGAGCTAACTATAATTAAGTTCCTGTTAGTGAGGTCAAAGAGAACGATTCACTCAAAGGACACCATGTTTGATTGAGAACATTCTTAATTTTATTTTCTTTAATTTTATAAAATACATTTTGTAAGATGAGTTTCTAAACGTTTATTCTTTATGTTGTTAAAATCAAAATTCTATATCAGAAATGAAGGAAACACTTGCAGTTGATTAACTCTCTTTGTATGTGTATGTGCATGTGTGTGCGTGTACATGTGTGTGCATGTGAGGTCTTCAGGGAATGGTTGGTTATCTGTTATGCTATTAAATTAAAACAAAATAAAAGATATAGGTTATTTCACGTTTCTTGATCTTGATTGGTTTCTTACAGATCCTTTCCCATCTCACCACCCTTGTGCTTCCTGCTAATCTACCTTATATACCGGCCCAAGAATAACTCTCAAAATGTCTTCTTGCAAAGTCATATCTCCTTCAACACAGAAGAAACCACTTTGGGGAATAACAACACAAATCTACAATAAAAGGTCTATAATCGCTTTCCCATCAATCAAAACAGATCAAGGGTTTGTTTTTTAACCAAAAGTTAACAAATAGAGGGTAAGCCTGAAATCTGGGAGTTGTTCAGGTTTCAAATTCTTGCTGTCTGTCCTCTCCATGTCTTCAGATCTCTGTGGAAGCCTACCAACTGAACAGCTGACAGCTGGTACAACCTATTATGTGACCTATATATACCAAGAGATAACAACCTCTATGCTAAACCTAATTCTCAAAATACTGAGATAATATTAGCCAGTTAAATCATCTGTCATTTGTTAGGAAAGAAAATGTTGGACAGGTAACTCAAACTGAAGTTTAAATTTACCAAACAAACCTACTTCTACAAATGGCAGAATGTTTGTGGAAAACCCAATAAATTCATGGGACTAGACAATTTCAAATATTTTGTGATGCTTACTGTCCAGTTTTCCTTTTCCCCCAAAAAAGACCCATATTCAAAGAATCATTCTCCAAATCTTTCTGATACAACTCCAAAGAAGAGATAAACAATTGGAAAATATGAAGCATGAGTCATTCTGAAACGAATCAAGATCTTCAAATCACCTGCTATGAGTGAATGGATAAACCCCAGGAAAAGAGCACCATTGTGAAGATATGGACACAACTAAGTGACAGGGAAAGAAAGATATACTATGCAAAGAGTTAACTATCTTGCATCTACCCGAGGGCCAGCTCAAATTACACCTTTAGCCTCCACCCACTGCTGCTCCTTAGGTCACAGTCTTATTTCACATAAGCTAGTTTCCTTCTATTCTCAGCTCCTTGGAAACCACAGGGTTGTCATGGTAGCTGTTATCAAGGAGAAGGGAGTAAGAAGATCCTGACAACACTGCTTCTCTTCCTAATGAGGTGTAAGGACAAATGATGCCCCCTTTGTCTACACAGACACTGTGCTCCCTTATGCTGTAAGGCAGGTAGGCTGAGTGAGGGCTTAAATAGTCCAATGCCACTGGGGTCAAAGCTCTCTTTCTAAGGGTGAAAGATCCTTGCTTTGACCCCCTTCTCCCAGCTGCAGGAACACATTTGGGCAAATGGTATTGCTCTACTAGCATGCTTTTATTTTCTTCTGTCTTCAGTGGAAACAGGAAGATAAGAGTGAGTTCTTCATTTTGTGCATCAAGGAGAATATATTTGGCTCCTACTGATGACAAGGAGGCCAAGGACATTCCTGCTCTCTACCTGAGAATCTTTCTTTCCACTTTGTTTTCCTCAATGGAAGAGCCCTTTGAGAAGGAAGCACATCCTGGGCTTCAGGAGATGCTTGCAAACTCAACCAGAGCTTCCATTCCTCTGTGACTTGCAGCTGGGGAATCACCTTCTCAGGCGTCCCCCACTTCTAGCAGGAACCAGCTGTGGAGCAAAATGACTGAAAGAGGTACATGAGAGGGAGAGTCCACAGAGAGAGATTAATCACCACAAGACTCTCCTTTCTGGTTATACTCATCAAGTAAGAAGAGGGCCAATCAGTGGCAAAGGCAGAGTTAAGATAGGAGACACAACACTGTAGGCTGTGTGGTTAGAGCCTCGCTATTAGATCAAGGGGGATTTCTACGGGAAATCAGAACTTGGTGCCTCGGCCCATGAGTTTAAGGACGGCGAAGTTGTACGTGGCAGCAATCATGAAGGTAAGCTGTAGGGAACAGAAGAGAAAAGGTAAGTGACAGCAGAGAGGGAAGTTCTCTCTACTCAAAACCCTTTGGGAATGAGGGAGAATTGAAATCAAATCACAACTAAATGAAAGGTCTGTCTGCAAAAAAAAAAAAAAATGTAAAGAGCACATCCCTAGTGTTTTTTATTATATATATATATATGAACAGAGATCTTGAATTAGACACTTCCACAATAGCCCATTTCATCACGAACCTAATCAATAAAGATGTACTCCACAGACAGGTTCTGCTAACCACTGACCTGTCGTTCAGGAAGGTGGCTATGTCTGTGCTGTGTTCTTTCAAGATGTCTAAGCAACTTGGAGTCATAAAGTGTCTGCTGTATACACACAGCTACTTCATGCGGCACAGCCCTCCTCTCTCCTTTGCAGCAATTGATTTCACAGAGTAGAAGTGAGGGGGCTTTTTGTGAAGGCCTCTGCAGTAATGAGGATGCTTCTGGGAGATCCTCTTTGTAGTTAAGTGCTACCTCAGAGACTTGCGGTCCATCACCTTGCCCCATGGTACATGCGGTTTTGTATCTGCACAGTACACTACATTGGCACTGCACTTACATTATCCTCAGGACCTGGGGCACAGGATTGCAGCAGAGTGCTAGCAATTCTAATGTGAGGAGGTCCCTCCAGTTTCCCTGGGAGTAGTTATGCCCACTAGAGACTGTCTAAGATGTTTATACTCTCTAGACTCCTGGGATACGGCAAATCCTGTTTAGCCCTATGCTCTTGTCAGTACCTTGACAATGCACAGCAGACATACATAGCCCCACGCCTTGCTGCCCCTCTTCATAGCTTCTCTCCAGCCTTCCAAAGTTGGGAGGAGTCTTTCAGCTTAACACTACTCAAGCTACCCCTGGAGCATGCCTTTTCTAATAATATCTTAAAATAACTTACCAGGGAAACTAGTGTGGCTGCAGCACCCACAAACGCAGCAATAAACAGGTGGAAGGTCATTTGGAACTGTAGGAAAATGTGTGAGAGAGAATGATTTCTTACAACAGAAAAGCAAAGCACTCCATTGTAGTGAATGCAGTTGTCTGGATGGGCTGACATCTTTCCTGCACGTTGATTTTGTATCTATAAATTTTCACTTCCCTAAGTGTCAACCTCCCATTTGCAACTGTCTATTATGGTACCTCACACCCAGAGCATGTACAAGACTCAGAAAAGAGATTAATGATCCCAAATAGTCAATTCATTTCTTATAGTTCTTCCCAGGATCCCAAATCTTTTTTTCAAAGATGTTTTTCTGACTTCCTCCTCAGGATTGGCTTTTATTCCTTTGCTGTAATGGCACGTCTGTTCTCTTTTTTGCTTTTTCCAAATGTACTTATTTCACCTCTTATTGGAGATTAAGGAGTTCCAAATTAAAAATATTTGATAGAGCTCATGTGTGTGTCTGTACGTGGCTCATTTTCTTGGTAAGTTTTTAACCAAAATGGAAATTTTCATTAGGGAAATTTTATTACTAAGCACTACCTTTACTTAAGGCTCCACATTTTTCTTTTAATGAGGGGAGCCTGGGAAAGTAAGTGTTTCGGGGCAGCTCTGGGGTGAATAGGTGCTTGTTTGTACTTTAATCAGGATGCTCATTGGTTCAGGTACACTTAGCCATCAGTTTGCAGAAAGAAGTCTGCTAATTCAGAGTCCAACAAGGAGATACTATAACCCTTGAAGTTGAAGTTCATAAAGAGAAACTTCTGTTATAGGTAGGATTTTCTGTGTTATTAGCTAAACTATTTCAAAATCAGCCCACTCATCATTTGCTTACCTCAGCTGTTTTGCAGATGGAGAGGAGGTTGGAGCCACACACCTTGCCAGGGAAAGCATTCCATGGGAGAACACCTAAGGTGCAAAAGCAACCAGAGTAAACTTCATGTGGACTTTCCCCAGAGCCTTCTATCTTCTCTATGCTGCCTGTAAATCTCATATCGGCAGCAAGCATGACCCTGTTTTCTAAGACTTTACATGAAAGTAAAGGTGGTATTCGATGTCTGAGAAACTGTATAGTAGTGAAAGGGGCTGCTTTACATTCTTGATAGCAGTCAGAGAAAATGAGTGAGAGCAGCCAAGAAAAAGGAGAAGAGGAGGAGGAAGGAGAAGGCAGAAGAGGAGGAGGAGGAAGAAGAGAAGGAGGAGAGCAAAACAAAACCTCCCCAAACTTCCATATTTCCTTGATGTGTATGTGTGTGGGGGGGAGGGGGGAATCTTAGTTTCCATGGAATAAGATTAATAAACTAAGATGCATTTATTCATTATCTTATAATATTTCCACAATCACCATCCTCTTCACCCTAAAACAAAAACAAGTACATGTTGCTTCTCGAGATGTTAGGCAATTAAGGCTCCCACATCCCACTCACCATACATTCTGGCATCAGCGCAGAGACTGCCTATACTGGCAGAGGTCTTGCTAGGGAAGGCAATAGACTGACAGGTGGTCCAGGTATTGAAGTAAATGTACACAGGCACGGCAGAGCAGGCGAACACCAGGAGCCACACAACAGTCAGGGCATAGGTGATGCCCACAAACTAAAACAATTGACATGGGGTGGTTATTAATCAGCATCAATTTGCAGGCCTTGTAACAAAAACTGGGAGATCCTGGAGTGGCATGTGCCAATGAAGTCAGATTCCAGGCATCTCCCTCAAATGGAATTAGTGAGCGGGGCACTTCTGTGAGGTATCACTGGCAGTATCTCTTAGAGAACTGGCCCCAACTGCAATGGAGGGTAGAGTGAGTGGGTGGGAGTTGGAGAGAGGCGGATCCCTGGGTTAGAAGGGCTTCAGGGGATTTGGAGGGCAGAGAAGGTGTAAAAAAGTTAAAAAAAAAAAAGTCCTGAAAGAAAGTTGTGCCATTTTGTGCCTTAGGCTGAGCTTACAAGATGTTCTTTGCCACAGGATTTTTGTTCCCCAGTCACTGAACAATGCCAATAGGAGATTTAAATTTCAGATCTAAAACCATTCTAAGCTAACTGCTGGTCATAAAGGTCATCACCACAACACACTCATGTTCAGGCCCCAAAAGATCTTTAACTCTAGAGACTGAAAACCAATGGATGTCTTTCTAAAACACAGCTAGCCCAAAAGTGTGTGAAATATGCAGATCTAGCCTAATTCTCTCTGGAACCCCCAATAGTATAGGATCCCAGAATATCGTGAGTTGGAGTCAATTCTTTAATATCTATGATCCACCCTCCATTTCAAGTTGTGTGTCTACATTTAAATCCCCTGACTAGCATTTTAGATTCTTGTAGTCTGGCCCACTCTCGTAATCCTTGCTAGGAACAAAGTAAAGGGATACCAACAGATTGGTTAGAAATGGTCTTATTGTACAAAGATCCTACAAAATTCATGCTTTTCAGTTTGAGATGAAATTTTCTAGGGAACCTTTGAAAGGTGAGGCTAAGCCGGCCAGGCACCACGTTCTTCCTGACCATATCGTTCGGCTGTAGCCATCGCTTCCTCACTCAAAAGCCAGGCCTCTGGAGAGGACCCAACCTTGGGTGGGGATGAGGCCACAGACTCACGCCCACTTGTTCCCCCACCCCTTGTTATTGCCACAAAATCCTGAGGATGATCACCTTGTCGGGATGTCCTAGCCATTTTCCCAAACAATGACACACCCGCTCCAAAGAATGAGCTTGATGTTGGCCTCTGGAACCCCTCCCCTTCTGGCCCCCTGTTACCGTTGCGCTCAGGCCCTTCCCGCAGATGGTGGTCTTGTAGTCGCCAAAGATCTGCCTGACTGCGCCGGTGGTGTAGAAGCCCTCAGCCAGCAGAAGGGCCCCATAAAGGAAGAAGAAAGAGGCAGTTCCATAGATGACATACTGGAAAGCATGGATCCTGCATTGACAGACAGAAAAGTTCAGATAGCCTTCTGCAGAGGACACTGCTCTCCTCGTTACTTAGTAAGGTACATGCCTCAGTGGCTGGGGGTTCTTGAGAGGGATCACTAGGTTTTTCATATGTTGCAATAAATGGCGACAGAGCAGGTGGCCAAGGGTACATTTCCCCCCTATTCCGTATTACCCTGCACCCTAGAGAACCAAGTTTGCCACTCCTCGCTTGACAAGTGCTACTCCATAGGAGACATATGCTAGGCAAACGGAGAGATGCATGAAGGAACAGTAGCCTAACTTGTTCTAGGAGTGGGACAGACTTTACTACTACGACTGGGTACACATAAGAAGTATCAGACCAAAACCAGGGATTCCACTGTGCCCAGTCATTGGACTGTCACCTGCCACTGTGGAGACAATTCAAGCAACATTAAGCATACGTAGCAGAAATCAGGCCATGCATGAGAAAACAGGGAGGAGAAGAGGAAGACCTCCTTTCTGAATCTCACATTGTCTCCTTATTTAGAGCTTCCAACATGGCATGGTAAAACCTGTACACACAGAGATGTGTCAGGAATTCTATCTGGCTCCACACTGGTCTCCTACTAGTCACTAAGATGCTGATGTGTTTTATACCTCCAAGACAGGGTGAGGAAAAAAAGGAGATGAGCCTGGGTGTGGGGTGGGGAGGTACTTACACATTAATGAGATACTCGTAGTCCTGGTAGTTTTTGGAGAAATAGGTCTCAATGAGCTTTTCTGTACCAGTGAGAGCTTCATGTCCACATCCACAGAACAGTGCCACTCCAAAGAAACACAGTCCAGTGGCCACCAGGGAAGCAAACGGGGCCCCTACCAGACATCTTGCACAGCACTCTAGTAAGCCTAGGGAAGAAGAAGGGGAAAAGTCAGAGGTGCAGAAGAGTGAACTTGTCCACTCACACTACACTGCTGGGCCAAGACATCCATGCTACCAAGCACGGAGAGTGGTTATCTTGGTAGTTCTAAAGGAGACTCCATAGGTTTTAGCTTTGCGGATGTGAGACTGACCTACTTTTTGTTCCATTCTTAAAAATGAGCCCACATCGTCAATGCTCAGAATGTATGGGTTTTAAAGAGGAGTCAAACAATTCAAGTGGCAATTCAGGGAGGCAGTGAGATTAGCCCCTTTTGTAGTCTGTTGACTTGTTTTAGTTATTCATTGACTGGAATAAATGTGCCAAGCATTGTACATGGGATTTGAAAACAGGAAAGGTACAAACTCTGCCAGATTGAGTCTTTAGTTCACTGAAGAATGAATGAATGAAGTCAATGTAATATTTTCCACCAACAATTCCAGGAAAGCAAGTAAATGGCTCCAGAGAGTAAATCTATTTAGGATTTCAGAAGGGATGAGTGCTAACCATAGATGTCAGGGTTTTCAGACACAATTTGAACTGAACGAGCATCTCGGGTGGAAGATAGGATGGAAATGGCATGCTTCAGGATATTCCTACCCATGATGCAGATCTGTTGCAAGAAATGTCAAATCCTTCTTAGTCTAGATAGAAGGGAACAACCCAGAGAAGAGAGAAACTAGCACAGGACAAGGAGTGGTGCTAGGAAAGATGCTTTTGCACACAATAATAAAAATGCAGGTGTGGGGCTGGAGAGAAGATGGCTTGGTAGTTAAGAGTGCTTGCTGCTCTTCCACAGAATCCACATCAGACAGCTCACTGCTGCCTGTAACTCCAGCTTCAGAGGATGTGATGCCTTCTTCTACAAAAAATATTTGAATACAGGCTTGATGATTTTTCTTTCCACTCCCTGCTTGACCCTTCAGAAGCGCTAATCCATAGGAGACATTATGCTAGTCAAACTGAGAGACGCATGAAGGAACAGTAGCCCAACTTACTACTACACCTGGCTACACATAAGCAGTATCAGACCACCACAGCTTGGCCATTTTCTATACCACCCAAATGACATAGCTAGGTGTGGTGGCACATGACTGTAATCCAAGCACTCTGAGAGGCAGAGGCAGGCAGGTCTCTGTGAGTCAGGAGCCAGCTTGGTTTCCAAAGTGAGTCCAATACATTACCACACAGAGAAACCCTGTCTTGAAAAAACAAAATAAAACACCCTGAAGATTCTGTTAGTTCAGCCACAAAGAAACATTCTGTCATGGCCACAATGGCTTTCTGGCCTAAGGAAAACACACAGGTGTCTTAAAGTGTTAAGAGTGTCTGAGCTCCCAGACCTGGCACCTCTCAGCCCTGTGCTAGTGTTGCTGCGAAACAAGAAAGGTACATAAAGTAGTCATGGACTCTGGAAGCAGCTAGGGCCCAAGGTCTGGAATTATGTCAAATGAGACTTATCAAGTGCTAAGGAGATGGCTGATGAGACAGATAAACATGTGCTTCCTTCTGGCCTCTTGACCAGATCTGCAAATGGTGAATAAAATGAAAATGTTAAGATCTTTAAATAGAATGTATATGCATTTATAGATATGTCAGATAGTGTATATAGACACAATATATGTATGTGCATATATATGTATTTAGAATGTGTGCATATACATGTATGCATATATATGCCAGGTTGATTATATATCTATTCCTATAGTGCATGTACATGCAAATAATCAAAAAGTGTTCCTGAGAAAGTACTAGTATGTGATAAGTATGGTATAATTCCTTATCTCCTAATAGAACAAAATCAATTTTATATTCATGTATTGCTCCAAGCCAAGTTTAATGACTTACAAAACAGTACAAAGGGAAATAGAAGTCCTCTGCTTTATCCCCTTAACATGAGCTCAGTTTTTATTAAAACCCCAAATGCTTTAAAAATGTGATTTCCACAGGTAAGTTGAGCAATGTCAACAGATGTTGAAAGATCAAATTATGTGTATCATGGAAAAGTTGGGACAGATGCATTTGTCCTTTTTATCAGAACTGTAGAATAAGTGAACACTATTATCCACCATTCACTGAAACGACAGTCTTTCTTTCTTTGAAGTTCCTTGGACATTGCATTAGAGATAAGGCTCAGAAACCCAAGCCAAAGTATGTAGTAGACATTTGGTGCAATACCGGGTCCCTTTCACTTTCCTCAAACTGAAGCAGCCATGCCAGGAGATGCAGCCTCTCTGAGAAACACATGATGATGGGTTTGGAGCTGTGCTGCTCTGAGCAGAGGCTCAGTTCACTCAACATGAGCTTACCAAGAGAGGGTGCTCACTACTGGCCTATGATGGCATGTACACACTTACACACATGTGTACATGACACGCATGTGTCCACCAGAGAAAAAGGAAACAGCTGAAGCTGACCACTGCCTTGGGGAGACAATCCCAGAAGCAGATCTTTGCTATCATTAGGTTAAGGTGCTTGGAAGTAAACAGCACTACCATTTTCATTCTCTGCCCTTTTAACTTCTCTCCACCCTCCAACTCTTAGACTCTTGTAGTAAAGAAGGTCTCTGAGGCCTGAGGTGGGGGAGGGGAGGTTACTGACCCCACTGTTCCTTCTGTCTTCGGCAAAGGGTCAAGCCTTGGACACAGCCCTCCATAACTTTCCCCAGACAAAGAAGCCTTGTTTTCTCCTGAGATCTCAGGAGCCTCATTGGTATTCTGCAAGGCCTTGGAGGCCTGGGCGTGGGGAGGGGGTCAGATCCAGTAAACAATGGCAGGACTGTTTATTTAGCCCAGGGTAAAGACAGCCATCTACCCTAGCAAGTGGTCATCATGTGCCCATTCACTTACTCCAGCATTTTCACTATGGGATGGTTAATGATGAGGCAGGTGTGATCTGGAACTTGAGCTCTTACAAGCCTAACATAGAGAGCTACTCAATGCTTTAGCTGATGTCCCCTCTATATCATCTACACTAAGGACAACTTTTCCTTTTTATCATCAAGTGATGGAATACACAAAGTGATTTATCTTCTTGGACATATGATCATTTAGTAGTCATCAAAATAACCAGAAAACGTCACATTTAGTGTTTTTACTGGGTGACAAAACTTTGGGGGCAACTTGAGGTCATCACTTGATAGTTTATTTTCACACACATTTTTTATCAATTTTCTTAGAGCTCAGATAATAACTTGCCATTCCCCTTTCTGCTCTAGTGATGTTCAAAGCAGAGAACAAGGACATCGGCTTTGGTGAATGTCCAATGTGAAAGCCAATACAAATGCCCTTACAGATATCTATCACTGTTAGGTTATAAAATAGTTCAACAACATTAAAACAAGCATCAGATGTTAAAGTCCTCAACATTCAGATGAAATGTTTGCTCTAAGGGCATTTAAGTTCAATAGAACTAAAGAATTGCAGCTAGTCTGCCCAAACAAAAGTCAAAATTTGAATTCTAACAGGGGAAAACTCAGAACATATAAGAGATTGTCTTCTCATCAAAGTAGCTGACAGTCAAAGCATTCTGAATAAAAGTCCATTGGGTTCACTTCGATTTTTCACAATGAACTGGGCAATAACAGCCTAAAACTATAAGCTCTCTGTTTCAGAATGCCTCAGAGTCAACAGGGTTTTGAATGCTAAAAGGCATTCTGTCATTTCCCAGCTAAGAATAAACGGTGGAGTCAGTATAAAAGAATTACACAATACTAATGCTACTCAATGAGATTGAAAGGCCTCATTTTGATGTGTGATCACAGAACTAATGACCCTTTCTGATGCTTTCTTTTCCTTTGTGTTTAAGTGGCTTGAGGACAAACATTAAACACATTACTAGTAACAAAGATGTTGCAAGAAACAGAAAGAAAGTAGGAGCCCAATTTCTTTCCTCAGAAAGCTTCCAATCCTGTTTGGGAGAACAAATTTATTTCTTAAATTGAAAAGCAGAGCTACCTATTATCTAGCATTAAAATTGATGGAGCCAAATCCTCTGGTAAAAATATAAGTAAAGACAACAGTTTCAGACTGGGTTCTATTTATCTCCACATCCCCCAAACAAGCATGATCAGCTGTAATAGGACTTCTCATCTGTGTTTTCTGCTAAGATCAGCAGTACTACTGTGAGGCTCACATTAGCTCCCATTCCACTCACTGGCCTGATCCTGATGCTGTCTCTTTAAGCAGAAGCCAAATGCCTTAAGCCCTCCCTCCTTTCCCATGCCCTGGGCACACCTCAAGGACCAGCTCCATGATGGAAATTCAGTGTGAAATCTGGGAACTCATCAAAGGGAGGAGAGGAAGGGCTTTCATAGGAAGGAAGGGTAGAAAGAGACCAATTGTATCCCACACAATTCCCAGCTTGTCTGTTGAATCCAGCTGACAAAGGGAGAGATAGAAGAACCCTGTACAATAGAGCTAAACAACAGGCTAGCTCTTTGAGGGAGAAACTGGTCCCATCTCCCTAAGTCTCTAATCTACACTGCAGTCTTCCCCTCCTCCCAGAGTCCACCCCTTAACCTCAACCCATGAACAGAGGCTTCCTTGATCACAGTCTAGAGCCATTAACATGGCCATGATACTAGAGCCGCCGTGACTGGTACTAAAGATAGAAGGCGATCAGTGGGTGGGGGTTCTAGAAGTAAAACAACAATTATCAGGAGGTGACAGAGACAAAGACTTTTGCTGCTGGCCTGATCTTGTTAGGACAAAGCTCTGCCTATGATTTTGTCTTTCCTGTATGGTATTAGCACATATACCACATTCAAGAGTTCAAAGGGACTCTATAGGCACTGAGGCCTAGGGATTCAAGCCTGTTTGATAGTCAAGTCATGTGGACAAGGTTATATAAAAAAGAACTCCAACCTCCTTATTACACAGGGATTATTACCACTGCTGCTACTCCTAGTAGTACCCACTAGTAGTGGGAATTACAACTACAACCATCAGGAACAGCATCAGGACCACTTTTCTTCCTATATTCTTTTTCAGACAAAAACAGACACACAGACACACAGACACACACATACACGGGTAGGGGGGCAGAGAAAGGGGCCAATTTATGTGTAAACACTTGGAGGCCAAAATATAAGCTTGACTGTTAAAATCTGTTCCTTGAACATTGTTGTGGCCTTGTCCAGTATGAGGAAATAAAGAACAATGTGTCACTAGAGGTAAGTGTAGCTGCATCTTCTGGTATCATAGCCCCTCTTTCCTTGCTTAAAGTAGGATGACCTGTAGAATCTCACTCTCTTCGTGGTATGCCATTGACTCTTTTTTCAAAGCCTTAAACAACAAAGAGCTCTGAGGTCAATGACAGATCATTCCTAATCATTTGGCAAAGGCTAAGGAAGGTCTTGCTGAACTTTGATGTGACTCTGACACTGGGTAGGCCTGTGAGTGGCAAAAGATGGGAGTACTCTGTTCACTGACCATGGCTTATGACCTTTCCTTATCAGGTCACTCCTGACTTAATCTTCTGTGTCTTTTTCTTGCAAGACAAAAAGAACTGTACTCAAGGGATGATTTTTAAAACTATATAAACTCACACTCTCTCCCTTCTGTCTCTCTTTCTTTTCTGTCTGTCTCTCTGTCACTCTGTCTTTGCCTGTGTGTCTCTGTCTCTGCCTGTCTATCTCTATCTCTGTCACTCTGTCTCTGCCTGTCTCTTTGTCTTACACACACACACACACACACACACACACACACACACACACACACACACCCCAAATAAACAAACAACATAAAACAGGGAAAAACATGTCCCTGGCTTCCTGGCTTGGCTGGGACCTGAAGATGTTCCTGTTCCTATTCCTCATTCCCCTCCCTGGGTCAAAGATGTCACCACTCAGAAAGCTCCAAGAGAACCTTACCATCAACTAGATTTCCTGGTGTCCTGGCTCAGGGTCAAGGTGAAGCCCCTCAAAGCAGGGGCAAATCGCTTAGTCTCTCTAGCTTTTCAAGAGCTCCTGGCTAGGCACAACAAGGTAAAAAGTGGTGTGGTGAAGGTTGCCCTTGATCCTTTTAGTCTGTCTCTAGGAAGAGTTAGTTAACATGCTGGTCTAAATCTGCTTTCCTTTTTAAATTCTGGCATTCTTGTGGTGCCTTTGATGGGATCAGATAGTCTTCAGGTAGCTCATAGAACTCAGCCTCCTCTCTGCCTCCACAGTTTGTACTTCCAAGCCACACTTGGAGGGAAGCAGTGCAGTCTGGTTGCCAGGGTAACGGCCACTGTTCTCCGATGACAACAAGCTTGAGGAAGGCGATGTTTTGCTGCTTAGTGATGGCATTGTTATTGAGCAGAAAATATTCATTTTGGCTCTTTGGCTCTTTCTTAGTTTCACTGTTATTCCAAAGACCCATATGAAGCATCTCCCTGCTAAGTCTGGATGAAGTGTTACTAAGCTGGTTACACTGCCCATAACCTGTTTGCTCAGAGACCACTGGATTCAGTACTACTCCTCAGTTCCAATCCTAAGAGATTTTGTGGTTGAGGTAATGAGCTGCCTGCTTCTGGAGGTGATTAAGTAGAGACTTGTGTATTCTTAATTTTTTTGTCAAAGAAATGAATTCTGCATTGAAGGTTGGCTCAGACAACCTTTTTAAAAAGGAAAGTCTCCCTATGTCGTTTTGCCTTTTATACTGATTCTCCTGCCTCAGGTCCTAAGGTATTAAAGGCATGTAGGACCACGCAGAGTTCCACTTCAGATTAGTCCCAATGTTCCTTTCAATTCTGGAGTCTACAATTTGATTTATCTGTTGCCATGGTTAAACGGCAGTGAACTCCACATCAGAAGCAATCTCACATTACTACCTTGTCAGAGATGGCTGAAAACTCACTGTCTCAGACACTGTGTTACGGAGTGAATGTAAAGACAATGGCTACTGCATCATGTATCCCTAGTCTGTGTATTGCTTACCTAAACATACATCCTCAATGACACCTTACTCTATGCTATCCTTCCTTGGGAGGAAGTCATCCAGCTTCTGTTACCAGAAAATATTCCTGTGATCGTTTTCTTTCTTGTTGTCTCTATTTCTTCAAGGCTTTATCCCCTGAGGAAGTAGGATTCAACTTACACTCTTCCCCCACCCCCACCCCTGTTTTGCAGGAACAAACTTCTTCCCACATTACTTCTCCCCTTGCTGTACTTAGGTGATCAGATGGTTCTTACACAAACATAGCAGGTGCGCACAAAGAAAACCTAGTAACCTTGGAAAGGGGAACATCAGCTAGGCAATGCACTGTCGCAGAATACTGGGTGTCATCAGAATGTACAGTGGTTACAGGACTTGTCTACATTGACAGGACTGCCACATCATTATTACTCGATCTTCCACCCTGAAAGTAGACAGAAGAGTTATTGTTGCCCCTGTCTTGCAGATGGTGAAGTGGTGATTCATGGTGGCATAGACCAATTTGGCAGAGTTCATGAGAGACTGAGCTGAGATCCAGACCTGGCTGTTTAGACTCCTGGTCTAGTATGCTACCCTCCTAACTACCCTGCTTGCATATATGCTTCTAACATTCCCCGAGTGACTTGAGATGAAAACAACCCAAGGTTCACAACAGTTCAGTCTAAATAAAAAGAATGCTTTTGTGGCTCTTATCAATTTACTGGTTACTATGTTACATGGCGAATCACTGGGCAACTAAATCTCTTTTCATTCAGGATGTGTGCAGCTGCTACTATTATCTTTCCCAAACGTGGGCAATATGTGCGTATCTCTGAAGCATCGTGCCTAAGGCAAAGAAGGACACTTTTGTTCCACATACTGTACTCTGAACTGACAGTGCTAGACACTAAACTTCACAGCTTCCATCTTTGTGGCACATAGAAAAGCCCTCAGGTCTCAGTCAACGTAACAAGAGCCCTTAGATAGAAGCCACCTTGTTATAGCAGAAATTGAGGCTAGGTCCATGGTACTTACTAGAAACGTTGAGCTGCATGTGTGTTTGCTCACATGCATTCACACACACACACACACACACACACACACACACACACACACACACACACACACTCCATATCTGCTCCACTGGTAAAACCACCAGAAACTGTGCTTTCATCTTCTGAACCTATAATGTCCACTATAGGCACTGCCAAGTCTGAGCCCAGTTTTCC
Organism: Acomys russatus; assembly: GCF_903995435.1. Taxonomy (NCBI): domain Eukaryota; kingdom Metazoa; phylum Chordata; class Mammalia; order Rodentia; family Muridae; genus Acomys; species Acomys russatus. The sequence goes on along the minus strand of NC_067169.1, from coordinate 78,885,513 downwards.
CCACTCCTCCACATCCTTATTGATGCCAAACCGGCTCCGAGGTTTGTATCAGGGAAGCAAGTATTCGATACATACGAGGGTTAGTCAATATTTAAGTTGTCTCCAGTGGAACTTGGAGATTCCAGATAACCTGACTATAAGCAGGGCCTTAAGATCAGGGGAAAGGAGAAAGGACAAGAAAGTGAAGTGGTAGGAATCCACATGGTCACATTGTCCTGTGGGCATTCTCTCCAAGGATCTGTGGGAATCCACATATACTGCTGGAATTCATTGGCAGTGAAGCATTATGTTCAGTACAGCAAAGAAGGAGTTAATACAATTAAATGCTAAGGAATTAAAACAGAAAATAAATGCCAAAACACAACTTATTTAAGCCATTGGAAACCCAAAGCCCCAAAGTTGGAAAATCTCTTTTGAATTCCTGTGCCTGCGTCTTCGATGTTAAAGTTTTTGAAACTCACCCATGTCTTTGGCACTCTGACTCCAATTGTAGCCTGCTGGCTAGTCTGCTTTGCGGCTGACTTTGTTCAGCTGGAAGGATCCTGGTCTCTCCAGTCTCCTTCTTCTGTCCTTTACTTTTTCTCTCTGAGTATCTTTGTCCTCTTCTCCTGCAATGAAAAGGGCTTTCTGATTGACAGCCAACCCCCTTAAAGAGACAGGCTCGCTTTCCTCCTCCTCTCCTCCTCCCCTTCTCCTCCCCTTGTCCCCACCTCCTTTGGGATACTCCCTTCTTTAAGGGTTCCATCTTCTCTTTCTGCCTTTCACTTCCCATTGTTTGCCTTTTGTTTTTGAGGGCTTTTTTTCCTCTCTTTTTTTTTTCTAAAGCTTCTCTAGAATTTTGTTTTGCTACAAAGAACTCTGGAAATATGAATTGGGGGTGAGAATTAAATAGAGGGGCCCTTGAATCCTCCAACTGATCTGTGGATCTATTTGACATGTCATACTTCAGTCTGAGCATGTAAAAACATATGAAATGGTAGCTCTGATGAAGGGGTCTGGATCAAAATCATACATGCTATACTACTAAATATGCCCCACCCAACCCTCACTGCTAGCTGCACTTGACCCTGGAACCCTTCCCGTCCTCTGGTAGCAAAAGGCATTCTTCCTCCTCTTGGCACTGGAAACACAAGAGGGAAGAAAAAAATTTGTCATTTAAAATAATTTCTTCAAAACCTTTGTTTTTAGATGAAGATAATAACTCCACGAACAGATTATGACCAAGCTCAAGAAGTCCAGAATTATAATGAATATGTAATTAGTAACAAAAATACAAAGGACAGGGCAAGATCTATGCCAAGTTCACAAGAGGAAAAAAAAAAAAAAAAAAAAAAAAAGGCCAGAGTGGACGATGCAGGCGATTTTCAATGAGAATTAACTTTGAGACAAGACATTGTCACAAAGTGGGACTCAGCTAGTTAAAACTCTTCCCAAGAAATAGAGAGTTCTCATCAGAAAGTGAAGATGACACTAGAGAAGCAAGGAGCATTTAGGGGAGCAGCACTCAGAGGTCGGGAGAGAAATAGATTCTTGTCTCAGAGAAAAGTCTATGAAAACACTGGTCATGCAGTAAAAACAGGGGAATGATATATGAAATATCTATACTGGTAAGAGTGAATTCTTAAGTCTGTGAAGGGACCTGAGTGCCTAATATAAAAGGTGATGTGAGCTAGGGCAAGTGTTCTAGAACTTTCTAGAACAGGTAAAGTTTAAGGAGCATTTACATGGGTTCTTTGTCAGTCCTCAGAACCCTGTGACAGTCATAGTCCTCTTGATGTAGAAGCAAGACCCAACTCCTGAGTGACTCTAAGGAAGGTTGGTCTATAAGAAGAGCAGAGCCTGTCATCTCTACACTCCTACAAAGGGAGATATGTCCTCCTGAGCTTGTCCTGTGGTTCTTCGTCTTGAGGTAAGAGACAACAGAAGGGGGAAACTGAGCAGAACCTAAACTTTTCTGTGGAAGAAAAGAACAGATACTGTGTGTTATGGACTTCTTTTGGGATTGTGATCTCCCACATGTTTCCAGCTGATTCCACTGGCGTCCAGAATTGTAGTGTATGAAGCTGGTCCTAGAATAAATCATTTGCTCTTATATAAGTCCTTGTACCTGTGTCTTGCAGAACAGGAAAGTAGTAGTTTCCCAGGGCAGACAGGACTAAGGCCATGACTGACGGTTGAGGGTCATAAGACCCATGCCTTTCCCAGGCCTGCCCTCCAGACACAGACTCTGCCTGCCATAGAAGTGCAGCTGTAGGATCTTCCTTATACTGATGGTCCTGGAGAAGGGGTGTGATGGCAAAAAGGACTGTCCCTAAACTTTGGGCATTCCGATGCAGGGCATGAGAAAGATGATCCTTACGGCTCAAATGGCCAAGGCAGATGTGTGGACAGGGAAAGTTGCTCAGATTGAGTTTTCTCATGTATCTCACCCATTCTTAACTATATCTCTAGGACTGTCTATACTACTTAGGAGAAAATAATTCCCCAGTAAACTCCCAGACACCAACTTGTCTACCACGGTCTCCTGAGGCCTCCTTTCTCCTTTCCATGATCTCTATTGTCTTATGCTTTATGTTATCTCTGTTCTCTTTCTCTTGTCCCCGCCTCTCTACCTTCTTCCTTTTCTCACTCCTCACTAGCGGGGAAGATCATCATGCTTTTTGCATTGCTCTTATGCCAATGGGTAGGAAAGGTACTCAGCCAGGTGATTACATCACACTCTCCCTGGTGCCCTGAGGTTCCCAGTTGCCTTGGTCTAATGTATTGCACTTGCTCTGTCCATCTGACAGTCTATCTGCACATTCCCTCTGCATCCTTCTTCTACACCCTTCCTACAGTTCTTAGAGGACTTCTTTCAGGTCTTCAAGAAGCCCCCCGACCCCATAAAACTCCATCCACCCTACCCGTGTTTATAATTCTGTTTTTATTGGGTCTCCTAAGTGTGCTCAACAAAATGCTTTCCATTCCAGCGGGGCTTCTGCAATGCCCAAAAATTCCTCCAGAGGGCACCAACAGCCTTCATGGTTCCACTCTGCTCCCTGCTTTGGGGGCCAGTGAGGAAGAACAAAGCAGGACTGTATTACACTAGAGAAGTGTGCCTCAAGCAGTTTCAGAAGGACCACCAGAGAATCTGAGCCCCCTTGATCATAGCTTAATTTAGTTGTGCAACTGTCTTCAATTAACCATCAAACATTTGGATGTTCCCTTCATTCTCTCCTCTATCATCCCACAACACCAGAACCCTGAAGGCCAGAAAGCAAGCATGTTTTCTTTGCTCCACTAAACTCGGACATCCAGAAAAATGCAATGACTTTCTCCATAAAAACTAGCAAAGCACACAGGTACCTAATCTGGTGATTCAGTGCTTCATGTCCACCTAGAAGATGAAAAAGGAAACAGGGAAGGCACAGTACCAATGAGTTCCCAGGCTCAACTGGTGGTATTTGAGGATCTGGAGCTGATGCTTCTCTTGTCCCACCCAAGACCATGTTATCACATGCCAAATTGGGAAAACGAGTGGCTGGTTTTACAGTTGTTTCCAGTCCTGACCCAGAAGGAGGGCAGAGTGGCAGGCAATGTGTAAAGTCCTGTATATTTGCCGATAGGACTTTCCACACCCAACTTTGTGCCGATTGGCTTGGCCATGCCTTTCTGGCCAAGAGAACTGAAGGCTGAGGGCCAGAGATGTTGCATTCTTTGATCATGCACAGTGTGTGTTGTGGGGGGGGGGTAGAGGGTGCTACTCTTCTGGTAATTTAAAGAGCAATGCAAGGATGGACACAGGGATGACTGGTAAACTGTGTCTATTTATCAGAGACAGATGCTAATGGTTTGGAATAGATTAAAGAAAGTAGCTTAAAAGCCAAGACATTCAGACAAATAAACTCAAGAAAAAAGCACCCAAGGAATGCCAAACAGCCAGTAGCACTGTGGAGCAACCAGCTGTCCATGTAACCCACTTAGAATCCTAAAAACTTGGCTGGCTTCGCTAGGGGTGCCCCTATAGAGAGGGGACATATATGTGAGCTCTAGCAACAGCAGAAATAACATTATTTCTGTTGTCAGTGCTCACCTAACTCTAGGGGGACACATTTTGGTTTTTCCATTTGAGTAACAGGGTACAGAGAAGCAGGTTCCCCAGGGCCACCTAATAGGCAAAAGACAAAACTACCTTTAGAAAATACCTATGTCCAGATTCACTGCTTGGAACTTGCTGGTGCAATTGTTTTGCTCTGAAAGAATGCTTGAATACAGAGCCTCTTCCTTCAGCAAGACTAGCCAAGGGGAGGATGGGCGGGCTTCTCGGGCTGCTGTGGCCCAAGCTTCTAACCCTTCATATGCCTGAAAGCAAAGCATGGAGTGAATGTTCAGAATGCAGTGGTTTTTTTTAATCTAACTAGTTGGATTTGAGATAAGCAGGAGTCAGAGGAGAGCACGTGCCAGCAGAGAAGGTTGGCAGGCTCGTCAGCCAGCGTAACACCAGGACTGACTGTGAGTGCGTGGCTAGAGATCCAACTCCAAGCCTCAGTATTCTAGGCAGACTCCTAAGCTGCATCTCCAGCTGTGAGGCTGCTTCTTAAAGACTTTTTACTTTAGAAATCTTTATGGCCAAATGTTACAAGCCCTGAGATTTTCCCACGCTGGAAAAATGCAGTAACAAGATTCAGTGAACTAATATCTGTCCAATTTTGATAATTACTACAACTGCAAGAAAACACGAAGGTTTATTCTGCTGTTTTCTCTACTTTGTGTATGATTCAAACATGAAGTCAGAAAAGGAAGAGTTGTTACAGTTAAAAATCAGACTAAGCCAGAAACAAAAATGAGACCATTCCCAAGGGGGATGTCTATTTCTGGAAGGGTGCCCTAGCCTGGTAAAGAGTGGCTGCTTTGGAGAAAGGGTGGGGATTTGGAGATGACAGGAAGCCTTTTTAACTCTATGCTCTTTAAAAAAATATTTTATTGATTTATTCGTATTATATCTCAATGGTTATCCCATCCCTTGTATTCTCCCATTTCTCCCTCCCTCCCATTTTCCCCTTACTCCCCTCCCCTATGACTGTGACTGAGGGGGACCTCCTCTGCCTGCATACACTCATAGGGTATCAAGTCTCTTCTTGGTAGCCTGCTATCCTTCCTCTGAGTGCTACCAGGTCTCCCCATCCAGGAGACGTGGTCAAATATGAGGCACCAGAGTTTGTGAGAAAGTCAGTCCCCACTCTCCACTCAACTGTGGAGAATGTCCTGTCCATTGGCTAGATCTGGGTAGGGGTTTGAAGTTTACAGCCTGTATTGTCCTTGGCTGGTGCCATAGTTTGAGCGGGACCCCTGGGCCCAAATCTGCCCATCATAATGTTCTTCTTGTAGGTTTCTAGGACCATTAGCTCTATGCTCTTTAGCACGGCACTAGTTGGTAATTAGATGTATTTCCAGGCTACCTTATTAAAATTTTCCTCTGAAAACTCCTTCATACAGCAGTCCATCCATCACTCAAGTCTTTCCCACTGATTTCAGGTAGCCCACAGCACAACGGTTTGGCTGGCCTCCACTGTCCCACTTAACATTCCCCCTGCCCACACCCATATTCTGATACACAGCCGATAAGGATGCTATTGTGAGTAGGAGATCTCAGAAAACACTATTAGGGCACAGCTGGTTGGGAAAGGAATGGCTGCCCTAGCTCTGCTTCCTGTGGCAGAAAGCATGTACACATACTGTCCAAAAAGCCCTTCACCCAGGAAGTACCCTGGCGGAGGCACAGAGCCTTTCTGCCTCCCTATGGGTCCCACCAGCTCTGAAGGCTGCACATGGCCCTTGAGGCTCTAACAGTTGCCTAGACATCCTCTTGATCCCACAGCCCTGGGCAGTCTTTTTGTTGTTGTTGTTGTTTGTTTTTCCAGACAGGGTCTCTATGTGTAGCCTTGGCTGTCCTGGACTCGCTTTGTAGACCAGGCTGGTCTCGAACTCACAGTGATCGACCTTCCTCTGCCTCCCAAGTGCTGGGATTAAAGTCGTGTGCCACCACCGCCCGGCTGCCCTGGGCAGTCTTTACAAAGATCAGCCTACCTGTCCACGTGCAGTGAAGGCAATAATAGAATTTGTTGGGCCTTTCAGAGATACAAAGGCAAGCATCTGGCTGCATAGCCAGCTGAAGGATCACTCCGAGCTGTGACCCTACAACTTCAAGTTGAGGTGCTATGGAGCAGATCACCTAATTTTGAAGCTAAGGTACCTTTTCCAGGAAACTAGGCCAACAGACAGAACTAAGAAGCAGAGGAAGCTGCAGGCAGCACAGTACTCCCTGCTGAGAGCTAAATGCCTCAGGTAAGTGCATGTCACGTTGCTGGAGCTCAGGGCAAGTGGGCCCTACAGACAGCCCTTTCTTTCCTGTCCCCCTCTCATGCCCCAGCTGTCCGAGGAGCCGATTTGCCCAGAAGCTGGTGCCTAAGTGACAGTTATAAGTTGGCACAGGGAAAGACAAGAACGCCTCTGTCTCCAGGTAGGATGGGACAGACTTTGGCCTATGTTGTGCTCTCCCACTCTCCCAACGACTGCTGCTCAAAGAACTTCACTCTTGTCGGGTTTTCTCTGTGAAACCATGCAGAAGATGAGGGGCCCTGGGCCCCGGAGCTGAACTCACCTCATGAGCCTGCTGAGTTGATGGCCAGCCCCTGAATCAGGAGGTGCTAATATATGCTCTCTGCTGGCCTAGCTTTTGAGGTCATGTGCATTCTGAGCCTCAAGGGAAAATGCTTTCTTTTTTAAAAGTGAAGTTGTCAAAAACTGCAAAGTCTAAGAAGTGTTCCTCTTGGAGGACTCGCCAAAGGGGGCCTTACCTGCTCCTTGGGTTACCCTTTTAAAATCCTTCAGAATTTGGAAGGCATTGCAATCTTTTCCACAGACTGAATCCAGAAGGGTTGGAAGGATTTCAAAGAGTACAATGGTAGCAGTTCCCTGTAGCGTCTCTTGCATGCCTGAAGCTCAACTATCAGAAAGAAAAACACAAAAGCAAAACCTTACCAGAATGCACTTTGACTGTGGCCTGGTCCTAGAAAGTCTATTCAGTACATTGCTTAAGAGACCTTAGAGGGGTCTGCCCCGAGCTCCAGCAACACGACATGCACCTTAGAGGGATCGATTAAGGAAGAGCCACCAGACCTAAGCCTAAAGAACCCCATCTTGGGGTTAGGAGCTGTTCTATTGTCCTCAAATTTCCATAAAAGGAAGAATAAGAGAGATGGCAGCAGGACTGGATCTTGCTGTACTTGGAGAAACTGTCTTTTCTTGTTGGGCTAACAGTCATCCTCTCTCCATGATAACTGGACAAAGACAAGGTCTTTGAATGGGAGCATTGGAGATTTGAGCGAGATACCAAGTGGCCTTCCACAGGGTCAGAGGTAGAGTCTAGTGATTCCAAACCTAGATTCTGGAGCTGAAGATGGAGCACAGCAACCGACTGCTTGTCAAGCATAGTGAAGCTCTTGGTTCAGTATTTTTACACATATCAAACATAACCCCAGCACCCTTCCTTCACAACATCCATAGCTTTGGTTAGTCAGCCCTGCCAGGGCTAGCTTATCTGCTCTAGGACAGTAGGCAATGGTTGAGCTTCTTAGTCTTTGCTTTTTATTCCTAGGAAGATATAATCATAAGGGTGAAGTAGAGATAAACCTGTTTTTGCTATGACCCCAAGTTTGGGATCGGAACGGTCTTGTGAGGTGAAGTTAATCCACTAGAAGACAAACCACCTCATGCAGGAGCTTGACTGTTGCCAGCTGAAAAGATCCCATGAACAAACTCTGGGAGGAGATCTATAAATGAGCCCAAAACTGGAGGTGGGGCCTTTGGAGGCTTGGGATAGTTTGGCTGTTCATTGCTCCACTTCAAGAAGCTCCTAGAAAGAACCACTTGAGGGAAGGCTTCGGGGCTCCAGGCTCCTGCTGAGGTTCTGGGTTCTGGTTACTCCAGGTTCCAGCAGGAGAATTCCTGTTGATTATGCCAGGAGAATCACTCCTCAGAACTGATATCCTTACGGTTTTGTTATTCTTTAATCCTCTTTTCCTATTGTTTTAGTTAGTCGGGTTATAAGGGACGTACGCTCGGTTAATAAGTTCATAATATATATTGGTTAAGAAAACTGAGCCTACATAATAGGGGTGACCTCATATGGTTACTAACTTCAGATACATCTTCTTTCTATTGTTATATTTTTGTTTGTTTCCAGGCAGATTTCTCTGTGTTCTGGCTGTCCTAGAACTCACTCTATACACCAGGGTGGACTTGAACTCACAGAGATCTGCCAACTTCTGTCTCCTGGATGCTTCTGGGATTAAAGGCATGCACCACCACTACCCTGTATTTCTATTATTATTACATTACTCAGGAATCGCTTGATAAACAACAAGTAGCAGAGGCTGGACTTTTGTGGCCCCTGGCACCAACACTTTCAGATCCAGGACCCCTAGAGGCCCTCCCCCCAACTTCCTATCTTTAAAACAATTAGGAAATGTGCTTGGTAGAAATATAGAAATGTCTTGGCACTCACTTAGCAGTTTCACAATTCATTTTTTTCCCCAAAGTCTCCAGCTCTTCTAAGTTTAAACCCATCACCAGTTGCCAATTTGTCAGCAAGAAAACTATTTCCCAAGATGCAGGTCTCTCACTGTGAAAACTAGTTACATCCTGAGGAACCTGAGACAGGTTTGTTAGCCTCCACCAGTGCGGGAAAACTACCCAAACTCTGCTTTTGACGCGGATGTCTCAAGAGTTGCCAGTCTTCACAGGTTACAAGGATCCCTGTGCTAAGGCTACTGTATGGGACATCCCCAAAGTCCCCATCGCTCCACTCTTTGAAACATTATATCCAGACAGAAAAGGCTTGACAGATTAAATGCACAATTGGATTTGTATTCCACATAAACTGAATGATTGTTTAATATGTGTGTCCTAAATGCCGGATGGAACATGCGCACATTTAAAAAGCCCATTGTTTATCCAAAAGTCAAATGTAACTGGTTATCTTTTGATTTGCTAATCTGGCAATCCTACATGTCAGGGCAGTCAGCTGGAGAGTTGCTAAGGAAGCATCCAACAAAAAACACAGTTCCTTATAGACAGACGCTCTACTCTAAATTCCAGCCCCAGTTCCTTCACCTGATGGGCCTGCCCTGGGCCTCTCAGTCCTACACTAATCTAGGGAAAGCTCATCTAGGGTAAGAGAAATGGAGATGGTCACTGAGATAGGCTACACAATGTTTGGGACTTGAGGCTTTGTGGTTAACCAAGTTGGGTTTCTAACCCACTCCAGCTTAGGAACCCACTCCAGCTTAGGAACCCACTCCAGCTTAGGCCACAGCACAGCACAGTAAGTAGCAACTATTGTTAATTCTTAGATCCTGACATTGCTCCCATTCCTCCCTCCCCATTCTTGGCTTGCACCCAACATTTTGTCAGACACTGGAGGAAGTGTAGAAAAATGGGATGGTTTGTAGATGTAGCACTTGTCAAGAAAGAGCTTAGGACTTCATTTGGAAAGGCTATTAGAAACGCTGAACCAAATGGAGATCCAGATACCACTGACAGAAAGGAGCGAGACTGCTGGGCCCTGTGCTTACATGAACACTTCAGCAGAAGTAAGTACAGGATCAGCTCGTCTTTTGGAATTCAAATAAAGTTGGCCCAAGTCCCCACTCTTACCCTTGTCAGGAATGTTTAGTGTCTTCTGTAGAGATTTCTTTGAAATCTTAAGGGCTCAGAATCCTATGTAATTCAGAATTGAGGCTTCTAGTAAACTTTCATATTCCACAGCTCATCTTCTATTTATTTTTTTGTCAGATGACAAGAACCATCAGGAACATTGTTCTCTGACTTATAATTAAAAAAAACCCATTCGTAGGGGCTGGAGAGATGGCTCAGAGGTTAAGAGCACTGACTGTTCTTCCAAAGGTCCTGAGTTCAATTCCCAGCAACCACATGGTAATGAGGTCTGTTGCCCTCTTCTGGCCTGCAGGTGCACATATGCAGGCAGAATACTGTACACATAATAAATAAATAAATAAATAAATAAATCTTAAAAAAAAAAAAAACCCATTCGTATGAAGGCTTCTGTAACTGACATATTGAAAGTGTTTATAGAGTGGAGGAGGCATATGTTATAACAATATAAACAATTAAAAACTACAATTACTATACATTTCATTGTCACTTGAACTTTCTCTGTAAACTCCAATATCTATCTATGGATTCATTCCTTTTCCTCCCTCTTGTCTCTCATTTTTTTGTTTTTTCCCTGGATCACCACCAATCCATGCTCACTTCTTGATGAATAACATCTTAACTCCATATGTACTATATTCCACTCCTTTTCACCAGATTCCTCCTCCCATAATTTTTTAAAAGATTTATTTATTTATTATATACATAGTATTTTGCCTTCATGTACACCTGCATGTTGGAAGAGGGCACCAGATCTCATTACAGATGGTTGTGAGCCACCATGTGGTTTCTGGGAATCAAACTCAGGACCTTTTGAAGAACAGCCAGTGCTCTTAACCACTAAGCCATCTCTCCAGCCTCCTCCTCCCATTATTTTGAGACAGTCTCTCCTTTTTTTTTCTTTTGACAGTTGGCCTTGGACTTAAGATCTTTCTGCCTCAGTTCCCCCAAGTGCTGCAATTACAGACGTGCACTACCATACCCCAAGCAAGAAATTCCTTAAGCAAAAGTTTGATGTGAGCTGAGGAAATAAGCATGTTTCTATTATAGCACTCTGGCACAATCATCATCAATATGGATCCAGCAACAGATGAGGCAGGGTTGCTTTACCTACTTCACAATGAACAAAGTGAAGTTTCTGAAGTAGTCCTGGGAGAGCTAGAATTCAACCCTAGCTCTTCCAAGTCTAGTATTTTATCCATTACTCAAGGAAGATGCTGTAGAAAAAAGTATTTCAGAAAATACTAAATTATGTATTAAAGGCAACTAGAGAAAAACAGATCAGAGATGGTAGGGGGAGAGATGCTCCCAGGTAGGGAGATTCTTTGGGAGTGAAAAAGAGTTTACCTGCTATAGGCTAGAACCTCTTTCTCTGGCCAGCTTCAAGAGCCAGCACTGCAAAACTCTCTGTAAACAACAAATCCCATCCCTACAGAGTCACTAGGTCACAATATTCCTGAGGTGTTCCATGTAGATGCCATCTTAAATATGGTCTAATGATCATATCTTTGTATGGTTTGCAGACAAATTTGTCTCAAGGTCTCACAGCAGTCTAAGGTGGATGCTGTTCCTATGTATAATTAACAGAAGAAATAGCAGCATCAGAGAACTCAAGTGACATGGTCCATCTAGTTAGAGGTCACAGAAGCCTGGCTGCTGGCTGCTTGCTTTCACATGCACATGTGTCAATGAGCATCAGTCGAGGATCATGAGGAATACATGTGGAGTGGCTAAAGCTAAAGGCAGCTTTGTCATGCACTGTGGCAAGTGAAAACACCCTACTGTCACCCACTGTGTGCATTACCCCCCCCCCCCCAAGAAGCAAGAGATTCAGCTGTGTCAAGCACAAATGTACTATTAGTGATCTCTGGCCGGGAGGCATTGATACAAACGGGGGTTGATCAATACTCACTGGAACTATCATTACCTTAGACCCAGACCTTCCATTTAGTGATCAAAGGGTTTCATGTTTACGGTTTAAGGAGGACACTGAGAAAGACTGTCCTTTTTATTCACGATTTATGAGAAAAGATAGTAACGCCACTGACAGACAGAAGTTTGCCAGTGGACTCTGAGGAGACATCAGCCCCAAACGGTGGAGGAGGAGTCCCTCCTGCACTTTTCACTGGAAGTGGGCCATGAAGGAAATGGAAAAGTTTCCCCTTTCCCTCTGAAATGGCCATCACTAGGGTAATCAATAAGTGCCCAGTTAAAGAATGTTATGTGTACAGTAAACATCTTTCATAGACATTGTAACCCTAGCTACCAGTGACCACACTTGAAATTCTTTCTATCTGCCTCTTTGAGATGACAGTCTGCCCACATGTTTAGGGGGGACGGTGTCTAAGTTCACACTCAATGGAACTTTGATGTCTCACTGAAGCCCTTCAATGTGGTTAACATGATTAATATTTTCATTTAATATTAGTTATATTCAAACATAATTAAAACCTTAAGATTATAACCTATTTTTCTTATATATATTTGTATATATATAAATACATACATATAAAGGTATAGTAATTATTCATTTCCTATACATTTTACAGGAACAAATTGCCAAAAGAGTAAAATTTCAACTTGGGTCACGTTTACAAACAATAACTGAATTATTTGATACCCAGCTTAGTTGTGGTCCCTCTCTCACCATGTGTATCTTTTGGGGTCTGGGTTAACTCACTCAGTATAATCATTTCTAGTTCTATCCATTTGCCCACAAATTTCAGGATTTCCTTGAATCTTTTCTACAGATCCTGAAGTCATTTTTAAAAGTCCTTACTAGTAAACCAAAATTAATACACATGTAGATATTGTTCACTCTGAATGACTTGCTGATGTTAGCTATGAATCTTTCTCAAGGTATGTAGGACTTATATCTTGCCCCTTAGAGTCCTAATTTTACTTCTCTGCAGTGCTTGAGGGAGAAATGTCCCTGGTAGGCTCATGTCTTTGAAGACTTGGTCCACTACTGGTGGCGCTATTTGAGAGAGGTTATGGAGCATTCGGAAGTGGAGACTTATTGGAAGAAGAGCATCATTGGAGGCAGATTTTGATGGTTTATAGCCTCACCTCACTGTTAGCTCCCTGCTTCCCATATGTGGACGAAACTGTAAGCAGGTGGCTTTCTGCTCTTGCCAGCATGACATCCCTTCCCCACCATTATGGATTCTAGCCATCTGGAACCATAAGCCAAAGTCAACTTTCCCTTCTTTAAGTTGGTTTTGGTCAAAGTATTGTCTCATAGCAACAGAAAAGTAACTAGTACCTCTTCCTGACTTCAGAATAATTAAATCATTAAATATTTCCTATGCATAAGCTATCTATGGGTTTTCTAAAGTGACCATTTAGGTGACACAATGATTTAGCATTTTACCCTACTATAAAAGAATGAATAAAAAGATGATTAAGTTTATCCAAGCTTCTCTTTGGATTAAGTCCAACTATTAAAAGAATTTTGTCATAATACTTAGTATCAAATAATCTGAGGAAAGCAGAATTCTTCAATCAGATATAAGTAAAGTGTGCAAATAAAAATTTATTTCAGTGGCTGCGGGTCTTCCTTCCACCCACTCCTTCCACCCAAGAGAAGTCGGGACGCAACAGTAGCATGAAGCCAGTGGAAAACGCTGGCAAAGATTTACCCGCCGCTGTAGAAAGTCTGTGTATATAATGTGAAAAAGCTGCTCTCAACCTTTCTCCCGACCCTCTTAAAGAGACTTTTTGCCTGAATCTGGACATCTAGCTGTAGAGATTGGCGACGCAGGGTAGAGGTAGGAAATCATCTTTAAAACAAGAAACATCATAGACATGTCTTCTAGAAGTGACTTTGAAATGGAATTGTTTAGGCCGCCTCTAGAAAGACCGCAGGAGTGACACCCGTCCTTCTTTGTTCAGTAGACCCAGCAGAAGGAAGAGGTCTGCAGCCAGACTGGTCACGTGAAGAAGACGTCTTTTTTTTTTTTTTTAATTCTAACTATTGTATTGTGTATGCATTCTGTTCCTCATTTCTTACTCCCACCCTGTGTTTGTGTGTCTGAAAAGCCAAGATTTTTTTTTTGAAACGTCTTTCTAGATGCTCTGAAGTGCCTGACATATTTTATAAGTAGTAGTAAAACATTATATAAAGATGTTTTTTGTTGGGATTCACCTGAAATATTGTTTGGGGAGGAATACACAAACCTCTCCTGAGTTGACCACATTGTGTTTGTGTGGAGGAAATGCAGAGCTCTGAGCCCCTGTGCTCCGTGGGTGGAAGAGGAACCATAGACCATTGTGTTTTGCTTTGCCGTGTACATAGTATATATAAAGGACAAAGGAGTCCCAATTTACAACATCTAGTCACTCTAGGTGTTAAAGAGGTTGCCAGTGTGTGACAAAGTAGAGTTAGTAGAACGGTACATTTTGTCCTTTTTGTAATTTTTAAAATTACTCTTGTTATACCTGTGCTGTTCACTGGACTGCTGTGTACATAGTGGACAACAGTCCTTACTTGAAACATCTGGTCTATCTAGATGTTTAGAAGTGCCCAACATATATTAAATGTAGAGGTAGTAAATATCACTTTGTAAATATCTTTTTTGCTAAAATTCTTTTAGGAGTGGAATTATAGGAGCCCCCTGAGCAGTACTGTCTGTACTTGCTGAGTGGCTTGGAGGAGGTGCTGGGAGGCAGCAACAAAGGTCATGTAGCAGTTTCTGACTGTCGCCTTTCTTAGGTGTGTGCAGTTTATTCACTGCACTGAACATATGCTGGGAAACCAACGTGCTTATTGGAAACATCTAATCTTTAGTCTTTGAAGTACATAATAGACTTTGGTGTGGTAATGCATGCCTTAACTTCTAGGCTGAGGCAGGTGGATCTCTGGGTTCCAGGCCAGCCAGGGCTATCTAGGCTTTGTCTCTAAATAGTAAGGAAATGTGCATAACAGACTGGTAGGGTGGCTCAGCCTGCAAAGGTGCTTGCCACCAACTGGGACCTGAGTTTGATCTCCAGGATCCACATGCTAGAAGGAGAAAACGGATTCTGTCATCTTTTAGCCTCCACACAAATGCAATGGCTCTCACTAATTCATATACGTAAAAAATGCACAGCATGGTAAAAATAGAGGTTGACACCACCTTCAAGGACTGTTTTGTGTCTCATACAGATAGTTACACTGGGGAAATGGAATTGTTAAACTTGGTCTTTAAGCAGATGCTGTTACCAGGTGGTGGAGGTGAGCTGGGGGGAAGGAATAGAGCTCAGAAAAAGGCACTGTACCTGCTGGCGCAGGTTGTCTAGCCATTGTTTAGGTGTGCATTTAGTTACTAGTGCCAGGTATTAGAGGATAAGTCCCAGCGCCCAAAGGATGTCAGAAGTATCAAAACACTCTGTCCTGCTAGCCTTTTGGGAGGGCTGTCCTCTTGCCTTGGCCTTTGTTAATCCTCTCCCTAGCATCTGCACACTGAGAGTAGTGTAGAGAAGAGGATGGGTGAGGGAAGGGCTTTTGCTAGAGCCCCCACATCCAGAGGACAGTTTATAACTGTATCCAGAGGGTCATATGTGCATTTCTGGTAAAATACTCATGTTTATAAATGTTCTAAAGGAGAGCATATGGTTAAAAGGATAGTTGATATGGTAGAATTGACAGAAAAGGTTCCTTTTGAACATAAAATTGTTAAGCCATGTCTGGACTGTGTGAGTTAATTCATGTTGCTAGGCTGACTGTGGAGGGGCAGAGAGCAGCTCCAGAGGCAAGATCTGCAGCCCTGTGTTGAGACTTACATCTTAGCTGGGCTGTGGTGGCACATGCCTTTAATCCCAGCAGAGGCAAAGGAAGGCAGAATGATGTGAGTTCAAGGCCAGCCTGGTCTACAAAGCGAGTTCCAGGACAGCCAAGGCTACACAGAGAAACCCTGTCTCGAAAAACCAAAAAAAGAAAGACTGACTGGCATCCCAAGAGCCCCTGCCACAGGCACATCTTCCAGATACTCCATAGGAATACACTTATTGAATGGGAACACCCCTTCTTCCTCATATGTTAGTATACAGATCTGATGATAAATTTAAGAATGCTGTTGCTTTGTGTTTCCTTGTAAGCTGAGCACTGAGAGAACGCAGAATTTAAATTGTAACTTTGCCAATACGTCTATCTAGAGGCCTGCTGCCATTTTTGTCTTCTATGAAATTTTTGTCAAGGAAGACAGGATTGCAATTTTGTCTGACAGATTAAGATGGTATGGTGTATTCTTGGGAATCAAAATGCTCATGTAGTGTGGAGTTTTTAGTTGGCGAATATTCATGATGTGGGGGAAAGCATGACACATGCTATATAATCTCAATTACCCAAGTGTATGTACAAGTCGCAGAATCTAGAACACACTAGCTGAGCTACTTGTAACAGGGTGACTTAGTTCTTGGATTCTTGTGTTTTGTTTCCTGTAATGCACGTATTAAAAAATAAAAAATTCTTTAAAAGCTTAAAAAATAAAATTACCAAATTTTATATTATAATATAAAATGCCCAATTACCCCCAAAGTGAGGCACACATGGGATTCTTTCAGAACTCCCAAAAGGAGGCCTAATTTCCTTTTCATGCCCACCATACAAGCTGTCAATCTCACAGCAGGAATAACACAACTGAAAGAAATGATTACCACTGATCCCTAGATAACATTTACTCATAATTAGCATTCTACTATAAAAGCACAACAAACTATTCTAAACAACTCACATTTATGATTTTTTATGACTAGTCATATTATCCTCACTAACATGGATTTCCTCTTAACTAGTCAAGGGAATCTTATGCTGTAACAAGTAATTGCCTATATGCTAGGAGGCAAACAAAACCACTAATCATTTCATTTCTGAAAACTGCTAGTAATAAACTACGTACTGTCCAGTTTCAAATGCTGCCACATTCCCACTGTCTTCTGAGCAGGCTCACCATCTCATCCTGCCGCATACGGAACAGAAGAAACTAACGATATTCTTAGTACAGGCCATGTTCTCTAAACAAAACCTTGGTGGTGTTGAAAGCCTGTCTATGATTGATTCAGGTCCAGCAGTCTGACCATGCTTGTCCTTGGCAAAAAGCGAATAACTAAGAAACAGCCCCTAAACCGAGAACCTGCCCTGGTCCTCCCAGTTGGCCCTTGCCAAGCAAAGTCAACAGAATGTTAACATCAGATAAAGCCATGGTCTGGGACCATGAAATAAAAAGACTATGGTACAACCAGATCTGAATGCAGACAAAATACAATGTTTAAACCATAGACATGACAGAACTTGCCACTATCCTCACTAAAATGAACTGCTGCTCCTTTATTTTTGCTTTCATATTTCTCCCTTACAGCAGTTATTACTAACATGCCTTATTATAGAAATACTTGCTTGCTGAATGGAGACAGGAGGATTCCTTCAGCTCATCAGCCTGCCAGCCTAACAGAATCAATAAGCTCTAGGTTCAATAAGAAACCCTGTCTCAAAAGCTAAGGTCTGGAGAGCTGGTTCAGTAGGTAAAGTGCTTTCTGTGCAAACCTGAAGACCTGTTTGGATTCTCTGCCCCAAAGGCAAAGCCAGGCATGGTAACACATGCATATAACTCTAGCACTAGGGAACAGAGACAGGAGGATCCCTGAGGCTTACTGACCAGCCACACTAGACAAAGTTGTCAGCTTCAGTTCAAGCGAGAGTGCCTGCGTCAGAGATTAAGGTGTCAAAGCAATTGAAGAAGATATCCTCACCTTAGCTGCTGGCCTCCATACACATCTGTGTGGGTGAGCATACCCATGCACCTGTGCATACCACATATACATACATGCATGTGTGTGCTGGAACACAGATACACAGACACACACACAGACACACAGACACACACACACACACACACAAATGTATAACATGGATTGTGATCTAGGAAGACATCTGATGCCAACCTCTGACCTTCATATACACATGTGCACACGTGCACATCCATGCATACATACAAAAACATAAAGTGCTGTTATACACAAGGAGGGAGGTAGAAGAGGGGGGCATGCTTTGAGACCCTGCTTCTTGAAAGCATCCAATCTAGAGCAAAGCTTCCATAGGCCTTCCTCACTATTACATTAGGACAAATCCTATGACAGTCCTAACACCATTGAATAGGTATAATCTACTTCTCTCTTGTTGCAATGAATAACACATATATCATTTCACTTTTATTGCTCTCATCTTACAGATAATAAAATGAGGCCCCAAATTTAAATAACTTCTTCAAACTATTCAGCAAATAAAGTAAGAAACTCATGCAATAATATAAGATTTTCTCTTTGTACTGGCAACACTGCCCTTAAAACGGCACATAAGTATGCCAGGCAGTGGTGGCACATGCCTTTAATCCCAGCCCTCAGGAGGCAGAGACAGGCAGATCTCTTTGAGTTTAAGGTTAGCCTGGTCTACAGAGAGAGTCTAGGACAGCCAGGGCTACACAGAAAAACCCTGTCTTGAAAAACCAACCAACCAAAAACACATAAGTAGAAATTCTACTATGTTCCTGGCAGTTCTTTGAAAGAAAATTCCACTTAATGACAAGTTACCTCTTAAGCTCTTATTACACATTCCTGGCCTTGCCAGGAGCTGGAAAGACGGCTTGGTGGTTAAGAGTACATATGGCTCTTCCAGGACTCAAGTTCAGGTCCCAGCATTCACATCAGGTGGCTCACCACTTCCTGTAACTCCTATTCTTGAGGATTATCACACCCTTCTTTCTTCTGTGGGCACCTGAGCTATTCCATATGCACCCACATGTTTTCTTTAACTAAATAATAAAAATATTTTTAAAAGACCATCCTTAGCAATTTTAAATGCTCAAATTTGTCTCAATCACAGTAGTAGGTCATTAAATTGTGCCTGTATGTACATCCAAGATATGAAACCAGCTGAGGTATTCATATGCCAAAAACATGGTATATATACACAATGGAATTATATTCAGTAGTGGGAAAATGAAATTACAACATCTGAAGGAACTGTAGGCTACTTCAGAACATATTAAATAAAATAAGTCAGTGTAAAAACACAAATGTTGCATATTTTCTCCATATGCAGAATTAAGGTTTGAATATATAATACTGATATAGTCTGCATTTTTTAAAAAAAGTACCTCCTGCCTGGTGGTGGTGGCACACACCTTTAATCCCAGCACTCGAGAGGCAGAGGCAGGCGATCGCTGTGAGTTCGAGGCCAGCCTGGACTACAAAGTGAGACTAGGAGAGCCAAGGCTACACAGAGAAACCCTGTCTCAAAAAACCAAAAAAAAAAAAAAAAAAGTACCTCCTTCCACCTTTTCCAAATATATATATGTATATATGTATTCAGGACATAGAAACTGAAAGAGAACTATAAGAGGGGAGAAAGAGAACTAAATGGAGGAAGAGGAAAAAAACAAAAGAGGGTAATGGAATGTATATGACATTAAGAGGTGAAGGGGAGGGCCTTGAGAATGGACAGGGATGAGCAATGGGAGAGGATAGGTAGGGAGGGCAGCGGGGACAAGTAAGAATAAAACAATAATATTTATTAGAAAGATGTCACAATGAAACCTATTTTTGTATGCTAACCAGTAAGTATACAAAAGGAAAGTGGTGTGTATGTGTATGTATTCGTGCGTGTGTGCATGTGTGTGTGTATCCGTGCATGTGTGTGTGTGTGTATTCGTGCATGTGTGCATGTGCGTGTATTCGTGCATGCGTGCATGTGCGTGTATTCATGCGTGCGTGCATGTGTGCGTGTGTGTGTGTATTCGTGGTTACGTGCATGCGTGTGTGTGTGTGTGTGCGCGTGCGCACACTTACATGCATTCACATGTGTATTATGGTTTCTGATGCACTGTGATATGTGGCCTGATTTCTTCTGGGGTTTCACCCTGTTAATAAACTCATTGTGACTGTATTTGCACAGTACAAAAACAGGGAGAGCTCTCTCTCTTTTTCAGGTCTCTTTGAGGCTCATGCTGATAGAGGTTAGGAGCTCTGCAGCCGTGGTGAGGCTGCTGCTAGCTCAGCACAGGACTTTCCAGGGAGACTGAAGGGAGGGGCCAGCGCTCCTGCTGCAGAATGTCTAGTAAGTGCTGATGGAGAACAATTACAGCTAGTCTTGCAACAAGGATGGAGTGAGTCCTCACTGCTGTCAGCCTCTTGCCCACTTTGTGAGAGACACAAGAGTGGGGGGGGGGGGGGGGAGGGCGGACCCACCCTTAGGAAGCAGTGGAAGACATGACTTCTGCTCTAAGGAACTGACTGTAGACTCCCTGCAATGGGTATCATTTTCTCTTCTGCCTTTCCCAACTGGGAACAAGCATAGCAATACTGAAGAAAGCTCTTGGTGAGAGGGAGGGGGCATGTGCTGGCTGATGTAGGCATGAAGCCTGGCTGTGTCAGGATTCACTGACCTAGGATAACTACAGTGCACAAAAGCTCCCATGGTTGGGGAGGAACACAGAAAGAGAACAAAGTGTGTTCAGCAGAGCCTTAGGGGCAGCAATCTAATATGTGCATTAGGAGGATGGGGAGGTGGTGCCTAGAGGCTGCATTCATTAAATCCACTTCATTTTGATCCTTCTTTAGTTTGGATTGGCTAGGTAAGCAGGTGACGAATCACATTAGAAGGGAAGTGAAACTGCCCCAGCCACCCATGCTTCCAGGTGTTAGGAGAGAGGCTAGGGTCTGGAGTCTGGAAGGGGAGCCACTGGATCAAATTATTTCAGATACAAGGGATACTTCTTAGGACTCAGGTGACACAGTGCTGCCATGGACTCCCTATGAGCACAATCAGGACCTTCCCATAAAGGCCAGGGGTTGTACTAGGTAGTTCTAACGTGGAGAGGTTATAGGGATCCTCTCCTCAGAAGACCATAGACGAGGACAGTTCCTTGGCGTGGCTTTTTTTTTTTTTTTTATTAAACAATCAGAGAGCACCATAGACAGAGGAGAGGCATGGGATAGGTAGGATGGTCCACATGTTCCAGAGCTTTTACCCTCCAGACTTCACTCACAGTTTCCAGTGCAGGGCTGACGTTGTCCATCTGGACTACTAGTCTGTTGTTCCTCTCACAGCCACCAAATACAGCCACCATTCTGGTTTCTGCTCCTTCCAGTGGAAAGCTCCAACCTTGACAAAGACACAATTCTTCATTGTCCAGCTCCAGCAGTCCCAACTATGTAGTTTGTATTATTTTTAAGTACTTTTCTTTAGTATTCATAATGCATACAAATGTGTTTTCATCCGCCAACCCCAAATTCCATCCCCTCTAACTCCTCTCCTATCCCTTCTACCACTTTTCCCTCCCACCTGCAGTCACTTAAATAAAAATGTAATAGCCACTGAATTCAGGTAGTGCTGCTGTATGTAGGGCTCGCATCCCTATGGATACATGGATCTTCCTCAGCAGACATCCAGTTGTCAGTAGCTTCTCAGCTAGGGGTGGGGCCTCATGAGACCCTCCTCCATCCATGCTGGGATTTTGGCTGGCTTCATCTTGTGAATTAGTTTACATTTTAAAATAGGAACCTAGGTTGGACATGTTGATACTTGCCTTTAGTCCCAGCACTTGGGAGACAGAGAAAGGTAGATCTCTGTGAGTTCAAGGCCAGCCTGGTCTACATAGACCATTCCAGTAGAGTTACGTAATGAGATCTTGTCTCAAAGAAGGGGAGAAAAAAAACTCTCTCCACCTGCCCTCCAAACAAGATAATGAATGGGAAAGAAGTTATCCATTAAAAACCAATGAAAACATTGCCAAAGCACTGATAAATTTTATTAGGGCCATCACTGGAGGGAGAAAACATTCCCAAAGGTTTGGAGAATGACATTTCCACTGAATAGTGAAAGGTTGGACGCCCTTGCAAAGTGCAGTTGGCTTGTCTTCAGAATGTGAGTAGAGGTACTTCAATCCCGTGCAGCCCGCAGAGTGGCTGTATGTCCCGGTTACCTTGAACTGTCAACTTGGCACAGCCTAGAGTCACACCTGAGAAGGTGGTCTCAATCCATGTATTTCCCAGATCAGACTGGCTTGTGGGCACGGTTATGGCGGACAGTATTGATTGATGATCAATTGATATAGGAAGACCCAGCCTAATGTGGGCCAAAGGATTTTGGGCTGTATATCCCCCAGTAAAACAAAATCACAGCCCAGACAGGAAGCCATTGAAGAGAACTCTTAAAAATTGTGATAAGGATGCTGAAGCGTAGCTCTCCAAAACTGATGGCTTCTGGCAGGGGTGTGGGTGGCGAAGGGCAGTTTTCTTTAAAGGGATGACCACTGGGACTTGGACTATGCTCCAGTGAGTATATGGGCAACACAAATTGGACTTGGTTTTCTTCTTCTTTTGGTGGTGGGTGGGTCACAAGCAGGGTGGAGCTGGGAAGACTGGGAAGTGAATGTGATCTGTATGTTGGAAAAAGCTAACTAAGGTGGGTGTGTGAGGAAGCCATCATGCAGCATTCCTCCAAGGTCTCTGCCTTGCTTTCCTGGCTCTGAGTGCCCTAGCTAAAGGAACACTGCTGTGTGGAATAGCCTTCAAGTTCATGCTGGGATTCCTGTTCTGATTTCCCTCAGTGACAGATTATGACCAAGGTGTAAACAAAACAAAACAAAACATAACAAAAAATCCCAAAACTTTCCACTCCTAAGTTGTTTTCTGCTCAGAGTGTTTGTCACCACAACAGAGTTGAAACTAGAATGGTATGCCTCCTCCAAATTTTTTCTCACCAGTTGGCAGAATTCAGGGTGCACAGTAAAGAACCTCAAAGATATCAAACATGTCCAAGCAATACTATTGGAAGAGCCTGGGCCCAGAATGACTGTGTAGATTAAAGCCCAGCACATTACCCCATCTATTTCCTCTCTAAGCAGCACTGGACTGTGACTAGGCTGTGAAATCTATTGTTTTTAAAATTATCTGTATTAACTGTAGGCCCAGCTAGCAAGCAATCAAGACATAGACACTTGTTATACTTTAAAATAGCCTTGGTTAACCTGGGGCAGGGCAGATATCTATCCCCTAAACTACTTTCCATAGTAGGGCAGGCATGGAATCCCTGTCTCAGTCTCACATCATTTGTTTCTAATAACTTCTATCAAGCTACCTCCCATCCATAAGCCCAAATACTTGTTAATGTTTTTTATCTGGGCTGGATTTTCCATCCATGCCGCTAGCCATGTGCTTTTCCTCTAGCTAACCCATGGTGGCTTTTCTCTTTTTACTTTAGGTCTCTCTCCTTACTCCTGGTGGAGGTCTTCTTCCCAGAATTCCTCTCTCTCAGCCCTACCTATCTCCTCTGCCCTGCTCAGGTGGGATGACTTTTTATTAAGCAAAAGGTGGGTCAGAGACAACAAGCAGTAATTAGCACTAAAATACATCAGGCTATCCCCCAACAGAAATCACTACAGACTGTACTAAACCACTAAATGGGTGTTACTTGTTACAATATTTATCCTGTTCTACTGTGACCAATGCAATCAAGACTTTTTTTCTGTAGCTTCTCCTGGGAGAAAAGCTTTTGAAGTGTTTATGTACTCTGAGGAATGGCAGTGTAGCATAGTGAGTGCCAGATTTCAAGTCAGACAGAACTATATTCAAATCCCAATGCACAGCAACTGTGTAATATTGGGTGATTTACTGAGTTTGTGTTGTCCTATTTCAAAGTGGAAATGTTAATGTCCAACTCACAGAGCTGGTGGAAAGACTGAATGAGATCGTATGCACAAAGTGCCCAGCACATAGCAGATGCTCACTTGAAGAGCAACAATTATCATTACTGGGAAGCCCTGATACACTATGTGAGGCTCAATAATACCAAGGTCTCATAAAAAGAAATAGTAGTTTCTGTAGTTCCTTCCCAAACCCTGGTAACAAAGTGATTGGCTTGGCATACACTTGTCCCAATTACCACCTTCCCAGCTTCCCCCTGGTTAGTGTCTTTTAAGCAGTATCTTTCTTTACCTCATCCTAGTTGATGCTCAGTGTTTCATCCTCCTCATGGTCCAACCAATACAAAAGATACAAGTGAAGCTACACTCTACTGAGTCAGTCCCTGCCTCCTTAGAAGGCTCTGTGGGGGTAAATCTGGTCTCTCTCTAGACTTAGGCTGTCAGCTCCATGTCCTCTGAGATGACTCCTATGGGTGGAATAGGCCAGGGCTCTATTGCTCCCTCTCTACCCTCAGTGTTCAATTTCATGCTGTCATCATTGCTCAGAGATCAGCTGTGGACTGTTTACGTGTCAGCCAACACAATGCTACTGAACGTTCTGAAAGGCATCCCCAAGCACTCTGCAAAGAGCAGAAATTATAAGTACTGCAGGCTCAGAGCTTGAGGGCAATTCTGGTGGCAAGGGAATGATCAATCGAGGGTGCTACATGGCCAATGTGGACAGTGGTACAAAAGATTGAATCCATACTTGCCTATCCATTCCTGAAAGAGAGTAAAATAAATATTTATTTTCTTGTCTCTTAAGAATTTTTATTTAAGCTTTATGTTTTAAAACGTAACTTATTAAATCATCCCTATCCCCTATTACACCTCCCATCCTCCTATCAGTCTTTTCTCTTAACTTCCTGTGCTCTTTTTAAAGAACACATAGTGTTGCCAGTATGTGGGTGGGTAACTGGCCATCTATGGGAGCATGCCATTTGCTGTGCTGCTGAGGATCCAACCTAAGGTGTCTTGCATACTAGGCAAGTGCTGCACCACTGCACTATAACTACAGCCATAAACATGTTTTGTGCAACCCGTCTAGTTCTAGTCCCCAATACTTTCCCAATTTCTCCCCACCCAACACACACACACACACACACACACACACACACACACACACACACACACACACAAAAGGTCAGCTATTTTTAATTCTCAGTTTCTCAAAGTTGGCCTGGATCTCTTATCTGTTTTTCCTCTTCTCTCTATATTGGTGTTAGCATTGATTTGAGGCTTTTGCATTCCCGTAGGCTCTGGGCTGGTAAACCTCTTGAGTAAGGCAACTACTTTGTTTGAACCACACTGGTAGCTAGTGTTGTAGAGCTTGTTCTTACTGAGGAAAGAGACAGCTTCTCACTTCCTGCAGGCAATGACCACCTCCCCACCTTAAACCACTCCCCCTGCTTTTTCCTGCAAGTCTTACAGACCCTTCCACAATTGAGACTATTATGTGCTCTGTGCAGAGAAGTTCCTCAAACAATGACAGTATTGGCACTGGCCCAGAAAACACTTCTTAGAGATCCCCACAGCTTCGATGCTGATCATACTGGGTTGCAGCTGAGGTTCTGTCTGATGCACAGACAGAAATCTTTCAGAGTTGTCATGGTCCTTCATCTGGGCAGGAATGTGTCTAATGGGAGCTCTTAGAGCTTGGAATTTAGAAACAAATTCTCCTGAGCCTCGCCCTTAAAGGCAGACTCAAATTACTTAAATCCAAGGAAAGTTATATAAGTATTGTTATATTTCCTAATTTAAAGGCAGAGGTAACTGAAGCTGTAAGAGATTATATAGCCAGGAGGCCATAAAACATTGTTCACTTAACTATTCTGCCTCTAAAGCCTACATCCCTTACTACTAGGTCCATCACCGGACTAAAATGCCCCTCCTGGGCCCTCTACCTTTTGAGTTAGTCCTAGTCCTTTACTCAGGCATGTATCCCACTTCCCAGAGGCATCATCCACTTCAGAGAGAGCCCTACATTTCACCCTGGTAGGGTTCTGTAACAGTGTGGCCTTAGGGGCACAGGGAAACCCCAATCAGGAATGTGAGAAGGACCAGGAAATAAAAGAAGGGAAGGAAGCAAAATCAAGTATCTGGAGAAAGAAGCAGTTAGCAAGGTAACTGGAAAGCAGAAAGAAACCTCATCTCGCCCCAGGCCATCAGCAGTTGACCCTACTTTCCCCACATGCAAGTACATGCACATTGTCACGTGTGCATGCTGCTGTGCTCAATTATTCCAGCAGAAGAGCTACCAGAGAAGAGAGTGCTTGTTAGCAGAGGAACATCGTGCCAGATGAGCCCTCCAGCTCTGCTTCTGAAAGAAGCTAGAGCGTTGGGGGCTGGGTGACCTGCAGAACTCTTGGAGCTCAGAAAACACCTCCGGTGAGGGCAGATGCTGAGAAAACCATCAGCTGCTCAGCAGGACTGGCTCATTCGAGACACTATGTGTAGAACTTCAAAGGGCACCCGGTACACATCTATTACGGTACCCTAAGTCGGGCTCCATAGGTATACCCAGAAGAAGTCCTAATCCGTCTTGACTCTGTTTATCCTGTTCAGTCCCCATCAGTTCTGCAAGCTTTCATTCCACTGTGTAAATGCTCACACTTTAGTGATCCCCCAGTTCTTGCAGAATAAGATAGCTTAACAGTAAACCATCCCCACGTCCCTCTTTCAATCGCACACCATTTTGTATTTGGAATCTGTATGTCACATACTATTAGCCATCTTTGCAATTGACACTCTTTTTGAAGCTCTTACTTCCACAGGCACATTGTTTTGCATGTTTAGTTTCCGCATCTGAGAAATGAAGATGACACTGTTCCAGCTCCTCAAAGGTTTTGAGAAGGTGACAAGAAACAATTCTCAAGGTTCTGGTCAAGTACACAGGATGCTACAACGTTCAAGGACTTGCTTGTTTCACCACCAGCTAGTAAGCTTCTTATCTGCCTTATAAAATAGGTCCCTTCTTAATGCCAAGCAGAGTACCACGTACACAGCACATTTGCCATAGAGTCAGGTTGTATGATGTAAAGATTTAACTAGGAGCACAGCATTATAGGATATTCATGATTGTCGAGCTTCTATTTTACAACCCAAGCCTTGGACTACATCTTTCACCTCTTCCTAAGAACAGCATCAGGTGACAGTAAATGAAGGCAATGGCACTCATTTTTATTTAGGGAGCATAGAGGAGTGCAATTGCATTATGATATAAGATTGAGCCAAAGCACAGCTTTTCTCTCTGATTAACAACAAGGAGGTGAATATGGGTAATTACTAAGATCAAGACTGGTAGCAGAGGTTAATAGAAGAGCCTGTTTAGTCTTTCCTTGTTTGTTGCAAACCATTTGAGGCTCAGTCATTATAAGCATACCAAAGAAAAGTTGAATAGGACCAATTCTCTGCAGCATCAGATAGCCTGTTCAAAACAAGGAAACTGATCAAAGAGCCACAGAACTGCATGGTGCCCTTGAACCCACTTTCTTCTTTTTATGCTGAGGCCCAGAAACCTACAGTGATTCATCAAACACCACCAAACAGTGAAGGGCAATGCCATCACTGAAACTTAGGCAACCAGATCTGGGGCCAGTGTTCATTTCACTACCTCTTTCCAACCCAAAGGAAAAACTCTTCTTCCATACTCCTAGCCAACTTTGACATTACTATAAGCCTCAGGCTTGGGAGAACAAAGGTTCTTTCTCTTTACTTTATGGCAGAGGAAACTGAGGCCCAGGAAGAATTTTATCTCACTAGCCACACATGTTTGTAGCACAGCTTCTAACATGGCAACACTGTAGCTGGAGTCAGGAAACCTGGGTTTGAATCATAGCTCTGCAGTCCTATCATGGTTATAGCCACATTGTAGCTACGCTGCTCCTACCCAATGGGTATTTCTTGCCCTCTGTATTCTGCTATCCTCAGTGCCTCACTCCAGGAAGAACCAAACAGGAGGAGGAGGAAGAGGGGAAGTTGATAACAAAAGCTGAACTTTGCATCATACAACTAGCAGCTAGCCCCCTTCCCTCCCTCCCTTAATCTACCAAGGACATTGGACAAAAGAGTATCCAAAGTGGACTGGCACTCCCTGTGCCATTTGTGTTCCTGGGCAGGCAGCCTACAAAATATTTACAAAAATTTAAAAATCAGCAAATCCCAATCGTCTGACCTTGGAGGCAAAGACAGACAGAAAGACAACAGATGTAGAGCCAGGAGGACTGAGGGCCCCACAGCTTGGGTGTGGGGGGGAGGAAGTAGAGAGAAAAGCAAAGTCAAGGAGACCCATGTACATAAATATGAATGCTTACCACACAATCAAGTCTGTTTTCCTGCAGAAAGACAGATGACCAGCTCTGCAGAGTGGTAGGGCTAGGACTCTCAGTTCTTTTAGTACCACTAAAATCAAGGTCAATGTCAAGTCCTTACACTGGTTCAGTGAGAATCCTAACCAGAGAACTTGACTCAGAAGAAATGAAATGAAAAATGAGAGGCAACTGCTCTTTCTAGAAGTGTTTCCCTTTTATGCCCTCACGTATACTTATCTGCTCTTTCCCGGTCTATATTGTTTTCCAGGTTTGTAGGAAATTGGCTTAGGTTTTGTCTTGGGACTAGTACAACAGCCTGTTAGTCTCCAGATTTAAAACAGAGCCGGGCAAGTCTGGAAATGTGCACCACTACCTAGTTACCCCCTTCGCCATGAATCAGGAGGTCATAAGCTGGTCTTGCTTAAGCTATGCCTTTGGAATGAGGGCTCTTCCCATCACTTCTCTTCTCTTTTCTGCCAACAAGTCGCTAAGGGCTTCTACCTCCAGAATGTCTTCTGGCTCATCCA
The DNA here is from genome assembly GCF_903995435.1 of Acomys russatus. Lineage (NCBI taxonomy): Eukaryota > Metazoa > Chordata > Mammalia > Rodentia > Muridae > Acomys > Acomys russatus. The sequence continues at coordinate 78,857,244 of NC_067169.1, read as the reverse complement.
GACTTGCTTAAATCTGACGGACTCTCAGCAATGGAGATTGAGGTAAATGAGGCAGTCCTTCTTGAGACCCTTCAGTTTGGGTTCATTTTCTGTGACCCTGTATAAGGTAGTTCCCTTAAATGAGATGCCAAGTTTCTTAGCTGCAAGATTCATGAGATAAATATGTATCTCCCAGGGAAATCTTCAGGCATATATGGCACTGGCTCTTAGAAGAACAGGTACAGTTCCTCCCTTTCCTTGAGCAAATGAAGATGCTGCTCTCACTGAAAGATGATTGTCAGACAGACAGCCCTTCTGGTTAGGCTTCTTGACTCAAGTTCTCAGTACAAAGGTGGAAAGACTGGGAACATGAGAAGCCAAATCCCACATTCTAATGAGACACATACAGAATGTGGAGGGTCCTTAAAGGTCTTAGCTAAGGTACCTTGTTTCATTTTAGACGCTCTTCAACAGAGACACTTCCTCCAGGGAGACCAACAGAATCCAAAAATATGTGCAGATACATGGGTTATTTAGCCTGAATGTGTCCTTCCTAAACACATGTGTTAGAAATTTAAATGCCTAAGGAAAAAAATGTTTGAAGGTGGATAAATACTACCATTAAAAAAAAAAAAAAAAGATTGTTGGGGTGAACTCAGTATTTCTTATCCTTCTACTTTCTTCTATGTGAAGAAATAATTGTTTTCTGTTGTGGAGGATGCAACAGCAAGGGGAGACCATCTGTACCTTAAGTTGAATTTCCTAGTTTGAAAACAGTAAGACATTTTTCTGTGTTTTTTTCCCAGTCTGTAGTATCCTGTTACAGCAGCACAAACTACACTAAGCTATCAGGTGTTTGGCTTCATGGCCTGTCCCTAGGACTCCCTGTTCACTACCACTTCCTGATGTAAGAAGAAAGAGGTATAGGAGAAGAGAGCAAACACTTGCTGAGTAAATGCTTGTAAATAGATACTGCTCTGAATATTTTCTATACTGTATCTTTGCTTTTCCTCCTTTGCTCCTTTCTTTCCTCCCTTTTTCCTCGATTGGAGCTGCTCACCAGGGGCAAAGGTTTGCCATTATTGAAATTCTGGTCGAGTCACACTATCACTATTAGTTCATTGATAGCTCATTTCATTTAAGTTTATTTCTAGTTATTCTTCAATTAAGTTCATTCCATTTACTTCCCTCTTTATCATTGTTCCAATGTCCACTGATTTTCCTGGGGGATACTCTTGTCTATCTAGATTACATAAATAGTATTATTCTGTATATCACTTGCTGTTTGTTTCATGCAACACAATAACTATTGAGCAAGTTCCACTGATATCTATGAATTTAATGTGCTTGTTTGAACTACAGCCCATGTTTTATATATGTCAAATTTTATTCATCTAGTCTCTTGTTTTTGGATATTTAAGCCGATTCCAATATACCTTATTACAATATTACAAAAAACACATTTTCATGCAAGTCACTGAGTGTAATTTGAATGTGCTTCTTAGTGTGTATAATCAGAAACAGAATTGCTCTGTCAAGGATTAGATAAACACTCAAATTCCACCGGGCATGGTGGCACACACCTTTATTCCAGCACTCTGGGAAGACAGAGGCAGGTGGATCTCTGTGAGTTCAAGGCCAGCCTGGTCTATAAAACAAATCCAAGAGAGCCAGGGCTACCTAGAGAAACCCTGTCTAAAAAAAAAAAAAAAAAAGAATAAATAAAACCTTCAAATCCCCCTAAATTTCACTCCAAAATGATTGTATGTATTCGCACAATCCTTAGCAGTATGTGAGGATCCTGATCCTCCCATTTTGTTGTCAACATTGTAAATATTTCACCAGTCTGATGTGTATGAAATAATAATCTCCCTGATTATGAGATTCAGTGGCTTCTTCTGTTTATTTGGACTTCCCCCCTTTTTAGGTTGTCTGTTTGTACATTTGCTGCTTTTTCTATCTGGCTTCCTTTTTCTTGCTCATTTATTTCCTTAGTGGAACAGAGATCTTTATTTTTGATGGGCTGCAGCTAAAAAAAAAAAAATCATCCACTTTTCCCTTATGGGTTGTGCTTTCTACACTTTAAGAAAATTTCTGAACCTTAACATAGTAAAGAAATCCCTCTTACATTTTCTACTAATAATTCTACAATTTTGCCTTTCATGTTAAAGTCTTCAATATTTCTAGAGTTTATTTTACATCTAGCAAGTGATACGTATTTAGCCATATTTTATCTATGGAACAAGCAATTTTTCCTAATATCACATATTATATGCACCACAGGCCTTCACTGTGTCTCTCAGACCAGAATCAGGAGGTTAACACACACTCTCTGAGCTCCTATGATATTTAGATCCTTCAAGAGTGATTCTGGTAGATTTTATGATCAGAACCTGCCTTTAGGAAACAGGCCATCTATTAGGGATAATAAAGATGGACACAAGAAAAAGATTTGAGAGTATATCGTCACAAATTCACACATAGGTGAGAATAAGAAAGCAATTTGGAGAATCTACATTTGGAGACTTAAAAAGAAATGCTTATTTCTATAATGGGATGGATAAAAGGGCTTGAAATCTTTTACTCTACTATATTCATCCAGTCCAGGTAGCATTATGCAATTAGCATAGAGTGCAAGAGAGAATAGACACTGAAACTCCTACACATGCCATGATCTGCCTTTTCTGGTGTGCCCAGGATTTCCTTCTCTTCATACTGCTCCTCTTTCAGCCCCAGGGTACCAATTAAGAAGGAAGCGAGGTCAGTTTGCACTGCAGTCCAGTCCACAAAATCTTCCTGAGTCAGCTGTCTCCTTTTTTTCAGAAACATGGATTGAATCGAAGGGACTTATTTATAAAATAATAATAGGGATAACAATAATTATTACATAATGTGTGCACGGTCCTTCCAGAAACCACAGTTTCTCTACAAATGTGTTCTATCCTGGTCAGCAGTGGGAGAGAAGATTGTTAATTGAGGAAATTTGTGTGGCCTGGATATTTGGACCTGTCAAAACAAAACAAAACCTCGAATCCCTTGGGGTATGAAGACACAGGCCAAAACTTCCAGGACTGAGCTGTCTCCTTTTTTCCTCAGGAGTCCTTTCCCTGTCTCAGGATGCTGCACCATGCCACAAAGGCATAACAACTTGTATTTCAAACTTGGTCCTCCCAAGAGTCTGCATTGCCAAATACATCCCAATTATCCTCAGCAGGGCAGCCTGTATTTGGTATAGCCTGCATCGGGACTGGTTTTGCTCTTAGTAATCTCCTTCTGCTTTAGTGATTAGAGACTCTGGAGGGGTAAGCGGAGGGGAGCAGAAGAGAAGGAGATATGGGGGATAAAGCAAACAGAACTCATCAAAACCAACAAACAAAAAAGCTCAAGCTCCCAGCTTCTTAATCCTCTCAGGGCATACTCTTCTCCATGGCAACCAGTAAGCCTCCAGGCTTCCTCATCTTCCACCCAGTTGACAGTGATGAACAGGGGCTGGCTGCTTTGCTTTGCTTGGGCTTGGTAAAATTATGCCGGTTCTGAGGTGATATGAAAGCTGAAGGGGGGAAACAACAGAGAGAACCAGGGGAAGATTGAGGTAAGGAATTGAAGGCTTTCATTAGGCAGCATCCCTAAGGAATCCTCTTGGGAAGGTGGTGAGGGGGCCTCCAATGCCAACTTGTATTAAGATTCAATAGTCTTGGTGATGAAGATGAACCCTGACCATTTTCTTCCTAAGCCTCCAAAGGAAGATTCTATAGTCTAAAAGAAATGCTGAGCATGTGCACTGACCAGTCAGCCCTTTGCAGCACACAGTCATTTGTTCCTTCCTTGGATAAAAGCAAGAAGAGGAAATAGAGTTTAAAAAAATGAAGAAATGAAGATGTACAATCCTCAGGAAATGGAAATAGAGTAAAAAAAAAAAGAAGGAATGAAGACGTACAATCCTCAGGCTTTGACTTAAAAATAAGACATGTGGCTAATGCTTGTGTAGTGCTTATGGTCCTATACTGAAGAGGAATGGTTAAATTCCTAAGTTTACTAAACTCAATTACTAAACAAAGAAGGCTGGAAAGTATGCAAGGAACACTCAGGGGTAGGGAGCTGAGAGTGCACATTCACAGGTAGTAAAAGGTTACTTGCTCAACTTATCTTAATGAAGTTGATGTCTTCACTTGCAAATGGACACAACACCCTCCTTAAAAATGCACCTTCCTTCCTGTGTCCTTTCCTCAGTGCCTGATATAATTTACATACTCTACTTTTTATCCTGAATAGCTGAATCTCACAATCTGAAAAAAATCACCTCTTCATCCACAACTTCTAGGACTTAATACATGCATAGAATCCTTCTTTCATCCATCAAACACTTGTTGAGACTCATTGGACTCTGTGAAGGCAAATGATTTTGCTCACCATTGTCTTTAGTACTCCTAGGTACACAATATTCAAGCGAATATTTACAAAATTATGTCTATTATGTATATAAAGCAATTTACTGATCACTTTAAACAGCAATATCATGTATACACTGAATCTTTCATTTATTGAGCAATTACTATGTGTCAGTGTACTATATGTACAATTACTATGTACACTCAAATTTAACACTAGGAAAATACTAGAGGTAGAAAATATTAGTTCTATTCCATAGATAATAATAATGAGACTCAGAGATATTAAATATGTTTTCTAAATTCATATGACTAATAAATGGCAGAGCCTGGCACCAAACTCAGGCCCCTTAGACTCTAAAGCTTCCCTCTTCTGCATCCCTGGTGATGGGAATGTGCTGTTGATAATAAATTCATTAATTGACAACTAGCTAATTGTCATGTCAGTTAGCTTGGCACAGACAGTTCATTAGCCACATTCTTTGCTCTGAATTCTAGCAAATCAGTCTGAGTCTGGCCAAAGGGTCTCAGGTGAGTACTCAGAGGTTGTTGCATGTACCTTTCTACCTATACATATCCCAAACACAAGGGTCCAATCTCATTTGTAAACACACACACACACACACACACACACACACACACACAGAGAGAGAGAGAGAGAGAGAGAGAGAGAGAGAGAGAGAGAGAGAGAGAGAGAGAGAGAGAAGGGGAGGAGACTGAGACCATCTATTATGCTAACTGTTACTTGTTTTACAGATAACAACAGTGAGGCTTAGGAAGATTGCACCACTTTCCTAGGGTCACTTGGTTAAGGAGTAGGAAAGCTGGGTTCAAATCCATTCTTTTCTGATTCTAGAACACTAGAACCTAAGCCACTAAACAGGACCTTCTTGGCACTGAAAGCCCTAGAAACCCTGCTTTTGTCATGCTGATATCCCTATGAAGAGACTGACACTTTTTCCAAACAGTGGTGAAGGCCCCAGTGCCCTGTCCTAAGCTGTCAATTGGCGAAATACTCTCCATGCTCTAACAGAATTAGAGCCACATTAGCTTGCAGGAAAAAACAGTTTCTGTCTTAGCTCCAAAGGGGCTGTCTAAGGATGACCTCATAGCTCCTGCCCACCCGGGAGGGGCTTATGCCCAGATACAGTATGAGCAGCAAGGTGCTTCTACGCCATTTGCTTTTCTATCCTGCTGCATAAACAAGAAATCGAGCCTTGGGGGAAGGGCTGTAATATGAATCTTCATGGAAGAGGGAATGAAAAGATCGTAATAGGCATATAGCATCAAGGAAACAGTGCATTCCAGACATAACAGCAGCTGCACATATGAAGTCACAGAGACCGCAACAGCCTGGACATGACCCGCACAAGCTACAGCCAGACAATATCCAGCACACAAGGGAGAAGGCAGGCACGAAGTCCCACCATTAGTTGGAGCTATTGGCATTGGATAGCTGCCAGGAGAGGGCGAGATGGTTTTCCTTATGATGTGACCCCTGCTAGGTTGATCCATATCAGGACAGGCCCCACTCCCAAGAATAGCAGGGAAAGAAGGTAAAAACAAAGAAATAAAGGTGGGAAAGCATGGGAGGGTGGAGAAGGTGGTATGGTAGGAGTTCAAAATACATTGTATGAAACTCTCAAAGAATGAATTAAATAACTGCTTAAGACAAACTTGAATACATGTCCGAACTTCCCTTTTGTCCCGTTCCTCCTCTTAGCAATTTTAATCATTTTGAAAATGCAACGAACTCAGAAAACAGGTTACCTCCCACCTAGAGATGACAGCACTGTTCTTTGGAGATAGACAATGGTCATTAAGAGACTGCTGCTTTACCAGGCAAAAGCCACTGAGTAGTGGAGATTTTAGAGCAGCTTAAATTGGCTTAGTTCCAAAATGGCAAGGAGATTTTGACAAGGATCTCTTAGCTTTCTGCTAGTGACGCCTGTGTAGATGCCTGCTCTTCCCATAAGATGCAGTACTTCTCTCTCGGCTTCTCCCACACTGTCAAAGGAATCTGCACTGGAGTGCTAACATTGCCGGCCTTCCTTTGCTGAATTATTCATTTTTGCTGCCTGGGTATAACCAAATACCTCTCATTAAAAGCCCTGGATAGGGGTGACAAACTCCATCTAGCCCCACAGCTAGGCAGAGGGAAAGCCTAAGAGGAAGGTAAATGGTAGCAGGGCTGGCAGCTGTTGCCTAAGAAAGGAAGGCTGAAAGGCACCTCTGGAAGGTGGCAGCCACAGGGTAGTGATGATGGTGCTGGTAGGTGCTGAGATCCTTCTCCAGTATGTTGGTCCAACTCGTGGACTCACAGTCCCCAATCACAGTCGATATAGCCCTAGGATTTAGGAGACCTCAGTGCCCTGTCTAGATTGGTTGTATCCTATGTGACTGGAGACACAGGACAAGTTCTTATTAGCGTCATTAGAGACACTGGGGTCATGAGACAGAGAGGAGATGAAGAGGGGAGGGACATCTAATTGCTGCCTCTAGCTCTAGCATTAACTGGCCTGAATCCAGGACCATGGCGGGTGGCGGGCCTCACTTTGCCCACGTCCTTTCCTTACACAGGAGACAGCACACACTTTTAGAAAGGGATTCTGATCATGAGCTTGATGTATAGGACATGAGGATCATTGTCTAACTCTGGTTCCCGAATGTGTAATGGCGACAACCCATCCACTCTGCCAAAGCGTCAGTCTCCGCATCTACAAAGGGTGCCAACAGTAGCGCTTACCTCAAAGGGTGCTGAAGACATGTGTAAAGCAGCCATTGCTGGGCCCTGGTGAACACTCAGAAATGCTGGGTGCTCATCAGAGGCCATAGGTCCTTGATCCTTAGAGCTTCACCTTTCAAGGTGCTCTCAGTTGTCTCTGCAGAGGAAACATGACATTTGCTTGCAAGTTGCCTGAGGCAGCCCTTCAGAATATGCGCAACCTTGGGAATGCTGCATGGGACCAGTGCTCCCATTTCTCACCAGACAGCAGACAATAAATACTGAGTGTTCTTTCAGGGGCCGAGAAGGCTGAGCAGGCAGGATAAGAGGTACAGCAAGAAAAATACTGTCTCCTGCCCTCAGTTATTTACCTGGCCAGCAGGAGCTGAGTCTTCCCTTTTTTTCTCTTTCCCAAAATGTTGGTTTTATTGTGAATACAATAGAAGACTGTCTTTAAACACTGGAACCCGTGTAGAAGGGGCCCAGCACCAGCTGCTTTCTACTTGTATTTCTCTTTGGCTCTTTTTCTGATGTTTGTTTCTTTCTTTTTTTTAAAGATTTATTTATTTATTATGTATACAGTGCTCTGCCTGCATGTACACCTGCAGGCCAGAAGAGGGCATCATATCACATTATGGATGGCTGTGAGCCACCACATGGTTGCTGGGAATTGAACTCAGGACTTCTGGATGAGCAGGTAGTGCTCTTAACCTCTGAGCCATCTCTGCAGCTCTATGTTGGTTTCTTTTGTCACCTTTTAAACCACTACACCATTTGTGTGTATGTGTGGTGTATGCTTGTTTGTGTATATGTGGGGTGGGGTGGGGTACAAGTGTGGAAGCCAGAAATGTCCTCTTCTGCTCTCTGTCTTATTTTCTTGAGACAAGGTCTCTCAGTCTCTCACTGAAATTGGAGATTGTATTTGCTATGCTGGCAGCCAGCAAGTTCCAGACATCTCTCTGCCCACACCCTACCCAAGTCCTGGGGATACACAAGTATACAGCCATGCTACCTTTTTTATGTAGGTGCTGTGAATCTGAAGGCAGGTCCTCCTGCTTGTGAAGTAAGCTCTCTAAGACACCTAGACATTTCCCCAGAACCATGAATGGTTTTGTGGACAAATGTTTATGAAATTCATATGCTGAATCCCTTCATCTCACTCAGCATGTTACTTAAAATTGAAGACTTTGGAACGTAATGAATGTGGGGTCCTCACAGTGGGATTAGTGTCATGAGAGGAGGAAGAAAACAGACTTGAGATTCTTAGTCTTTTCCCTGTCCCCTTCACCCATGTTAGGACACACTGGGCAGCAGCCACATTCCAATCTGGGCAAGGTAGTTTTGCAAAGGACTTGCAAAGAGAGCACCTAGGACTGGCCCTATAGAAATACCGTCTTTCAGCATAATTCCACGGGCTGAGACAGACCCCAGTGCTTCTTTGTCAACTCTGTCATTCATGTATTGATTCAGCAATACAGTATTTTTCAGACAATAAGATGCACCTGACCAGAAGATGCACCCATTTTTAGAGCAGTAAAACAAGAAAAACAGTAAAAACAGCAATCGGACCACAAGGCACACCCGAAATCTCCCCCTACTTTGGTGGGGGGGGAGTACGTCTCATGGTCTGAAAAATACAGTACTTAGCTGTCATGCTAGATGCTGCAAGTGCACAGGACTGAGAAAAACAGGCCTGGTCTCCACTCTATGGAGTCTAAGTCTAGTAGGGAAGGGCACCTATGTTCACAGGGGTGTGGGATTACAAATTCTAACAAGTGCAACGAAACAAAGAGACACAGTGTAAGACAAGGTAAGAGACCAGGGAAGTGGACATGTTGTTTAAGCCTCATTCCCATGGAAAAACAAAGCAGCATTCGGACAGGCATGGAGGGAAGGTGAGTATAGATGGAAAACACAGCAGCCTCCACCGTGGGGCCAAGGTGTTTGCACAGCTTTTCTATTGGGGAAATCAAGATCTCTGAAGTCTGGGGGCCCCTTGAGTTTCATTTGTCTAAAAAGCATCCCCCCGTTTGAACGCATGTCATATTTTGTGGAAGTGATCTCATGAGGAACACTTGAGAAAGTACAGATGCCTGGACTGCACTGTGACAGAAACTTTGACTAAGCAGATCACAATGGGGTCCTGAAGTTTTCATTTTTTTCACATCCCAGCTGGTTTCAATATTTGAACTCAGAGAATCACCTGATGTATAATAAACAAGGTGTGGATGGTAGGGTGATGGCAAAAACTAAACTACGAAATCATTGCCCATGTTCGAGTACCACAGTCAAATTGTGAATTTGCTTCATAAGCCTTGTTTAATCTTTGTGTCTACTTGAAATTTATGAGATTTTCCATAGGCGGTGCAACCATCTTGGTTTGGCTAATATCTGCTCAGTTTGATAATAACATTGAAAATTCAAAAATTGCTTCTATGGAAATCCCTTAGTCTTGAACAAACCAAGATGTTTGTTGACCCAAATTTTCTAGGGAAGTGCTCACCTTAATTTATCTTAAAAAGGGAGTGCTCACCTTAATTTATCTTAAAAAGGGAGGTGTTACAAAATGTTCTCAAATCTCCCCATCTGTGAGGTGCTGCTGGCCTGCTAACCATGCCTTCCCATTTATCCGAAAGGATGTACATAAGCTTCTGCCTCGAGATTCCCAGTATGTAATTTGTCCATTGGCTTCCTAGATGCAGAACTTAACAAAAGGGAGCTAGACAACAGGGAGTACGTGTCACAGCATAACAAAAATATTGGTGATGAAAACACCAATATTTCACCAAGGGATAAGTCATGGTGTTAGCAACCAAAGCAGAAAAAAACCATCTGCTGACAGATTCACAAGGTAATAGAATTGAAGCCATATAGCATCACCACAGCAACCATCTGCCAAAGGCCTCCAGCATCTACTCCTTTCTATATGAGACAGCAGGTTGCCAAGAAGAGACTTGATACCCCATGAGCATATACAGGGGGAGGTAATCCCCCTCAGGAACAGTCATAGGGGAGGGGAATAATGGGAAAATGGGAGGGAGGGAAGAATGGGAGGATACAAGGGATGGGATAAACATTGAGATGTAACAAGAATAAATTAATAAAAAAAAAATAAAATTAAAATTAAAAAAAGAGAGATTTCCCTAAACAAGATTATTTCCTACTTTCTTGTTTGTTAACTTTATTTCCCCTCATTTGTACTTAATGTTCAGGAGCAATTTAGTGGCTGTTTAGTTCTACTCCTTCACTATCTTTTGTCAAGCTTTTCTTCTTGTTTCTCTATTTTTCCTTTCCCTGTTATGTCTCCTTTGCTTTTTTTCTCTGTCCTCTCATTTTCAGTCCTCTGTACCCTTAGCAATATTTCTACCTCTCTTCTGCCAGAGCTACAACCGAATCTAGGATCCTTTATCAGCCATAGTACCAATGGCCTAGTAAGCATTGGCTATTTAAATGGTATTCTTTTTAATGCTCACATTCTTGGTTCTGGTATATCCTCACCACTAAGCTAGGGACACAGTAGAGCGGAACTATTTCAGACCACAGAGCAAATGAAAGGAAAGAAAGGCTCCAGGGTTCAGACTTATAATTATCACTTATCAAATGCTGTGTGTCTGACCCTGTTCTACTGCTTAATATCTCTTACTCCACTTAATATTCACAACCATCTGAATGGAGTTTATTTTCTCACTCAACAAGCAGAGGCAGAGAATGAGCTGTGGTGAGGCATGCATGTACTCCTAACAGTGGAGAGATCGGGGAGAAAGATCATGAGTCCAAAGGTAGTCTGTGGTACATAGAGTTACAGGTCAGCATGGACTACAGAGCAAGATCTTGTCTAAAAACAAAGCAAGACAAGTAAGACAAAACTGAGGACAAAGGCACTTAGGAAAGTTACTTAAAATGCTTGTAAAAGCTGACATAATAAGGAGCAGAAGAAGGATTTGAACCCAAGTGGACTACCCAGACCTGCCCACTCTGTCCACTTTCTGAAGAGAGTTAAGGAATATACTGTCCTGACTTCCATAATACAAATAATGGAGCCAAAGAAAATACATTAATCGCCACTATTTGAAGTATGTGTTGGATAGTATAAAGATTCTGAACAATAATAAATAGGTTAAGACCCACTCCCCATACACACCACCACCAAAAATAGCACAAAATGATGTGTCTTTTGCTGAAGTCCGCAGGAAAAGTAGAGTGGAAAAGGAGTGGAGGAACCCTAGCTGTAAGCCATTTCTTTCTTCAGACAGTTCCGGCAAACACTCATTCTTCATTCACCAAACACACATACAGTGAGTGTCCCCTATAAGCCAGGCTCTGGTGATCTTAGAGCTCCACATGTACTGAGAAGAGGCTGTTAGGGGCCAAGCGTCCTGTCTATGAGACCTAGATGTTCAGTTGTTACTTCTGAGCTTGTTTCTAGGAATTGGGACACTTATGAATCAACCAAACTGATGGCTATGGAAGGAAGTACCATATAAAGTGTCTAGCACACAGAGGTCAACTTTGTAGGGGCAAACTTCCTTCTACATAAGAAAGTTCCCAATACAACCAATGGGGATGCTGCATTCTCCCAGAGATGGATGTATCTGTGGGTACTGTATCATCTACAAATGCTCTTAGGGCGAGCTTTCTTTGTTTTGCATTTTGCTTCTAGAGACAAGGTTTCCATGTAGTCCAGGCTGGCCTCACGCTTTTATATAGCTGAAGTAGCTTAGAACCACTGATCCACTTGATTCTACCTCCCAAATGCTAGGATTACAAGCCTCCACCACCATGCCCAGTAAGGTTGGGTTGTCTTAAAGCATGAAACTCAAAAACTGCTCATTGCAAGTGCCTACTTACCCCTTGGAGAAGGAAGCACCTCGCTATAGGTTACTTACTTCTTGTTGCTAAATAAGACCCTCTCTGCCCACTATGACACAACACGGCATTCCAAAACCATGCTGAGGAGGTTTCTATATAGAGACACTGCCAAAACATTATTGTCATCAATATATTGAGATAATAGATGCCAGAAATGCAAAGGATGGTTGCCCCAAAGAATACAGTTTAAAAAAATGGTTCAGAAGGCTGAGTAGACAACTGAGTAGGTAAGAGTGCTTCCCTGCACAAACATGAGGACCTGATTTTGAATGCCCAGCACCCACATAAAGAATGTCATGGCTGTGCATGCCTGTAAACCCAGCATTGGGTTACTGAGACAAGGAATCCTTCATCTCTTTGGCCTAGCCAATATGGTATGTGTCCAGTTCAGTGAGAGACCCTGTCTCAAGTTAATAAGGCAGACAATTAGGCAGACGACAACAGAGGAAGATACTTGATGTCCTCTTTAGGCCTCCGCATGCATTCACACAGGTGTATACACAAAAACCCCACAACACACATACAATATATACACTATACTGCCTTCATTGCCTTTCTATTGCTGTGAAGAAACACCATGTCCAAAATATTTAATTGGAGGCTTGCTTACAGTTTCAGAGAGTGAGTCCATATCACCATGGTGGGGAGCAAGGCAACAGTCAGACAATAATGGCCCTAGGACAGCAGGTGAACGCTTGCATCTGATCTGCAAGAGCAGCTAGAGAAGATAACAGGTAATGGCATTGGTTTTTGAAACTTCGAAGCCAACCCCCAGTGACACACCTCCTCCCACAAGGCCACACCTCCTAATCCTTCCTTAAACAGTTTTCAACAACTAGAGCACAAGCATTCAAATCTACGAGCATATGAGAATCATTCTCATTTAAACTACCATACACACAAGACAGACAGACAGACAGACAGACAGACAGACAGACACACACACACACACACACACACACACACACACACACACACACACACACTATGGTTTGGGTAAATGGGAAGAGTGTCAAGAAATTTGCAGGAAATTGATCCAATTCCGTTTTTCTTTCTCCTTTTTAATCTTAGCTCTGATTTTATTTTAAGAACAGGCTACTGAGTAATGAGTGGAGGATTCATATTACAGATACATAATTTGACTGGCTTGTGGCTTAATATAAAGCGCCTTCCTTGGCCCTTTCCTAAAAACTGGAAACTCAGGATGGCCACATTTCCTGAACCTCTGCTGTACCAAGAGGAGGTCATTGCTATGAAGTGCAGTACACAGTATAGCTGTATATGTACATGTCTTTTGAGGTGGGAAATACTGGAAATGTAAAAGAGCATAAAGCAGACTAGTTTGAGCTTTTGGTGGGAGGGAGCAATCTATAAGAAACAGATAATGCAGAAACCAAAACTTCAGATCTCACCCAATATGGTCACTAAATTCTTGGGTCATCTTGAGCCATGCACTTCAGTGACTATACTGGTCACATGGGGCCTTCAGAAAGAAAGGCTTGCATTTGGTCAAGACCTGGCCACATCTTACTTGATGTGTGTGTAAGATTTGGGAGAGTATAAGAAGTCTAAGCTTTCTTGCTTCCCCACGTGAAAAAGCCTTTCCTCTCAAATCTTAGCCTTTCCTCCCAGTTCATCACCAAAACAATGTTTCAGTTGTCAAACAAAAGACAGAAAGCATGTCTAAATCACCTATGAGGACAGTGAATTTTACTGACATTTCTGATCATGGTTCGAGGTTAGGTAAGCTACTAGGCAGAACTGAGGAGAACTAGTATCATGGGGATGAGGCTTTGGAGAGAAGAGACCTTTAGAAGAACTGCATTAATTTTTATCCATGGTTCATCTTGTAATTGAAAGGATATCCTTACTGGGATTGAGACAACTTTATCACGAACTATAGAAGAGTTTGGTAAGCAAACAGGCATTGATTTTGACTACTGCCCCTTAGTATTTTAAGCAAACATTAAACTTATAGTTTATTTTTGCTTGACCTTGAATAGATAATCAAAGCCTGGCTGGCTTTATCTCCTGAATTCATGGTAGGTTGTTTGACCTTTGGAAAAAAGGCCTATTCCACAATCACATTCTGGGGAATGCAGGGTGAAAGGTGTAGTTGCTTTGTATAAAAGCATGCAGGGTGGCATTAGATTCCTTCAAAAGTTGAATGCTGTCTCTTTTCCACTTTCTATTCGTCTCCTGAGACCATGGGAGGTGCACAGTAGAATAAACTCCAATGATGAATCAAACATTCTGTACTTCCTGCTGCCTGATTTGCTAAATGAAAAGATTGCCATTGATCATCTTGTTGGGCAGCAGAAGAATTTAGTCAATCTACAGAAGAGGACACTCTGAAATACCTTGTTACTACAGAGCAGTGGAGAGACAGAACACAGACTTAGAACATTAGATAGAAGTATTTCCTGGCCACTAGCTATAGAATAGATGCTTTATATAATCTCCATTGCCTACCTTGATTTTTTTGCCAAATTGTAAACATTGCATAGTTATGTTTGGGGAAATCAAAGTGGGATAATAGTGCAAATATAAAAAGGTAGACATATAGTATTCTGAGATTTTGTTTGCCCATTTGCAAAATGAATCAAGGAAGGACTAATGACAGCATGTCAGATTGAAACAGGATGCTGAAGTGTATCAGATAATTCTTCTGTATCTCACCATCCTGGAACAAAGACCTCTTTACCCCCTGATAATTTGAGCACATTTAAATGCCTGAAACTTCCCTTAAAACAACTCTGCTTTTTCTACAGGATAAGGTAATCCACTCAGGAGAGTGGCTTGGGGAGCATCCTTTGGAGGTAGACTAAATGCTGCAACAGTATTCAATCAATGCAATTAACATGAAAGGAGAATTTCTAGAACCTGACCACTTCACCAGTGATTAAAAGCTTTTCCAGGAGACTGAATCCTGGTATTTTGGTTGTGGAGGAGGAGTGGATTTTTATTGTTGTTGTGAGTTTTGTTTTGTTTGTGTACATTTTAATCATTTCTTTTGTCTTGTTAACAGGGTCTTGCTACATTGCCCAAACCGGGCTCATGCTCTCTATGTATGCCACACTGACCTCAAACCTACTATCCTCCTGCTTCTGTCTCCCAAGTGCTGAAAATGAAGGCATGCATGCCAATCCAAGGCTAATCACTTGAGCTTTCTCTTCTGACTGCTGCTGACTGCTATGTGATTTTGAATGGATTCACAGCTAACATTTTGTTGGCATCAGGGCCATTTAAAAAACAGATAAAAAAGGGAAAAGAGAAAAGAAAATTTTTTCCTTCAAGTATACTCGCATATGCTGAACTCCCTTGCTTTCAGTCCCAGTTTCCTCATGGGTGCTTCTCTGCAGTGCTAAAATGTTTACCTCTTCTCAGTGAGCCTTCTAAACAGTTTTCTTTTCTTCCATTCTGCCATTTCATAGACCTAGCGATATACATGGAGAACACATGGTCCCCCAAGTCCCTTTGCCTAAGGTGATACAGCTGAGCAGACTTCCTGCCTCTGTGCTCCTGCTTGCCTGAAAATATCAAGACCTCAGCATCCTATTTGTCTCTCCTGAAACTGGACCATAATTGAGGCTAGTTGTACTGGGTTTGCAGTTGTGAAAGAGCACCTGCCTTTGACTCAGCAGTGGGCACACTGCTGTGGAAAGTGAGGGGATTATAGAACACGTGGGATGCAATGCATGGTAGAAAGGCAATGTGAAGGTTACAGAAAGAAACTGGCAATGGGTAGAAAAGAGAAGTCAGGTTTCTCAAAGTAACACTCAGTGTCTAATGATGATGTTGCTGACACTGCAGGAGATGATGGCAGCAAAAGCTGATGTGTGTGACCTGCTGAGGTTTGGAGTAGCCTGTTGTTTGATTAGCATCTCTGGTAATTTTTTGAAGTACCTGATCTTTAATAAAATTTTTTCATTTGGGGTCATATACAGTATTACTTCATAAAATGAATAATCACTCCTGGTTAAAAAAAAAAAGTGGTTAAATTTGGCACCTTACCTAGGGATTCTAATTATTCTGGCTAAGTAATTGTGGCTAAAGGGGCTTAATTAGCACAGTGTATGTAGAAACCACAGCTACAAATCAAAAGGTCTGCTCATCAAAATCCAAATTCTTCAGCTACAGTCAGTCACTCTTAGATGATAATTGCTAGCAGAGGGAGTTATCACCTTCAGGTTATGAAGAAGGGGACTCTGTATATTAGCCTGTGCACACACATGTACATACTCAAGCGATGAGCCTCACAGGAGTGCAAGGTTAGGCTAATACAATGTCCATTCAACTAAATTTCTAATTCTTGGTATATAAATTTTCTTAGACTTAGCTCTACGTATATTATTAGTGGAACTACTGCAAATTCAACTTTGTACATAACTCTTATATAGTCACCAAGCAAAGTTTTCCTTGCCACCTACACCTGCAGTGTCAGCAACATCGTGGTGAAAAAAGAAAGGAAGAGAGACAGAAAAACTAAAAATAAAGGTAGAAAAGGAGGGGAAAGGGAGGGCACCACAATCCCAAAAAGTTAGAAACTACTTACAGAGGGCCCACAGCAAACAATGCTGCTCATCTCACCTAACTCGCCTTGTGAGGAGACTGTGTTCAGGGCTAGATTACTGAAGAAAGTGTAAGCATTTGGGGAGTGTCTCTGGAGAGTGATGAGCTATGTCACCACTGGCAGGATGATTCTGCAATAGCTGGAAATGAAGCTCACTACTGCCTGCTGAAAAGTTGCTTGTTTTCTATGCCATGTAATACGTAACCTGCTCAGATGCTATGAGAGGTTCTCAGGCCTGGACCAGATGATAATCCTGAAGAAGACTTCTTGAAAAGGAATTATACTACTAACCCACTAGAATACAAGGTACACAAGAACACAGACTTCTTTGTTCACTATCATATCTCCGGCACTTAGAACATCTGCCATATGCCTTGCACTGAATACATCTTTGCTGAGCACATGCATAAATTAGTAGCCACGAAACCCATTTGATACAGTAAATATTTATTTACCCAAGTTCTGTTGCTTACATTATGTAAAGACTTCTCGTTTTTCACAGCCACAGATTATCAACAACGTCCAAATGACTGAAATAAGGATATTGACAAGCATGGACATACACACACACACACACACACACACACACACACACACACACACACAAATTTAGCTCTGAGGAGAGTCATGACATGGTCCCCTCAACTCTGAACAAGAATGTGGCAAAGTTATAAAAAACAAAGAGATGAGGAGAATCAATGCAAGTTCTGTGGGACACCTTAATGAAACTTCTGCATAGCCAGTAAATTGCCCTCAAGAGACTAATGGAGTGAATGGTGGTTCTGAGGATGTAGCAGGGGAGAAACGATTCTAGTGCTAGTCAATACATATTTCCTAGCTAGAGCACTACCACACTAGTAGATCCTGGGCACTAAATACAGAAGCCAGCAACAAAGGCAGGGCTTGCTCCCTGGTGGTGTTCTGGTGATGAAAGCTGCCCTGTCCTTGAAGACCAAAAGGATCTTGGTTAACCTCTCCACAGGCCTCCCAGAAGTTTATAGCTCCAAGTTATCCCTGCAAAGTCCATGCCTGAAATGTTTCATAAAAAGTAGGGCAAATCTTTGAAGCATTGAACTTGAATCAGTCACCCTCCAAAGCTTGGGGGAATTCCAAACATATTTAACACACATTTTTTTTGAGACTCCCAGCATCCCTGATGCTGTACTCTGCCACACTTTCCCCTATCTTCCACTATCTGGAGGGTAAGGGGCCTCCTGCCTCTGCTGCTAATGCTCCCAAGCACCAGAAATGAAACTCCTACTCTCAAGTAAAATGTCACATCCTTGGAAGTTAAAAATGACTCTAATTTTTTTCCATACAGGAAAAAAAAAAAAAAAAAGGATATGCAGTCTTGTTCTTTGGAGATCTATTGGAAATGCTCGGATCATCATCATCATATTTCTTATTAGGTATCTGTTTTTTATTTGCATACACATTCTCTTTAAACTACCTATCCCATTGCTTCAAAAAACTTGCTTATGCCTGGGAGTTTTCTCCCACTGTGAATACAGCCTACCTTTTGAGGTATGTGTCAGTCCACTCTCTGCTTCAATGAGTGGAATGGGCAATATCAGGACCACAGCATCCAGTTAATGGAATAGGTTCAGGAAACTATGGTAAACCATTCTCCAATTTTGTCCCACTAATTGTAGTCCAGAAGTCACAGAATTTACAAACAATACCAATAATGAAATACTGCTCCTCACATAGAAGTTTCTGGAAGTCTGT
The DNA here is from genome assembly GCF_903995435.1 of Acomys russatus. Lineage (NCBI taxonomy): Eukaryota > Metazoa > Chordata > Mammalia > Rodentia > Muridae > Acomys > Acomys russatus. The sequence continues at coordinate 78,838,982 of NC_067169.1, read as the reverse complement.
TTGTCAGCAGGGTACAGCTGTAATTCTCCCTGTATAGGACTGAAACTACTGGCTTCCCTTTGTGGAATTCAACATTTGTTAAACTGTGTTTAATGTACTTTTAGCACTTACAAAGCTATACTTATAGAAGTAATTTTTTTTCAGGACAAAATATTAAAAGCACTTTGCTTATTCTAACTTCTATACTACCTCTGCAATACATAGAAGACGGTTCTCATGCCAGTGTAGCATCCAATTGCCAAACTGGAAAAGACACAGTGCTTTTTAACACAGGATTCATGTGCATCAAGGTGTGGTAGTAAGAAGGAAAAGTAGTTATATGTCGACTGGACACCATCATTTCAGAGAAATGGCTTTCTTTTTGGTACAGCACATTTTGGAATTAGCATCTCAGCTGATTCTTGCCAAAACCAAGCGGCAGCTTACTCAGTTTTTTGTTTGTTTGTTTATTTCCTTCTTTATTCACAGTCTGCCCCTGGGCACCCTAGAAAAGCTGTACCTCTTCATCAGAGCAGCCAGACATTTGCTCATTGCTGCAGCCTCTCATGAGAAAGAATCTGTCCTCCCAGTAAGCTGACCCAGCCATGCTTTGAGCTCTCAGGGATCCCATGAGGCACAGAGGAGGTGAGACCTACAACAATGGACCAGTCCCGAGGGGACTATGCCTTCCATTAGCCAAGAATTCCAGATGACTGAATGTGAGCCACAGGCCCAAGGGGCAAGTGCATAAAAACTGCTTCCTCATTTCTTCTTATTACCATTACCTCATGCCGGTCCCGTCTCTGTATGTCAAACCTATCATTCTGACTTAAGGGACAGTGATTCAGAGATGGTAAACTTGAAGACCTGGGTGCTAAGGGTACATCTTTTAAAATTTTTATTAATTTATTCAGATTACAACTCAATTGTTCTCCCATCACTTGTATCCTCCCATTCCTCCATCCCTCCTGCTTTCACCCTATTCCCCTCCCCTAGGTCTAAGACCGAGGGGGACCTCCTCCCCCACTATATGGTCATAGGCTATCAAGTCTCATCTTGGTAGCCTGTTTATTCTTTCTTTGAGTGCCACCAGGCCTCCCCACCATGAGGAGGTGGTCAAATATGGGGCACCAGAGCTCATGTCAGAGTCAGTCCCTGCTCTCCACATAACTGTGGAGAATGTCCTGTCCACTGGCTAGATCTGTGTAGGGGTTTGATGTGGTACATCTTTTAAAAGGTGTTCCCTAACTGCCTATCCTGTGCCACAGATTCGGCAGATATGTCTGTGCTCTCAGGGACCTCTTAACAGAGCCGAGGAGAGGCAAGGAGATCAGTGAGTGTGGTATGCTGAAGGGTTGGAAGAGGAGGGATCTGGGGAATGCACAAAGGGCCTCCTAACTCGGACCTAAGGGCAGTGGGTGTGGTTCCGTAAGTCTTGCTTGACAAAGCAACAAGAACACTGAGTCCAGATAGGTAAGAATATAGGGGAGGGTACTTAGTAGGCAACATGTGAAAATACCACCAAACTGAGAAGACAGAAGAGACAATGTTAGAGAAATCAGTGGAATGAAAAATATGACCAGATAAATTTGCAGCATCTTGTCCTGAAACCTGTCAGAGGGTGGGGAAGTTACAGAAAGGAGACAAGTACAACTGCTTTCTCAGCTCCCCAGCCTGGTACACTGCCCTGAAAGTTCCAGGTTCTCTTCCTGCCTAAAAGTGGGGTACGTGATGCTTAAGAGAAATAAGGAGGAAGTGTGAGCAGGTGAAAGGGTGGCTAAAGATGTTACAGGGTAATTAGTATTTTGCTTTTACCCAGCATATAAGCATTGAAGCATATAACAGTCTCAGTCCCAATTCCAAAAGCTGAGCTCACTCATCAATATTTCAGCATTTATTCTTGAAAATTCTCTTCTTTGGCTTTCATCTGTAATTTGAAAAATCCTCTTCTTTAATAATAACACAGCAAAAAGGGAGATGCTTGCTGCACAAGTTCTACACATGAATGCCTTGTTATTAATTCCTCTATATAGGCAATAGGACCCCTTAGGGAAGAGCATCCAATCTTCCTCACCTTCTCTCTGATGAGACTGGAGAGGCTACAGCCATCCAGATGACAAACTGGCCAGTATAGAAAGTGGTCCTGATCCCTTCCCCCAGCATACACGCCAACTCTGCAGAGCTGGTAGGAGAGTTTCCACTGAGGAAAAGAAAGCGCTTGGTTTCTCACTGCTATAATTTAGGAGGAGAGAGTGAGAGATTTAAGATACAGGGGACAGGCAGATCTGGATCCTGGGGTCCTCCTCAAACTAAGGCACCAGCCAAGGAGAATATAGGCAGTAAGCTTCGAACCCCTACCAAGACCTAGCCGACGAACAGGATATTCTCCACCATTGAGTGGAGAGTGAGATCTGACTCTCACACGAACTCTGGTGCCCCTTTTCTGACCATGTCCCCTGGATGGGGAGATCTGGAGGCATTCAGAGGAAGGATAGCAAGTTACCAAGAAGAGACTTCGTATTCTAAGAGCATATATAGGGGGAGGAGGTCTCCCTCAGTCACAGACATAGGGGAGGGGAGGAGAGAAATGGGAGGGAAGGAAGAATGGGAGGAAACAGGGGAAGGGCTAACAATCGAGATGTAATATGAATAAATTAATAAAATTAAAGAATGGAAAAAAAAGATACAGGGGAACGAGGGAAAGAAAACAATGAAAGAGAGAAGAAAGAAGGGAGGGAGACAGGAGGCATAGAAGGTGAAACACAGAGAAAGAACAGAGGAAAACAGATAAAAAAAAAGATGGATGATGGAAAACTTCAGTGAGAAGGAGGAAGAGAGAAGAGCAACGCAGGGAGGGAGGGGCATGAGGGGAAAGTCCCAGCTCTTCTTTAGATGAAGCATGGGGAAAATTGGACAAACAGGCAGACAGGAGAAAACAGAGCTGCTTAAGCATCTGGGGGCCATGGCAAATGTGCAGAAAGCAAAGGAGGAAGCTAGGTCACACCCTCTGTCTCTCGTCCTACACCCAGGGCTATCTGGTTGCTTGGTCACTATCTTCCCCACCTTACCTCCCACCTCTGGTACCGATGTCCCAGCCATGCTCGGCCCATACCTCCACCCCAGGAGAGTTGTCCCTTCCCACAAGCAGCCCTGAGGAACAGACACTGTAGAGAAAACCAAGCAGGTGAAAGAATGCACAACTACCAGGCTAAAGGGGATAGGACAATGATAGAGTTGCAGGTAAAGAGAGAGACAGACTATGAGCTGTAGGAGCTGTCATCTTCCATCCAGAGGGTACAGAAAAGCAGCCCCTGCAGTCAGCCTTTTCCTCACCTCCATTTGACTGGAAGCCATCATCTTCAGAATACCCTGGGGGTCCCCCATAAGCCCTTGAGGTCTTTATCCCTTTAGAAAAAGCATTAAGACTTTATTCCAGGGCCCCATCTTGACTCTAGGCTAAAAGGAAAGCCTTTGGGTATGGGAGGAATAAGGCTGACTACGTGTGAGCATGAGTGTGTGAGCGAGCGAGCTTTCCTCCTGTTAGAGTTGGAGGCTGGACCTAACACCTCAGGCTCTCCCCAAGCAGCAGCTCAGCAGCCCAAGCTCCTCCCCAGTACTCAGACAAGCTGGGAACCCCACTCCAGCTGCTGGCGACTGTGCCTTTAAATTGCTGCTTTCCGAGGGTGCATCTAGGGGGACGTGGGAGGGAGGGAAACATCTTTCTACCGGTCTCTTTCCTCCCTCCCCTCCAAGACTCTCCACGGCTTGGAGAGTGTGACTGCTACTCAAAGAGAATCTTTTCTGGCTCCCTGGCTGGCAGGCTGAGGCCCTTTTCAGTCTAAGACAAGCCCAAGCCGGAGCTGGAGCTGGTAGGGGTTATCTGTGTCAGGTTCAGTGGCAGGGGAATAGTTCTAGATCCTGACTGCTAAGGACAGGCAGGGGAAGGAAAGAGGCAGAAGAGGTAAGAGAGCTCAACTCCCAGCCGGGCCACACAGGCTCCTTATTCCAGTCCGAGTTAGAGAAGGGCTCTGTATTGTTTGTTGGCTTGCCCACGGGGATACCTGCTCTCACCTTGGCAGCCAGACTGAGAAAGGACTCCAAGGTCCCTGCAGAATGACAACTCTTGTTCCTGGAATCCTCTTCCTTCTTTTCTGGACCTTGCCAGGGAAGGTCCTCCTCAGGTGAGCTCAGTGGGGTGAGAAGGAGGTGCATGCAAACACTAACTGGGGGCTGGTGGTAACAGATGGGGTAGCTGGCAGAGTTTCTTCTAAGTTTGAAAAAAAAAAGCCCAAGACTGGAGGGCATCAGGGGAGGACACACCCTCCTCAGTCAGGACCCAGGAGCTGTCCAGTACAGATGTAGGGCCCCAGTGCTGGTAGAGAAGCTTCTGAATGGGTGAACTGCATGGGCCTGGGTAGGGGTTAGGTAGCTGAGCCCAAAAATGGAGGTCATTTGTCCTGGAACTGAATCCTATCTCCCTACCAGCTCGATCTCTAAAAATGACAGATACATCTGTCAAAGGTTTGCCAAAGAGGCTGCAGGTGGTACAGGATTGCACAGGACCACAGCAGGATGGAGCTGAGCTGTCTGAACCGTAGTTTTCTTCAGTCATCCTGCCCTTTTACAAATGGCTGTTCACTGTCCTTTTGAGAGGCACCAGGTAGCACTTATTTCCTGGGTCTGCAGGCAAGGAATTTTGGGGGGTCCTTTTAAATGTTCCCTGACCATCTGTCCCTTTCTCAGTATAACAAAAGCTAGTCTAGGTTGACACAGTAAGCTGAGTTAGAAATGACGGCTAAGGCTTGGCTGAAATGGTCTTCAAAGGAATGCCTCACAAAGTAGAAAGAGTGAATGCCAGAGCCACGTCTTCTTTCTTTTAATCCAAGGAGCATCCTAGAACATCTTGCTTGAGGTGCTTTCAGCTCCATTGCTTGTGGACACATGATGACACATGGGGCCCAGGAGAGGAACACTATGCTTAGAAGGGAAAAGCAGTGCCAAGTAGAATGGTCGCTTAGAGGGAGCTGACAGGATACAGACATAAAGGGGTCATCGAGTTGGGCCTTGCTGTCCCTTGGTGAGGGGAGACTGCCACGAGATTCAAGAACATGTGAGAGAAATAGCATATGTGTTTATAAACTGGACGTAATTAGAGCAAGCTCGGCTCTTAGAGAGCTATTTGTTGTATATATGGAAACTGAATTCAGTGACCTGCTCAACGTTGCCCAAGAACCTTGAATCAAAGTTCTCTCCTCATATCACCCCAAGGCCTTATATGAGGATTATCAGTTCTCAATCCTTCCCGGTTCTGTCAGTGTCTGGAACTTTCCAGAAATGAAAAGGTGGGCAGAGTGGTTTCACAAAGTAAGTCTTAGTTCCTTAGACAAAATCATCTCAGAAAGAAGACAAGAGTTACAACCTATCCTAGAGTTCTAGGACAGGGAGTAGTGGAGAGGTGACCCGAGTGAGGCTGAGGACAGTAGAGAAGTCTGGTTGGCCTGGATGCAGGGCCATGTGGCCTCCCAGCAGGCAGGGGCAGATGGCCAGCAGCAGCAGCAGCAGCAGCTGGCTAGTGTGGACATTCTGTGGTGAAGCCCCAGACTTCTGCCTGCCCCAGCATCACCACCTTGGAGTTCCACAGCATACTTAGGCCACCTGCTCTAACTACTCCTGCCAGGGGCCAGGGTGGCCTCTGTTCCCAGGGTAAGGGATTCTTCCTACTTTCGGGGTTCAAGACAAGTCCAAGAAGTCACAGTGTGACAGGTCTTGACCTTTCCTTGTTCTGGTTCTTTGAGAGATCATCCCAGGCTGCTTGTCTTGTGACAGTACTGTGACAGACACATTGAATCCTTAAGTTACTGGCACTGGCTCTGAATTTTGGCTTTAGCTATAGGCTCTCAGAGAAGTCACTTCACCTTTACCTTACTCATGTCCAGTCTCTTAATCCATGTACAGTTAGCCTTTGTATCCATCAGTTCTGCATCTTCAGATTTAAGCATCACAGACCCAAAATATTTAACAGAACTTGTGCTGACCATATTTGGATTTTCCTTGCCCTTTTTCCTTAAACAACTACTTGTATAACATTTGCAGTGCACTAGGTGTTAGAACCCACAGATGATTTTCTAGTAGACAGGAAGACGTGCACAGCTTATATGCAAAGACTATGCCATTTTATATAAAATATGTAGTCTTCTGAAAAGTTGGTTATCTACAGTGGGGTCCTAGAATCAGTGCCCCGTGGATTCAGAGAACCAATTATAATAGAAATAATTAGGGAGGAGTGATGTGAGAACTAGCCTAAGATAAGGCTTGTGAAGCATTTAATATAGTCTACCAGTGACTGACTAGAACACAGGTTTATTGCAAAAAGGAGGCCCATTGGCTTAAAGAGGACTAGGAGTAGAAAGGCAGCAGCCACTCTGCTGCTCAGTCCCACAGTGCAGCAGTCACGGCAGCTGTGGAGATGGCTATAATATCTGTTCACGGTGATGACAGTGAGATGCAGCAAGAAAGGACCTGGTCTAGCCAGGAGTGTTGCCTGAGCTTGGCTCCCAAGGCTTTGCTGAATCCCTCGTGCCTAGTCTAACCACCCAGCTTGCCACAGGAAAGCTAGACTTCCCAGTGGTAGGATAGCAAACGCATTGCCATGTCCACCGGGTTTTAACCTGGGTGCTGGGGCATCTCAATGCTGTCCCTTGTACTTTTGCAGCAAGCATTTTACCTACTGATCCACCCCCTTCGGCTCTCTTAGGGGGAAGACTGACAAAAGAAATGAGGCTAGGTTCTATGCCAGGACAAAGCATATTGACTTCTTCCCCTGAGTCAAGCTGTTAGGTAAGAAAGATGGGAGTTTGCCTCAGTATGATCACTCTACTGGGAAACTCTCCCGTGGCTACAGAGCCCTGCCTAATTACCATAGTTGAGTAGTCATGTAGTAGTCATGATCCTACATTTAAACACAGCTCCCTGCTATGCAAAAAATAAAAATAGATAGGTAGATAGACAGACAGACAGATGGGTGAATGGCACAAAGCTAGTGTACTCCCACAGAAGCTGGGTCCTAAGTCCTGCAAATGTTACAGGCTGCCTAAGCAACTGCTGCCAGTTCTCAGGGAAGCAGCTTGTCCTAAAGCCCTGCCTATCCTTGGCTAGCCCATATTGACAGCACACCAGATAAGATGTCATTCTTGAATGCTTTCAAAGCGCCTTCAGGAAGAGAAGACTAAGTAGGCCCTTAGTCCAGTGTCTGAGTCCTGACTTTGTCACTCAGAAGTTGTGAGACTTTGGGCAAGTAACTACTTTTTAAGCCTGTTTTCTCCTCTGTAAAATGGAGTTAACAGTCTAAATGCCATGCATTGAGGATATAATCTATGGGAGAGCCATTTCCCAGGACTGCTGCTGGGCAGGCGTGTTGATCCATGACTGTTTTGTTCCCCTCATTTAGTACGCCAGAGACCCATTCTGTCTTATCTTCCTGTCTGACAGGTAGATGCAAAGGCGGATGGAGACAGGAAAGCACAGTCTGTGGTAAGTAGAAGCAACACTCCTCAAACTTTTCTTTTCCTGTCCAGTGTGGCTTTGGCAAAAGAGGATGTTAAATCTGGGCCCAAAGGATCCCAGCCAATGTCCCCCTCTGATTTCTTGGACAAGCTTATGGGACGAACATCTGGATATGATGCCAGGATTAGGCCCAATTTCAAAGGTAAGAAACACCCATCTACTAAATCCTCCCCCATGCTTACTCTTTTGGGTGGCACACTGCTTAGCCAGTACTTGTTGGCTGTCCTTAAGGAAGGAGGCTGGGCACTCAAGGCTAGATGGTATAGCTCAGAAAGAGCCTCTTCTCCCTATTGCCTGTGGGTCTGTGTAGCTGTCAGTCTTTTCCCAGCAGTGGCCTGATCTGAAGCTCAGAGAGGGACTTGAAGAGCCTGCGCTCAGCTTTCTGGAATGCCCTGCCAATGGGCTATGCTTTGCTACCCTTAGGCCCACCTGTGAATGTGACCTGCAACATCTTCATCAACAGTTTTGGCTCCGTCACTGAGACCACCATGGTAAGGGGTCCTCCTATTCCCCTCTTCCATTCCCATGTGACTGGGAGAAGCTCACCATATCGCGAACATTTCCTTTCTGCTGTTCTCTTCCTGCTTTTGATCCCAGCTTAGGCCACGGGACACTTGAGCTGATGACTGTGAGGCTATTCTTAGTCCAGGGTTTCCCTAGCCAACTGCAAACTAGTCTAAGAACAGTTCATCAAATATGAAGTCACCCAATGCAAAGCACAGGCCTTTGAACAAGAAAAAAATCTGAGTTAAAAAAAAAATCTGAGTTCAAATCCAAATAGGTTGACCTCAATAATTCTTGGTCTTTGTTACTCATATGAAAAGTATAAATCATAAAACCATTCTCCACCTAACACTGATGTGAGGTTTAGATAAAATTATGTGTCTAAGGAAAGCACTCCAAGCTGAGGATGTGGCTCATGGTACAGTATTTGCCCGGCATGCTCAAGAAGCTGCGCTCAACTTCCAGTCCTACAAAACCAGCACTTAGCGAAGAGAGTCTGGCACATAGTAGGTACTTAAAATACATGTTTCTTCTCTCCCATCTTTGGCATATTTGCCCAAAGTGAGCTTTCTCTACTGCAAAATGCCTACTGCCCCCAAGAAATATCTCCAGCACTTCCTGCTCATGGCTCTTCTGCTCATGTTGGCTTCATTGGACCCCCAGGAAAAGCACTGCTTTTAATAGGCCCTCCTCTCCACCGTTCCAGGACTACCGGGTAAATGTCTTCTTGCGGCAGCAGTGGAATGACCCACGTCTGGCCTACCGAGAATATCCTGACGATTCTCTGGACCTAGACCCCTCCATGCTTGACTCTATCTGGAAGCCAGATCTCTTCTTTGCCAATGAGAAAGGGGCCAACTTCCATGAGGTGACCACAGACAACAAGTTACTGCGCATCTTCAAGAATGGGAATGTGCTCTACAGTATCAGGTGCACCTAGTATATAGCAAGGAGATTTTGTATCAAGAGGAAGAAGCCAGATGGAGGGGGAAGGGTGGGAAGATGGTCTGTGCTACAGTGATGGACCCCAGTAAACTGGTATCATTAACTTTTTCACTGTTCCAACCAGATTGACCCTCATTTTGTCCTGCCCAATGGACCTCAAGAACTTCCCAATGGACATCCAGACCTGCACAATGCAGCTGGAAAGCTGTAAGTGTCTCTAGTGAACCACAAGGCATGGCCAGGAGTAATAGCTAGGTAATAAGATTTCAGGCAGGACAAGCACTTGCCCAAGCTACACAATCAGTTCTTGTCATGGATGACACTAGATGCCAAGTTTCCTTGACACCCAGCCCAGGGTGGTTTTTGTATTCCCATAGTACTTGGGGGGGGGGGCTGCCTGTTCCATGGTGCTAGGGAATATAATGACTCCAAGCCTTATATAGAACTGTGCTTCTGCTGGCCATGCAGCAATGTCTGAAGGGTGCTTCCTGTGCCCAAATGTCTTCCTGTAGTCCCTACAGTAGCTTTGTCTTTACATTCCCAGAATTAAGGCACTGAAGATGCCCATATAGATGCATGCCAGTTTGGGGCAAGATAGAGTTATTCCTGGAACTCTGATTCTCCACGAATACAGATAATGACTGCAGAGAATAAGAGGACAGCTTCAGGCATGAAGGTGCCTAAAGAGGTGAAGTCAGCCAAGGTCTCCTCTTATGGCAAAGGTGTCAACCTGTACAGGCCAAACATGCCAAGAACCAAAGGATGGCAAGGAAGGGTCCTCATTTACTCTTCACCTATTACCTATCACCTGGGTGAAGTCAAACTGTGAGATTGGGAGACATTCCTCAGAGAAAAAAACTTGGGAACAGTGATGCAGAGAAAGTGCCCTTTGGTCCACCCTCTAGAATTCATACACCATCTCCACAGGCAGGTTCCCATTATCCCTCACAACAACTTTCAAAACTTTAAAAACGTTGAAGCAGCCTCTGCTAGCCTTATTTTACAAAAGAGCAGATGGCTCACCTGAAGTCACATAGCTACGTGGACCTTACACTACATTCTGCAAACCTCAGTCTCCTCTTATATTCAAAAACATGGTCACGTCTATGACATGAACCCTAATGATCGGCAAGCAATCTGTGAGCAACTTGGCATGTTCAGCTATTAACTCTCAATTTTTTTCCAACTCAAGTCCCTGGCTAGGAGTCTGTGGTATGCACATTCTCCCATGCATGACTGGAAGGACAGAAATAGCTTTCTCTTCCCTGAGGTGAAGTGGCAGAAGCCCTGGCTCTGAGGCTCAGCTCAGGACATGTGGTTGGTACACATGCTTACTCCTCTGGGCTTAAGATGTGGCAGGAGGTTCCCAGCTGGGGTCCTTGACATCTTTCCAAACTTCTTGGCCTGCATCCTGTGTCTGCCAGAGTAATTTTTCTCTAAGCATTTCCCACGCTTGAGACCTAGATAGTAGCAGAGTCTAGGATCTTTCTGACTTGCTCTTTTAATAAAGGCCCATGACTACTGAGGAAATATTCTCTTTAGAAGCATCCCCCTTTCCAAAATAAGCATATCATTTCTAAACTCGAAACCTGATCCCTCAACTATGTACCCTGCTAACTTTAACTCCACCTCTATCCTCACCCCAAGCACATACTCTGAAACTCTATGATATCTCTGTCACTTGCAGTTGGCTACACCATGAATGATCTCGTGTTTGAGTGGCTAGAAGATGCTCCTGCTGTCCAAGTAGCTGAGGGCTTGACTCTACCCCAATTTATCTTGCGGGATGAAAAAGATCTAGGTTATTGTACCAAGCACTACAACACAGGTAAGAATCAGGCAAGTCTTTATTGTCCGTGAGGCACTAGAGGGTCTGAGGTCGAGGCAACCAGGTTCTCCCTGAGTCTCAATAGAAGAGATATGATGCTGCATGCTTCCTAAACTTACTTAGTTCATCATGGAAGATGCTATCAATACCACTTTCATAAAGAGAAAACAGAAAAGCTACAGACATGGCTTAGCAGGGAAAACTGACAACCTGAGTTTAGTCCCAGAATCTACCTGGTGGAAGGAGAGAACTGACTCCCACAAACTGTGCTGACCTCCACACATGTACTGTGACATGCTCATATTCAAATATACACATGACAATAAATAACTGTAAAAAAATTTAAAGAAACTTAATAGGAGGGAATTAGAGCTTAAATCAGTTGTCACAACTTTAACAGATGTCAGACTCAGAATTAGAATACAGATCTAACCCCGAAGCCCATGTTTGATTCTCTCTCATATACTGCAGAGCAAACAGGCCTGTGACAATAAGCAGCAAAGGTGTCTTATTTTTCCTAGGGTCAACTTTGTGTGAAACCTGTCAATAGTTGTACTCAAATAGAAAAAAAAAAAAGCAGGCCTGAGGGAGCAGGCAGCTGACCACGGATACTTTCCATAGCCACCTCCGCTGCCTAGCTCTTCTGGACATCAGGAGACATTCTTTTCCTGGATGTGGAGCATGGGAAGTGGAGAGAAACTGTTCTCCCAAACTGGACAGCTCATTTCTTCAGCAGTTCCTAAGAGTCGCTGGTTACTCATTTCCTTTAGCATCTTAGCTGTGAGGGACTGGCGGGTAGAACAGTTCCTTCAATTTAGAAACTATAGCTGGGGGTAGAAACGGGTAGAGGCTTGGGAGGGGAGTGGCAATTTGTAGCTGGATTGTTTCCAAGCTTTTATACTCTATATATTCCTCTAGGGAGTCTTTTAAAAGCATTGATTCCTAGGCTATAACTTTCTGAGATTGCAATCATATATACTAAAGGAAATGCCTAGAAATTTGCATGTTAACAAGTATCATGAGGCTTATGATGCAGATAGCTCAGGAAATATTGTATTTTGAGAAACGTTAGTCTAGAAGATAAATTTTTCCTATGTATTTGTATAAGAATTCCACTCCTTAGAATATATTTTTTAAAAAATATTACAAAGTATCTCATTGGCTTTAGTCACTTGGTTCCTCCTATTAATGCTAGCAAACATTTGGAATTGTTCTAAACACCCACCCATGTGGCAGAAGTAAATTATACAGTGTGCCTACTTGGTAAAAGAATATGCAGTTATGAACATAATACTTTCACAGTTCTTATGTCTTCATGAAAAATTACAAATATAAAAAAGGATAAGATTCAATGTTATATGCAGAGCAAAATTATAAGAACAAAACAAAAATATGTATTTAAAATCCCTGAAAGAAAATACTACTACTAAATGTTTCTAAGGTGGTGTAATACAATAGATAAAAGCAAGAACTTTGCAATAAGATAACCCTGAGTTGAGATTCTAGATTCTTTATATACTGGTTGATTACCCTTGAGAAATACAGTTTAATTTCTTTATGCTTCTATAGCCTTATCTGTAATATGAGAGATAATCATTTTGCCCACCCCAAAAAATGCTACAGAATTTGAAGTATAAAAAGTCTGGGCACTTAGTAGTGATTTGATAAATACGAGCTTAAAATGTTATTCTCGCTAATTTTTCTATATTAAACAAGTGTTAATCTGATAATTAAGACCCAAACTATTATTACAGCAAAAGAATGAATGGAAAGAAAATATGGGTCCATAGTAAAGGCATCAAGCCCATGGTGTTGAGTAGGGGTAGACAAGGGGACAAGTAGGAGGTCACAGAGTCATAGAGCATGACGAGGACCCAAGCAGTAAGTTCAAGTCACTGGTCCTGGGTAATCAGGTGAGAACTAAGCCTTAGTCAGAATAACATTAAAACACACAGTTGGCTACCACAGGTTCCACACCCAAAGGTCCATCCAACCTCAGAACAAAAGCATTAATCATAAATTTCATCTGTGCTGAATATGTACAGAATTTTCCTTATCATTAGTCGCTAAAAATCCAGTGTGACAACCACTGACATAGAACTTACATTGTGTTATAGCATAAGCAATCTACAGCCGACAAGATAGCTTAGTGGGTGAGTTGAGTTCAGTTCCCAAAACCCACACGGTAGGACAGAAGTGACTACTGAAAGTTGTCCTCTAAGTTCCATACATATGCTGTGTCATGTGCACGCGCACGCACACGCGCACACACACACACACACACACACACACACACACACACACACATACACACACACACACACACTAAACAAACAAACGTTTTGAGCATGCACAGATTTTGGTATTTGTGAGGGGATCTTGAAAGCCATCTCCCTGTGATTATGTAGAGATGGCTGTAGAAATCCTCTCCTTTTCCTCTTGTGTTATCCTAGGCCTCCGGTTTTGAGAGAAGCTGTAAACTACTGTTGTCTTAGATTCCAAGCCACGGGAAGCAGGATAAAGGAAAGAGAGTTGGCACAGAAAGAAGAAGAGCACTGAGATATGTGCCTAACACCAATTCATTGCCTCAGGGTGGAACACAATAGTGCCTGATACTCTAGAACAGTGGTTCTCAACCTTCCTAATGCTGCGACCCTTTAATACAGTTCTTTATGTTGCGGAGACCCCCAACCATAAAACTGTTTTTGTTGTTACTTCACAACCGTAATTTTGATACTGCTATGAATCGTAATGTAAATATCTGTCTTTTACAATCATCTTAGGTGACTCTTGTGAAAGTCATTTGACTACCCCCCACCTCCCCCACACACAAAGTGGTTGCAACCCACAGGTTGAGAACCACTGCTCTATGGGAACCTGCTTGTCAGTATCCAGTGCTGATGCCTACTATCTTTTCCACCTGCATACTAGCTGGTTTTTCTCACGTGCTTAAGACACAGGCAGTGTTTATTCTAGCCGTTGCTAGAGAGACTCTGGGATATGAGCAAGTACAAAGAAGGATAATGACATCCAAATGAGGGCCAAACTAATTCTTTCTTAGCAATGATTTAACAAAAGAAATAGCTACTGTGCTCAGCACCTCAAATACAGTATTCATTTAACTTTTGTACCAGCCAGTGATGGAGTTGGTATTGTTAATTACTCTGTTTTCTAGACAAGAAAACTAGTTCAAAATGCTTGAATGGAACTTGCTGTGGTGGCACAACAGAGAATTCCAAATGTGATGCCACCCTGGGCTACATAAAAAGACCTTGTCTCAAAAACAAAAAGCATAACAACAATAAGGCTTGAATGACTTATTCAAGATCACATAGCTATTAGGTGAAAAGTTGAAATTCAATCCTAGAAAGGTTGATTCTGGAGCCTTCTTACTCTTTATCCTCCTTCCATAATTGTTACTTGAAAGATCTTATGGTGGAAGGAAATATTCTGGGAGCAAGAAGACAATCTTTATGTCTGATTTGAGAGCTTTCATAGTCTAGGCATCTGGCACTACCTGGGGCCAGCTGAGCATCCCAGAGGTTGGTTCAGCAAGGCTGCCCTACTCCTGACCTACACTCCCTCAGGCCAAGCTGCACTCTGGGGATTCAGGGCCAAAACTTCATTTCTTTTCTTACAGGAAAATTCACCTGCATTGAGGTAAAGTTTCACCTGGAGCGGCAGATGGGCTACTATCTGATCCAGATGTACATTCCCAGCCTACTCATTGTCATTCTGTCCTGGGTCTCCTTCTGGATCAACATGGATGCTGCCCCTGCTCGTGTAGGCCTTGGCATCACCACTGTCCTCACCATGACCACCCAGAGCTCTGGCTCCAGGGCCTCTTTGCCTAAGGTAAAGAGATCTGCAAGAGAACCTGTTTGACATCAAGTCTCCTATTTCCCATCTATCGCATGCTCCCTGCTGTCTACTCCCTCTATACCTTGGATTGGGTTTTAAATGCGAATCCAGCATTTCCTCTTCTCCATAGCATACTCTTACTAACAGCGTAACAACGTGAACGCTGCTGGCTAGGGAATGAGTAGCGATAGTGCCTTACTTAACTTTCTTTTGGGAGTACTAGCATGTAAAAGACCCTTATCCCAGAGAAAGGCCTATTCTCTCCTAGGCCAGATGAAAACGCAGACCAGAGGGTAAATGACCTTTTCAAGGTGAATGCTGACCAGAAACAACCAAATAGTAAGAATTTTTAACCAAATTCTGTCCTTTTCTATAACAAATAAGGTACTATTACAAAGTGCTCTAAATGGAAGTGTTTATTTGGGGGGGGAGGAGAATATTTTGAGATCGCAAATATAATAGCAATTAAAGACAGTAGACTCTGATCATCTGGGGCTTGTTAATGTTTTGACTATGCAGAAAAATTTGTGCTGATAGGACTAAGAACAGTTCTCCCTGCATTGTGTATTCATGTAGGGAATTTAAAGGTCACCTCAAAGTCCTTATGGTCAGCAAGGCTCTAAGCAAATCAGGGAGTGAGACCATTTTATTTTTCATTCAACAAATATGTTTTGAGCACGTACTATGTACCAGGGTACTATACCTGGTCACAGAATAATAATGAATCTTGCCTTGAACATATCCCCTTTTATTCTGATTTTTTTGGAACCTGGTCCTGAGATATGCTCTCTCGTTGTTTGTTCCATGTAGACTTTCTTTTATTGGAGACTAAGCAGTGTGCAATGTGGACACTGATGGCATGTTTATGAAATTGCCGTAGGGGAGGGTAAGTGTAGGGTAAGTGTAGGCAGCTTTAGGTTTACATTCCAGCTTCATTATTTACGAATAGTATGACCTTGGGTAAACTGTCTCTCAGTTGCCTTGCCTATAATATGAGATTAAGGATGATACCTTCTCCTTGGAATTGTTATGAAAAATAAATTAGTTATTAACATACAAGGACAGTGCTTGGCACATAATAATTGCTCAATAAGTGCTAATTCTATTATAGAGTTAAAAACTGAATATTGGATCTGGAAGCAAAGCAGGTGATATTTCCCTACTGATTTCTCATTTGCTAGGAAACCTGTGAGGTACTTCAAAAACCCCTATACGATGAAACAGCGACCACGTTCAGATTAGCATGAGGCACCTGAGGGGATGTTGTCAGGAAGCCCCTCCTGTATGTGTTTCCTAAATGGACTGGGTTATTCATGAAGTTCTTAGGGGAGTCATATGCTTAGTCTGGGCTATGATATTTGTATTACTATAGTAACCTTAGATGAGGATCGCTGCATTAAGAGCCCTACCTTAAATTTTTTTTGTCTCTGCCAAGCAAGAAGATTCTTCATAACCCCGAAAGATACTGCAGTTTATGCCTTCTTGCCAAGAGAATTTCCTTTCTGGTCCCCTCCTGTGAGTGAGCACACCCATCTGCTCCTAGGTATCACACAGTTTCCTCATTTGGAAAAATAGACTTTGTTAAGCGGTTACTTGTTTGCAATGCTTAGTACCTTCTTGCTATATTTTTATGACTTTTTAATAACCTCATTGGCCAGTAAGCAAAATATCCAGGCATGTAGTCTGAAATGAATGATCTCTTTAGGTAGAGCCATGGAGCAAAGAAAACAAGAAGCCATGGGGCCCTTGCTTACCCTTCAGTTTGTGCAACTCTAGGTTTGCTTGAGGGTTTAAGGAAAGAGGTGGGGCCAGGCTAGAGGCATCGGATAGCAAAACCACTCCCACCTGAAACACAACTCAGCGCTCTTGGATAAGAGTAGAAGAGATTTCTTTGTAAGGGAACTTAGTTGGGGTAGTCTTTCTCCATAGTCTCCAGAAACCATTCTTTCTCTGCCTTGTGCGGCACCCTACAGGCATCGATTTCCATCTCTTTGGCAGGCTCTTGATTTCCATAGCTGCAAGAGGCTTCACAGACCGGAAGAGCTAAATAGAAGACAAGAGATCAAGCTGTACCAGGGAGGAAAGAATCAATTTTCTATATCTTGGCCTTAGCTCATGAGGTAAAGGAGGAAAAGAGCAGAGACAGAATCTAGGAGCCAGAAGAGATGAACACACATCCGCTCATTCATAAAACACGTATTATGTATGTGTCAAGCACTCAGGGACAGGAGATGGAACACTGAACAGCATAAAAATAGGCCATGGCATGGAAATGCTCAGTCTAGTGGAGGAACTGGCCAGGTATGTGATGGATGCTAAAGAGGTATGCACAAGCCAAGCACATATAGACGGAAAACACACACTGTTCTCTCCCAGGTGAGAGATGATGTCTTGGCTTGCCATTGCACTCCATTCCTTAGCAGTGACTCTTGCAAAGGCAGCAGAAAACTCCACAGGGTCAACAGTAGAACAGGTGTGGAGGAGTTCCTAGTCTTCCAGTAAAGCTGTAACCTAGGTAAATGTCAAGTCCACTGATTTGAAAGCTCAGAACTTCCCAGTTTGAACAGCACCTTTTTAACTAAGTGATCTCTGTTAAAGCCCCTTCTCTCAGAGTAGTACATGTTTCCATACATCTCACATGGGAATTGTGAGCCCGTCCTAATTGTCACTTTGGCTATGAGAAACCCAGGACATACCAGAGGGCAAAACTATGATTTTGATCATTACTATTTACTGAAAGAGAGGAATCAGGAAAAAAAGGATAAGAAACAGAAGGCAAAACAGGTTAGCAAGAAGAATAAAGAAAGGAAACGAAGAGTAAGGAGGGAAGGCTCATAAAAGTAAACGATGGAGACTGTAGAGAGCTAAAGGATGATGGATACCCTGATCTCTTTCACATGGGCCTTCAGATAAAGATACATATCATGACAGACTCTTTTAAAAGCACAGAAGTTTCAGAGTAAAATTAACACTAACAGGAAGGACTCCAGAAAGGATAACTGCTCTGTTCATGGATGTTGCAGGTATCCTATGTGAAGGCTATAGACATCTGGATGGCTGTATGTCTGCTCTTTGTATTTGCTGCCTTGCTTGAGTATGCTGCAGTCAATTTTGTCTCTCGTCAGCATAAGGAATTTATGAGACTTCGTAGAAGGCAGAGACGGCAACGCATGGTGAGTGCCAAAACAGAGGGACCCACTTCTCTTCTCCTTTGAACTCCTTCCTCCCTATTACTCCTCCCACAAACTAAGTCCCAACCCAGGGGTGTAGGACTAGACAATCAGGAATCCTATAATCTAGTCCTAGGCTAGTGACAGTTAACTCACTTTGTTTCTCTGGTTCTGTTTCCTTTACCTATCAAACGAGACATTAACCCTTAGAAGGCAGTAAAGGGATCAAGAGTATACCACATAGTAAGCACTTAAAACATGTTAGCCAGGACTAGGTACACACCTCTAATCCCAGCACTTAGGAGGCAGAAGCAGGCAGATCTCTGTGAGTTCAAGGCCAACCAGGTCTACAAAGAGTCCAGGACAGCCAGGGCTACACAGAGACCCTGTCTCAAATCAAACAAAAACATATTTGTCAGTATTAGAATCTTATTGGCTTATCACAGATGTTATTGCTTTGAGAAGTAATAATAGTTGTTTCTGGTTCTCCTCACATCAAGAAGGATTGCACCTTAAGCTGTCCTCCCATTAAGAACTCAGAGTCAGACTCTAGTGCTGTTCAAGGGGAACATTGTGAGATGGCCCCCATATTTGCACTGGAATTGAAGGATCACTACTTGCCTCTTCTGATTGGTGGAACTTGTCTTGCTCTGCATCAGGCACATCAGAGTTGGTAGGCTGAGGTGGTGTTCTTTCTCACTCTTGTTTGTTAGCCCCATTTCTTCCAGAGCAGACTGATCACCAAGGGGAGATAGAAGAGGAAGTTGTTGTCATGACAACAGAAGCAGTTTTCCCTCAATTGCCCAGACAATAGGCACTAGGTAAGTTGTCATGACAACAGAGGTGCCTGGGCTACCCTGAGAAAAGCAAGCTCCAATTATGAGCAAAGCCAAAAGTCTTGCTACTGGTTGCTTAATCTTCAGAGACACAGTGTCTTGAGCTTTGACTCCATGTTTTCTGCTTAATCCAGAGGCCAAACACATAATTACTGCTGGAGGACAGAAAACAAATTACCTAAACCCACTGTTAAAATCTTGACTCTAGGGGGCAGCACTTGTAGCTCAGTAGCTCAGTGCTTGTCAAATACACACACACACACACACACACACACACACACACACACACACACACACACACACACGGCTTAATCCACAACAGCACACGCACACGCACGCGCGCGCGCACACACACACACACACACAATTCTGACTCTAGCCTATCTGAGACATACTAATAATACAACTGTTTTTCGTAACACTCAACTCCCACCTCAGTTGCTCCTGCTGCACCCCTACCATATGACTTCCAATGATCACACAAACTATCTGCATGATTTTACATCCCTTGGTATGGTTCCTCTCAGTGGAGACAGGGCTCCTATCTCATGTAGATTTTTCTGAATACCTATTCTTTCCTCTCTTTAGTTCTTTCATGGTTCCTAAACAGTGAGCCCTCTAGTGGATTGATCTACAACTGCATCTCTTTGAATAAATTCTTTCAGAGACTTGCCTAGAAGACTTTCCTGTCTCATGGTGGGGATAGGAAAACATGTACAGAGATAGCAAAGGAAAGGAAACAGGATGCCCCCTTTCCTAAAATAACTACTGCAGCCTCTTGTTCAGTTGTGTGAAACTTGTCTGCAGATACCAAAATTCATAGAATTTTTTTAAAAAAAAAACGTTTTTTAACATTGCCTTCCTAGGAAAGAAGAGCAGGTCGTCAAATAGCCCAGAATCCCTTTCCTGCCTAAAATGCCTGTGTTGATGTCCCAGTAAGAAAGATTACTAGTTACTACAAAGCTACTCAGCGTGACGCTAGTCCTACCTCCTACCCTGTACCCATCCAAGCAGCTACTGTCCAACTTCTGTCTGCTCATGCTTATATGCAGGTTGTCCAAGAGCTTATAGTGGAGTGTGTCATAGTACTCACTTATTACAAAGTTACTCAGCAGAAGCTTGATGCCTACTTAGGACCCCGTGGCTTGCCCAAAAGTGGACGGTGGCTTATTATTAATGTGAATAAAACCTGAAAGCCAAACCGGTGTCATTAATACTACCCCTTCCTTGAGTTTCCGAGAGCTAATTCAATGCCAGTGAGACCATCCAGCAGTGCTGGAGGTCCCAAACAACATGCTGAACAAGTATATTGAGAGCCCGTATTTGTCTAGACCCTCTCTGGGGGCCTTGATGTGCCAGTAAAAGAACTAGAAGCCTTTAGTCGTGAGAAAAACCTAAGGGAAGAGGGGAGAAATATTCTAATTTTCAGGAGCTTAGAGTCCAGGTCAAGACAGGGTTCTTCAGGAGCCAGTCACCTCCCTCTCAGCTGTAGGGCTCGTCATTTTCTTTCTAATCTCTCAACCACTTATCCCCTCCATGTGCTTTTCTCCCATGGCACTGCCTGAATTGTTAAGACTTTTTTTTTTTTTTGTATGCACTTCTGCCTCATTTTCCCAGATGGTCTAAATGATTCAGAGGAAAGGGTGGAACCATTTTTCTCATCATCCCTGCAGGGTTAGCCCCTGGCTCTAAACAGAGCAGCCAAAGGCAAAGGCTGTCAAGCTGGATAGACAAGAACTCTTGCTATTATTAATACAATAATTTGAGAACTAGAAAAAATTACAAAATACCCACAAATCCTCTCAGGGGCTTACTTTCAAAACTGTGTTCAACTCTCCATCTCCCATTGAGCACCGTACCCCATCTCCAATTCCTTTTCTTCCTTCCTGTCACACTTTAGTATTTAGTATCTTTCCCATCCTCATATCCCGCTATCTATACTGGGCTTTTAATTCCCAGGTTGGCTCCCTTCTCTAGCCTTTCAGCTCCTAGATAAATTAAAAAAATTCTCTATTGCAATAACCATGGAAATTGCAAAGCGGTATTTAATGGCACATTGTCCTTCCTCAACACATATACAAATACCATTCGGAATTTGTCTTAAATATCTGATACTTAATATCCAAACCCAGGCCACCTTGATCCTTAGATTTCAGGCTACTGATCTTTGCTGGGCCAGCCCTAAAAGATACATATCAAAATAAAAAAGAGCCAAGAGCAGCTTATTGGGTATGTTTTCTCTTCTTATGAAACTACTTTTTTTTTTTTTTTTTTTTTGGAGACAGGATTTCTCTGTGTAGCCTTGGCTATCCTGGACTTGCTTTGTAGACCAGGCTGGCCTTGAACTCACAGCAATCTGCCTCTGCCTCTCAAGAGTGCTGGGATTACAGGCATGTACCACCACACTCCAGCTGAAATTACTTTTTCTAGCCTGGGATGTATTTCTACACAATTTCCTTCAGATTCACTGGGTAAAAGAAGAAATAACAGGACTAATAGAAACAGAAATTGCAGTTGTATCTACCTTTCTCCCTCAGATCTTTTGCCTTAATATCTATATTCTGTGGTTGTATCTTCTAGTTGCAGGGCTAGGTGAATAGTGGGGTACAGGATCCCAAACTGAAATGCTAGGGAAAAAAATCTTTTTAATTTTACTTACCCCTCTCATTTTTCAATTCCTTGTGAGAGAGATACTTTGTTTGCCTCTGGTTCTTTGTCTGTAAAATGGGCACAGCAAACCTCCCCTGTAGAATAAATGTGAAAATTAATTATAGATTGCATGTGAAATGAATCAAGGCCTCTGATTTTTTTTAAAAAAGGCCAAAATGATAAATGAGCAGAGCCTTCAGGCTGCCAGATTATAACAGTTCAAGGGTGAAGAGCCAGGATAGTGAACTGCCTCTGACATACACACATACATACAACTCTCTATGAAGACCATAATAAATCCCTAGCATTTCAGTTTGGGATCCTGTACCCCACTATTCACCTAGCCCTGCAACTAGAAGATACAACCACAGGCTATCAAACCACAGTCCAGTGGGATAAATAGTAATTGTTTCTCTGACCAAATATTTCATAACTGAGGGACACCCTTTTGAGTAGACTCTTTAGTTTGGGACCCTGACAAGCTACTGGCATCAGAAGAACAAAGAGCCACTCCATTCCTTCTATCCTGAAGCATGTGCCTCTTCAGTCCAGTTGTCCATTCAACAGGGATCTACTGAGTGTTTATTAGGTTCCAAGGATGGTGCCTGCCACTGGGAAGACAATGGTTAACAAGTCTATAGATGAGCTAACACATGGCAGAAAAAGGGATAGGGTTTGCTTGTGAATTTCTGGCCTGAGTTCGTCTGCCACTGCTGCCTAGTACCAGGCTTGCCCTCATAACAGGTCAGTTTGGGTTAATGTAATAATTGAGAGTGCTATGACCAGCCATACCAATACCTCATCTACAAACCTACTTTTCAATTTTTCTGTAGCTGCAAAGGCCTTGCTATAAAGATCCTACAATGTCTCTCGAATTGTACAAAATGTTTAACACCTTTGTGCTCATTTTGCATATACATATGTATCTGTACACAATATATGTTTTTCTTATTCTTGTAATTTATAGAACTACATCGGGTAACTAGGGTGGCTTACTCTTCCTCTTTTACCTTGGACTTCTCCAGTGTGAGCAATGAGAAACTCCAGTCTCAGGAATGCCCTTAGTTCGGGGCATGCCATTTCAGACCATCTCTTAGCTGATTACTGCAGAGCAGTCAACACTTTTAATTTATAGGATCATCTTCTATTTGAAGGACATATTTCTCAAATATGCCCTAAAATGAAAAAAAAAAAAAAAAATAGGGCAAGTAAGTTCAGAGGTGAAGGGCTGTGGGCTTCTTACATAGGTAAAATTCTTGTGGGTGTTTTTCCCTCTTCCTTCTCCTCCTCCCCCTTCTATTTTTTTAACCTCTATCTGTACTTACTTACTGTTTCTCATGTATGTCAAAGCTACTCATATTTTGTCAGCCAACTGTTATATTAATGGACTTTTTTGCTGTCTACCGCGTACTGCTTATATAAAAATGTACCTCCTTCATGTTAATGTGGCTATCAAAAGAAATGCATTGTATATGAATGTAATGTACATCAGGTAATAAGTGTTACCATAGATTTATTGACGCCCATGTTCAATCAACTAATTTGCAAAGAAATCAGTAATAGATCTTCAGAAGTAGGGTCCATCTCATTTGGTCATTTGAAACGTTTGGAATTCTTAGCTTTAAGTCAAAAATCATGCTTAAAATGTATTCTATATAAAACAAACTAATTCAAAATCTTTTAAAATTCATTAACATCAATTTCACCAAGGCAAAATATTTCACCTTCACCATCTAGTGACTTTGTTGTTCTATTTACCTGACAGAGATAATTTGACATTGAGATATTCACACTTCAGTGGGTTTTAGATGACTCCAAATGATGTTACACATTTTCAAAAGGCACCTCAGTGCATGGCTGTAAATGAACTCATAGCATTCAACTGGTTAATATATACATACATAAATATATATATATAATATAATAAAAAAATATATATTTTAAATAATTTTGTGGTCATCAAAAATCATGTAGTGGGCTTGGGTAGTAAGCAATTTACCTGTATTGCACTGCCTATGAGACACTTATGCGTGGTCCGGCTTCTACTTTGACTTCCAATACCATCTTTTATCTCTTGTAATTCTAGGAAGAAGACATTATACGAGAGAGCCGCTTCTATTTTCGAGGCTATGGCCTAGGGCATTGCTTACAAGGAAGGGATGGAGGCCCAATGGAAGGTTCCAGCATTTATACTCCCCAACCTCCAGCCCCTCTTCTAAAGGAGGGAGAAAACATGAGGAAACTCTATGTGGACCGAGCCAAGAGAATTGACACCATCTCCAGGGCTGTCTTCCCTTTTACTTTTCTTGTCTTCAATATCTTCTATTGGGTTGTCTATAAAGTTCTAAGGTCAGAAGATATCCACCAGGCACTGTGAACAGGGTAGTGTGCAGCTGCTGACTACCTGCTTTCACCCAGGTAGGCTTTTTCCCTTCTATCAGACTCAATTGGGGGCTTGAACAGTTCCTTCTTGTCCTTCCACTCACAACTTCAATTACCAGTTCCCAAGCTATGTGGGAACTGCCTAGTGCCAATGGTGGCTGTACTCACAAACATGGCTTAGCTACCCTAATCCAGATTTACTGCTTATTCTGCCATTTCTCTTTGTTTGTCCATGTGCCTAATGCCAAAATGACTTTCGGTCATTGGTGGGGCTCCTCTGTGAAGAATATTTAGACTATTGGATTCTTGGTCTTGTTATCTTCATCTGTTCTACTTCTATTCAGAGCCTGGCCTTTACTTGGCATTTTTCTCCTTCCCACTGCAAGCTCAAATCTGGAGTCTTCTCAGGCCACAAATACTGCCCTGAATGACCTAGTCAGATGTCCATACTGACAGGAAGACAAAAACACAGATCTCCCACCTCTTAACCAGGATGGGGTAACCATAGGCAGCACTGGGCCTGGGCACTGTTATATGACCTAAAAGAGAGACGTTCACTTCTCCCAGAAAAGCTAACATTTTCAGAACAGGGAAAGAAGCCAAGCACTCTCAGAAAGTCTACCCTTCCATATCTACCTAACCTTCCTGGTCCCAGACATACTTGTTACAGTCCCTAATCAAGTAGCATGACCACAAGTTTTGTTATACTGCTGGGTAGGAAAGAGTTAGGGGAGGCTTGTTCTTTAAGATACTTATGTAATGATCTAGGAAAGATGAGATGAAAGGTACTAAAACCTAAGGAGTGGAGTGCAGAAATAATCTTTAGAGACACTACTCCTCTTTTGTTTCTTCTTTTTCTCCAAAGTCTCTTCATTTTCTAGGACCTTCTAGCTTTCTCCTTCACCTTCTCTTGGCAAGAAAATAATGGTGCCATGCAACCTCCTTCTGAATAGAGTAGGCCTAAAAGTTCCTAAGGAGACACTAGGCAAGTAGAGGGTTGCTAGAGGTTGGTCTGATGTATTTTGATGCTAATTATTGCTTGCTGTCTCTGTGACCCACCTTGCCTAAGAGCCTAACCTGTTTGACCAATAAAAGGCCATCATCACATCTGGGCAGGGCAGATGGGATAGGCGTGGCTAAGGTTCCAGGGCTTGGGGAGACAGAGAGGATCTTGGGAAGAAGAGAGACAGGATTAGAGAGGGGAAGAAGGTTGCACCTTCATGGGTTAGGTGGAGGAGAAGCACATGGCCGGCATGGATAGAGATTTGGCCCAGATGAAGAACATTAGCAAGTATATGGGATTATGGATGGGAGGTAGCTTGATAGAAATTATTAGAAGCAGATGGCATGGGATTGGGTCAGGCATCCCATACTTGCCCCACTATGGGAAGTAGTTTAGGGATTAATATCTGCCCTGCCCCGGATTAATTAAGGCTATTTTAAAATATAACAAGTGTCTGTGTCTTAATTGATTGCTATCAGGTTAGAAAATACTGCCGTAATAACAATGCTTATTATTAGGCCATACTGGTAAAATAACTGCAACAGAGGGTCCTTACCTGGGCATATAGAAAAACAAACTACCTACCTTGGGTAGAAGCTGTACAATGTGGAAAGCCATAATTTGGGTTCTTTACTCCTTTGTGTTTCCCTTTCTTCTTCCATACGAGTATTCGGGAAAGCTACAAGAAAGGTCAGAATAGAGTAGGCTGTGTGTCACTCTGGGTTATGGGGACACATGGACCTGTTACATTGAATTCTTTGAAGTTATCTGACTGGAAAGAACACAGAAAAGAGATGAGAAAGATTAAGTGTGAGGACAGCAGTTGGAATAAACAAACAAATAATCTCTTAAAATAATGTGTCCTTTTCTCTGGACCCAGAATAATAATTAACTATGTAATTGGAGCTCCCCTCTGTCCATTCCAATTTCCCTCCTTTTCTCTGTCCCCATCTCCCTCTCTTCTCTATCTCAACTCTCCCTCACTATTTCATTCTACATAGTATTCCAAATTCAAAGTCAGTAAATCCAATGGCCAGTGCAAGGACAAGCCTAGCCTTCTTTCTCTATCTTCATACTGAATTTGTCTGACTTTCCTAATGAGATGCCCTTTTGTTTCCCTTGATTTTTAAAGAAAGTGCTTTGGAATGATCAAGGTAGTGACCTAGATTTTTTTTTTTTTTTTTGCGAGGGTGGGCGACAAGGTCTTGTTGTATATCATAAGCTAGCCTAGAACTTACTTGCTGCCTAGGCTAGCCTTGAACTCATAATCCTCCTGTCTCAGCCTTCCTGGTGTTAGGATTAACAGTGTGTACTACCATATTCAAGTCTAGAAATTACTTCTATTGACCATTTTAGCACTCTCATCTCAAGAATTAAAATTTAAAAACTGATTTATAGGAGGAGATTAAATTGAAAAGAGAAGAGAGCCCCTGTGTTCTTATTTCTGCCCAGGTAGTGCCAATCAATGAGAGGCCACAAGCAATACCCCTTTGAAAGGAGCAGAGAGTATCTCTTTGATACTGTCCCTGATGGGGCTGGGGTGTCAGGCTGCTGCAGCCCGGAGGCGGGGATGGTGGGGGCGGACTATGGAGATGAGCTTACTGCACAGAGCTCTACTTGTTACAGATCTTGTCCAGATGGGCCAACTGCACAAATCTGCCCTGTTGGAAGTCTCAAGAACAATGCCCTGGAGACAGCTACAGTGCTGAGCAATAAAGGCTGTCCAACTGGGACTCAGATCAGGGCATCAGCTGGTGCTGGGTGCCAAAGAAGCCAAAGTACCAACCAACATAATAGACCAAAGGAATTCACAAAGCCACTCAGAGTTAATGCCAGGTGGAAGGTACTACCCTTCTCACTGGAGCCCTTAAGCAAAGGAAGTATTTGCATAATGCCAACATCAGATCTAGAGCAAATGGTTTTCATTTTCCTCCTTCTTCCCACATATGGACAGAGATGAGAGAAACGCTAGGTCTCACTGAGGAAGTTTTGACATTTAGGGATCTGTTCAATCACAAAATTGTTAACTTGGGTCTTTCTTACCAATAAGTTGAGAAAAGGTGACATAAGAGTCTCATTTGAAGGTCATATGCACTTATCTTATACTACTCACTTATCTTGTAGTACTCACCCCTCCAGAGAACCATACTATTTTCTGCCTGAATCAATCTGATCTGATTCTGAGATTTAAACAGCATTTTTTAAAGAGGGAGGGATTTAGGGGAGGTGGTTCCTCTGAAGATAAAGTGTTTCAGGTATTTCCATGAATTCTTTGTTAATATTTATGTTAGATAAATGTTTCATAAATATATTTTCAAGAGGCAAGGCTTTATTTACTCAGTTGTTAAGGGTATCGGTACCTCCATTTTCCTTATAGCTTGCTCTGCCTCGCGGAATGCCAGTGGCTTAGTCTCTTTGTTCACAGGTCCTTTTGCTCTCTCCAAATTCATAGGCCAAGCAAACACAGCTTTCTAAGTGGAAGAAATACACTGAATGAAATGTATTGCTTTGTCTTTCCCATAAACATTTTCTTACCTACCGTAAAAGAACGGGCACTCTTCTGTTTAAAGGATTAGACTGATTTAAAACTTTTTTTTTCATTGAGCCATAAAAAATGCCTCAACAAGAAAATTTGCTCAACCATGTTCATAGCAGCCTTATTCATCATAGCCAGAACATGGAAACAGCCTAAGTGTCCCTCAGTAGAAGAGTGGATAAAGAAACTGTGGTACATATACACTATGGAATACTACTCAGCTATTAAAAACAAGGAATTCCCGAAATTTGTGGATAAATGGATTGAGCTAGAAATGATCATAATGAGTGAGTTAACCCAGAAGCAGAAAGACTCAAATGGTATATACTCACTTATATCTGCATACTAGCCCAAGGGGCATGTCCCACGAAAGCCTTCACTTACCAGGAAACTGGGACAGAGGGGAAGGCATCCTATTGGGACTCTAAATGAGAGACGCATGGGAGAACAGCAAAATAAAAGGATCCAGAGGGTCCTAGAAATCTACAAGTAGAACAATATGATAGGCAGATTTGGGCCCAGGGGTCCCGCTCAAACTAAGGCACCAGCCAAGGACAATACAGGAGGTAAACTTTAAACCCCTTCCCAGATCTAGCCAATGGTCAGAATATTCTCCACAGTTGAGTGGAGAGTGTGATACGACTTTCTCACGTACTCTGGTGCCTCACATTTGACCATGTCCCCTGGAGGGGGAGACCTGGTGGCACTCAGAGGAAGGACAGCAAGTAGCCAAGAAGAGACTTGATACCCTATGAGAATATATAGGGGGACGTAATCCCCCTCAGGAACAGTCATAGGGGAGGGGAATAATGGGAAAATGGGGGGGGGAGGAATGGGAGGATACAAGGGATGGGATAAACATTGAGATGTAACAAGAATAAATTAGTAAAAAAAAAAACACTCGTAAAAAAAAAATGCCTCAACTGTATGCAGAATATATTACTTCTAGATTTTTAAAATGTGTCCTCCTAACACTCTCGATTGTATCAGTGCTGGCATTATTAGTCTTCTCTCATTATTTTTGGCCACCAAAATCTCAAACTTCTACATCACTGTGCTGGGATTCATCGTGTTAGGCTGCACTGGTAAGGAACATTAGCCAATCTAGTTCAGGAACCACCCAGGGATTAGGAGGCAAGGTTCCAGTCACAGATTCAATGGAAGAAATGTAGAATAAGGCTTTTGAAGGCAAGAGATGCATTTATGCAACTTGTTAGCCTGCACAGTTCCCAGTACCTCATAATACACAACATGTGTAATTAGAATAAAAACTATCTTCCCACTTGGTATCTCATATATGTTTTGTTTGTTCCCTTTCCATTAATTTATTGAACACAGAAAAAGAAATCTGGACGAACTCCTTCAAAACCAGAGTTCATAAGATATGTGCACCCAATGTGATCTGCAGGTATAAGAGAAACAAAATTAATAATAATAATATTCTTATTAAGCATTAATAATACAACATATATTAAAACTGGGATCAAGCTGTAATTAAAATCCCAACCGGTAGATAAACACCATCGGTGACAAGTGAGCACAGTAGTGGGAATTTAGGCAGCAGAACCATCTGCTTCGCCCTGTTCTACGTGTTGTTTCTATGGAGGAGACAGTCATCTCTGAAGGGAAAGCAATTAATATGTTCTTCCTGGCCCCACACCCTGCTTTATCAGTGTCTCCAGCTATTAGAATGTTTATAGTCTACAAATATGGGCTGATGGCCTATTAGTCAGAACAGCTTGTCAGCAGATCTTGAGCTAGGGGCGAGAATGGCCCCTGAGCCAACTCATCCTCACACAGAATTCTCCCCATGGAAAGACAAAGACAGTCTGCTAACATGAAGCCACCTGAAGAAGTCACAGGAGAACTCACTATCACCACTCCTGAGCAGCTAGCTCTCTTTTACATCCTCTGCTTTCATTTGTAAAGCTTTATGCAAATGCTTTAAGGTGTTATACTGTGTGGTACATTATTTAAAAACAGATCTCACTATTAATTTCCTGAATTAAGGGGAAATTCTTGCTATCACCTAAATCCAGGGATCTGGAAAAAAAATGAACATATTCTCTCTCTTACTAGTTTCCATTCCTGACAGTTTGGTGTTTAAGACAGTGTGATGTTTTAGTATCAGACAGAGCCTACATTTGAATGACTATTACCTCAGCCTCAGTTTCTTCTGCAAAGTCCATTCAAAGGCTTGGAGAAATCCAGAACACAGTTAACTACATGGCCTTGGTCAAATTATTGAACTATTCTGTATTTCAGTTCTCACATGTGTTAATTGAAGATAATAGTAACTACCTCATACTGTTGCTGTGGGAATTCCACAATGCAGGTATTTAACTCAGAATTTGGCATATAGTAGATTGCTCAATAAAACTTAGCTATTGCCTAATAGTCTCTCTTCTACACTTGTCAACTTTCTAACACTTGTACCTGCTTAGAATTTCAATTTTCCAAAATACATGTGAGCTTCTCTTTGAGCCTGCACTCACAAAAAAAAGGCCAGTCTAAAAATCACTTTTATATATTTTTTTGTCTTTTCAGTGGTACTAGATGACTACTAACATACAGTACACTTTAAAAATTATGGAACCATGGGAAATTGCTGAATTCCTCTGAGCCTGTGTCAGTTTTAATGTGCTAGGTTTGGTTGCTGGCATCTCCAGCCTGCAGTTTACAGGCTGCTTACGTCACAGGATAGGTATGAATGCAGGTCAACACATTTGTTCACCATGTCATGTTGCCAACGTCAAACAGGAGAGAAATGGGGAGACAAGAATGAATCTGTCAAAAGGAGAAAAACTACTCTTCATTTGGCCTTGGATTTCTCTGTGGGTGTTACTCTAGTCCCTCACTTCTAGTTACCATCCAGTTCCCTAAAATGAATGCCTTTACTACTATTCCCACGCCCCCACCTCACCAATTACTACTTGTTACGTTGTAATCTCTGGCTTCTTCCTTCTACTCATTCTCTAAATATTCTTTCCATATCCCTTATATACCTTCATAATTGCCATACTAAGACAAAACCTTTCTAATCTGTCATGCCTCACTCCAGCATCTGTCAGGGCTGCCACATCTGCTTTTCTGCTTTGCCACATCTTTTCTCCCCGGGCTTTCCTTGTCCAATTGCTTCTCTTGCTTGTCTGACTTTTTTTTTTTTTAGTGTGTGTGTGTGTGTGTGTGTGTGTGTGTGTGTGTGTGTGTGTGTGCATGCTGTGTACACATGTGGATGCAGGTGTGTGCACCTATATGAGCACATGTGGAGGGCAGGGGAGGATCTCAAGTGTCTTCCTTCTCTTACTGTCTGTCTTATTTCCTTGGCAGAGTTTCTCACTGAATTGAAGCTCACTGTTTTGGCTAGGCAGGCCCCAGGAGCTCCCAAAATCTGCCTGTTTCAGCCCCACAAACGCTTGTGGAGGTTTTAACTCAAGTCCTCCTGCTTATGCAGCAACTGGTCTTCCACCCTGAGCCACCTCCCCAGACCCCTGAGTTCTTATTCTACAGACAGTCATTGCTGAGGTAACCCTTCTTCACTCCATAGTGAAGCTCCAGTTTTTGTAACAATTTCCATGGCTAGGACAAACAATATGGCTGATGGTTCTTAATTACTAACTCCATTCCACAAATATCCCAAACATTCCTAGAACTGAAGAACTCACAACTTTCTTCCAACAACATTAAATCCTGTTGTCTAATCCTCTCAATCCTGACAAGGGGGATTTCTAACTATTTGGTCACCTATGCCAGACATCTTGGCGTCAAAGATCTTTAACAACTCCTTTTACAGACTTCAGATAAGTTAATCAGTCACTAAATCCTGTTGAATATTCTACTTTTCAAATAGTCCCCCTTTTCCTATCTTCTCTGACTTTATTTTCTTGAATCACTGAGTCCAAGGTTTTCCTACCATCCACACTATTGTTACTCTCATCATAAACAGTCTATTTCTCTCACATCTGATATTTCATTTCCATCAACAGCTTCTTCCACACCTCAGGAAAAAGCCCATGTTCCTTAAATGACCTATACTGGATTTTCTCTCTGGTCCCCACCAGTGGCAAAATGAATTCTCCATTTAAATGAATTCTGTACTCTATCTACAGAACGTTGAATCCAGCCACAGATAACAGACCTGTCTCAAATTCATGCTTTTGTACATACTGTTCCCTAGCATTTAAACACTTGCTTTGGCTTCTGCCACCCTGGGTTGTTTTTTTTTTTAATCTGTCAAGACTCAGCCAGAAATCATGTTTTCTGTGATGTATTCTAAAGCCCAATATTCAAGTAGATTTAAACTCACCAGTAATACTCTGTACATAGTTCTCCATGTGCCGCTGTGAAATATACATGCTGTTTCACCTGTATCCCTCACACAGAAATTCGAGTTTGAAACTAGGAATCAAAATGTATTTCATTGTATGGCCCATACCAAATCCATTGCATGAAATGAATTAGTGTTTCCTATATAGTTTTAAAATAATAAACATTATAGTTGCTTAATTTTTTTCAACCATTCAGTTGCAATGCTAGTTCTTACCAACTATAGTTTCTTTGGGAAGGGTCATATTATCCAAGTGCCACGCATTCTTGCAGGTTTTGCTTCATTTTGTTTGCAGGGGTTGCAAACATTTCAGTACCACTTCATTCTCAAAAGCACACATTTAAGGTAAGACCATGTATCCAGGCAAGAAAGGATGAGAGGCTCAAAAACTTTAACTTACTCTAGTCTCATAACAGAAGCAAAATGCAAGTTTATTATTTCTCAGCACACTGCCTTATCAACCACACAAGAGCTTTTCCAATCATCTTCAATAGGTCCCAAGGTCTTGTGGAAAGAACAAGCGGGCATCCTCCCATATCTGCACATACACAGGCTGATACACATTCAACCAGAGTAACTCTATGTTTAGTTTATACAACTCCTTTCCAACAGAATTTTGTTTGGTGGCGGTAAGGAGATAGCTTTTTTGTTGTTGTTTTACTGTTGCTTTAAATTTGTGCAAATCAAAACTGTACTGTGTATGACTTTCAGATATAAACCATTTGATATATGAAAACCTTGGTTGGGGATATATTAATTGGCTTTTTAATACCATGACCAAAATCTCTGACATAGAAAACTTAAAGAAGAAAAGACATATTTTGGCTCATAATTTCAGTGGGTTCAGTCCATGGTATCACGGCCCCATGTGTGCTTAGGTAAAACATCAAGAGGGTAACATTGAGAGCACTTCACATCATAGCTGACTGAAATGGGAGCTACTTACCTGACGGTCCACAGGAAGCATAGAGGGGGGCGGGCTGCTGATGCTCTGAAGGCTTTCTTCTCTCCCTTCTTTATTCAGTCGGAGGGCCTGACCCATGGGGTGGTGCCACCCATGTTAAGAATAGGGCTTCCCTGTAGTTACTCCTCCCTGGAAACGCCTTCACAGAAGCACATGCAGATGTGCCCTCAGTCATTTCCTAGGTGATCATAAATCCAATCAAGTTGACAATGTAGATTAATCATCACGGGAAGAAATCGACTAAACTGAAAAATAGCTGTAACAAAGAAATCTAATAATTAGGTATCTTTCTTGTAATTTCCTTTTCAAATGATCAACCTATAGATGTTGTTGTTGTTGTTGTTTTGGTTTTTTGAGACAGGGTTTCTCTATGTAGACTTGGCTGTCCTGGACTTGCTTTGTGGACCAGGCTGGCCTCGAACCCACAGATATCCAGCTGCCTCTGCCTCTCTGAGTGCTGGGATTACAGGTGTGTGCCACTAAGCATGGCTATACATGTTATCTTGAATGCAGTTGCCATTCATCTTATTTTCACATAGAATAGCAAACATTTTACTCTTAGAAAACTAGTATCTTATAGGCTTTCCCGTAAGACACCCGGCCAGCCCATCACAATGTCTTACAAGGCTAGCACCTGGCACAAGAAAAGGCTCTTCTCTAATCATTTAATCCTGTCTCTTCAGCAAACATAAGATTACTGTGGGTCTGACTGAAAGCTCAGGCCCTCCTTTAAACTTTCCTTTGTTCTTTGACAAGTGTCACTTATTAGCCACAGAAGTTCACTTTGGGATTGTTCTAGCTTGTTCTGCAACAGATTCGTCCTAATGGTAATTTATGGGGTGGATAGTGACTATTTAGTGCTCAACCCCGGCCTTTTTCA
This sequence comes from Acomys russatus, assembly GCF_903995435.1. Classification (NCBI taxonomy): domain Eukaryota; kingdom Metazoa; phylum Chordata; class Mammalia; order Rodentia; family Muridae; genus Acomys; species Acomys russatus. The sequence continues at coordinate 78,805,555 of NC_067169.1, read as the reverse complement.
TCTTTTGCCTAATACCTGTATACAGAGAACAAGGAGAACACAAACGGCATACTCTAGGACGATAGTAAAGCTATAAAAATATCATGCTGAGCTCTACTTGTAGGAATTCAGTTTTCTTCAGCAGAGCTTCCTCATGAATTTAGGGATACCCTGGTAGTAACCTAATCTGTTATCAGCAGTTGAGGGGCCTGAGATTCAGGATGGTCCTTTAAGGGAGGAGACAATGTAGTTTCTCAATATATCAATATCCTCTTATGAAATACACACCATTGACTGTCTGCCTTATCTCATGACGATTTCAAATTTCAAGCTTATGAACTTTCTTGACCCAAAAGAGACCTAATAGAGAAGAGCAAGTAATCACGGACTTAAACTCATTTGCTTCTATCTGTTACATATATAAACTTTCTTCAAAATATCCTGGTGGTGGAGTCAGGTTCAGAAAAAAGAAGCCAAGGAAGAGAAAAGGGGTCAAAACTAATGAATATGTCTTCAAAATGTCACTGATACCCTGTGTGCTATTCTTCAACCAGTTAGGAGTTTAGCTGCAATACTGCTTTTTCTCTTTATTTATCCTTGGGCTGAGGGGTATGAAAGGTGATAGGTAAGTTTTGCCCTGTTGATATCCTCATTTGTTAGCCTCCTAACCACCTGAGACCTGAATCAAAGATGAAAACAGTCCCATCAACCCCCTAGCACTAATCCTTACCCCACTGTTAAACATGTCTAATTGTCCTTGGAAGCTCTTTTAAAGCTCTACTCCTACTTTAGACCCACTCAGAGTATAAGGGAGAGCCTCTATTAACAGCTGAAACTTGCTGGATATTTGCCTTAGTAGGACCACTCTGAGAAAGGTAAGGAATCACTACTGGCTGACTGCCTTTCTAGATATCCTCTACTATGCCATTGTGAATCTACAGGGAAGGGGGGAAAGTTTGTTGGAAACTGGCAAGTGGGACTGTACCCTGAGTCCCCAATTACACAGAAGAAGGTCTACCTATGACACCTAATTTCTTTGCAGGCTCTAGTATTATAGTCTCCCTTATTGAGCCCAGGTAAGGCAAATTCCTTTACCAGACATTTGAAGCTCCATTGGAGTGACCAGTGTGAGGAAGTCATGCAATCAGGAGTGTCATTGAGCCAGACAGAAGGTTTTCACCCAGCGCTATCAGTACCACGCTTGGTACAAGGAAGGTAGGAGATAAACAGCAGCTGAATGAGCAAGTGCCCCTGTAGCAACATGAGCATTCGGTCATACGGCTACACCTCTCTGGCTAGGGGGACTAATAGGTACATCTTATGTTTGTGGAGGTGACAGGCATGGGCATTACAGGTACAGGTAGAGAGCATAAAAACCACAAGGCAATGGGAAGCAAGAATCTGGAGTAAGCTAAGGTTTGCATTCATGTTTTTTTTTTAAAATAGAGATCAGTGGTCCCTCAGGAGCTAGAAATGCAGCCTATTGCTTGCCTGACATAAATAAGAATTCCACATGTAGTATCAAAACAAATAGGTGATTTGAAAATAATATTCTCCTCTTACAGTTGAAAATTTCAAAAGATTTCTCTTCATGCATAGGAATACAATCAACCTGCAGACTGGCTTTCACCTCCAACATTCTGTCCTCTCCTTTGGATTCATTCACAAATGGTCATGAAGCACTTTTCACTACATGCTAAGTACACAGACTACACAGTGAAAAGAAAAAAACCCACCTCCCGCCCTCAGAGATTCTATAGTATGGCGGGAGAGATAAAATCTGACTAAGCTGTTAGTAAGTAGGAAAATGGAGAAAATATACAGATATTATGGACAATCTATCTATGGTGGAAGTTGGGAAAGTCCTAGAAGTCTTTCCTGGGACAAAGGCTTGTGACCTGAATGAAGAGAAACGAACAGAAAACAGCCAAAGAAACAAACATATTAGGAGTAGGACTGGTTTTGTTTGTTTGTTTGTTTGTTTGTAGACAGGGACTCACTATGTAGTCCTGGCCGTCCTGGACCTTACTCTGTAGACTAGGCTGGTCTTGAATTCAGAGATCCAGCTGTCTCTGCCTCCAGAGCTGAACAGGAGTAGGACAGTCTTAAAAGGGAGAGAAAATTTGACTTTTTCAAAAAGAAGGAAAAGGAGGAGGAGGAGGAGGAGGAGGAGGAGGAGGAGGAGGAGGAGGAAGAGGAGGAAATACAATCAAACAAACCTTCTTGACTTATAATGTAGAGAACAAATGTAGTGAAACAAACTAAGTTCGTCAAATAAAAATGGTGGCATCTTGGAAAGGCAAAAGCAGTGTGTACTATAGGTGCATAAAGCAAGACACTCAGCTTGGTCCTAGAGATAAGGTAGGGCCACTGTGAGAATGTGACACTTAAAGGGAGACTTGAGTGCTGGCCGATCCATGATGGGAGTATAAGAGGGTGAGAAATGAACAGCATCTGTGGCACACTAACTTACTGCTTCAGCCAAAGCAGGAATCAATTTTATTAATAATTTTGTCCTGCCTGCAATTCCAAACATCTTTCCTTCATAGCCAAATCACATCTAGTTTTCTACATTTCTCTCAAATCCCACTTTCTGTGATTATAGCCAGATATGTTGCTTCAGTACTTCTACTCCAAATTTGTCACATAGTATTTTAGAAGGTGTATTATTTGATGAGCAGAGTGTTAAATGCCTGTAATCCTAGCACTGTGGAGGTAGAGGCAGGAAGGTCAAGAATTCAAGGCCAGTTTTTGGCTACATAGCAAGTTCAATGATAGCCCGGGCTACATGTCTCCCTGTCTCAAAAATAAAGAAACAAATAAGCCAACAAAAAGCCTATTTGGTATTGCTATGACTCAACTTCACACATATCCCTAAACTCCTTATTAGACCCCTGAATGTGTGAGCTACTTTCTGTTACTTTACCATCACTCAGGATGGCTAGCATCACCTAGCATGGCAATGAGCGTTATGTTTGTAAACGAAGGGGTGGATGATGCACTGGTTTCTCTGAAAGCTCCTTCAGAATTCACTATTACTTGGGATATTTACACAAGGAAAGTGGTCTGCTTTCCCTAAAATAATTCTACTACTTTCATCTAAAGACTCAAGATCTGAAATGGACAATGTTCTCCTAATGGTCTCTGCTCCTCGCCCCCTTGCAATTCTGCCCCTTCCCCCACTCTACCTTTTATTGTTTCTTCTGTCTCCTGGTTGTCAGCCAGGATGAGAAAATGGTCTAGCTGTCCTCAGAGACTTACGCCAGCCTGGACTGCTCTGCAGTGCCATGAAGGGCCAGGACTTTTGTTTACAGCTGGGAGCCTGGTGAGGCAGTGAGCACAGCTGACAGCCCCACTCTGGAGCAAACATCAATTTTCCTCTGTCCTCTCAGCCAAGTTTCACAGACCAGCTCTATTGAAAGCTGGCTGTACCCTCCTGGATCCCACTGACATCCACCCACAACTCTAGGCTGGGAGCAGCTGGGTGTATCTCAGCTTTGTACCTTTTAGGAACTGCTCTTACTCGTTTCTCTGTCCTCAAGTTTTAATCATTTTCTCTCAACATATTCCTTTAAGCTTTGAAGGAATATATCTTCTGAGGACCCCATACCCTAAGGCCTATCCACTCTCTCACAGTCGTGTACAAACAGCCTCCTTCACTTATCCATATGGTACCATTGCTGCAAGTAGATCAAAACCACTGTTTCAATGTGTAGTTTGTAGAACCTGCCTTTCCAAGCATAATGGTGGTAAGATGCCTTGTCTTTAAATGCTTGCACTGAGGGAGGAACAGGAGGATACAAGTGATGGGATAACAATTGAGTTGTAATCTGAACAACTTAATAAAATTAAAATTTTTAAAAATGCTTGCACTTTTACACACATGTGCACATACATAGTCTTTGTTTTCAGATGGTTTTCCTACTCTTAAAAACTGTAAACAAAAAATTAAAAAAAAATAAAATAAAAATAAACAATTAATTTTAAAAGGAAAAAAAATAAAAATAAAAACTGTAAACAAGGTAGGAAAGGCATCTTCTGAAAATAGATAAGATGCCCTACGTCACACATTCCACAATCTGGCCTCCTGTTTCCTTAGCAGCTTTGACTTCTTCAGCACTCATTGAGGGTGGTTGCAAAGCTCTAAGACCCTCTTGCCCCAGCTTCCATTTTCCTGTGTGTTTTCTGCCTTCTGGTCCACAGCTTCCCTGATTACCTGAAGCTTCTTTCTGTGGTTTTCAACCTCTCTCTGGTCCTAATTTACTGGTGCCTGTGCGACGCTGCACACAGTGGCTCATTACAGCAAGGCTTCTTATGGCATCTGCTGGAGAGGCTGTCCTTTGAGGAGACCTTATTTGACTTGCTTCCTAACTTTTACATGGTCTGTTCCTACTAGCGAATATATATTTTACTCAATGTCTTGGTTAATTAATACTCTTCTAAAGAGAAACTCATGTTTGTACTGTAGCCCATAACCAATGAAGCACTTTTTAATTTTTTTCTCTTCTTAAAGAATTCTTTTATTAAGAGACTGTTCAGAACTACAGAAAAGTAAGAAAACAGTCCAAGCAACCCTATGTCTACCATTAAACAATTTAGATATGTACTACTAGCATGTCAAATAGCTCGAGCAATGTTGGCTTGTCCTTTTAAACATGGCAGCTAATAGTTTCAAAAGCTGTAACGTTTATCACTTCTGGGAAAATGTAAACTATAGGTGGAAATTACAAACACAAGAAACTTAGCCGGCAGAGGGGGACAGATTTAAAGCAACCACTCTTGAGGCAAAGTTCAAACTGCAGGCAACAACAATCACTGGCGAAAACCAGTCTTTATCTTTCTGAGTTAATGTATACCATGGCAGCTTTACATGATCCCTCCAAGTAAAGTGTGTTGCTGACAAAACCAGGCATTTTGGCATGCTTCAAGCTAAACTATTAACTCAGGAGGAGAAAAACAAGGGATCGTGTGCAAGCCTGGCATCTCAAGGTCATCTAAGGTTATCTCTGACTAGGTTCAATTCTCAGTGCTTTGGTCATTTGAAATGAGCTTTTCGACGTCAAATGGAGCCATGCGGTTGTAGTTCAGTTACAGAAGAGAACAGATATCACTAAAAGGACAAAATTTTCCCCTTAACTTTTTTATTTTTGCTTTGCCATGGGCAAAAAACATACAGATCCAAAGAAATTCGCGGGACTGGCTAAATGAAATTTCTATTGGAATGAGGCAGTATAAACAAATGAAAAAAGACATTCTTATCACAGAAATGGCATTTTGTTCAGTCTTGAAATATTACTAGTTTTTTAAATTTGTAAATTAAATAATCCTTATTTTAAGAACCATAAATAAGATAATTAGAACAAAAATTTTAAACCTCTTTTAATTACTTCTCTGTGCATGAGCGCTTTGCTTGCATATATGTATGTGCACATGTGTTTCTGGTGCCCACAGGAGTCACAAAAAAGTGTCAAGTCCCCTGAAATTGGAGTTACAGATGATTGTGAGCCACCATATAGGTGCTAGGAATTGAACCCTAGTCTTCTGCAAGAGCAACAAGTGTTCTTACCTGCTGAGCCATCTGTCCAACTTCTCCTTGGTATTTTTAGTTTGGTTCTGATTTGGGGCTGGAACATACACATGCTGACTTGCAACCAGTCCTACCAGTCCCAGGGAATCCAATGCCTTCTTCTGGCTTCACTGGGCACCAGGCACATACACGGTGCACAGATACACATGTAGATGAAGCACCTACACAAGTAAAATAAAATTTAAAGTAAAATTATAGACATACATATATGTATATATAATATATGACATGATAACAACTAAAGCTTAGGATAGAGCAATTTTTGTTTACTAGTCATAAGACATGGGAGGACAGTGGAGATAGACTACAGAATATTGTGTAACCAATACCAAGGATGGTTTTGTTAGTCACCAGGTAATGCAAGTAAGGCCCATATATACTGGCAGGCAAGTTACATGCTACACAATAGTACTCAACTAAGAGAGGAAAATTCCTAGCTGAAATGTCTTTTTCAACTAATTGCCTTGGTGAAGTTGTCAGCAGGGCCAAGAAAAGGGACATTTTCCTCACTGTTCCACTGGAGTGTACATATTTCTGCAATCTGTCTACCCTTGGGTGGCCTATGATTCTGATTATCACCGAGCCACTGTAGGAGCTAATGGTAGCCTTGAAAATTAATACTGGGCACATGAAGCCCTGAATGTCCTGTGAAGGCTGAGACCATAATAGTTTCTACCTGGCCTTCGGCCATGAAGCCACCCAAAAATTCTACTATCTTTCCCTTCCAAGTTAAAAGTGTGTGAAGAAAAGAGCGCAGCTGTAAAATCTAGCGGAAGACTATTTCTCATTTTCTGAGGACTGACCATAAGGCAGGAATCCCCTTGAGGCTTTAAGGTTGCAGGGAGTATTCACACTGATGGGGTGACAAAGCATAACAGAAAAACGCCTGGGCTTTAAAGTCAGGAACAAGTCCGGCCTTGCTCCGCAATTTACTGGTTGAGCAACGTGAAGTGACTGTTTAACTTCTCTGGGCTTCCGTGAAGATTTGCTAAGACAGCAGATGGAAAGAGCTGAGTTGTGTGCTACCTGGAACACAGCAAACATTGCTTCTAGGCCATTACTGGTCACTGCTCCACTCTAAAACTAATGGCCATTATTCACGCTCTTGCTCTTACACTCCTACTCAGTAAAGCACACAGATGGACCCATTAGAGTAGGGCTGCAGCAGTCAGAAATGTTGATTCTGGTGCCACAATTACCCCCCTCTTAATGTGCCTGGCTGACAGGAGGGGGCCTGGAGAGTGCACATCCGGTCTCAGATAAAAACTGGCCAAAATACAAGACAGGGACTTTTCCACGTTTTCTCTTGGGTCAAAAAGTATCAGTATCTCGCAAATTAAAAAAAAAAAAAAGGAAAAAAGGAAAAAAATCACTTACATAGAAACTAAACCAGAGAACTAGAAAACTTAATAGTAGAATTCCGAATGCCAGGAATTATTCAGATTTTGTTACTTGCAAATTATAAGATCAATGAAAATAACTGGACATCAGAACTTTTTTTTCATCACTATAAAACGGTATTAAGTTTCAGCTAAGTTATAAGCTTATTAACAGGACTAATGTGTATAGAGCAAGACAGTGAGTGACCAATAATGAGTTTTCAAAACTGTTTTTACTCACCACCCTCAGGCCTTTATCATACATACAAGATTATGGCACGTGCTAAAAAGGATAACTACATAGACAGAGCACTGAGAAATAAGAAACAAGAAGGAGACCACTCTTGAACTTCCGTGTTATACCCTATAGAAGGGAGAGAAGGAAAGGTACCAAAATCATCAGGCTATTTCCACATCTCCTTAATGGCTCAGGAAATATCAGTCAAAGCAGGGGACAATCTATAATATAGTTTGTTTCAGGCTCTGAAAGATGAACATTTAGGGTGACAATTCTACACATTTGTTAATCTGCCAAACGAGACTGATAGTAGCTATGCAGGGTATCTCAGAACACATCCTTTTTATTTCACTTTACATTCTATGGCACCCTCTAGTGGTGTACAAAAATAAGTTTTGCTTTTTTTTTTTTCCCCCCTCCAGTGGTTCTTAAATTTTAGAGTGCACTGGATTCCTTAGAACAATTTGTAGTGGCATGGCTTGTCAAACTCCATCCAAAGATTCTCTGATTTATGAGATTTGAGGTAGCACCTAAGAATCCAATTGTCTGATAACTTACCAGGTTAGACTGATGCTTCTGGTTTACCTGGAAAAAAAAACAGCTGGAGATCTGTTCTAAAAACCTTTCACCAAGGTGGCTGGAGAGGTGGCTCAGCAATTAAGACCACGTGCTCCTCTACCAAAGGCTCCAAGTGAGGCTCCAAGGCATCCACATCCTGTCTCAGGGCAGCCTGTAATTACAGCTCCAGGGGATCCAATGCCTCTAGCCTCTGAACTCACGTCACACACCCACAAGCAGGCCTACACCTACACATAATTAAAAACAGTAAAATTAAAATCTTTAATAAAAAGAAAAGCCCTTCACCCACATATCGTTGATAAATGAAACAGATTTTTTTTGGTTGATTATGGTATAGCACAATTTTGTTAAGAAAAAAAAAGTATCTATGGAAAGGATTTCATACAACATCTGAAAGATAGAAAACATTTTAAAAAATGAGGAGTAGGGGAAGGGGGTGGGGGAAGAAGGAGAGAGGGTAGGATCCAGAGAGGAGGGAGGGGCTTCAATCGAGATATAAAGTTAATAAAAACTATGAGGGTCTGACTGGGGAGATGTCTCAGGGGATAAAGTGTCTGTGGCCCAAGCATGACGACCTAAATTCAGTTCATTGAGAAACTGTCTCCAAAAATAAAGGGGAACAGCAATAGAGGAAGAGACCTAAAGGGAGCTGACCTTTAGCCAGGACGTGCACAGGCAAACACTGTTGCACACATGTGTATACATAAAAAAATTGGAAAAAAACCCTCAGGGCCTCATCATTATTATTTGCTCTGAAAGACAGGGCCAGTAAGTGTGAAATAGGTTTAATTATTTGCTATCTGGCACTAAAGGCACAACTAAGTTACGCAGAGTGCGATGAATGTAGTTTTAAAAAAAGCCTTTTTGTCCTACAGAAACAGCTTAGTCAGGAACTCCACTACACCCCAGGCTACACCTGATAACCAGCCCCCAATGACATCACTCACTCGAGATAAGCAGACACAGGACTCGAGTCTCATGACGATGACGCCCACCGGACAGTATATAAGCAGAGGTCAGAGCCGTGTTCTTCCTCTTGCGCACCTGGAGGGACAGCACCTTCATCTGCCTTGAGGCCGCAGAGTCTCCCCTAGGATCCTGATCTTGAGCTAAGGTAAGTCACACAGGTGAACGGCCTTGGGGAGACAGGTTTAGGACTGTACTTAGGAACGTAGAGTGTTAACTTGGTGTGACGACCCTCAGCATAATAAAATATCACTTTTGATATACTTAGTACCTACCTTCTTGTTCGCAACACAGAACCAGTACATAAAAGTAGGGTGCGAACACACATATTGGATAAAGATTTCAAGAGGAAAGATACTTTCCAAATGCTGAGGTCTAACGTTTACCTTGGAGTTACCTTTACAGGCTGACTAGAGTCCTCTGCAATTGCCGTTTGGAGGAATTGTAGTTACTGAAAAATAAAGTGGGCAAAAAAGCAAAAGGGATATTCTTTCATTAGTTTATTTCTATAGACACAGGGTCTCAACATAAAAATCTAAGCTGGCTTTCAATTTGGGGTCCTTCCGCCGGCCTCCTGAGTGCTGATACAGCAGATGTGCCACCCCATCTCACAAAGGATTTTACTTCACGGAACTTGATTTTTTTTATTCTTTAGGAATCTAAGATATATATAAGACAGCTAGAGATTATTGAGTCCATAAAATAAGAAGTGGGCGGAGCATAAATAAATAAATCTCACAGTCCCTGGGAACCCGACCTCAAATCTTTTGCTGGAATTGGGTGACATCTAGTGGCAGATTCAAGAGGTATACTCTTTACCCAGTGAATTTTCTGGAAAATTGACGAATGCATATGTGCCTGAGGATCACTATGCTTAAAGATCAGGAAAAAGGTAGGCGGGCGTTAGCATCCACAGAAATCTGAAATCTGGAGGAGTCGCTATCATTAGGGAATTTAATTGTGTATGTTCTTAGTAGAATTTTTTTTTCTGCCAGTAAACTTGGTGACAGGGAAAGGGGAGGTTTGCAGTAAACTTGGTGACGGGGAAAGGGGAGGACTAGGTGATATAGTTTTGACTCTTAACTATAAAAGGGGCTTATTTTGGTGGACTAAAATGTAGGAATAACGACCATCTTTAAGGTCTAAAATTAAATGAGACTGGGTGGAGTGGCGCATGCTTTTAATCCCAGTATTCCGGATAAGAAAAGACAGGTAGACCTATGAGTTCTCAGCCAGCCAAACTTAAAAAGGGAGAGGAGGGGTGAGGGAGAGGGGGAGGGAGGAGAGAGAGAGGGAGGGAGGGAGAGACAGAGAGAGAGGGAGAGAGAAGGAGAGAGATCGATCGATCAGCAGACCTTTTTCTAACAAAGCCCAGTTACTTTGCACGTTGTCTTATTTTCCTTTTCATTAAAGCAGTTTGCCAACATAAAAATGCAGAAATCCATCCATTTAAAAAAAAAAACCTCAACAACACAGGCACTCGGGGCCCCTCCCACCACCGCGAGGAGTGCACGCCTGCGCACACCCATCACCTCTGGCGCCACGAGGGCTGATGCGCGCCCACACCCACACTCCACAGCCACGCGAGCGTGTCCGCGCAAATACACACTGGTTCTCATGGCACCCTCCCGTGGCACTCACCACCCTCACACGCACACACATGAAAACCTTCATTATTCCTTTTTTTCTCTCCTGTTCCCGAGAGTTGCGCAACAGGCTCGGGGGCGTGGCCCAAGGCTTGACCTCGCTCTTCCCACTCGCGGGAACCTTAGCTCATTTCCGCCTATCCTATTTCCGCAAGCCACGTAGACACTTCCTTTCCCAGTGGGGCGGGGGCGGAGGAGGGGACCGGACCCACAAACCCATAATGCCTCCCGGCAGGAGAAAAAGAGAGAGCGAGGGAAGGGTGGGGGTAAAAAGAAAAAAAACTCACGGTCAGGGGAACTCTGGGTCGTGAAAATAGGCCACGTGAACACACTGCCCTATAGACTTCTGACCCAACGGCTGTGGCGCATTTGGAGGGCGGGCTAAGAACCTAAAAGAGCGATCGTCATTGGCGGGAACCCGCAATGAAGAAGGACGGTGATTGGCTTGATTTCGGCCCTAACCATGAAGAAGCAGGTTCCTAGCACCCGCCTTTACTGCGGCGCAGTGTCACTGCTGACGTGGGGACGGCGGCCCAATCATTTGGTTATGGAACATTCTAAAACTTAGACAAGACGACTGTGATTCGCTGAAAGGGTAAGCCCTCCCCCAGGGTGACGTGTCTGCCTATGGATATCAGTTGCCAGAGAAACCTGGCTTTACTATGGCGGTTGGAGGAGTAGCAGTGATCACACGTCGGCTGCTGGAAAGAACTGGATTCCCGTTTCAGGTTTCGGGGTGGGGGTGGGGAGGAAGGGTCGATGATTTCCTCTTTTCTTCGTGTCTTTAGACAGGATTAGCTAGTGGCTTTACATTTAGGCAAAGCGGGATTCATAGTCGTGCTCGCCAACGCCCAACTTGGGCAAAGCTCCTTTCTGTGTCTGGGTTTCCATGTTTGCAAAATGGTGATAATAGTACCCGTCTCAGAGCCGTGGTCTCAGACGTGCACAGCAAAATAGTGCGTGTAAGGCATTCAATGCGGAGTCTGTCCCCCGAAAGATATTAGCAATTGTTATTAAGGACGGATATTTGTGTAGCGGAAGGGAATTTTAAATTACGCAAATTCGTTCGATACAGTTTTTTTTCCTGCACGCCGCCTTTCTTAGAAGAAATTATGGGGCTAGGTATTTATTAAGCTTTACAGATAAAATAACTCGCTAGCCGAGAATTGCCTCGGAATGGTCTGGGGGTTGGAATTTTCCCACATGAGAGAGAGAGGGAGAGGGAGGGAGGGAGAGACAGGGAGGGGAGGGAGGGAGGGAATGAAGCACATGCGATGAGTAGGCCTTGTTTGAATCCTGATTCGAGCATACCAATTGTAAAGTATTCTTTAAGACGCATTGAGAATTTTTAAATGCGGGATTAGTATTCAATGAAATCGGTGTCAGATTTTTTTTTTAGACGATTATGGTGGCAATGTGGTTATGTTTTCAAATTGGTTTATTTTGTGGATGTATATATGCATATATAAATGCTTAAGGGTTAAATGGTGTCTGAAAATGGCTTCAAAATACGTGGATGACTAGGATTTGCCTCAGAATAATTTCAGCGGTAGAGAGAGATGGGAGGGGTATAATTGGAACCCTGGATTAATAATCGTTTAAGCGTAGGGGTAGACAGATGGGGTTTCTTATACTCACCTTTTTTATTGTATATATTTGAATTTTTCCATAATTCTGAAGTCATTTTTTTCCGTAGCTTAAAGAAAGTGGGGGGGGGGAGCAGTGGGTGGGGTTACAGATGAAACAAGATGGCCTTCAGTTAGTAATTGTTGGAGCTGGATGATGGATTCACATCCGTTTGTAATGCTGTTCTTTTACAATTTTATTTATTTCACATTATCCTTAATAGAAATTAATTTTTTCCAAAATTGATAAATGTACAATAAGGTACATTTGAGAATATTAGCCACACAAAAAAATTAAATTTGTACATTATCAGCTTTGATGTCCTTTGTGTGAGACAAAATTGTATTGATGGATGGAAAAGAATCACCATCTCATATCTTTTTATGTCCTTTTCCATCTCTTTGTTTGACCTTCTAGGTCATCGTCAGAAAAGCTAACTTTGCTATACAATAAGGACCAGGAGATCTGACCCTGGTTGCAGAACCATTCCTGTTTGCAGAGTACAGGGTAAGTGCCTTTCTTCTGGCCTCAGTTTACAGACAAGATATATAGCATAATCTTCCTAAATGTCTAGGAATATTTTAAAGATTAATAAGCTCCCATCTAAGAAAATACCCTAAATTTTGAAAAGGGAAAGATGCACATTAGATAAGCAATGTTGTCATGTGGAATCTTAACTCTCTTAATTAAGAAATACTAAAAATTGGTGCTCCTTAATTGTTTCACAGATTCAAATGTTGCATTATTTTTCTAGAGAGCAAATATGGACTTGATAGATTTGATTTAAGCCTGAGCAAGAAACTTCCTTTGTTCCAAAATGTTCTCATAAAAGTATTTGCTGTAATAATACTTGTATGAAACCTTTTACATATATACACCTAAGCACAGTTTTGTAAAATAGTGAATATAATTTTTTTGGAATTCTTTTTTTAATTAATATTGTTGGTTTCTCTCATTTTCCAGAAACAGCAATTAACTACTAGAACTGAATTCTGAAATTAAGACTTCTCTTTTATCTGATCAATGTAAAAAGTTGTAAGGTTATTTGTTTATGAGGATATTTCCAGGAACTATAATTTTAGCTACCATAGCCAGCATGTTAAGCATTTTTATGCAATTTTCCTCTTTTTGTTCAGACTGAAAACAATCTGTTGGGTTGCAAATGTAGCTCAGTTGGTAGAATGCTTCTCTAGCAAACATGAAGCTTCAGGTTTGATCCCCAAGCACTGCACAAACCAGGTGTGGTGGCATATGCCTGCAATCAAAGCACTTAGGGGGTGGAAGCAGGGGCTTCAGGAGTTTAGGTCTAGCCTGGGACGCATGAGACCCTTTGTCAAAAAAATTTTTTTTCTTTAGACATAAGAAATATTCCAAGATCCAAATGAGAAAGATGATGTGTACTTGATTTTAGCCAGAGACCAAGCAATGGAAAAAAATGATGTGATTGATATGGTCCCTTCACTTTTAACTAAATAGACAGTTAACTAAAGGTTTCTGCCATCAAATCATTGGAGTTTGTTAACTACATGTGTTTGTAGCACACACAAAACTGCATTTGGAGTCTGATTGCATGAAGCACTGAAAGGAAGGGGTGTGTCTCAGGCTCTTCACAGCTCCATTTTTAAAAGAGTTATATAATTTATTTTTCTCCTTTGTAGAAGCTGTTTCAGCAGAGGGCACTTCCCTAATAGAAGAGAGGCAGTTGAGAGAATGAGTGAGGGCTGAGAGTGGATCAATAGAAACTGACAAAGCAAGGGCCAAAGAGATCTGAAATGGGGAAAGCCTCAAGGAGGAAAAAAACCTTGACTTGGACCTGTGAGGCTCTCTGAGTAGTATGCCTGTAAAGCATGCAGTGTAGTGGTAATGAAGTAGAAAATGAAAGTAAATATAAAATCCATGGGTGACCATATTACAAAGTCATGAATAATATGTATGGATCACATGTTTTCTCATTGCTCCTGGTTCTTAGTACACTCAGTTACTAATTTTACTCATTTCCTTCTTCTAAAATGTACAGATATGCATAAAAGGTTTTTTTTTTAATGATTTTCTTTGTGTAAATTATAGTGTCAATGTAGATACTGTTTTACAACTAGCTGTTTATTTCACCAATAGTCTTTGGATGTCTTTGTCAATGCATAGATCTCTGTCTAACCTCTTTTGTGTTATTTCTTTCACAGTGACATTTCCTTTAGCTAAGATGATATTCCATATTGTGAATATATCACATTTTGTCAAATCACTATACGGTTACCCCAGTATTTTACTACTAAAATAATATATCAGCCACCTTTTATATCCATTGACAACTATTATTCTAGAGCAACATTTATGCCTTTCAACCCAAATAATTAAATCATTATGATACTGCTACAAGAAGAAGCAGGATTATCACTGATAGGGCTCAAAAATGGGTGTGGTGGCTCATGCCTGTAGTTCCAGTGTGTAGAAAGCAAAAACAGGAGGGTTAATAAACAAAATTCCAGGCCAGCCTTGGCTTGGGAAGAGAGCTCCTTAAAAGTCACCTAAATTCATGAATATTTGAATAAGATAGCGTTTCTCCTTGAGAAAAGGACGGATTCGTCAGTAATGAACATTGAGAAAAGAGTGCTATAAATTTAGGGGAGACTTAGCTCTATAACTTTTGCTTGGCATCATTTTGCCTGAGCACAAGAAAGCCAAAGATTACGGGGAAAAAAAAAAAGGCCAGCCAGGTTTGTTTATACTACTGAGATATATAAGTGCACCCAGTCCATAGGACACTATTTATTTATTTATTTATTTTGGTTTTTTCGAGACAGAGCCTCTCTTTGTTAGCCTTGGCTGTCCTGGACTCGCTTTGTAGACCAGGTTGACCTCAACTCAGTGATCTGCCTCCCAAGTGCTGGGATTAAAGGCCTGCGCCAACACGCCCTGCCCATAGACACTATTAAGCACACTTAAACCCTGGTTTTTGTTATGGATTTATGTCAAACAAGAAGCATCCTAATAGAAAAAGGAATAAAAAAATACCCATGTAAGAAAAAGAGATCTGACCAATGATTGCATGAATAGATGGTTAGAGATCATACATCATACATATTCAAATGAAGCTACCTCACAGTGGCATAGATTGGCAAAAGAAGAGGCTTGATGATTAAGGTGTAGTTAGTTGTCTTAGTAGCAGAATGCTTACCTGATATGTGGGAGGCCCTGAGTTAAGTTCCTTATACCAAATATTAATCTATCTTTATCGAGTGTGGTTGAAGATGGAAAAATGAATTTGACGTGTTTTGGCTAGGAATACAAATTAAAACAGTTCTGAGGTAAATTGGGCTATATCACCAAAGCTTTAGGTAGACAGATTCATTGAATAATTCCTCTTGGAATATATCCTTCAGAGATACTTAGCTGGTGCTCTTAGTATGTCTATACATTGGTCTCAAGTACTGCATTTTTATAGTAATGAAATATCTGGAGCCATGTCCACAACGGTGAGGCTGAGAACTTTAAAAATCTTCATGTCAGACACTATAAGAGCCCTCCAAGGGAAAGTATGCCAACGATAATTTGATGATAACCTATAAAATGATAAAAGCACTAAAAACCAACTCAAAAGACAAAAACATTTATAAATGGGGAGTGGATTTTTGTTAGCACAAGTGCAAATTGGAGAGCTGAAACTCCCCTTTTTTTCCCTTCAAGACAGGCTTTCTCTGGCGCCTGGGCTGCCCTGGCTTTCACTTTGTAGACCAGGCTGGTTTCAAACTCACAGAGAAATGCCTGCCTCTGCCTCCCTAAGTGCTGAGATTAAAGGCATGGACCACCATCTCCAGCTGAAACCCATTTTTCTTAACAGATCAACACATGATAAAATAAAAATTTTTAAGCTGTTGAGGGTTGGGAATATAACTCAGTGGTGGAGCACTTGCTTGCATGCAAATCACAAAAGTGAAGATTTGCTGCTGCTTAGTAGAGGGCATGGTTTGATTTTTTTTTTTTAACTTACTATTAGGGTTCTAAATTAGAGTTTTTGGAGGGAAAACAATTTAGCACCATGATAAAAGCCCTTCGATATGTTATTCCTTGACCCACTAAATAAATCAGCCTGGAGTGAAAAAATGTCTAGTCATAGCCCAAAAGATACATATTCTACATAACTTTAACATGGGAACATGATTTTCTTTAAATGATTTTTTTTTGAGGTGAGATCTAAGAGTTGATAACATGTGCTTACCTCTATTTAAATTTATAAGTAGGGGCAAACATAAAAATGTTATTCTTCTCTGCCTCATTCTTGAGCTAGCTTATAGAGATTGAGTGGGAAAATGGTGTATTAATCTGCAACCTGTGTACTACTGCCGAAGAGCCAAGGTTAGGTATAGCACAAACCCTGTGGTAGGACTTTTATTATATTTAACCGAGGGAGAGGAAATCTGGCGTAAAGATTAGGTATGCTAACTGGATATTTGGGGAAGGGGCACAAAATTAAAGAGTTAAATTTGAAGGACCATATCATATGCTCATTTTATGGCATTTATTTCAAGCTTTATGGAATGGTATTACTCTAGGAAAGATGGATATAGAAAGAGCATAGTAAATAGTGAAGCTGTTATGTATTAGGAGCTGGCTGTATAAGAGCTTTAATCTGAGGTGGAGTCAGGCCTGTATCCCATTTACTCTGGCAATACAGATTTGGCCTGAATGTTGTGTGCATTTTCCTATAGAAATGTCAGTGTCAGTATATGGGCCTCTGCTTAATTCATTTGAGTGTTCTGTAGTGTGCATGTGTAATTTATAGAACCCTCCCCCTACTGAAGAATATGTAAATGTCTGTAGTTCCTCATTGCAAATACCATTTCCATAAACATCTTTGTATCCACATTCACATGTGCAAATGTTTGAGTGAGATCCTGCGCCAGCTATTCAGCCGTGACATGCCATTCCTATAGCAGCCTATAACAACTAGGAATACTTTGTCATGTATCAAATGAGAAGAGACTAAGAGTCTACATTAGTCTTGTTTCAGTTCTTCCAATTCCATGTGGCAAACCAAAAACTCTTACTATTGTCCTTAATAAGTTTAAGGCACATTTGTAATCTTTTTCTTACATGTTTTCATAAAAGTTCATCTTCATTGCAGATACCTACTTTCCTTTCTAGGTTGTATTCCACTTCATCTTTCCAGACCATCCTGGGAGATCTGTAAGACTCCATCTGGGAGATTACTAGGCATCCTTGGAAGGGAAAGAAGGAAGATTGTGTAAGTCAAGGGGATTGTTTCCTGAGTCATGCCATAAGAGTAGCAGGAGGCTTTTTTTTTAATGCATTTTCACTGAACATTGTTTCTCTTGCAACTTAGCTTCTTTAGCTTCCAAAATCACATTCTTTTTTTACTCTCACATGCGAGTCTAACCATTTTACCTGTGGTATCTTTCTTGCTAACTCAAGTACCTTTCTTAGGTTTCCCAGAATTCTATGTATGAAATTCTGCCTCTTTCCTCAATGAAAGGGTTCGCTGGTTTATAGTATTTGCTACTGGCTACATAACAATTACTTACATCTCCATTTCCTTGCTCTGACCTCTTATGTGAGTTTGAATGTTCTCTGTTTGAGTGCACACCCCAGATATAAAAAGCTCAAAGCTGAACATCTTTCTCCTCTAAGCACTTTACTTGTTTACATGCCATCTCATTTGATAACAGTACAAATACAGTCACTCCTCAAAGCCTGAAAGTCATCACTGACTACCCAGTTTCTCATCTCTTCCAGCAAGCAGTCATTGAAAGATGTTTTGTGCATGTGACTCTCATTGGACTAACCTTGTTTTCTGGTGGTATCAAACTACAAAAAAAAATCTGCTTTATTAATTAACTACCCAGGTTTAGTGGTGCACAACCCAGTTTGATTCTAGCCTTCACTTAGTATATTCCTCTGTGTGTGTTGCACAAGAGTTCAGTTTCTCTTTGTTGCTATTACACTAGTGAAGGCCTACCTAGACTTATATAAGCAAACCTTTACTGTTAATTCATTTACCTCCGACTTCATTTCTTTCAAATTCTTATTCTTGTTCCAAAGTCTTGAATTTCAACTCTACTTCCTTCTGTGGTTTTGTCCCTCTATCTTTCTCTAAAATTAAGAGCCTGTCTTCTAAATAGCATCAAGAAACTTAAGATGTGAGTGTGTGTGTGATGAGTTGTGGGTGGGAGTAAGGATTTGGGATAGGAGAAGCTAGAAATGAACTTCCAAATGGTCCAGAAATAGGACCTGGGATCTGTATTCCAACAGACTTTAGCATGTGTTGTGCTCTGATGGGCCTTAAAGTCACCATAGTAAACAACCAAATAAAATACTTTATGTATTACAGTGGTTGGAATAAAAACAGGGTTGAATGAGTTCCAGAAAGCAGGCTTCTCAAACTCGTGGACAGCAACCTGCTGAAGAAGACAACTTTAAGAAACCGACTCGAAGCAACATGCAGAGAAGTAAGATGAGGGGAGCTGCCTCAGGAAAGAAGTCAGCTGGCTCACAGCCAAAGAATCTTGAACCAGCCCTCCCAGGAAGATGGGGGGGTCGCTCTGCTGAGAACCCCCCTTCTGGCTCCGTGCGGAAGACAAGGAAGAACAAGCAGAAGGCTCCTGGCAATGGAGATGGTGGCAGTACCAGTGAAGTGCCTCAGCCCCCTCGGAAGAAAAGGGCACGGGCTGACCCCACTGTGGAGAGCGAGGAGGCGTTCAAGAATAGAATGGAAGTGAAAGTGAAGATTCCTGAAGAATTAAAGCCATGGCTGGTTGAGGACTGGGACTTGGTAACTAGGCAGAAGCAGCTGTTCCAACTCCCTGCTAAAAAGAATGTGGATGCTAGTCTTGAGGAGTATGCCAATTGCAAGAAGTCGCAGGGGAATGTTGATAATAAGGAGTATGCAGTTAATGAAGTTGTGGGAGGGATGAAAGAGTATTTCAATGTGATGCTGGGCACTCAGCTGCTCTACAAGTTTGAGAGGCCCCAGTATGCCGAGATCCTGCTGGCTCACCCTGATGCGCCAATGTCGCAGATCTATGGGGCACCACACCTACTGAGATTATTTGTGAGAATTGGGGCAATGTTGGCCTATACGCCCCTTGATGAGAAAAGCCTTGCATTATTGCTGGGCTATTTGCATGATTTCCTTAAGTATCTGGCAAAGAATTCTGCCTCTCTGTTTACTGCCAGTGATTACAAAGTGGCTTCTGCTGAGTATCATCGCAAAGCCCTGTGAAGGTCTACTGACCACTTGCTATTGTCTGGTATCTGTAAACACTTCTGTTAAGTTCTTTCATTGTATAATTGATGTTCTTTAAAACTGTCAATGTAAAACAGGGCTTATGTTTAAGTTTGTTTCCTGTTCTGTTGTAAGCAGAAAATAAAAGGAGTACCTGGCTCCTTTCCTCATTTCGAAGTTGCTACCAGTGTATGCAGTAATTAGACAAAGAAGAAATTCAGTAGAACATTTTATTGCCTAGTTGACAACATTGCTTGAATGCTGGTGGTTCTATCCCTTTGACACTACACGGTTTTCTAATATGTGTTAATGCTACGTGATGAGATGCCCTGGTTCCTAGTGCCAAAGGTTCAACTTAAATGTATATACCTGAAAACCCAAACCCATGCATTTGTGCTTTTTTTTTTTTATGGTGCTTGACGTAAACAGCCCATCCTCTGCAAATCCATCGTTGTTGTTCCTTAGGCATTCATTCTATCTTTGCTCAAATTGTTGAAGGATGGTGGTTTGTTTCTTGGGTTTTGTATTTGAGTCTAATGCACGTTCTAACATGATAGAGGCAATGCATTATTGTGTAGCCACAGTTTTCTGAAAAGTTGATATTTTAGGAATTGTATTTCAGATCTTAAATAAAACTTGTTTCTAAATTTCAAAGCAAAACATTTTGTGGTATACCTCTTATGTTACTGAGGCTGACAGATGCAGGGTCATGAGAGATTTAGGTGGCACAAAAGAAACCTGGCTCTCAAAGGAGAAATTTCTTAGACTGGAGAGTTGGCTCAGCCTGTTCTGCTCTTTCAGAGGACCTGAGGTTCTTTCCCTGCAGCTCACAACCACCTGTAACTCCACCTCCAGGGGATCTGATGCCCTCTGGCCATCTCAGGTACTTGCATGGACATGCTCCTCACATACACATAATGAAAAGTGAAAATCTTCCTTTAAAGAATCTTGCTGAAGCAGATTAGAATATGCCCTGTCAAGTCATTTCCCCTTTTTAGTGTGGTTTCTCTGGGTAGAGTGCTTACTGGTGACACTTAATAGCAGCCAGGTTTGTCCCTGACACGCTTTGCACCTGTTATTTTGGCATGTATACCAGGATAAGTACTCTTACCTGCCCCTTATTTTTATTCTTTTGAGAACTATGTCCAGGCCCTAGGCTCAAAGCTTTAATTCTTCTCACCATAGGAAGCATACATACCCTATGTCTTATTTCTATCAGGAGGAATACGTGCAGATTTTTCTGAATCTTTTTTTTTTCTAAATCTTAACATGGAAATTTCCCAGCCATACCCTCCCGCGGGGGATGGGGGGCGTTATGTTTCTAGTAACAAGTATTCTGTGGTGTTTGTTAAAATTTAGGAACATGTGATTATGGGCAAATAGGAAGTGAGTGAGAACCAAATCCTACAGGATCGGTCTTTGAGTGTTTTTCAGAAGTTATTGCCAGAGAAGCAGTCATGGGATATATTTGGTTTGTACAGGTATAACAAAATACAATAGCTGGTGCTACAGTTCTGCAGCATAAAGAACCATGGTGCTGACAGCTGGCTTTTCTGAAGCCTCCTTTAAGATTGTCCATGACCATCTCCTTATGTCTGTGTATTTCCAAATTTCTTACAAGAACCCACCCAATCATTGGATTAGGGCCTGCTATGGTGACACTTCTGTAAAGACCCTATTATCAAATAAAACCACATCTGGAGTTGGTACAGCCATGTGAAGGGAGGGTGGCTTACAATTCAGCTTATCCCATGGGATTTCGTACCTTTAGGCAAAGGAGGTGATGGAGAGTGAGGCAAAGGTGTGCACCTGTGTGGGGAAAGGGGCCATTTGAGAGCAGTGTGGTGCATAAATGAATCCTGGGGAAAAAAGCAAAGATAAAATGGCTAACCTCAGTGTTTTACTTCTGTATCATGGCAGCATATAATCTTCCTTTTGCAAAACTGAAAGCCAGAGAAGCATGACCTTATATATAGTCTACATTGCGAAGCCTGGGGTACACAGCAAGGAGAGAGCTAGATGGAGGAGGTGAGGTACAACACAAGGATGTTTAACGTACATGAAATAACCATAATTGCTACTTTACCATATACCTCTAGAATTATGAGTGCATATTTAATAAACTTAGAAGTCAAAATATACATACAATCTAAGTGTTTTGTTCACAGATATGGAAAGGACTTTTAGGTTTTTTGGTGGAGGGTTGCATTTCTTTTTCTATTTTTAAGATTATTTCTTTTGGAGACTATAATTACATCAGTTCCCCTTTTCCTTCTTTCAAACTCTCCAATATATCCCTCCTTGTTTGGTGTCAAGTTTAAGGTCTCTTTCCTTATTTTAAAATGAGTGACTGGAAAGAAAATGTCAAATGGGAAATTTCTGAAAAAAAGTCAGGGAGGGGCCTAGCAAGCCAGCTTAGCAGTTAAGAACACTTGCTCTTGCAGAAGACCTGGGTTTAATTCCAGGCACCCATACAGGGGCTCACAACCATTCATAACTTCAGTTCTGAGGACCACACATACATGAATGCAAACTACACATAAAAGAAATCTGTTTTTAAAGTAAGGAGTTGTTGCATAGCAAAATTCAATATAAAATGGCCCTAACCAAAATAGAGGAACAGAATATAAATGTTTGAATATGTATGTATTTCATATGTTGAAACATTTGAATCAATGAAAGACTAATATAGTCAAGAAACATTTTGAGAAAATGTTTCTGGGAGTGATTTTAAATTTTTTTTTTTTTGCATTACATTTTATTACAAAGTACATTCTAAATGGAGTAAGGTTTGACAATTCATTGATGAAACCAAAGGGTGGTGCTCTAAAATAGAGGTTTCTATATTCAAGTATGCCCTTCCTGAATATTAGATTATTGGCAAAGTGCCCGTCAAAAAATGGGTAGATTTAAGTACATAAATACTTAAATATCTTTATAATGAAACAACATGGAGGAAATTATGAAATGTGTAAATTATGAGACATAAAAGACCTGTTCACATATCTATAGCATGGTCATATATCAATAGCATAAATAGTTAATACGTTTTATGAGGGTTTTGGTTTTTTTTTGTTTGTTTTTTTGTTTTTTTTACAATAGTGGACTAGGAAAGTAAAGCTAAAGCTAAAGGCTAATTTTAAAAAGTAGCTTTTCTTTATCGTAGTCACTTTTTTTTTTGAGACATCTCTCTATGTTGCCTTGGCTGACATGAAACTTAATATGTAGACCAGGTTGGCCTTTGTGCTGGCTGGATTTATGTCAACTTGACATAGGCTAGAGTCATTTGAGAGATGGGACCCTCAATTGAAAAAAATGCCTCCATAAGATTGGGCTGTAGGCAAGCTTTTAGTGCATTTTCTTAATTAGTGATTGATGGGAGAGGGCCCATTGTGAGTGGGGCCACCACTGGGTGGGTGGTCCTGGGTTCTATAAAAAAGCAGGCTGATATGTTTGGGTGATAGCATGGGAGGCCTGCTCTTTTCAATGGAGGAAGAGTGGATGGGGGAGGTGGTAGAGTGGGAGGAGAAACTGGTCAGAATGTAGTATATGAAAGAAGAGATTTTGTTTTGTTTTGTTGTTTTGTTTTTTCCAGACAGGGAATACAAAAACTCCTCCCTATGGGCCAAGCATTCAAATATACTAGTCTATGGGGGTCATCCCTATTTAAACCACCACAAGGACAGAGGAAAAGTAGCAGAGACCTGCATAAACAATAACGGGGTTTTGTTGATAATTCTATGCACCTTATTGATGACCTAATTACCATCATTCTTTAACCCTGGTGCATGGAACATGTAAATTGCTCAATGAATAGAGCTTTGTATATCTTAGTAAGTGCCTCACTTTTAGGTAGGTTAATTCTTTGGATCAGATGACAAATTAAGGTAATTCAAATCCTGAATTGGTATTACTTCTTGGACTTTTGACTAAGATCAAGTGCAAATTCTACCTTAGTGATAGAAGGGTGACAATATGGGCAGGTTTGGAGACCTTTTGTGCCCAGGCCCTCTGTGGGATATAGGGTTAAAGCAACCAATGAGTTTTTAAGAAGGACTCTAATCCAGTTCAGGAAACATTAGATGAATGACACTCAAGAAGCATCCCAAAAGATGTACAAGAGTTCTTATTAAAACTTTGGATGAGAGGCCTACCAGGAGTGGGTTTTACCTCACGTGCTTACACATGTAGGAGGTATTATATTTATTTTATTTATTGCATATGAGTGCTTTATCTGTAGAAGAGGGTATCATATTACATTAGATGGTTGTGAGCCACCATGTGGTTGCTGGGAATTGAACTCAGGACCTCTGGAAGAGCAGGCGGCACTCTTAACCACTGAGCCATCTCTCCAGCCCCACAAGGTATTATATTTTTTTAATTGCTTATAGAGACTAGAAAGATGGCTTAGCAATGTGAGTTCATACTACTCTTGCAGAAGACCCGAGTTCAGTTCCCACACTCATGCCTGGAAACTTACAACCATCTCTAACTCTAGTTCCAGGGAGTCTGAGACCCTCATCTGGCCTCCACAGCCACCTGTACTCATATGTTCTTACCCAGATACAGACACACATGTATATACATAATTAAAAATGAATCAGCCATGTGTGGTGGTGCATGCCTTTAATCCCAGCACTCAAGAGGCAGAGGCAGGAGGATTTCTGTGAGGTTGGGGCTAGCCTGGTTTACAAAGGGAGTCCAAGACAGCTAAGGCTATACAGTGAGTCCCTCTCAAACAAGAACAAAAACCAAACCAAACAATGAAAAACAGTATGGTTTACTTTGTCTAAGGCCTATATTTGGCACAGAATAAGTGTTCAGAAATGATTAGGAAGGATCTATCCCCAAGAGAAATAGTTCTCAACCTGAGGTCTCCACACTAAGGATCTATAAAGATACCATGAAGATTCGAAGAAATCCAGGTGTGATGGTGCATGCATGTAATGCCAGTACTCAGAAGGCTACAGGCTCAAGCCTGGCCTACATAAAAAAAAAATGCTGTCTCAAAAAATTGGAGAGATCTTTTATCTTTTTTATTTTTGTCACTTAAGTTAATTTTCACGGTAAGATTCATTTAGAGTTTCTTAGAATCAAATGACGTCTTTTTTATCTTTTTTTCATACGATACATTCCAACTGCACTTTCCCCTCCCTCCTCTCCTCTCAGTCCTGCCTCCTCACCTCCTCTCCCCTCCAAATCAATCCACTCCTCCTCCATTTTCCATAAGAAAAGGGATATATCAACCCAGAGATAGCAACCAGTCACAGCATATCAAGTTTAAATAAGACTAGGCACCTCCCCTTATTTTAAGCCTGAACAGGCAATCCAGTAGGTGGAAAGGGGTCCCATAAAGCAGGCAAAAGAGTCAGAGACAGCTCCTGCTCCCATTGTTAGGAGTCCCACAATAGGTTATACTAAAGATGTATTTTTAAAGTATATAAATAACTGAATTTATAATTTGATTTATTATGGAAGTATTCAATTTCATGTCATATATAACACATATAATAATATATATTATAAAATATAATGCAAAAGTCTGTACAAGGAAGAATATAGAGTTGGGGAGATATTTTATTCTAGGTTGTACTAAAAGTACAGGTAGATAAACAATTTGGAAAACATTTTAATAATTATTGAAAACGAAAAACAGATATACAAGTAAGAAAACTCCTTTTTATAGACCTCATGAAAGGACAGCTCTGGCTGTAACCTGGAGCCCTCACTCACCTTGGCCCATTGTCTTTTTTTTTTTTTTTTTTTTTTTTGGTTTTTCAAGACAGGGTTTCTCTGTATAGCCTTGGCTATCCTAGACTCACTTTGTAGACCAGGCTGGTCTCAAACTCACAGCGATCCGCCTGCCTCTGCTTCCCAAGTGCTGGGATTAAAGGTGTGTGCCACCTCACCCTATCCTTTACTAATGTATACTATTGCTTCCTTTGAATAAGTTATCTTCCTACTTTTGAAAAAAGGGGGGATGGGCTCTACATAGAGAAATCCTGTCTTGAAAAACAAAAACAAACAAACAAAAAACAAAAAAGCAACCCCCCCCAAAAAAAACCCAGAAAGACAAAGGGTTTCAAAATTAAAACAACCAAAAAAAAAAACCAAAACAAAAAACAAAAAATTCCATTGGTTCAATAGGCAACAGAAGAAGGGATGTAAAGATGCAAATAACATACATGGTCAAACAAACAACTATGAAGGTGGAAATATATCTACAGTATGTCAATAATCCACAATTAACCCTCATATTAAAAGAAATCTCTGGGCTGGATTATTGTACTGGACATAGAGTTCAGGGTGGTTTTTAAGGTATAGTCAGAAGTACTCAGAATAGTTCTAAATAAAATGATTGAGAGAGGATGGAAGTGATAAGATGCTTGCCTAGCATGTACAAGGCCCTAAGTTCAATCCCCAGCACCTTAAAAAAGATGGAAAAACATATAGCAGGCAAACAGCAAGCAGAAGGAAGTGGAAGCAGCAAAGTCATAGTTAAATCACTAATAGTATTCATCCACAGGAGCGTGGCATGTGACAGACACTATACGAAGCAAATGCACTCAATATACTGACCAAATATACTGGAGAGAAGATACCATGAAAGTGCAGCTTTAAATTTGTCTAATATGATACCTTTAAACTTAAAGTTTTCTCAGGCCCATGACTTTTTTTTCCTCCTCTAAATAGCTGTGTACAATTACTTTTAATCACAAACTGAGCCTTCAGTGATTTGAATGTCCAGTACCAAACAGTAAAGGGCTTCTTGAACTTGGTTTAGGATTAACCCTTCTCTGCTCAGCTTGCACCAACTTGAAATGACCCTCCACTGGAAAGGGATGTGCCAAGTTTCTTCTCTTAGCCCATCCTCCTTCCCTAGCCTACTGCTTTTGACTTCAGGCCTGGCCACCAGTGTAGAGAAGAGAAAATAAGCAGGACAGGGGCTGTCAGGTCTTGCCTTGTAGCGTTGCAAAACTGTTTTTACAGCTATTGGTCTTGCTGCTACTTAAAGCAGACTCTCATTGCAGGCTACTGGACTGAAATTTGTATACCAACAGTGAAACATTCTATTGTTGTTTCTCCATCCCCTATGCAGCCCTACAGTTTCTCCGCGGAGCCTCACACAGCACATCCAAACGTTTTCTCTGCATGGCTTCAATACCAAGAAGTTTGCTCTCCTTTCTGAGCCATCTTCTGGCACAGAGGAAAACTCATGTATCTTTTTCTTCATGAGGAACTGGAAATGCAGACTGATCACAATACAGTCACCTCCATCAGCATAGTTCCATTCTTTAACCAACATGATTTCTCGTGCTACAAATAGATAATATCCCATTATGCCTCTCAATTTCAGATTCAAGAGGCCTAGCTGAACCCTATAGGATTAAAGGAAAAAGCACCACAACTCTTCAGAATGGGTTAGGGATCTAGTCCAATGGAGGACTTGCCTACCATTGACATGGCCCCAAGTTTCATTCCCAACATTCAACATAACCTGGCCCCAAAGGAAAGAAAAGAAAAATTACTAAAAAAATTCCCTCCTCTTAGCTCTGCTCTTTGTCCTTTGTATCTTCCTTGTGCGTGGTAAATCTGTTGGCTTGTTCTCTGAAGTGCAGATTTAATTTTATTACCGTTATAGCTTGATACGTAAGAGGAAACTTCTGATTTGACATATTGTCCTGCAAGTTTAAACTAATTAGGCCCCTAGTCCTGGAAAGTCACTATCTAATGTTGAAGTGACATTTAAAAAGCAAAGTAGGGGGAAAGTATGAGCTTTTGAAATATGACAGAACTGCAAACAATATTGAAGCTCTACAATTAACTAGATTAAGGACTTTCTGTAGTCAGCCTCTCTGAGTTCTGTTTCTCCTTCATTTAACAGAATTGTTACTCTATTATAGGATTTTTTTTTTACAAAAATTAAAGAGAAAGCCAACATAGAACACCAAATGCTGCGTGTACCCATTGATGAGCAGTCAAGCACATGTCCTCCCTAATTTGTTTCTTCCCTCCCTTTAAGTAGTTCTTAGCCTTCCTAATGCTGTGACCCTTTAATAAGTCCCTCATGTTGTGGTGACCCCTAACCATAAAATTTTTTTCATTGCTACTTTATAACTGTAATTTTGCTACTGTTATGAATCATAATGGAAAGCTCTATGTTTTCGCATGGTCTTAGGGTGACCACTGAGAAATGATTATTCAGCTATCCAAAGGGGTAACGATCTACAGGTTGAGAACCACTGCTTCTCTTAATATAATATGACAAGAAAAGGAAAACCCAAATATGTTCTTCCATGCCTTTTCTGTATTCCAGAATGATTTATATGGTGGATTTTGTATAGGCAAAGAAACAATATTATCACAATATTTTCATTTGGGAGTTAAAAATAGAAGACAGTAATCATATTTGTTTCATGTGTTTTCCTGAGCCTTAATTGAAATTCTAGGTTTAAAAGCACATTGGAGCATATAGACTTAGAGCTGTATATAGATTTAGAACGAGAGTTCCAGCTCCCTACTCATCATAAACTTTAAGACCTAGTGAGATCTTTTCTCCCTGTCTTACCTCATCTATTGAAGATGGAAAATAGACGATGCATATGACACACTATCTGTTGCCATTAAGTGATCTATGTAAATGTTACAACAACTCTAAGGGGTTATTATGTAATCATGACTATTTCAAGATGCAACAAAACAGCTGGGAGTATAGTTCAGTGGCAGAGCACACATTCAGCTTGGATGAAGCTCTGGGATCAATTATCACTATCAAAGATGGCCACTCAGAGGCCAAAGACACAGAGCTAAGAGTGTCAGGCCTAGGACTTAAATCCAGCTTGCAATTACTTTTGAGCACTTTTAACCACTATACTCTCCTGCCTCTGAAAACTTGTACAGCTACATGAAAATGGAAAACATTAGACTATCTGGGCAAGTACCCTGACCCTCTACAGTTCAGGACCTCCTAGAAGCATATGCCAAGATACAATTCTTCATACACCAAAGAGAAGTTGAGAAGGGACTTTTTTTTTTTTTAAAGCTGAACAGCATGCTTCTTTTTGCCTTTTTTTTTTTAATTTATTAGGGCATCAGATCACCTTATAGATGGTTGTAAGCCACCATGTGGTTGCTGGGAATTGAACTCAGGACCTTTGGAAGAGCAGATTGTGCTCTTAACCTCTGAGCCATCTCTCCCAGCCCCCGAGAAGGGACTTTTTATGGATAAAGGAAGGGAGATCAGGAGAAGATGGGGAGAGCATTCAGACTGTGTTACACAACTCACACATGGGACAGACGGAAGGAAGAAATTAGAAAGAAGCTACAAACAACAGTGCATTAGTGAGAGTCAGGAACAGGCTAATGAAAATGTAAGCAAATATAAAAGAGACCCCTTATCAAGCATTAAAGGCTTAGTTCTAATGATCGAGTAGCGCTCGGCAATGGCATTGGTAATAGTCTAGGGACTCACAACCTTCTTAGTAATCTATGTGAGGGTAGTTACAGGGACTGTTTCCTAGAAGTTAGTCACATATCTTCTGCTGAATGAGGCCTCAGTATAATGCTAGAGGCATGAGGCTTACCTGTCCCTATGCTTCGTCATCATAGAAGCTTCCTCTCTATGTACTGTCTCCTCAGAGCAAGGTGAATGCAGCTGGCATATGGCTTTTTTTTCTTCTTCTTCTTTCTAGGATCTTGAAACCTCAATGTTTTCTGTCAAGACTGACCAGGCAAATCAGCGCTTAGACATGTGGTTGAGCTACTAGCCCAATATGTGGGAAAGAAAGTGGCCAGAAAGAAGCCTGGAAACAAGTTTTTAAAAGACCAAGTCATTAGTCCGACTGCCTTGGTTTTCAAGTCAAGGGCTTCGTGCAGTGCGCCAGGTTGTTTGAACAAGGGCCAACAACCTTTTGTGCTAGTTTAGAGGAGCACAGGCCTTTGAAAGCCCCCTTTTCTGGTGTCTCTTGTAATCCTGATTCTTCGATGACTTGGATAGATGGTCTGCATCAGGCAGACAAAGAGATAAGTCATCAACGAATCACCAAAACAAGTCAGGGCAGTCTAGCTCGTCAGAGAGCCAATACCAAGTGGATAGAAGGGGGATGGGCAAGGCCTGGTCAGCTGCCTAACCTTATTTTTGTCAGTTACTTCAGAGGCTAGTTTACTGGAGTCCGAGGAAAAGGCTGGCTACTTGGGCTGCAACCCCAAGTGTTTTAGTCAAACTCTGTGAGACACCAATTTGATCTAAAGACAGTTCCAACCATCGTTTCTAGTGAGGGACTTTTGGGGCTTGTCTCCTCCCTTAGGCGCATGCCTTTAATGCCAGCACTGGGGAGGCAGAGGCAGGGGGATCACTGTGAGTTCGAGGCTAGCCTGCTCTACAAAGCAGAGTCCAAGACAGCCAAGGCTAACACAGAGAGACCCTGTCTCAAAAAACAAAACAAAACAAACAAACAAACAAACAAAAAATCCCAAGGAAGAAAAGGACAAGGAGGAGATGCACACTGTGCTCTGATCATCAGTGAAGGCAGCTGGCCTCCTCCTGATAGAGCAGTGTGGAACACCTGTGCCATCAGCCCTGATGCCTCCTGAAGGCTGGAGCACTAAAGGGGTAGAACTACCCCACAAAGAATTGCAGCATTGGAAAGTGCTTCCTGTGAATGTGCCCCCTTCAAATGCTAAGGGGCTGGATGTACCCTTTCTTATTATAAACCTGGCACTCATTCCCAGAAACGTAACATCCTCACTCCAGAAGGAATTCCAGCCCCACCGGCACAGAGCAGGCAGCAATAGCTTTAGAGACAGAGACCAGGAGACAGCAACAGCTCCGAAAATGGCATGAGAGGGAGGGAAGGAAGGGGGTGGGGGTGGGGCAGAAGAACAGTATGCATGAATAAAGGGCATATTTTACTTGCTTTATAGAAGCATCATTTTCATTTTTGTTTTGTTTTGTTTTAATGCACAAGAGATGTGTTTTCCCCTTGAATTCATATGGATATTTTGCTATTTTTCTCACTTTGGTCTAAGCCACTGTGTGTGTGTGTGTGTGTGTGTGTGTGTGTGTGTGTGTGTGTGTGTGTGTTTTCCAAGAGGAACAAGGTGGTGGGGCAAAATTGTAGGGGATGTAGTCTAGAAAAAGATCAGCTTGCTCACCCCCACCAGGAAGCTCCAGGAAGCAGCCATTCTCATGCTCTCCTACAGGGATTCAATGTGCTTACCTCTCTCCCCATTTGTATCTGTGCCCAACATGCCCACATCCTCCGCAGAAGGAAGCTGGCACCCACGCAGGATTCAGTTCGCTTTCCCCAGTGATCCTTCTTATGCCCATCATATTCTGCATCAAAACGAACAGAGGGCTTAGCTGTGGTGTCAGAACGGCCGGACATGACCAGCTGTGGCATCCATTTCCCACAAGTCTTCCGTCGTCCCAGCATCTTGGAAGTGCTACCTATTCTCGCCCTGATTTGCAGAGCTGCGGCCAGAGCGTTTGCTCTTCTTTTCCTGGGCCAGAAACCATCCTGCTTTCCAGTGCCCAAAGCCAAATGCAGTCCCTTCCCCCAGATACCTGCTGTATGTCATTATTTTATTTTTATTATGCATTTCTACTTTGAAACGAAGCAACACAGTCTGAGACCTGCTGTGGTCTGCCTTAAGCTAGCACCAGCTTTCAAACCACCTCAGATCTAAGCAGACACTACCCCTTTCTGTCCAGTAGGCGCACTCACCCAAGGACAGGACACTCAGGTAGAAAAGAAGACTGGGACTACCTGGTAACTGAAATGCATGCCAGTGCTTCCTTTGTTCAACGAAGTCTATGTTTTCAGTAAACTAAGGTTCTCAACGAAGCCAACAGCACTAAATCAGGAGCCCAGGCGCCCCTCCCCTCCCTCCCTCCCTGCCTCCCTCCCTCCCACTTGTTAATCCTTTCTGTTTCTCTTGGAGACACTAAATGTATATTATCGTCCTTGAATTTCTATTCCCTTTCTTCTCAGATTATCAGAGAGGATCAGCACTTGGGATAAATACACAATGCTTCCTTTTTTTCTTTTTTATCCCCTAAGACTCTCTACCTCCCCACCCCCAAGACCCTAAGGTCTAACTGCTTCTAATGCAGTCCCATACAGACACTGAAAAAACACAAGGCCCAGGAAATGAGTCTGAGAGAGAGAAAGGGAGAGAGAGAGGGAGGGGGGAATTTCTGCTACTTCTTCTTACTATTTGTCCATTCTGGTTTTTATTAATGCAGTTTTTTTTACTGTTATTATCAGCCTACATCCTGTTTGTCATTAGAAAATAGAAAAGATCTGTTTTCATTTGAGGAGCAAGAGGTGGATAAAAGATTTCCTGTGGGTAAGCAAATAACTCAGCCACCTGTTTTTGCTGCTCAGTGATAATACAAATATAGATCCTCTTAAGCCGCCACTATTTTGGAAGTTTGAAATGTACAGAGCAGCTGGAGCTCCCCCGGGGGCCCCCTGTGTATGTGAGAGGCTTTTCCATGAAGTCAGCTCTTGTGGCCACATGATGCCATAGTACAGAAGCAATCTGCTTTTTTAAAATCTGGGCTTTCCGATTTTAAACACTGGCTACTGTTGATGAAAGGACCAACTTTAAACTCAGAACAAAAGAGAGAGTTTATTCTAGAGCCAAATATGAGGACCATAGTCCAGGAACACAGATTCAGGTTTCCCCAAGATACCATGTTCCAACATAACAACAGTTCCATGAAATCTTATAATAAAAGAGCAAAGAAAACCTTAAGGCTTTTCAAATACTTTGGTGGGCACGATACTTAGGCAAGTTATTCATATATATATATATATGCAGAGAAATCTCAACTATAGGCCTCAGATTCTACCCATTTGCAGCCTTAGCCTTTCACCTTGTGGAAACTATGGGTCTGTTTGTATATACCAAAGGACTTGCCTAATGACTACAAAATGTTAGCACATATACAACAGAGGGCAATAAACAGTTATTAAGGGGGCTTAAGATAGCCACCCCCAAAATGGCTCAGGACTTGCAGCATTCCAACCTCTCCAAATGACTGAAATCCTAACCAGTCAGTCACCCTGTTCTAGTCTGCTTTTCTGCTGTTATGATAAAACACCCTGAACAAAAGCAATTTGTGGAGGAAGAGATTTGTTTGGCCTAGACGTCCCTATTACAATTCTTCAACAAGAGAAGTAAAGTAGGAGCTCAAAGCAGGAAAGCAAGGCGGGTGTCTGGAGCAGACACCATGGTGGAGTGCTGCTTTGTGGTTTGCTTCTTCCCTTGGTCTTTCCTAGCTTTCTTCCACAGTCTAAGCCCACCAGCTTAGAGAAGCCACTCACAGTGGGCGGGACCCTCCTGTACCTTATCAGTCATCTTCATCTGTAAGTCAGTTCCCTAGAGATGTGCCCACATTCCAGTTTGATGAAAGGAATTTCTCAAATGAAGTTTCTTCTTCCCAGGTGACCCTAGGTTGTGTCAAGTTGACACTAAAAACAAACCGGTGAGATGCAAGTTAAGGCATTTAAAATGTACAACTTAAAAGACCCTCTTGAAGCAAAAGGATATTTAAAAGGAAGGAATAAGAGATGACAGGGTGGTCATTTGGCTACCACAATGAATCAATGAATAAATGAATAAAAGATACGGGCAATGCAGACAACTAGGTATTCATGTAAACAATATTTATAATGAGAAATTGTACCAAGTAATGCACTTTGAATTTAACAATGGCATACAAAATATCATAATTTGAAGGGGAACTGTATTTTCTTACTGCCTGTCACACCTCTATAATGATTTCTTTCCCTAGAAATTTTGGTTGAAAACACTTAGATTCTCTCTTCACATAACATTTTGGTAATGTCTCTTTTCAAAAAACAAAACAAAAACCTTAAATGGTACTTCAGCACTTGGCATAATCAGTTTCTGCTTTTGATTTTTAAAATCTTTCAGCTTTATTGTTCATTATTCATGATAGTGTATTTTTATTATTTTAATTTTTTATTATTACCAAATTTGAGGAAAGCATTAGTGACCGCTGTGCAGTTTCTTTTTTATTCTTAACATTTCAGAGCATATCAAGTTTTCTTGTGCATATACTAATCCTAAATAACTGTGTGTGTTCTTGCATATGTACGTGCACATGTGTTTTCCTGAGGATATAATAAAGAACTCTGTGTATGATAAGCAACAATACTGAGCTACAGCCCAAACAAACAAATGGGAAATATTCTTAATGCACACAATCCAGTTTAACATCAATGCCTTTTTGTGGTGGTGTATTTTGAATTTTATAATACTTTGGTAAATATAAATATATCATTCCATTACCACCAAAGAATAAAGCTTATGTAGATGTACTAGGGAACGTTATAGATGATATGATGGGTGGACAAATTTCCATATTTGGGGTACGTTGAGGCAGGGTCTGTGTATGTGGCCCTGGCTGTCCTGGAACTTACTATGAAGACCAGGTTGCCTTGAACTCACAGACATCTGCCTATCTCTGCCTCCTGAGTGCTGGAATTAAAGGCTTACACCACTATGCCCAGCCCAAGATTGTGTTTCTGGTGGCCTGATGGTACTTACTGACAGTGGTGTTCATTAAGACTAAAAATGTATCTTGGAATCAGGTAAGGAAGTTGGAACTACTATCAAATGCTGGCAAGAGGTTAATGATAGACTACCACACGACTTTAATTGTGACATAAGTTTTTACAAGCATCTACTAAGTCTGAGGAAGGCAATTGAGTGGAGTAGTTAGGCTCAGCAGCACCAGTTAGATAATCCTAATTTGAATTTTATGGCTCTACCCTGTAATTGTCCTAACTTATAGTTACTTATGCATGGAAGACACAGGAATAAATTACCTAATTAAACCTAAGCTAAATCCACAATTCCAAATCAACTTCCCCTTACACCAATATACCTACATCCGTCTCTTAAAGCATAACAGAAAAGTTACAATAGAGATGCTCTTGAATTTTGGGCACTATTCTTCATGACACTCTACTTTCCTTCTAACACTGTCATAGACATTTCTATAGCTTGCCAATTATCAAAATATGCAAGACAGTAATGCATTGCGCATTCATTTTCTATTGCCATTCAAACAAAGTACCATACTTATGGACTTAAGATCACATCCACTTATTAACCTGACAGTTGGATATGTGGTAATTCCAGGTATGGAGTTACTTAGTCCTCTGGTTAGTGTGTTGTGAAATTAAAGTCAATGAGTGAAGCTATGTTTGAAGCTTGGGGTCCTTTTTAAAACTTCCATGGTCGTGGCAGAATTCAGTTACATGTGGATCAAGTATGAGGCCATACTTTCCTCCTAGCTCACTAGCAGGGATCGTTCTCAGCTCCCAGAAATTCACATTCTTCAGGTAGTCTCCTTAAACTTCAAAGTCAGCACTGGAAAAGCCCCCTCATATTCAATCCTTTTCATGACTTAGATTTCCCCCACCTAAGATAGGGCCAGTTCCTTTAAAAGGATAACTTTATGTCAAGATCACACAGTGATAACCCTTGGAACTCTGATTGTATTTTTAAAATCTCTCCTGCTAAGTAATGTAATCATGGATGTGATGCCTCATTGTATTTATGGAGTACCATCTAATATCAAAGGCAAGAACATACATAAGTTAAGTCCGTTGGATAATCAGCTTATATTCTGCCTTCAAGAACTCTTCCTAACGGCCTGTACAAATCAACATCTAGCTACTTGTAGAAATCAGAGCCTTGAAGGCTACAAGGCAATTTCACCTGTTCATTACCTATCTGCCATTCAGCTTTTTTTCCCCACTTCTCCTATATAACTGTAGTCTGCTAATGAGTTCCCAAACCTCAGTCTTATCCAACTGTAGATTACTTAGTGCTTATAATTCAAACAGATGTTATATGATGAACTGACCAGTACTATTTTTGTCTTGTTTTGCAGTGCTGAGGATGGAACCTAAGTGCTCCAACACTGATATGGGGATAGTAGATCTTTATATTTTGGTCACTCAACAACATGTAGTCACAATGATTCTTATACACACACTGAATATGTCAGGCTGATAGATACATAAAGACCAACCACAAGAAAACAGCATATGTCCTTTAGAGACTTCTGGGAGCTTCACCATCACTGAGTGCTTTTCATGTGGCTAGCATGGGGATAACTGCTGCTTATATATGCACAGCATAGGGGTTAGCCCATACCCCCCTTATTCATTAATCTGTGAAATACTAATTATTATCAGTTAGATAATAGAAATTTGAAGAAAGTAGTGTCAATGTAGACTGGATTCACTAGAATACATTAAAAAAAATATAAATGACTAAATGTACCCCCCTGTATTTCATCCTCTTATTCTAAAAGCCTTTACGAATCCAGACTGAATCATAAATTCTAAGCTTTATCAGGGATTTTCCTCTGCTCTGGCCAAAAGAGACCACCCAATCAGTATGACCCAGACATACTTTATGCTTTTCTTGTCTGTGCCCTTGCCTCTAGAGTCAGTAACTTCCCTAAGTCTGGCATTCTAAAGGTCAGCTTCACATAAATGGGTATTTCTAAAGCATTAAAATAGACCACACAGGCCGAGAGCCATTACTAACCTGTTCAATGACAACACAGACACATTTCTGGAGGAACCAAATAGTTTAATTCAGACTTGTGGGGGGGAAAAAAGACCTATGCAGAACACTGTGGACCCACTGCCTCTTCTGTGTATCTGGCTTCATCATTGCAAGGGTACACACAGATCTTTAGTTGGAACACCTTTTATCTCTTCTCTCATTCAGTCATGGATCCTTAGCTATAAGTGTCTTAATTCCTTTCTAGTCACTCCAAAAGAAATACCCTAAGACATTGCTTCTCCCAGACTGAGCATAGGTGAAAAGAACTATCCTCTCCCTGAAGTAGATTATGGGCAACCTTGTTATAAAAAACCCCCTAAGCTGACATGCATGGAAAATTCCCTTGTAGAACAAACACAGAAAAGGAATACTGTTTCAAGTTCGGTCAGAGAAAGAAGGTTTAGACCAAGAGCCTGTACACAAGGCCTTAGTAAAATGGCTTAATAAACAGCAGATGGATTTCTTTGTGGGCTATATCAAAGTTGTTTTTGAGACCTTAAAGGGAAAAGGGTTTAAAAAGCAGTAAACTTAAGACAGGGTCTGGGTTGAATCTCTGGCACAGGAAAAAAGGTTGATTTTTATCTATAATTCTTTCATTCCTCTGATCTGGTGAGCATGCCATGTTACTTACATAAACTATTGAGATTACTGGCCATACCTTCTATTGTTCACACTGAATATTGGTTACCTTAGTATTAATTAACCCAACACTAATTTGAATCCAGTCCAAAGTGTCATTTGTGCACATTCCTGAATTCAGGCCAGACTCTGAAAATTTACAAATATATATTTGCACATGCTGTAAGGACATAATTTATCTTTGTTTTGGGAGAAGATACTGCCAAGCACATCATGTGCTGAGGAGGATATACTTAAAATCTGCATCTAGTCTCATTTACCAATGAGAAAACAGAAACAGATAAAGAAGAAATACATGGCTAGTTTCACTTAAAATGTCAACGAAAGAGTTAACACTGTAACTCACAACTGTGGACTATGATTAATTTGTATCATTCAGGAAGACATTTCTCTCACATTTTACCTTCTAGACATCAGTCTAGAATATGGTACTGAGGTAATCTGCTAAAACTGATCCTTAGTAAATGACCCCCACCCAGCCACATTCCCACACAGCCAAAGGCAGGATAAAAGACCTTTTCTGGAAGTAGGAACTAAAGGTATCCGAAGACAGACAGAGCAGCCATGCAGAAAGAGGAGAGACTGTCAGCCCTGGATAACTGCTGCCATGGCAACAGTCGCCAGGCCCCAGACTTTCTCTGGTGGAATCTGAGGTAGTCCAGGGAGAATTTCTGGTCCAGGCTTTCCTGCCTCTGTTGAAGGGACAGAGCCTGTCCACCCTCTAATTTCCCCCCTTGTTTTCACACATCAGGGCCTGTCTGCCTGGGTTCCTCCAGCCCAGGGTGCTCTGTTGCTGCCTTGTGTTCATTCTTTCCTAAAGGCACATGATTGTGGTGGCAGTTGTTGCTGTCAGACTAGCATCTCTTCACTGCAGCAGGACCTGCCCAGCCTTTGGCTCGCCTGCTTTCCTGTATCATCCTTGCCCTGCCAGGGGAGTGGGATATTCAATTGGGAATGCCATGAGTGAATCTCTTTTTGCTTCTGGTATTAAGGGAGGCCTAGATATCTCTCTCTCTCTCTCTCTCTCTCTCTCTCTCTCTCTCTCTCTCTCTCTCTCTCTCTCTCTCTCTCTCTCTCTCTCTCTCTCTCTCTCTCTCTCTCTCTCTCTCTCTCTCTCTCTCTCTCTCTCTCTCTCTCTCTCTCTCTCATGCAGGCAGGCATACAGACAGGCATGCGCACCTGCATGTTTCCAGAGAAACAAAGAAGGCTTCTGAAGGAGGGTTGATTAACAACTCAAGTTTTGGAAACACATGGGGGCAGAGAATGTGGTCCCATCTGGGCTGAAGGAAGCCAGTAAGAGGTCCTGGACAGAACTCAAAGTTATCTTTCCTCAGTGGAGGTTCTGAATGGATGGATACACGGGAGCCTCCAACCCATCTTCTTGCATCTGTTTATGGTCTCTTGTTCCACCCAAAATGAGGCTGTAGCAGAATCATAAATGAGGCGCCTTCTAGTTTTAAACTGTGGTGATCCTGCACTCCCAACACGCTTCTGGTAATGAAACAGTCTAATGAGTTCACTTGACTTTTGCAAATTGTCCTTTGTAACTTTACTGTTTTTTCATTACCTTTGTCCAAATTTTATATTACAAACAAAATATGCCTCTAAATGATTTAAATATTACTTTCTAGAGTCAACGATTCCATGAAAAGTGGACAAGGGAAGTTATAAGACTTCATAATCTGTAATCTTCCTCCAGATTTATGGGACCCAAAACATCTGGTGACCTTCAGATAATAACAGAATGTGCCTCGAAAACGGACCACTGCCTGATTAATGCATGCCCCGGCACTGACTCACCAGTTGCTAAATTCCACTGCCATAAAAGTTCTTAAATAAGGTGCCTGAGAGATGGCTCAGCAGTTAAAAGCATTTGCTGCTCTTGCAGAGGGACCCAAGTTTGGTTCCCAGCACCCACGTGACACTTCAAAACTTTCTACAACTACAGCTCCAGCAGTTCTGAAGACCTTCTTTGGCCTCTGCAGTCAGTGCATGTATGTGGTACACATGTACACACAGGCAAAACACTCGTACATGTCAAGTAAAAATAAGCAATATTGAATTCCTATGCAAGATCTTCACTTGAAGTTGTTAGTTTGAGTGATCCTTAGGATGATCATGCAGCCAGTACTGATCACCTAGCTCAACATAATAATGTCTATCTTGTACCATCCTTTCCAATAATCGACTTCTGTCATTGGGTGAGACGGCTCAGCTTTTGTGAGATAACAGGAACATCACTTGATCTGTATGAAAACATCCTTCAGCCAGGCTGCTACCACCTTTCCTGGAATCCAGGTAATTCCGAAGGAAAGTATTTGTTCCTTCCTGGCTTTCGTTTCTGTGCTCTAGCAAATTAAGCAGCTACTCTTTTTATACCAGGGACTCACTAAAGCACTCAGAACAACCAACCTCAGCTTTAGGTGTGGGTAACAAGTGATGGAGCAGAGGAGACAGCACTGGACTCTTGGCTATCTGGTTCAAGGATATTTGATGAGTATTTGCTCTGCACTATGTCCTGGATATGGTAAGCAAGATATAGGTTTCTTTGAGAAGTTCAGCAGTTTATAGAAAAATTAGATACCTAAAATAATTATAACATAACAACAACAATAATAAAAGTTTTAACATAACAACAACAATATTAAAAGTTTTAGTCACGCTGGGCGGTGGGCAATGGTGGTGCACGCCTTTAATCCCAGCACACAGGAGACAGAGGCAGGAAGATATCTGTGAGTTTGAGGCCAGCATAGTCTACAAAGTGAGTCCAGGACATCCAAGGCTATACAGAGAAACCCTGTCTCGAAAAGAAAAAAAAAAAAGGTAAGTTTTAGTCACTTGGTATTTTAGAAGCACCAGGAAAGAACATCTAATATCTTGGTTTGGTGACTGTTAGGAACATCCTCTGGGACTGATTGAAAGGGATTTTGCTGAACACAAGAGGGGAACCTGAGTGAAGTCATGGAGATTTTGCCTCAAACACACAAGTGGACTAGACCAGCTAGAAAAGATTTGGATAGCACATGCCTACCACAAAGACTGGTTTGGTTGTGTACCATAGATACATCTTTTGACCCAACTATTCTGATTCTACTTAGAAGAATTGGGTCAAAAATCTTTTTGTTTGTTTGTGTGCAAATATATGGAGAGAAATAAATAAAAACCACAAGAAGTCATGATCAATAATGGCTATTGTGTGAATGGTGGTGAGTAACATGTGGATGCTTAAAGTACTGAGAATAATTAATATTTGAGTGCTCAGCCTTAAACAGAATGTTTGTAACATCCCCTCTAATGGTCAATCACCATCTAGGAAGAGGGTCAGAAAAAAACATAAGAGCTAAAAGGTATTGGTGCTACAGTGATGGTTCAGAAGTTAAGAAAAGTTGCTGTTCTTCCAGAGGAACTGGATTTAGTTCCTTGCATCCATGTCAGGTTGCACATAACTGAGTATAAATGCAGCTCCAAGAGATCCAAGTCCTCTTCTGCTCTCTGTGGGCAACTGCACAAACACTGCTGCATGTACACACACACACACACACACACACACACACACACACACACACACGAGTCAAAGACAGAGACAGAGTGACACAAAGAATAAAATAAACCTTTCCAAACGGTCTTCAAAAATCTCTGAAAGAAGGTTTGTAAAATACTGTCTTCTGGGCTAGGTACGCCAGTTTCAGACATGACCTCACAACTTATCTGTGCTTATTTGCTTTATAGGTTTACACAATA
The DNA here is from genome assembly GCF_903995435.1 of Acomys russatus. Lineage (NCBI taxonomy): Eukaryota > Metazoa > Chordata > Mammalia > Rodentia > Muridae > Acomys > Acomys russatus. Next base: position 78,765,312 of record NC_067169.1, on the reverse strand, counting down.
TTCGACCTGTCAACTGTTGATCATGGACCAGGGAAGGGCCTACGGAGTCCTAATCTTCCCTGAAAAATTACTGGTGGAGTCTCAGGAAGGGCAGCCATTGTTTTTACCCAGGCGTCAAAATGGATAATTCCAAGTCCAAGGTAACACCCATCATTCTGGTTAGGCTCCGTGGTTCTCAAAACAGGAAAAAGTAATGTTTGGAGGTGGGAAGACTGAGGAGGAGGAGGAAGTGAGACTAGAAAAGAAGCAGAGTTATAGTAATCAAAATGCATTTTCTGCCTATTTGATATTATCAAAGAGCAAATTTAATTAAAGAATTTTAAAATGAATGGCACATATGACATATTTGTAATAGTAAAACACCAGAAACTACCAAAGTATTTGTCATTAGGGAACAAGCTACAAAATGCTCAGAATATGCAACATTTGCATCATTTATACTTAAACTAGGTTGATGGATGAGGTGTAGATTTTTCAGGACATATTATGAGTTAAAAATATTTCAATGGATGACATACAGGATGTGGCATCTTTTATGCAATGTAATTTAGATCCTATGAAGATATATTTATATATATGTATGTTATATAAATATATACAGTTCCATCTATGAGTGTGCTCTGTATTTGGCAAATAGTATATATGGTATGTGTTTGCATGCATATTTGTCCATAAAATTTGTATTGCTTCTCATGTGGATTAACACATTTGACTGTTTTCCAGTGGGTAAGTTGAGGTGTTTGTTTTTTAAAGTATACCTGTAAATATGTAACATGTTTCTTATGTTTTATTCCAGTCTTTCACATATCATTTAATATTGCTTGTGATTCACATTTTTGAGACAGGGCCTCACTATGTAGCTCTGGTTGTCCCAGAACTCACTGTGTGGAGTAGAATGGCCTTGAACTCACAGAGATCTGCCTGCCTCTGCCTCTTGCATTAAAGGCATGTGGCATCGTGTCTACTGTACTGCCCATTTTTTTTTAACTTTAAGTATTTTGAATAAGATGGTGTATGGAATCTAATGGAGAATGGTTGGCTAATGAGTAGAATGTTACAGATAGGAGAAGTAAGTTCTAATGTTCTGCTGCACAGTGATACTTCTGTGTGCACATTGTTGCTGTGGATTATTGTACATGAGACTGTCCCAGTTTGAGCCCAAGGGGATTTTATTTTAATTCTATTTTTGTTTCAGAACTTTGTTTTTCATTTTTTCCCCCTGACACATAGTCTCTCTGTACCTCATGCTGGCCTAGAACTTGCTGTGTAGGCCAGTCTGGTCCCCATCTTGTGGCAACCCTCCTGCCTCAACTTCCCAAGAGTTGGGACTGCCGGCTTCATTTACTACCACATGGGCATTAACTTTTATCGTCCTCTTTACTTTATACCACTTAACTGAATGGGTAAGGCAATTCTGTGAAAAGCCCCTGAGAGAAAAACACTCTAAGGTAGGTAAATCAATAGAAATTAGAGTTAGCCTTGGATAGTTGAAAGGGGAGTTTCTATTCTAATTACTCGGCATGGTGTCCATCTTACCAATCTGCCTTTCTACTCCAGGTCTCAGGGACCTCATGTTTGAGTCCAGGAAGTTAAAAAAAAAAAAAAGGACTTTAAGGCAGGGTGTGGTGGCTCATGCCTGTAATCCCAGCACTTGGGAGGCAGAGGAAGGTGGATCGCTGTGAGTTCGAGGCCAGCCTGGTCTACAAAGTGAGTCCAGGACAGCCAAGGATAACACAGAGAGACCTTGTCTCGAAAAAACAAAAACCAAAAACCAAAACAAAACAACAAAAACAAAAAAAAGGGCTTTAAGAGAGAAATTGGAGAAAAAAGACCATATTGCTCAACATTGAAAAAATATATTCTTGAGCATTCTTTTACCCTACCAAAGTCTTAGCAGCACTGTGACTCTATACACTTGAGTATGTTTAATAGTAAAGCTGCAAGAAGAGACATTCTCCATAGGTCTAGAGGAGACACACTATAGCTGTGGCTCACTCGAGATCTCAAAACAGTGAGGCATTACACCTTGAGGCTATTAGCCGCAATAGGGGTCAGTGCAAACAGCAGGACCTAGGCGAAGGGGCAGCTGTACCTGGCAGTAAGGCTCTGCATCAGAGTACAGCAGAGCATGAAGAGAATGTGGCACTCATTTGGAATGTCACCAGAATTTTTGGTGAGATTTTCTTTAGCTACTCATTTCCTGAGCTCCAGAGGAATCTATAGAGGTTGAGGGAGGTCCTACCAAAAAAACATCTCAAAGGATTCTTTTCTCATTTAGTGTCATAGCAGCGCTATAAGGTGTGTTTTACTCCTATTTAACTTGGAAAATGTTATTCCTACTGATAATAAATACCTCATTTATATTTCTGTTTAAGAGGTTCAGACAAGGGGCTGGACAGATAGCTCAGTGGTTAAGAGCACTTGTTGCTCTTCTGGAGGACTCAGGTTCAAATCCCAGAATCCATGTGGTGGCTCACAACCATTTGTTACTCCAGCTTCAGGGAATCCAACACACTCTTTTGACCTCCACAGGCACTCTGCACAAACCTGGTGTATGCAAAACACTCATACACATAAAATAAAAAAAAAAAAGATAAATCTTAGAAAAGAGATTCAGAAGAAATAGGATTAAGTTCAGATAAACATTTATTAAGGAGCACATGGTATTTATAAACTGATTAACAAGTTTTGTTTTTTTTTAGAATTGCTTCACATTTTTCACTATGTTGTTTGTAGTGCAACATAAATAAAACGTATTCATCATGAAATGTGAGACTTTAGATAAAGCAAAACAATTTTTAATATATTTTATTAATTTATTCATATTACATCTCAATTGTTATCCCATCCCTTGTATCCTCCTATTCCTCCCTCCCTCCCGCTTTCCCCTTACTCCCCTCCCCTATGACTGTGACTGAGGGAGAATTCCTCCCCCTGTATATGCTCATAGGGTATCAAGTCTCTTCTTGGTAGGATAAAGCAAAATTTTAAAAATATAAAAATCACTTATTATCTTTACCACACAGATAATCAATGTTAGTTAGCCTTTAAGTATATAGATTTTAGCTTTTCTTTGTATCTTAATATATAAATGTGTTTTCCTTTTAAAAAAATGGGATGCTATGTATATACTCTTTACTTTTATCACCGCACATATATAATGTATCTTTCCATGCAAATAGATCGTACTCAGATTTTAGAAGGTTAAAAAAAAAATCCTGTGCCAGTTACAAGTCAAACACCTGAAATAAAACTGCACAGAAAGTTACAACTAAGAAGTGAAAGAGCATATAAAAAATGCAAACAGAGGGTCCAGGTAGCAATGGTATTATTAAGCAAAACAAGGAAAGGTGGGACACATTAAATATGGTAAGGGCGGCTCCGTTTTGCCTTCCAATGCATTATCATCAGTTTATTTCGTACTCTCTTCATCTCTTCCAACTCATCCGCTGCCTGTATCATTTCTTCATTACTTAAATTTCTGCCATGTATGTTTCCTCTAAACTGAGGGCGGGACCGGGCCAGCCTTTCTTTGAAACTCCCTTCCTCTAGCTTGTGTTTGCCCACCCCACAGGGAGGTTGCTCCATGGGAATACGGTCCTGGAACAGGTTCTTCTCTGAGAGGCACTCCTGCGGAGGAGGAGGAGGGCGAGCTTCAGACAGCAGCATCTCTGGCAGCAGCTCAGGCAGAAGCTCTTCAGGAAAGAATTCCTCCTCGGAGGACTGCTCCTCTGAGGACAGATCCTCAGAGGACTGCTCGTCCTCAGAACACTGACTTTCAGGAGACTGCTCCACAGGGGGCTGCTCTTCAACGTTCTTTAGAGTGCTCTGTGGTTCCTCTTCCTTTTCTTTGCATGAGTTTTCCATGCTGATAATTTTCTTCTTCAAGCAGTTATTCTTGAGACAAGAAAAAGTAGAATAGAGTCAAAATACTTGACGGGCTACACTTTTCAATCCCTGCCTTTCCCTGCTTGGGGCGGGTGCCTTTAAATCTTAGTTTACTCCGGAGGCTCCAGGGCTTTCCCGCCCGCTGCGGCGCAGTAGCCCCCTCCTTCCCGAAAGACCACCATTTTTCCCAGCAGGCCTTGCCACAAGGCCTCTCCTGTAGTGACAGGGGCGGAGCAGTGAAGTCTGCAAACCACCCCCTCAGCATTCAGTTTCAGACCCCGATCCCGTCCAGCTGCTCACCCTTAACCCCAGCCTCCAGCTCCTGTGGTCCCCTTTGAGGCGCCAGGATGAGACCTCCTACAGTTAGATTTCAGACAGGGTAAGGGGCGGGAGTGGGTTGGGGGAGGAGAATCAGAACCAATGACGCACACCCCTTTTTGTGGGCACCAGCTAACCGCCCCAAGACAGCTCCCTTGGGGTCCGCCTACCTCAGACCTCACACGGAGCACTGTCCTTTGTACCTCACCCGACTCCCAAGACCACCATTTTCTGCACCGAAACTGTGGGCGCACAGGGGGCGGGGGAGAGCAGAGGAGGAGGGGCGGGGCTGGAGCATAGTGGACGATGGGGATTCTGCCTTGCAGGTACATTCGCCCAAGTTACAAACCACCTCTGACAATCACCAAATCTAGAGAATCCAGGGAACTTACTTACTTCTGCTTTCCTTCTCCACCAAAGGGTAATAGATGGTGGCTGGTCAGGCAAAAAAGACCAGGACGAGAGGGACTTGGGCAGACATAGGCTCCTGATCACGTGGGGGGGCCGCGTCACAGCCAGGCTCAGATCCCGAGTAACCACTTGGCGACCATTTGCAAGCACTTGCCTGAGTCTTCTGACCTCAGACACAACAGGGAAATTTCACTCACCTCTCTTGGTTTCTATTTGCCTTTTCTTGATTACTAGAGATGATTAGCATCTGGTTCCCCGGGATTACCCCCTCTTCTCTGCAGCATCTCTACTCTAATCTTGTGTCTCAGTTGCCACTCTGCCTCAGCTACTGAGACTACAGGTTTCCCCTGTCCTTCAGACCCTGCACTGAAATTTCACTGTTTCACCCCTGTTTCACAGGGTAACACGGACAGGCCAGGCTACGTGACAGATGCTTGTAATGGTAGCACTCAGGGTATAAGAGACAATAGGATTGTCTCAAGTTGGGAGAGCAGCCTGTTCTCCGTAGCTAGTTCCAGGCCAGTCAGAACTACATAGCAATATTTTGTCAACAAAATAACACTTTTCAAGGACACTGGAGAGATGGCTAAGCAGGTAAGAATACCTGTTCTTGTAAAGGACCTCAGTGTCATTCCTAACACCCTCATGTTGCAGGGGAATTCCACCTCCACAGGGAACTGGCACCTACATGGAGCACATACACACACAGTAAAACACAGACATAGATAAAATAAATAAAATACTCCTCAAGTACTAATATTTGTGCATAATCCACATCCCTGTTTCATCACATTTTTAATTTGTTATTTCCTTGGTAGTTAATCTTGCATTATTTGTCAACCCATTTTTAATTTTTTTTTTATTTTTTGAGACCCTCAACTATATCATAGATAGAAACTCTGAGATAAATGAATAATCATCCAGTTTTAGACTTTTACAAAGATTTAAACAGTATGTAAATATGATGACTATTTTGATTGTCATAACTTAAAATGCTCATGTGTCCATCTACATACAACATAGTTAGGAGAATTTTTATATTATGTAGAGTAGGAGAGCACTTGGTACCCAATGTGATATTATTCTCCCCTCTATATGTATCATTGTCATTCAATAGTTATTACTCATAGTGGAAGAAATAGATTTCACAAGAACCCTAATTGTGTAGTAGCCAGCTCTTGGTTTTGTGGTTGAAAAGGCCTAAACTAATTTGGGTCTTGGGATAGCTGGGCCTCAGAAGATAGATGCAGCAGATAGGACATTACATATTAAACTATGTAATAATTCTTCTGACCACATACTTCAAAGAAAGATTAAAATCATGGATACACAGTTCATTGTCATCACAAATGGTACACATTTTGGGCTGCATCTTCTTATAATCTTTAACCTTACTGCCACTTCTCACCTATTTAAAAAGCATGAAAGCTACTTTCTCATGGAGATTTTTCTTCCAGAAAGGGAACTCATTTTCTGGTTTATACTTCCAGAGAAAGTAGCCATCAGATGAGTGTGGGTTCTGAAATCTATTTTTGTTCTAAAACTAAGCCATTTTGTAATGCTTCACAACATAAACTTATATTTAAATAATCAGATCTGCAAAGATTGTGAAATTTATTTTTTGTCAAAACTTTGGCTATTTACTATATTTTTAAACAGAAATTCATAGTGAAGCTTCCAATTTTATGAAAATGTGTTTCTTCTTTGGCATCTGATTTAGATTGTATTGAAATATTAGTTAATTTACTTCTATATCTTATTAAAATTCTTGAGATTTTTCCATTTTTCTGTGATGTGAATTTATGCTCTCTTTAATCTATCATGAAGGGTTTGTTTGTTTTTCATTTGTATGGATTCTTTGTTTTTTTTTAGAAAAGTCCCATTTCATTAATTTCCTTTTGTTTTGGTTTTTTGAGACAGGGTTTCTCCACGTAATCTTGGCTGTCCTGGAGTGACTTTGTTGACCAGGCTGGCCTCAGAATTCACAGCGATCCTCCTGCCTCTGCTTCCTTGAGGGTGGGGATTACAGGTGTGCGCCATCACTCCTTGCTCACAGTGAGAAATTTTTAGTAGACATTTTTTAATGACTTGCTTTCACAACTACAAAATTGGATACAATAGTAATGCCTCCTCTGTTGGATCGGTAAAGAGGAGTAAAGGAGTCAATGAGTCAGTCAGTATATGTATAGCGCCTGGCATATATAGAAAGTGTTCTGTACGTTATTGACTCCAATACATTAGAGGTAATTATAATAGCATGACATAGTACTAACATTACTCTAGTTCTTCTTTTACTTTAAGTATTACTAATGAGGTATGGTGGTGCAATTCTTTAATTCCAGCACCCAGGAGGCAGAGAGAGAGGCAAACACAGAAACAGGCATACCTCTGTGAGACTGAGACCAGCCTGGTCTATAGAGAGACTTCTGGGTCAGCCAGGTCCACACTGGGAGATCCAGTCCAAAAGGGAAGGAAAGAGGAGGTGATGAGGAGGAATCTACAGTAACTTTTTAAACCACAGAAAAACACAAATAAGCTCTGTAGGTTCCCTTGCTTTTACTTGACTTTAAAGGTCGCTTCATTTGAAGGACACACTGTTGAACAATGTGAGTCTCACCAGTGATGCTGTAGATAACACCTCCGGTTTGCATTTGGATAGTAGCCATTGCTAAAGTTACTTTTCAGGGACATGAAGGCCACTTTCACTGAAAGTAATTCTTTGCTTGAGCCTGCAGATAGTGACTAAAACAAGCTGGGTTTTGTTTTTTGTTTTTTGTTTTGTCACTTCTATGTTCATATTGTATCTGTCCCTTTTGCTAGCTCAGCTCTTGGGTCTTATTTCTGTTTAATTCAGCACATAGTCATGTTAGCTGCATAAGAAATGCATCAAAATGTCTCCCATCTGATGTTTTTTCTTTCCTTGGTAGATGATGACAAGGCAACAGCAACCAAAATATTTTCCGTGTTCACAAAAGTGTCACAGTTCTGTGCTTATGTGTGTGCCAATGCCTAGGTTTCATGATACCCCATTTTAGGCCACTGGAGAGGTGCCTCAGTTTCCAGCCATTTGTGTCTTCTTTCCAAAGGATAAAAAAAAAAAAAAAAAAGAGCTTCAAGCCTGGATTGAGTTGAAATAGTTTCTCCTCCAAGGTTCTGGTGTCTTCTCATTTTGCTGGTATTACAAATAACTCCTTTTTCCCTCTTGCCCAACAACTTGTGCTTGTTTCCTCAGGTCCCTTTTCAGATAAGAGTAAATGGGCCACTCTACTCCCTGTCTCCCAGAAGATGCTCCAGCACACAACAAGAACGGTTGCACAACCATGTTCATAGCTGCCTTATTCATAATAGCCAGAACATGGAAACAGCCTAAGTGTCCATCAGTAGAAGAATGGATAAAGAAACTGTGGTACATTTACACTATGGAATACTATTAACAACAAGGAATTTCTGAAATTTGTGGACAAATGGATTGAACTAGAAATGATCATAATGAGTGAGTTAACCCAGAAGGAGAAAGAATTAAATGGTATATACGCACTTATATCTGGATACTAGCCCAAGGGGCATGTCCCATGAAACTCTTCACTTACCAGGGAAGTGGGACAGAAGGGAAGACTTCCTATAGGGACTCTAGGTGAGAGTAGCAAGGGAGAATGGGGAAATAGAAGGATCCAGAGCGTCCTGGAAACCTACAAGAAGAACATTATGATGGACAGATCTGGGCCCAGGGGCCCTGCTCAAACTATGGCACCAGCAGTAAATTTTGAACCCCTACCCAGATCAAGCTAATGGACAGGACATTCTCTACCGTTGAGTGGAGAGTGAGGACTGACTTTCAAATGAACTCTGGTGTCCCATATTTGTCCACGTCCCCTGGATGGGGAGGCCTGGTGGCACTCAGAGGAAGGATAGTAGGCTACCAAGAAGAGACTTGATACCCTATGATCATATACAGGGGGAGGAGGTCCCCTTCAGTCAGTCATAGGGGAGGGGAGTAAGGGGAAAATGGGAGGGAGGGAGGAATGAGACACAAGGGATGGGCTAACAGTTGAGATGTAATATGAATAAATTAATAAAATATATTTAAAAAAAGAAAAAAAAGAGTAAATGGGCTTGGGTTGAGTAACAATATTACTCGGCCTATTCTCCATGTGATACTTTATGTAATCCTTACAACAATTACGGTATCTTCGAGGCCTCAACTTGTCCCAATTAATTATTTCAGCTATTTCTGAAATTATATGTTTGTCCCTACAGGATCCTGCGTTGGTGAGCATGTTTGGAAGTTCTAGTGCAGGGGGAGGGGGTTACTCAGCTATTCATGTACTCTTGACCAAAGAACAGTCTTCCTCTATTAGGGAAGATTGCTCCCTGCCACTGAATGTACAGCTTCAGGAAGGAAGCCACATGGAGTAGTGAGGGAGTATGGCAACACCTACCTAGCCAGCCAGATCAATAGAATAAACTGAGGTAATTGGTGAGGTGATAGACTTCCTCATGAATTTGTAACTGTCTGGAAAACACTGCCTATTCTACTTAATATATGACAAAACCACTTTTCATTATATCCATTCTAATATAACCACTAGACACCTGTGGATGGATGCCTAGTTTGGGGTATCTTTCTTTTTTTTAATTTTATTTTATCAATTTATTCATATTACATCTCAATTGTTAGCCCATCCTTTGTATCCTCCCATTCCTCCCTCCCTCCCGCTTCCCCCTACTCCCGTCCCCTATGTCTGTGACTGAGGGGAACCTCCTCCCCCTGTATGTGCTCTTAGGGTATCAAGTCTCTTCTTGGTAACTTGCTATCCTTCCTCTGAGTGCCACCAGGCCTCCCCCTCCAGGGGACATGGTCAGAAATGGGGCACCAGAGTTCCTGTGAAAGTCAGGTCTCACTCTCCACTTAATGGTGGAGAATGTCCTGTTTATTGGCTAGGTCAGGGTAGAGGTTCGAAGTTTACTGCCTATATTTTCCTTGGATGGTGCCATAGTTTGAGCAGGACCCCAGGACCCAGATCCACCCCTCATAATGTTCTTCTTGTAGGTTTCCAGGACCCTGTGGATCCTACTATTTCCCCATTCTCCCATGCTTCGCTCACCTAGAGTCTCAATAGGATGTCCTCCTCTCTGACCCACTGTCCTGGTAAGTAAAGTTTTTCATGGGGCGTACCCCTTGGGCTAGTGTCCAGTTATAAGTGAGCATATACCATTCGACTCTTTCTGTTTCTGGGTTAACTCACTCATTATGATCATTTCTAGTTCAATCCATTTGTCCACAAATTTCGGGAATTCCTTGTTTTTAATAGCTGAGTAGTATTCCATAGTGTATATGTACCACAGTTTCTTTATCCATTCTTCTACTGAGGGACACTTAGGCTGTTTCCATGTTCTGGCTATTATGAATAAGACAGCTATGAACAGGGGTATCTTTTTATTTTATTGAAAATAGGTTTTTTTCTTACAATATATTCTAATTATCATTTCCCCTCTCCCTACTCCTCCTAGTTCCTTCTCACCCCACCCCCCACATCCAGATCCACACTCTGTCTCCCTTAGAAAGCAAACAGGCATTTGAGGAATAAATAATGAAGTAAAGTAAGATAAAATAAAAACAGACAAAGTGGAATAGACCCAAACAACCAACAATAGCAACAACAACAACAAGAGTCGGAGAAAAAACCACAAGAAATGTATATGTACGCAGAAACACACTGGACTGCATACACAGGAATCCCATAAAAACATGTATAAGGCACGGGATTTAGTTTCCAGAATACAAAAAGGAAAAAGAAAAACCCATTTTAATGGTCAATTCTAGGAAGGTACAAATTGTTTCCATGAAAATATAGATGATAAGCATGCAAAGTGGGATTTAGACTTTGAATTTAATTCACCATTGCTTAGTCACCATACAGTGTCTACATTTTTAAAAAATGCATTCATGATGGTTGTAATACATTAGAGTTAGATGGTATGCTAGGGAAAATGCTTTCAAATGCCAAAAATGGTATTGCTCTATTCAATTAATCATCTTTTTATTTGACCATGCTTTTATTTTATTTGATATTTCTATTTAAATTTTTTCATTTCAAGAAAAATCAATATGTTGTTTTATTGATCTTTCCATAGCATACCAAACATTGTCTCTCTGCTATAGAAATCTATTAACATATTATAATTTTATATTGCACATCACAGGCATATGATATTACAAATCTATGTAGTTTCACACGAAGAAAATATTGCTTAGTGCATTACATATTTCAAATAGTTGCATCTCAGCCCAGATTTAGACCCACATAGTTTTCAAAATCTTCAGTCTAGGTAATAATTCTGTGGTTTTACTTTTCTATAAAAATGAAAGTTTAAAACTTATTTATATGTATTCAGAAATGTTTACAACAGATTTTAAAAACTAAATTCTAAAGTAATTAGATCTCCTTCAAAAAGACTTTTTTTTTGTTTTGAGCCTAGCCTTTAACAGATGGGCCATCTATCCAGCCCTCCACTCCTCCCCTGGGTAGCTCAGGAGAGCTAGCCCTGATGGTGTGGGTGCAGGAGAGCTGGCCTTGGTGATAAGGGTACTGGAGAGCAGGCTCTGTTGGTGAGGGCTCAAAAGAGCTGGTGGGTTGGCCAACTCAGTTATCACCCAGGCCAAGATCCAGGTCTCTGAGTTGCCCTACTCAACATCCACCCCATCTCTGAACTGCTGGAGCACGTGAAGAACCAGTCCTGCAGATCCAAAGCTGCAGGACCTCCATGACTCAGAGCAACAACAGGATATGTGAGAGGAGTCCTGATGAGGATCCAGTATAGATAGTATAGCAGAAGCCAGAGGCCTCAAACCAGACCAATGACTCATTGCAATGAACAATTGCAAGTAAGCTGTTTAGACAAAAGTGGACACTGTGTGACACACCATGACACATTGCAGCTTTAATGACAAGATGTTTATATTTTTATTCTTTTACTTTCTTTTGGGGGGTAGGTTACAAGGGTGGAGAGTGGATATGGAAGGACTGGGAGATGAGTGGGATTGGGGTACATGATGTAACATTCATAAAGAATCAATAAAAAAAGTTTAAAAGATTTTTTTCTGTATATGTGTTGTTTGAAAAACCAGCTATTGTACATGATGAGCAATCCATTAGAAACTTCTGTTTTATTTTTTTATCTGACAATGAACTAGCATGGAATTTTTACTTTAGTCATATTTTAAAATTTAGTCTACTATGTAAACATTAAAATAGTAAATCATTTAGTTTTAAATTGTCAGAATATTCAGAATAGTGGGAAAATATTAAACTGAAGTTATGGACAGTAAATGACTAGATCTCCCTCAAGAGTCAGCTATACTACTCTTGGGCACATACCCAAAGGACAATCCATCTTACTACAGAGACACTTGCTCAACCATGCTCACTGCAGCTCTATTCACAATAGCCAGAAATTGGAAACAATCTACATTACCACCAACAGATGAATGAGTAAAGAAAATCTGGTACATTTATACAATGGAATATTACTCAGCAGTTAAAAAAATGAAATTGGCAGGTAAATGGAAAGAGCTAGAAAGAATCATCCTCAGTAAAGTAACCCAGATGAAAAAAAAAAGGAACCCAGTTGAAGGAAAACAAACATGGTATGTATTTGCTTGTTTGTAGATGTTAGCTGTTAAGTCTTTGATAAGCAAGCTACAGTCTACACAGACACAGTGGTTAGGTAGAGTAAGGGACTAAGGGAGAAGGATGGATCTCCCTAGGAAGGGAAAACAGAATAGCTATAGATAGATGAGGCAAGGGGACTGGAATATGGAGGGTCAAGAGGGGAGAGGGTGAGAAAGGGGGCAAGGAAGGGAATACAGAGAGGGGCAGATAAAACTAAGGCCATTTGAATGGTCATATGGAAACCTAATATAGTCGAAGATTCTTCAAATATAAACATATAAGAAGGCAATCTAAATGAAATTGCCAAATAACAGGGGAGACAGAGGCCCAACTAAACATCTCTTGTTACCAAATGAAGCCCCCACCTTCTGGAAATGAGTTATATCTAATCAAGTTGTTGGGCAAAGGAGCCCCATTGTAGCTCCCAAACAATCCATGCTATTCCCATATATATTTAATACTCTCCATAAACTGATGGCGAGCCACTAATCCTGAAAGAGCAACTAACTGAACACAAAGAAGTTGAATTGGTGCCTACCTACACCTTTCACTCCTCTGGACTAGAAGTATTGATGGTACTGGAAAGTATTTGATCACTATTAAGAGAGAAAGGTAAGCACCAGCCCAGCTACAAGATATGCTAGTGCAATAGTGGTACAAAGCTTGTAGGGGAAACCCACTATTATCTAATTAGATATAAGGATAACTCCATAAGATGGAACCCATCCCCTTCTTGGATGGCCAAGAACCTGAGACTAGATAGGTCAGGTACCAGGTACCTAGGGGAAAACCAAATTCTACTACTGGTTTGCTTAAGGATTGTAGTGATAAACTGATCCTAACAACATTTTGCTATACAAAGATTAATGCCTTGCTCTATAATCATCAAAGGAGTATCCTCCTGCAGCATATGGGAACAAATACAGAGATCCACAGCTGGACAATGTGGAAAGTGAAGGAGAAAGAGAGAGAGAGAGAGAGAGAGAGAGAGAGAGAGAGAGAGAGAGAGAGAGAGAGGGAAACAGATACAGAGACAGACACAGACAGATACACAGATAGACAGAGAGAGACATACACAGGGACACACGGAGAGACCTTGGAACACTCAGTCTTAAGTAAGATGTCTCTATTAAATCTCTTCCTTCAGGGCTCAGGGAACTATCCAGAAGAGGAGGCAGAAAGCATGTAAGAGCTACAAAAGTGTGGAGGACACCAAAGAAACAAGGCCTTCTAAACATAGCAGGACTGACACACATATGAACTCACAGAAATTGTGGCAGCATGCACGGAGCCTGTACAGACAGGTCTGTGACAGATAAATCCCAGTACTGAGAGAGGAAAAGTGAATACAAGCTCCCAAGTGTAATTCAGAAGCTATCTCCAATTGATAACCACTCAAAGATGAAAAATTAGTTTTCTCCAACATGTTTTCATGAAGGCTATAAACCACTCTTAAGAGCAGGCCTATGCCCAGCAGTAGACGGCCAGCCAAAACAAAACAATTCAATAGCAACCTTAGAGGTTCTTAGTCTCATAATGTGAAGTCAGCCTCCCATTTTTTAACTTTGCAGGTCGTGTGTGTGTGTGTGTGTGTGTGTGTGTGTGTGTGTGTGTGTGTGTGTGTGATAGTTGCTGGGATCGTGTTTGTGTGGGATTCCTGTATGGGGGAATTTGAGCATCTCTGCATCTTTATGTGTTTCTTGTGTTTTTTCTTCTGTTTACTTTGTCCCATTCCAATTAGTTTGTTTTTGTTTTGTATTATTTTATTATTATCCTTTAGATGCCTGCTTCTTTTTTTCTAATAAGGGACAGAAAGGGTGTAGATTTGGATGGGAGGGAGTGGAGAGGATATTGGAGGAGAAACTATATTCAGAATATATTGGGTCTTTAATTTTTTATTGATACTTTGTGAGTTTCACATCATGCAACTCAATCCCTCTCATCTCCCCATCCCTTCATATTCACCCTCTGCCCACACAACCTCTCCGCCCCCCCAAAAAGAAAAAGAAAACATAAAAGCATCTCATTGTGGAAGCTATAGTGTGTCACAGTGTATCCCATAGTATGCATTTTTGTTCACACTTCTTTACTTGCAAATGTTCATTGCAACGAGTCATTGGTCTGGTTTGAGGTCTCTGACTTCTGCTATCAGTAGTGGATCCTCACTGGAACTCCTCTCTGATATCCTGTTGTTGCCCTGTGCTGCCTCAGCTTTGGGTCTGCAGGACTGACCCTTTCACATGCTCCAGCATTTTATAGATGGGGTAAATGTTGGGGTGGGCCAATTCAGAGCCCTGGATCTGAGTGTGGGTTATAGCTGAGCTGGTCAGTCTGCTGGCTCTTTCTTATCTCTCTCACCAAGGCACATGCTCCAGAACTACTCTGGCTAGCTCAACCAACTTTGCAGCTGGTGAGGGGTGTGGCCAGCTCTCCTGATGTCATGACCTTGGGGCCAACTTTCTCATCCACAGAAGATGGACAGGGGGGCAGGCATCTCTCCCATTCCCACCACATCTCTCCCATGCCCATGCCACCTCACTGCAGACAAACAGCAGGACCAGCTCTCCTGTGCTCACACCCACAGGGCTGGCTCATCTGTGCTCTGGGGGGGCCAGCTGAACTCTACTGTGCTGGCTAGGGAAGGTGAAGGGGTCGCTCTCCCTAGTGCTGTAGATGGTGATGGATAAGGTCTGCTCTCCAGAGTGCAGTAGTCAGTGACAGGCCAGCTCTACACAGCCCTTGAACAGTAACATGGTTTTTAGTGGTAACATGAACCACGGACATCGACACATACACTGTGGACCCACACACATGGCCCTCAGTGGCAGCATCGCTGAGACTTCACCATGGCCTGAGGTAGCAGGGCAGGCTATTCACACCAGGCTATTTCTCTCCACCCTCCCGTCCCATTTCCAGTTCTGCCTCTCATCATAATGCTCAAACTATTCTGCTTCTCTTTCTCTCCCATCTCCCCACAATATACTTTCATATCTTAGTGGCTCCCACTGGGGCAGGCAACTCAGTTGGTGGGCCTCTAGGGGGTCTACAACTAGCCCGTGGTGGTGGGTTGCCCTCATCAGAATATATTGTATGAAAAAAATCTTTCTTCTTCTTCTTCTTCTTCTTCTTCTTCTTCTTCTTCTTCTTCTTCTTCTTCTTCTTCTTCTTCTTCTTCTTCTTCTTGTTTTTTTTTTCCAAGACAGGGTTTTTCTGTGTAGCTCTGGCTGCCCTGGACTCACTTTGTAGACCAGGCTGACCTGGAACTCACAGCAATCTACCTGCCTTTGCTTCCCGGAGTGCTGGGATTAAAGATGTGTTCCACCAAGCCTAGAATAAAATAATGCATCTATTCTAAATGGGTGCTAACTAATAATGGAAACAATGTAGCAATGAAGTAAATAGTATGTTAATAATGAGCTCACATTTTTGTCTGGATTTAACATTTTTAAAGCAGTCATTTACTATTTTGCTTTACCTTGAAAAACATAAACATACTTCAGTTAGCCCTTATTTAGACCAAGAAATTGTTCATTCAATTTTGCTTTGTTGTTGGAAAATGTAATATTTTTCACAGCTTATGTAAATTTGACATAAAATTTGACTGTGGCTGCCCAAAATGCATTGTCAAACCAGGGTATGGAGTTTATGGGGAGCTGGCTTGGTGGATAAGGTGCTCCCTGTAGCTCTACACCTACACAGGTGAGTGCAATTGTACACTCATGTGTACATACATGCATACAGCACACACATACACATCTAACATAGAAAAGAACTGGCACAGGCTGGGAGCATAATTGAGTGACAGAATACATACCTATTACCTAGTACCTATGAAATCTTAGAAACAAATAATTGAAAACAAAACAATGTAAAACAACACGCAGGCATAGTGGAGGGAATAGTTTTACATTTAAATACTTTAAAAACTGCTCCTGAATGTTTCAAGCCATGTTAACAGACAGCCAAAGGCAGGATAAAAGGCCTTTTCTGGAAGCAGGAACTAAAGGTATCAGAAGACAGACAGAGCAGCCATGCAGAAAGAGGAGAGACTGTCAGCCCTGGATAACTGCTGCCATGGCAACAGTCGCCAGGCCCCAGACTTTCTCTGGTGGAATCTGAGGTAGTCCAGGGAGAATTTCTGGTCCAGGCTTTCCTGCCTCCGTTGAAGGGACAGAGCCTGTCCACCCTCTAATTTCCCCCCTTGTTTTCACACATCAGGGCCTGTCTGCCTGGGTTCCTCCAGCCCAGGGTGCTCTGTTGCTGCCTCTGTTCATTCTTTCCTAAAGGCACATGATTGTGGTGGCAGTTGTTGCTGTCAGACTAGCATCTCTTCACTGCAGCAGGACCTGCCCACCCTTTGGCTTGCCTGCTTTCCTTCTATAACACCATTCCTGTTCCTCTGACCCCAGGATTAGGAGAGTGTCCAAGTGGGGATGCAGTGACGTGAGTCTTCCCTTTTCTGCTTCTGGTCTCATCTTAACCAGACCCTAGACAGACAGACAGACAGACAGACCGACAGACAGACAGACTCACACACACACACACACACACACACACACACACACACGGACACACACACACACACACGGACACACACACATATACACACACTGACACATGCAGACACACATGAAAGTACCCTGTATGTTTGCAAAGAAACAAGAAAAGGGGGTACTGTGAGGAAGGGTGGGGTGGCAATTTGAGCTTTTGAAAACACATGGGGGCAGAGAAGGTGGTCCACATGTCCCTACATGAGGTGAAGGAAGCCAGTAACAAGCTGAGGGCTGGGCAGAATACATGGTATAAGTCACTAATTGGAGGTGCTGGAGACAAAAATGGGAACCTCCAAACTCTCACTTTCTGCTTCTGTTTACGCTCTTCTCCCTAGAAGTCAGGTTAGCATGTAGTAAAAGTAATTCTAGACTGCTGCTGCTTCACACACCACCACACTCAACTAGGCCTTACTTTAGGATAAAATTTGGCCTAGAGTGGACATTCTCTAGACTGAAGTGATTGGAGCACTTCCTGGAATCCAAATATATCTGGAACACAGAACTTTATTTGGGCTGTCTTATTGTTCTGTGTTCCACAACACTCAACAGCTAGTCTTCAACTTGGGGATTCTTCAGCACCCCCAAATTTCCCCAGCCATTATAGGAGATGACATGAGATGAACTGGGCACATAATTTGTGTCAATTGGAAATGCCAATTTAAAAGAGCCACTGTGTGTGTTGAAACAGTTTTTGCTGTGTCATTTAAATAGACTTCTCATTTTTGAGAATAGTTAAAGATTTACAGAAAAATTGGAAGGAAAGTACAGAGTTCTTACATGTATCATACCATGTTCCCCTCTCTCTCTCTCTCTCTCTCTCTCTCTCTCTCTCTCTCTCTCTCTCTCTCTCTCTCTCTCTCTCTCTCTCTCTCTCTCTCTCTCTCTCTCTCTCTCTCTCTCTCTTCTTTTCGAGACAGAATTTCTCTGGTAGCCTTGGCTGTCCTGGACTCACTTTGTAGACCAGGCTGGCCTCGAACTCACAGCGATCCGACTGCCTCTGCCTCCCGAGTGCTGGGATTAAAGGCGTGCGCCACCATGCCTGGCCATTCCTCTCATTATTAATATCTTGCTATTTTAACCAATTTATTGAAATGCCCCTTGTTTTATGAATATTCCTTTTCTGCTATTATACGCTTTCTATAATGCTGTGTTACTTTTAGTTGTGTCATTTTAGGCTTTTCTTTGATTTGATGATCTTCCTGATTGTACTGATCTGATGTTTTGTAGACTGTCCCAGTACAGAGAAGTTTCTCATGTTTTTCCCCTCTTGATGATCTGCATCCAATCTTGATCTACATATTTATAAAAGCTACTTGCTTACATCTTATTTCAATCTTGCAGAACTTTCATGAATGACAGGATTATTGAAATTACATGCTTGAGACATCAGGAATAATATATTCAAAAGAGGCAACTTGAATGGCACATGCAATGCTTGCAGTCCTATACAAAGTTTAATATCAGATTGTGTAATTACACATATATACACCTGAGGGGGATCTTCATTGAAATTAAGCTGAATATACAGATCAACTGAGAAGAAATGACATACTTTAATGAGTACTGAATTTTCTGATTCATGAAAATGGCATACTAATCTATTTATTTAGATGTTGCATAATTAATCTTGGTGTATTATAGTTTTTCAGTGAAAAATCTTCACATATTTCATAAAATTTAACCCTAATCACTATATATTTTATGCAGGTATAAATGGCATTTCACTGTGTAGTCTTGGCTGTCATGGACTCACTTTGTAGACCAGGCTGGCCTCGAACTCACAAAGATCCTCCTGCCTCTGCCTCCCTGAGTGCCTAATACATTGTTAAACATCAGTGGTAAAAATAATATTTTCTAATGATGCCTGACCATAAGTGGAAAGCACCAGTTTTACTATTGAGTACCATTAGAGCTGTGATTTTCATAAATGTGCTCTTTTGAGTTATATAATTCACTTTCTAGTCATAGTTTCTTGATACATGTTTTAAAGCTTTTTCCTGATGAGGATCAAACCCAGGTCTTCATGTAAACAAGTGATCTACCATTGAATTGTAATGCATACATCTTGAGAGATTTGGATATAAATGCATCTGTTATCTATTGAGAAGTTTACATTTTCTTTTTTCTTCTGTTAATTGTTTAGTTATATTGACTTTTAAATATTAAACCCCTCTTACAATCTTATAATACAATTTATCTGCTTAGGATAAATTGATGTATTTTTTATGTCTTGCTGGATTCAACTTTCTTGTTTGTATTAAGAATGTTTGCATATTAACCAAGTATGGTTGTAATCCAATCACTAAGGCAGGAGGATGAAGACTTTGCAGCCAGCCTGGGCTGCATAGTAAGTAAGACACCATTTCAAACCAAACCAACCAAACGAAAAACTAACAGACAAAAAGAATTCTTGCATCTTTATTCATGAGGTCAGTGCTTCTCTTATAGAAATTTTATACTTGTATTAAGGCAATGCATATTTCATTATAAACGGAGGCTTCTCCCTCTGCTCTTTTCAAATAATTGTTTAAACATATTATCTCATCCTTAAATGTTTGACAGAATGCCCCAGTGAAGATATCTTCACTTAGAATTTTCTTGGGACTTCTTTTAGGGGGAGGGCAATGAGACTGAGTCTAGGTAGAAGTTGTCCTGAAACTCACTGCCTTTAGCCTCGCAGCCATATGCCTGCTTTTGCATCCTGAGTGCTGAGATTAAAGGTGTGCAACACCATGCCCAAGCTGGGAGGATATTTAAATCATTTTTTAAAAAGATATTAAGAAGTGATATGCAGGAACTGGCTTGTACCAATGAGTGAGGATTAATGGTCACTATACCTTGCTAAATTATTATTCAGTGATGACATTTTGATAGTTTGAAATTGTCTGTGGTTTGCAGCATGGAGAGCAGACACTGTGGGACTCAGGGATTTTATGTTTTTATTTAGACCTGCTAAATAACACTACTCTTCAGATTTTTTTTTTAAGTGAGCTTGACAGCTTGTGTCTTTTAATGAATTTTACAATTATATTAAGTTTTTCTTTTTGTTTTGTTTTGAAGCTGTCTTACATCATCTAGGTTGGCCTCAAATTCACTATGTAGCTAAGTATGATCTAGAATTGCTACTAATCTTTCTGTTCCACCTTCAAATTGTGGGAATTATACATTTGTGGCACAATTCTCAGCCTATCATACTAAGTTTATTGGTATTTCCACACTATCCTTTAAATGCCACATGTTGGAGAATCAACAATCATCTACCCTTTTCTTTCATTGGTTTTACTTAGAGTTTTTAATTTGTATGGTGATGGGGATCATAGCTGATAGGTAAAGACTCTAACAATAGACTGTACTCCCAGTCTATTTATTTGTTTATTTATTTGCACAAAATCTCCTTTTTGATAGTAAACATTAATTAACAAGAGTTTCCATTATATTTCCAAATATACATAAATGTACTTTGGCATATTCACCTGCTTATTAATCTTTTTATCCTTTCTCTCCTTCCCTCCCTCCCTCCCCCCTCTGTTCCTCCCTCTCTCCCTCCCTCCCTCCTTCTCTCTCTCCTTCCCCTTGTGCATCTTTCTCTTCTACATCAGGGAGACAGAGTTTCTTCATCTAGGCCAGCCTTGTTTCAAATTCATGATCCCTATTTGTCTCCTGAGTACTGAGATTATTGTGCCTAGACATCCACATCTATATTCAATATCATTCCTGACTTTAAAAATAGCTTTACTAAGATACTATTAATGTAACACATAGTTCATTCATTGAAGCTATATAGTTCATTTTTATATATTCACAGATATCTGTAATCATAACCAATATCAATTTTTTAAAAATTAAAAATTACATCAACTCAAGAAGTCACATACCTTTTAGCCATGTCTTTCCATCCAGTATATTCTCCAACCATAGTCAATCACTAATCTACTTTATATCTTGATGGGATTGCCTCTTGTCTCCATTTCATATAAATAAAACCATGTAATTTATGGTGTTTTGTCAATAGCTTCTTTCACTTACCACAACACTTGCAAGGTGCATCCATATTGTAGTAGTATTTAAAGTACTTCATCTTTATGGCAGGAAATAGTCCATCATCTGGATACATCACGTTTTATTTGTCCATTCATCAGTTAACATTTGGGTTGTTTCCATGTTACAGATGTTATGCATATTGGTGTTACAAACTTTCATGTAAAGTTTTCAGGTGAATATAATTTATTTCGAGTACACATGAATATAGAAGTAGAATTTCTGGACCATTTGATAAGTCAGTATTTAACATTGGAGGAATTATTATTTTGCATTTTCACTAGAACTATGAATGTTTCCACATCTCTTAACCTGCATTGACACGTATTATTTGGACTGGTCATTGCAAATACATGGACATGCATTTGATTTTTTTGTGTATTGATATTGTACACTGCCAACTCACAGAACATATTTGGTAGTTTTTAATATCCTTTATGGTTTTCTATATAAAAGCATGCCATTGGGTGAGTAGAGAATGCTTTGTCTGAATGCTTGTGTCCTGTCAAAACTCATATATTGGAACTTAATTACCATTTGTAAAATGGTAATATAAAATGGTAAGTAAAAACAATTTTAGGGCTTGATTAGGTTGTGAGAACAGGACATTATTTATTATTAATATTATAATTATTTTAGTTTTAGGAAGCCTTAGTCCTGGAAGCTTTGCACGTGCTAAGCACATGTGCTGACAGCCGCATCAAAGAACAATGTAAAGGACTAACCCTGCTGTAAAAGTCTGAAGAGTCTTGTTCGTCCCTTCTACCATATTAGAGTATATCTAGAAGGTATAATGAACCACAGATTGAGCTGTCATATCATATCTGCCAGCACTTTCACTTTGATGTCTGAAGCTTCAAGAACTATGAGAAAAGAAGTTGCTTATAAGGTATCCACTATCTAGTGTTTTAATACAGGCTCTGTTTCACTATGATTTTTCTAACATAGGTGCTTTGTATTTCCTTTTCATGGCTACCTGTAGGGTTGTGCAAAGGGCAACATCCCTCCCTGGAGTACTGGAGTGGGAGTTAGGCTTTTGAAAATAGAATCGAAGCATTGCTAATGTAGATGACCACACTTTGCTGTAACTGCCCCCTTTAAAGTTTATCATTGCTAGAAATAAGCTAAAAGGTTAGCTTCTAGGGTGGTCTGAGTCCCTAATTGACAATTGTGGGATGACATGGTACTTGACTTCTTTGAGGGGAGGAATGTTAGCTTATAATCCCCTCTTTAGCAGCTGACTGAACTGCCCTCACGGCAGCCTAGCTGCTTTGAACACTTCACAGATATTTTAAGAAAGCTGTACCGTAGCTGCAGCTGCTTGCTCAGCTCAAGTTCCAAAAGGCATTAATCTGGCCACAACTCTTTCAGATAGCTAGCACAAGATTGTTGGCCATCGTAAATCACAGTGACCTCCAGTAGGCCTTTTCAGTTAGGTCAGATGGGGAGCACCTCACTCACCTAGTACCCCTGAAAAACGCCTATAATGATTGTAAACATCATCTTTGTATGAAGGACTGTACTATAAATAGTGAAAGCAAACCTTTATTTTCATGAAGGGCTGTGCCACGATTGCTGCAAACACCCTTGCTGGCACCACCCTGACACCACCCTGGCACCAGCACTTCTGACTGTATAAGCAGACTGTTGCTCAGTTTTTAAGCCAGCTAGGAGACAACCTCCCAAGTTGCAGCAATACACTCAAGAAACGGCTTCTCTCAGCCGTTTGATCCTTGTTGTTAGTACACTAGGGAGTTTTGATTACATGAAAAGCAAAATATGTAAACAGCAGTGAAGCTGCAGTAGCTCTGAAAGTAGTGCTGGAAGAAGTATTAAGCTACACTAATTGCCTGCTAATTGCTCTATTGTTTCCTACTATGGAGCATAAACTGTTCAGATTTGTTCTGACCCCAGGAGGTACCCACATTATCTTGTCTTTCTCAGTTTTGCCTGTGAGAAATCTAGTTCAGTCTGTATCTCCAGTGACTGTTGGGACTCTCCTAATTGTTTTTCAACATAAGCAATATTTTCGAGAGCTAATCTGACACCGAATGTTCATGTCATACCAACTGATTCTCCAGCACAAACTGCATGGCTGTTGAAATCACTCTGTGTCCTGCTTTAAATTAAGGTCCATCTGGGCATTGTGGCACAACAGAAACCCTTATAGAAGGGTCTTCTGACCTGGGCAGTGGTGATGCACACCTTTAATTCCAGCATTCAGGAAGCAGAACTCTATTTGAGTTTGAGGCCAGTCTAGTCTACAGAGTGAGTTCTAGGACTCCAGAGCTATGTATAGAGACCCTGTCTCAAACAAACAAACAAACAAACAAACAAACAAACAAACAACCAAATGACCAAACAGGCAGAAAACTCCAGGCTACTCAACTGTCATCGACTGGTCTTCCTGTTCAATCCTCACAGACCTGTCATCCATTCATCTGCCAGTTCCTTCATCTGCACCTTTCTGGTACTTTCTCGTTAATGTTTCAAGCAGAGTGAATTCTGGCGCATTGTTCTTAAACATTGTGACACCCATGATGGTCTATTTCTCCAGCTGTTTCCCTGCATCTGGTTTTGGTTCCTTATCTTACTGATACAAATTATACATTCTTATCAGCCTACTTCAGAAACCTCTGGAAACTTCTGGCCTTTAAAATTCTTTGTAGTGTATCTGTAACAAAAACCAGGTGCCTTAGTGTTGCTTGTAATTAAGGTTAGACCCTACAAATTTAAAGTTCTATCTCAGAAGATGTGCCTCAGCATTCATATGCTAGGCAGAAATGAGGTTCTTAGGCTACTCCCATTTCTTCTTGGGTTAATACAAATTTGAATGCTCCCCTGACCTCTACTTCAAGATAAATTTCTCAAATAGCTCGGAACTCATTAAAGTGTGTGTGTGTGTGTGTGTGTGTGTGTGTGTGTGTGTGTGTGTGGTGTGTGTGTGTGGTGTGTGTGTGTGGTGTGTGTGTGTGTGTGTGTGTGTGTGTGTGTGTGTGAGAGAGAGAGAGAGAGAGAGAGAGAGAGAGAGAGAGAGAGAGAGAGAGAGAGAGAATGAGAAGGGAAATTTAGGATGGAGGAGAAAGCCAGAGGAAGCTCTGGGGAGGGTACAGAAATAACAAATAGGATGGATGTTTGAAACCTAATATTTTCTGTTTCATATATTTGGCATGGAGATAATTAACTGGAGTCGTGCTACACAGGGGATAATGCTCCTCTCGGAAGCCACAGGTGCTAAATGAAATGTCCGGTGCCAGGTGTGGAATACTAACCCTCAAGTTGTTGGTCAAGGGTGTCCCCAAGACTCTCCCTTTAAACAATATAGGCTGTTGTCCTTGCTCTTGGTTGTCATCAGAACTTAGTGATAAGACCTACTGCTGAAGACACCACACATTAATGTCACATGACATGGAGAAATCAAATTGGTACAGAAAACTTCCTCTCTGTTGGCTGGCTTACATATGATGGAAGCTGCTATGCCGGGCGCTATGGCAGGTATGAACCTAGTGAGTTAGGATCATTTAAGCACTTTACCTACACTTAATTGTTTATTAAAAAGAATTAAGTCCAACAATAACCAAATAAAAGACATTTACATGCTGGGTAGATAGTGTACTAAAATGTAGCACAGAAGTGCTGTGTCAAATATACTACATACCTTATCTTATATATGAGTTCATGTGTAATGGACAAATAAACCACTGTACATACTCTCTTTTTTTCCTGTCATTGTGCATTTGATGTCTGTGTACATTATGAATCACAAACGATACTATTATTATTTTACTGTCTGTAATTACTTCTGTTTAGCAGCATTCTTGAGATTTTACTTGTGTGCCATATAACCCATCCATGTGAATTACATAATATATAGTCCTGGTATATTCATAGTGAAGGAGTCCAACGATTGCCTCCCTAAAATAGCCACTCTTGCTGGACATGGTGGTGCACACCTTTGATGTCAGCACTTGAGAAGCAGAATCAGGTGTCTAAGAATTTTAATCCAGCAACCTGCCTGATTTGGCAAGGGATCACATCCAAAGACCTTCTAGTTCTATGTGATCCGGCTGGAATACAGACTCCCCTTAGTATACACCTTTAATCCTAAACAATGAAAGTGAAGTTAGTTTGTAGAAGGAAGCACTCATGTTTCAAAGTGATGTCTAATTGAAGGGCAGACAAAGTGACTAATCAGAGTAAGGTTTGACAGGAGAGGATATGCCCAACTGTCACAAGAACAGAGAGGAGAGGAAATGTAGGAGAGAGCAGCACAGACAGAGGGAGAGAGGAGGCAGTTTTGCTGGGCTAGTTATACAGAGACAGGTTGAAGAGAGAACAAGATAGACACAGGTGAAGACAGACAAGCCAGAGAATGAGAAGTAACCAGAAGATTAGAACAGATTGCTAAAGTTAGTATGGGGCCAAGCAGTACATTCAGTTAGAGGTTGAGAGAGAAGTCAGTTTGAATCACTCAGCTTGGAGAGGAGTTAGAGCAGGAGCAGCTAAGTTGAACCAGTCACTAGAGTTCAAAAAGAACACGAAAGGGTGAGTTTATTCAATAGTAAGTCTCAGAGGCTGAAAACATTAGAAGCATAGATAAGATTGTACAGAGGCTAGAAGCTTCCAGAACTAGGCCTAGTTTAGCGGGCAGAGACAGTAAGCCTTAGAGACAATTACAGAGGTGAATAAAAGATACTTTTACAGTAAGGTGGACTTTTGTGAGTTCCAGGCCAACCAGTGCTACTTAGTGTCTCAAGTAACAAAAAATATTAAAAATTAAAATATTAGGCATCCTCATACACTGTTTTGCAGGATATTAGAGAGCAGAAAACTGATGCTAGAAGTAACATTATTCTAATACCTCCTTATTTGCATAAAGTCTAGACTTCCAAAGAGGAAAAAAAAAAAAACCTTTGCTTTTCTGAGTGCTATCAAATAAACCCACATCATAGTAAAAGAACTTAAATTCTGTCAATACACCTATACAGAATTTCATCATAGTCCATTGTCTCTTATTTTGGTGCCAAAGGTCAGTTACAAGTAAATGTCTAACAAGTGGGCCAAGAAGACTTTATCCTAGGTTACCATATCTTCCATAAACTCATAGTAGTCCCTTGAAAATCATTTACTGATCACCTGACAGTCCCTACTTCTCTCCTCAAACATAGACATTTGTAAATATGTTTTTTGAAAATAAGATATGTATTTCTAAGTAATTTTGAGCTAGTGTGCAATCACATTGTTATAATTTCCTCTTATGCTCCTTTTTTTTGTTACCATTTTGTACATTAGTAACTTGGTATGGGCATGTCTCTTCTCCTAATTAAAATCTCATTGTCAGTTTACTTTAACAAACTCGAAAGGATAGGGAGGAATTTTCTTTTATTCCTACAATATAGATAGACAACCATAACTATTATCTAATTGTAGGACATTTTCATCATCCCTAAGGAAAACCCATCATCTTCCATTTCTGCTCTTCTAGCTCCATGCAATCAGTAACACTGTCTCTATAGATTTGTGATATCACTATTTACTATGAATTGAACAAAATCTGATATTTTGCAATTGTCTACTTTCACTAACCATGATGCTTTTAAAATTTACTCACATAGAAACATAGATCAACACTTCTTCCTTTTTGTCAAATAAATATATTGCCTATTCATGACTTGATGGACATTGCCCTTATTTTTGGCTATTAGGAATGATCTTGCTATGAACATTTGTTTTTATATGCTTGTACATTTTCAATTCTTTTGTGCATATACCTAGGAGTAGAATTGTTTGGCCAAATGATAACTCTATGTTTAACATTATGACAAGCTGTCAGTACATTTCCCACATGAATACAGCATTTTACATTCCCGCCAGCAAGATGGGAGGGATACAGTTGTTCTCTATCCTTGTCAAAGTTTATTTTCCATCGCCCTCATTTTAGTCATATTCTTTTGTGCGATATGGTGCTATGCTTTTGTTTCTGATTTGAATTTCCCTAATCATTAATAGTTTTGAACTTATTTTTATATGCCATTATGCATTAACAGTAGTTTGGGCAGAAGCATTACATATAAAACAGGCAAATTCATACCAAGAATAATTATCTATGCCCATAAGAGCAAAGTGCTGACATTTTTTAGGATGGTAAAAAGAAGTGGTCCATTATAATGATGAAATTATGATGATTGGATTAAGTAAGCAGGAGATAAGAACAATTTAGCATATACACATCAGAGGACAGGAAATAAATCCAATCAAAATTCAAGGGACTTTCTACATCAACAAAATTTCTGAGTCCTGAAAGGCCTTTTTTCCCCTTCAAATAAATTTGGATCTTCACAAGATGTAGCTTCTGATGGAAAGTATTTGCCCACTGGCACATGTTTTGATGATCATTGGAACACAAGTCTTTTCACATCCTTCATTCACTGTAAGAGATCCATCCACATAGTCATATGTATGAGACATGTAGAGCTATTATCTCTAAGTTGAAAAATAAGTTGTGCCTGGTCCCTTCCACCACTAAAAAAGAATAGCAATACTTAGTGGGCTATATGAGTTACTTTTTCCATTGCTGTGATGAAAATACTCTAATAAAAGCAATTTAAAGGAGAAATAATTTTGGCTCACAGTTCAACGGCTCAGTTCATCATGGTGAACAAGTCACAGAACCAAGCGCTTGAGGTGGCTTGCTATGTTATGCTCACAGTCAGGAAGCAGAGAGTGATGAAGCCAGGGGCTCAGTTCACTGTCCCCATTTTATTTAGTATAGGACCCTGACCCAGGTGATGGAGTTACTCATATTCAGGGTGTCTCTTCTAACCTCAGTTTCCCTAATCCAGACAATCATTATCAGACATGCCCAGAGGGTATCTAATCTACATAATCTTTCACAGGCACACTTAGTGGCTCGTGGCCTATGTTATTCTAGATTCTGATAAGCTAACAATTGATATTACCCAACACATAGGCCTATTTGGGTCTTGGAGCAACACATTCCTCACTTGAGTGTGTTACTCTATGCTGCTGTTAATCTGATGTTACTCAGAGACAATAGAGGATCCTGGAACAGGAGAAGTCTCTTCAACAGCTTCAGGCTGCTAGACAGAGCGCTCTGCCATTTGGGCCATATGATTCAATAAACCTATTATTACTTGAGGTGTCATTGGCAGATATGGGGGTTATTTGGAGCCTTTGCATGTCCCATGGGTGGATGACAGTGGAGGCCCTTTTGATTTTGAAGCAAACCCCTGATGCTATCTGCAGATCACTATTCTCCCATTGAGAAGCAGCTTTTGCCCTGGTATTGGACCTAAGTGCAAACTGAACATTTGGCAATTAGTAATTACCATGTGACCTGAGAAGTCCTTAATGAGCTGGATATTATTTCACTCAGCAAACCAAAAAGTTGGACATGTGCACTAGTAACCTATAATTAAATGGAACTGAAATACATATGAATGAATGAACAGGTCCAAGTACATCCTGAAGGTACAAACAAATTGCATAAAGAGGCTGTCCAATTTTTTTTTGAGCTTATGGTTCTTATTCTTATAGTAATGCCTTCTGTTCCTAAGCATGCGCTAATGGCTTCAGGAGGCTGTGCTCTATGATTAGCTGATTGTGCAGGAGAAAGCTCAGGTCTGGTTTGCAGATGGTTCTGCGTGATATGCAAGTACCACCCAGAAGTAAGCAGTTGCAAAATCACAATCCCTTTCTGAGAAACTCCTGAAAGATACTGATGAAGGAAAATCTTCACAACGGGCAGATTTTCACATAATACACATGGTCATACATTTTTCTTGGAAGGAAAAATAGCCAAATGTGTGATTGAATACTGATCCATTGGCTATAACCATGTTTTGGCTGGATGAGTGTGGAGAAAGATTGTGCAATTTCTGACAATGACATTTGGGGAAGAAGTATGTGGATAGATCTCTCAGAATGGGCAAAGGATGTGATGAAATTTGTGTTCTATGTAAATGTTCATCAAAGCGTATCCTAAGGGCAAAAAGCTACATCTTGTGCAAATCTAAATTAATTCGAAGGAAGAAAGCCTAAAATGTAGGAATTTTCTGCTCTTCAGTGGCAACTATAGGAAGTGTTTCCCTAAGGCCAGGACACAGAAGATAATAAAGCTGTAGTCAGGCAGACAGGACATACCTCAAGCTGGTGGCAGAACTTGGTAACATCATCCACACGGTACTGGTTTCACAGGCATGAAAGATACAAGAGTACACGTGTCCTGGCACCCTGCTCCACAATTTTGGAGAGCAAGTGAAACCAGGCAATGGATGGCAGAGTCTAAGTCCCTACAATGAGGGATTTTGCGACATCATTGTATAATACTGTGAGGGTAAAACCTAAGTTGCAGTGAAAAAAATCAAGGATATTGGAGATGCCATAATCATGGACTATCTATCCACTAAAGAAAGTTGCAGGTGTGGGATGGAACATACGCAAGAGAAAGGCTATGCTGGATGACTAATTAAACTCTTTGGTACCCAGCCAATTTTATTTTGACATGGTGAACTAGAGCTTGTAAGATTTGTTAGTTTCCCCAATGGATTTTGGACTTGATTGCTTTGATCATTCCTTGTTATGCTCCAATTCCTCTATTTTGGAAAGGAAATCATTTATTTTGCACCATTGTATGCTAAAAGTATATATGTGGATTTTTTTTTAATTTCACAGGAGTTTACAGTTAAGAGATTGTACTGAGTCTAAAATGTAGATTTTGGACTTTCCAACTGTTGTGAAAGACTATATTTTCAAGTTGAATATATTTTGTATTATAACAAGAACACAAGATGTGTAATTGATGATTTAAAGTGAAGTATTTGGGTGCCAAGTTAAGAAGGGGTTGGGTTAATTGTTAAAAATGAGATTTCCAACTTGATAAGATTTAGAGTGGCCAAAAGAAGGGTCTTTGGGCATACCTATGAGGAATTATCTTGATTAGACTAATTGACATGGAAGACTGTATAAAAGGGTGAAAATGAGCTGAGCAGAAGCATACACTGTTCTCTGCTTACTGACTAAGGATACCACGTGAATGCTTCCTTAAGCTCCTGACACTATGACTTCACTCTCATAATGGACTACACCCTTGAACTATGAGTCTCAAATCTCCTTTCCCCTTAACTTACTTTTATCATGGTAATTTACTACTGCAACAAGGAAAAAGAACTAAATCACTACATAACTGGAATTTTAAGGAGCAAGCCCTGCAATCCCAACAAACTAGCATTGCCCAGGTGCCTTGTTACAATGACTAAACAGACAAGAAGTGATGGAAATCAGAAGGTAGATTTAGAATCAATAAAAAGAGTCCAGTAAGCTCAAGTTCATCCTAAAGGTATTGGAAGAAGATTTAGATTTAAATAGAGAAGATGCTGGAAAAAGATAGACATATTCCAGCAGTCCAGTTGATCATTGTCTGCACTCTGAGTCTGTGATGTAAGCCAAAGTTATTAATCTTGGAATTGCTTGAGAGTATCAACCATGTCATATACAAAGATTATTTGGGGCTATGGCCTCCCCAACATGTGTGGATGCCTTCATACATGCTGGTCTGACCTCCAGTGTTTGCTCATCTTTGAATCTAAAGTGATTGCAAGGTTAAAACCATAACATCTTCAGCCTTAAATGGGGGTGAGGTAGAATTTGGTAGAAAGACATTCTTGAACATTATGTTTATATAGAGATGAGCAGGCATTTGAACCAAAGTAGAGCAGACAGACACAAAGTGAATTCAGAGATGTCAGATATTCTACCTTTAGTTATTTGTGAGCCCAAGTAATAAGTCAATGCTTTGTTGTTGTTTTTGTTTTAGCAAAAGCAAATTCTTAGTGTCTGCATTACCTATTGGCCGTTTGTGTGTCTTTTAGGAGTACAATATCTATTTAAACATTTGCACATTTTCTCTTTGGTTTAGCTACTGTTCTATTGTTGTGGAGACCATGACCAAGGAAACTTTTATAAAAAGAAGCATTTAATTGTTATAGAGGGTTAACAGTTATAGAGGGTTAGTCTACTATCATCATGTCAGTGAGCATGGCAACATGCAAGCATGTATGGTGCTGGAGAAGTAGCTGAGAACTTAAATCTGATCAGAAGCCAGAGAGGCAGGGAAGGGAAAGTGAGAGAGAAGAGGAAGGGGTAGGAGGTAGGGGTAGGGGGCAGGAAGAGGGAGAGAGAGAAGGAGGGGGAGAGGTAAGGGGAAGGAGGAAAGGGAGAGGGACTGAGCTTGATATGGGTTTTTGAAATCTCAAAGCCCACCCTTAGGGGCACACCTACTCCAACAAGGTCAGACATCTAATCCTTTCAAAAAAGTTCCATCAACTGGGGCCAGGCATTCAAATATATGAACCTATTGGGGCCATTCCCATTCAAACCACCATACTCCCCAACACACTTACTTTTTAAAAAGCGGTGGTATAAGTGGGGCATGGTGACACATGCCTGTAATTCCAGCACTCAGGGAGGCAGAGGCAGGTGAATCTCTATGAGTTTGAGGCCAGTCTGGTCTACAAAGAGAGTTCCAGGACATCCAAGGCTAAACAGAGAAACCCTGTCTCAAACAACAACAACAACAACAACAACAAAATTGGTAGTGCTTGGCTTGAACTCTGGCCTTTGCATATGTTAAGAGGGACTCTGTGACTGAGCTACACATAAAGTCTTTGTGTGTCTTTAAAGTTGAGCTGTTTGTGTTTTTATGATCAGTGGTCAGATTCCTTTTTGAGTTCTGGAAACGGGCTTTAAAAGTTGGCAATATTCCACTCCATCCTACAGCTCGTCTTCTTACTTTTCTTGATTTCTTATTCCGAGTCCCACCAGAAAGGCCAGGATGGCCCCAAACCTGCTCTTCTCTTGCTCCAGTTTCCCAGTGCCAATATTACAGCCATGTGTAACCACACTCAGATTTATTTCACTCTGTTGTTTCATTTTGATGAGGTGGAATGTATCTTGTTTTCGTCATATGTTTTATTTTTTATGGCAAAGAAAACTTGCCTGAATTGAGATCATGAATATTCATACCTATGTCAAAGGTTTTTTTTTTGGGGGGGGGGGGAAGGTTGTTTGTTTGTTTGTTTTTTTCAATACAGGGTTTCTCTGTGTAGCCCTGATTGTCCTCTGTAGACCAGGGTGGCCTCGAATGCACAGAGATCTGCCTGTTTCTTCTGAGATGAAAGGCGTGTGCCACCTCCGCCTGGCCTATGTCACGATTTTAGCTATTACATTTGTGTTGATCACCCATGCAGAGTTCTCTTTGGAGGCTGGCCTTTCTTTGGCTTTCTGAAACCTATAGGAGAGGTGTCCCTGTTCTGAAATAAAAAAGCCCCTGCCTCATGTTACCAACACTGTATTTGAAAGCTACCCTGATTAATGAGTATATTTTGTTCTGTAATTAGAAAAGCTCATATAACCATGTCCACACTGGGGCATATTGTTCAGGGAAAACTGAATCTGTGTTCAGAGGACATGATCATTCATATTTGGCTCAGAATAAATTTCCTTGTTCCTTTTGAGGTGAGAGTTCTGTGTGTCTGCTTTGTTTGTTTGCGTCATGAACAGTTTTAGAACCTGAACATGGACTCCAAGGACAAATTACTTGCACTTGGAGAAGTCACCTAAATTGGTGTCAAGTACCATCATGGGCCCTTTGTGCCCAGCTATCTATAGTGCCTGATTGGGCAGATATTGATGAGTCTTTTCCAGGTTCTGGAATTCCATTTAATTGGGTTGATATTTTATTAGTTTATTCTGATTTTGTTGTTGAATACTCTTTTACTGTGTCAGAGCACTCAGTTAAGACATTTACTTACTTTTTTTTCATAGTATTTCTGTGCTAGCATTCAGATATTTTTCTCTGGCCATTTAAAAAAAATATCTAATATTGTGCTTTTCCTGGGCCCCTTCTGCATTATAACCTTGTCTATTTAGTGTAGAAACTCTATAAGCTCCTGATAATAAGAAGTTGGTGGTTGGTCTGGTACCAAAACATAAGGGCATTAAAGAGGCACTTGTTCCCTCCAGACCAACAGAATGGGCATCTCATGGGGAATGAAAATTATGGTAGTTCAACTTTCAAGTCTTTGGGAAAAAATGAAGCATTCTAACTAAAAATAATATGGCTTTGTGTTTCCCAAAGTGGGGAACATTCTCATTTTCCCTGTGTTAAAGTAAGAATCATAGAGAGTAGAAAAAATATGCAACTCATTTTAAGCAGAACTTAAAAGCATCTGAGAAAAGAA
The DNA here is from genome assembly GCF_903995435.1 of Acomys russatus. NCBI lineage: Eukaryota > Metazoa > Chordata > Mammalia > Rodentia > Muridae > Acomys > Acomys russatus. The sequence goes on along the minus strand of NC_067169.1, from coordinate 78,732,171 downwards.
ATTGTGGCATTGGTAATTTATACAAAAGCTAGTAAATACTTTGAAACTCAAAAAAGACAGAGTTAAAGAATAGGAAATGAATAAAATCTTAGAAGCTGTGTCAGAATGCAAGATGAATTCTAAAGAATTGACTTTTCCAATCCCCTATTGTTTTTTAACCTTCTCTGATATTCATCTTTCCTCATCAACCTCCCTTCTACTCTCTTCTCTATTTATCCCCAAGCAGAATGAAATTCTGTATTAAAAGTAGAGATAATGCAATGTTTTGGGTTTTTTGTTTTTGTTTTTGTTTTTTAACAAGAAAGAGATTACAGGGAAGAATTCCCTGTAATAGAGTGAAAACTGTGCTTGTGGGGTTTCTGGAGTCATATCAGGGCACAAAGGAATTTTCTCAACAATATCAAATGCCCATAATGACTTACAAACCAGAATTTCTGAACTTTTGTTAATTTGGAATTTTCATCTCTAAGAGTGTCTCACTCACTGTAGCTTTCCTAGGGGAGGGGAATAGGGTGAAAGATGGAAGGAGGGGAAATAGGAAGATATAAGTGAGGGGATAACAATTGAGATGTATTATTATAAATTATTTAAATAAAAAAAGAAAGAAAGAAAAAATAATGAAGGGTTTTGTTTTGTTTTTTTTTCTGACATCTTGTCTTTATTTACATGTAGAAGATGTAGGTTTGGCTTTTTTTAAAAAGACATTATTTCTGTTAATAAAGTGCAGATTTAGAATTAAAGACTACTTAGTTGAGGGAAAAGGGCATAAATAACCTGGCTTTAAAAACTGTAAAATGTTACATCTACATAAAAGGCACAAAAACCTTTGTTGTTTTAAATTTATTTTTATATGTGGATATCTGTACATATTGTCTGCATATGCATGTACATATATAAGTTGCTTATGTGACACAAAACAGCTTATAACTGAGTGCTCACATAAGTTGAAATCACTAAATCAGTCTGCTTTCGTTTTAATTTATATTATAAGAGGCTAGATTTGGCCATCAGATCCAATACACCAACTAAAGAGATGAATAATGATGAGGGGCAAAGAGAAGAAACTTGATCGTTGTGACCCCATTCAGCGGAATGGAGAGAGAGGTCCAGGAACCCTGAGTGTATCTTCAAGGTACTAACATGACCTTTCAAGTTAGAAACACAAAGTGAAATACAAAGCGACAACAGGTTTAGTACAACCTAACTCTCTGTTTTCAGCTTTGAAGGGTGAAAGAAGTTAGAGGAGTAAGCAAGATGAAGGCAGAGGTGCCAGACTTTTATTTTTGTTTGTCTTTCAGGCTGGAAGGAGAAGTTGATGTTTTTTTTTCATAACAAGGTGGATCTCTGAGTCCCTGTCATAAGACAATTTAAATCTTAAAACAAAAGGTTAATTTAAATTAATTGGTGAGAGAAAATAGACATGTTTCTAAAGCTTGTTTTGTCTGTTTCAGATACAGTTCGTTTTTTACTAAAATATAGTTAGTTACTTTGTTAAGAAAAAAGTTTTCTAAACTTTACAAAAAAAAATACGACAAAAATGAACCATCAAGCATGTAAAATAAATACACAAAAGTATAGATATTAAGCACATTTCTTTTTGGTAAAAATGACTAAAGGAAAACAAAAGGAGATGCTTTTAGATGAGAAAGGGCTTTGCACGGTAAAATAAAATTTTGTGATAAAATGGAGAAAGGAAAGAGGAGTGTAAGAGTGTAGTGATAGAATCAAGCCACTCAGTGCAGCAGCTGTCTGCTCCTTACAAAAGCCTAACAGACACAGATACTGTCTGTGAGCCCTAAATGCCAAAACATCATCCTGGAAAGTGAGTTTCTACCGAAAGCATGCCATTTCCAGTTCTTCACACCTTTTTCTCTCTCCAGCCTAGGGATCAGGGAGCCTGCCTGCCTGTAGCCTTTTGCTGTGAACCTTCCCCTTTCTGGATGTTAGAAGAACAGATTTCTACATCTGCTACTTGAACCCTTAGTCTCCTTAGAGCCCCTCCTCTGTGCTGTCTGCCTCATGAATGTTCAGAATAGCTCCACTCCTACTAGCTAACCGTGGAAAGAATATAGATATACATAAAATGATTACTGGGTTTATCAAATGTATCCATTCTAATGGATGCATAAGGCAATATTATTAGACAGTTAAAGATGAATGAGATTATATATGATAATAGCACAGACAAATCTTTAAAATACTACAAGTAGAAGAATCTAGTTACAAACGCTTTCACATGCTTCATGATTCCATTGACAATAATATTCAAGTCCATAGAGACAGAGGGCAGATGAATGGTTGCCATTAACTGGAGGTAAGTGTTACCAGGGCTTCAGGATAGGAGTGCATAATGAGTGTGAATGGATAGTTTCTTTGGGGGGTGGGTACTGATGATGTTTTAAAATAAACTGTTGGGGGAACAACTTGGTGAATGTGCTACATACTAGTGAATTATATACTTTTTTTTTTGCAGTGCTGGGAGTGTTGACCCTCCTAAGCAAGTGTTCTTGTCACTAACAGCTACGTCTTCACTTTTAACTGTACCCTTTTAGTAGGTAAGTTTTAAGGAAAATGGATAAAACTTGTATTTTTAAATGTGTCCTTAATTATTTCCATTTAAGAATAAAATATTGCCTCTCCATAGTGGGAGAGTTGCACTGTGTCAAAGCAAAAACCACATCTCTCATCTGAAAGGAATTAAAAGAAATTTTACTTTGGAGCATTATGAGTGATCATGGCCTGGGAATACAGATTCAGGTTACTGGAAATTCCATGGTCCAATATGGAAGCTGTTTTGTGAAGTTTTTGTTTGTTTGTTTGTTTTTAGTTTTGTGAAGTTTTATAGACTTACATAACAAAGAAAGTCATAAATCAAGGGAAATATAAAATACATTGGTGGGTACATCAGAGAGGCAGTTACAGCAGGACGGGGAAGGCTTTGGAGTTATTGAAAGTTAGTAGTCTGCTAAGTTAATATATTTCAAAAAACAATTTTAATCTATTGGTCATAGATGTTATTTCTGACAGAAAATGGCTGTTCAGGGATATTGGTGGTTAAAACTAGCCCAAGATATCCTTTGCTTTGGACTTTGCTTATGCTTTGGACTTGCAACATTCTCACTTCTCCACATCACTACAGTTCTTGTCAGCCAATCATTTTCTACAGCCACAGCCTATTTCAGAAGGTTTCATTCACAACTGTAACTAGTCTTACCTTTGGAAATGGCCCCATATTCAGGACTCATTATTGGCCTCAGTCTCAGTGCTTAGCATAATTCAAACTCAGCTATGACAATAGTCTGGTGAGGTTGGCAAGGGACATTTATATGGTTGATCTTGTTTAGAGCACTGTTCCTGTTTACATGGCCGCTTTGTGATTGGGCCTATTGAGCAAAGGCTCACATTGAAGGCTAGGAAGAGGGGCTAACTGTTATCTATGGGGAAAAACATTTCTTCCTGCCAAGTACTGCATTTCTTCTAGTGTGGATGTACTTAGTGGGTATTCATTAATTGAGTAAGCAGACATAGATGGCCTAGATGGGAATGTACCTTGTCTGGACATTTCAATCTCAAGACCATTCACATGGGTAAAAACCGACAGACCCTTAGTCAGGGTTATCCACCAAGAGTGAGCCCTGTGCTTGCTTTTTTGCTGCCATTGGTATGGCTACTCTGAGCTGTTTTTGCCTTTAGTGCGGAGGGGAGGAACCTGGTCTCTCTCACACTGCCTCTCCAGAGTAGCTTTTACTGACAATGTTTTCTCCTCACCTCTGGGAAAGTTGTTTGGCAGAGTGCCCTCTCCTGAACTTGTGGATACAAGTCGTTATGTGAAGAAAAAAAAAAAAAAAAAAGAGGAATAGAGACAGTCTTTTAAAATTAAAGCACAAGGCTGGCTCAGCTATTTTGTAAGATCAGCACAACAATTAGCTTTACATTTTATCATATTTTTAAATAACATTTAACTAAAAAGATACAGGCATTGCATGATATTCTATGAAGTAAAACATGCTAGCACTTGTCAGAAGTGCTTGAGCCAAAAATGGCTTCTGGCTGCAGAGGGGTCTCTTTGCCTTGTGTTTGGAACACTTGCCTAGGCTTTGCCTGTTGAGCATTCTTAACCCAGGATAGCTAAAATCCCACCGTGGAAGGTTTTATGCATAATCTTTTAGAGGTCAAATGGGAGCCAGACAGAGCCCTCTGGAAAAACACATAGGGAATCAGAAGAGCCTTAGCATCATGTGGTCACCGTTACAGATAGGGTTATTTGCAGGGAGTAAATATATATAGGGCACAATGGGAGAGCAAGGTCAACATGGTAATATTCAAAGATTCATACCTCATCTCAGCTGCCTGGAGTTGTTCCTGGGAAACAGGTGGCAACTATTCTCAGCCCTCCCCTCAGATGTCAAGGTTCAGGGTCTTATTCCTCCACATACCCATACTTAGCATGACATCTGATCTATTATGAGATCCTGTGAGGCAAGTATTATCCCCATTTTATAGATGACAAGATTGACCCTTACAGCAAAGGATGCATTATAAATGCTGTTTATTCCTTTAGCACCAAGTTCCACAGGTAATAGGAATATTGCTGACATTACATTAAAACAATAAGAATTTTAAATGGCTTTGTTGCCATTCTAAACTTGTCTAATAATAGTTCATTCTATTATCATGTTTTTTTTTGTTTTTTAAAAAATGTTATGATGACAATCATAATCCATATCCTTTAATATAAAAGAACAATAGGATATTAGCAGACCCAGGAAAAGAGGCCCCAGCTTGAACTGGTCTAGGAATGGCAGGAAACCTCCAACCACCTGATGATTGAGTTCATGTGGGACTTATTCATGCTTGTCTTGTAGTGCTAAGTATTGTTAGCATTTTAATGTACACTTTCATAGTTTTGTGCTAAGAAGCTTTCTGTAAGCATATTTACATTTCATACAAACAGGCTGATACTGTATGTGTAGTTCTGCAAACTTTTTATTATTATTTTACAATGTACATGCATATGGGTGAAAATCCTGTACTAAAAGACAGAGAGCACTGTAGTTGGGTCAAAGGCTGCTGGTAAGGACGTGACACCTAAAGCAGAGTTTCGGCTGAAGGTTAAAGCACAGGGCCTGGCAAGTATCTACCAGGGAAAGCAGGGCCAGCAGTGTTCTTTCTCATCTGAGAGGTCAGAATTGAAGGCCAAAGGCATTACAGGTATGGGATGTCATGTAGGCCCCTCTGGCCCCTGCCTCCGCCCCCCCTCACTCCCCTGACTCCCCGTTGTTGGCCCCTGGGGACTAAAGCATCCTGTGCATCTCTTGGCATCCAGTGAAAGCCACCCGTTTTCTGCCTTTTCCTCAGTTCCTCCTGAGCCCTTGTCACATCTGCACACTCTCTCATCATCTCCTCACTGCTTACGTGCCTGTCCTGTAAGTCCTCCTGGGAGTTCTTGGGAGAATCGTCTGTCCCCCTGTCTGTTTTTCGTTTTGCTTTCCGGGGCACATAATCTTCAGCAGGGCGCTTTTCTGCTGCCCGGGCCTCGCTGCCTGCCTTTGCCTGGGAGTCGGCCTTGCCCTCCCCTTGGCGCTTGCCCTCCCCTTCAGACTTTCCCTGCTTTTCTGGCTTCCCCTCATCTGGTGGTTGCCCCTGCTCCTCTGGCTTTGCCTCCTCCTCTAACTTCCCCGGGCGTGCTGGCTTTGCTTTCTTGTCCGGCTTCTCTTCCTCATCTGACTTTTCGTCATCTTCAGGCTCTACTTCGTCTTCTGGCTTTCCCTCCTTTTCCAGCTTCCCTTCGTTTTCACCACGGAGTTCTTCCATGTCAAGATTTCCCTCCTTTTCCTGTGCCGAGGGTAAAAGGTGGGGAAACAGGGAGCAAAAAGATGAGATGTGAAAGACTAAGAACACAAGCTCATTAATGTCTGTCTTTGCACCTGGCCCTTTGCAGGGGTCCTGGTGGCTGTCCCAACCCTCCAAGTGCGCCCTTTGCCTGCACCCCTCCTCCACCCCGAGACAACCATTCCATGTCAGGACCTTCCACGCACTCGGTGGGTGCTCCTCCGGGGTGGCAAGCTCTGTCTGTGTTACATAGAATGGCTCTGGAAGAAACAGGCTGTAGGAAACCAAATCCTGGAGCCCCAGCCCCTGTTGCCATTAATCACTGACCTGCAGGGATCCTGCGCAGGTCGACCCTCCTTCTCAGATGTCACAATCCCTCGGAAACAACAGGGACCTACAGGCAGGATACAGCGCATGCACAGAGACTGGGTACCTGTCCAGCAGCCCACGTTCATCACCTAACCTTTCCCTCCGTCACCTCCCTCCCGCCCCCCCCCCCGCCCCCGTATACCCCAGCCGCCATTTCTTTTCAGGCCTTGGGCACTAAATCGGGATGCTCTCCAAACTCCGTTTTACTCTGCGCTCTCCACTTGTACTCTGGAGGCAGCCTGCCCCACCCCCACTCCCCTTTTGGTCTGGGTCAGTTTTTCTTCATAGCCCGGAGTGTGAGTGGATCACTTCGGAACGCATCTACATCTCACGTCGCACTGCGGGGGCCCTCTCACCCCAGCCTGCTCTAAAACGGATGGGGAGTCTGAGGGAAGGGAGCCGGTTGCAGGGGTCCTCCTTCCTCCCTCTCCCCACCCTGTCTGCTATGTTCCCCCCCCCCCCACCCCCTCACCGATCTCTTGGATCCCTTCCCCCTTCCTTTCCGCTGCTGCTGGTTCCAGCTGCCACCCCTCCTTACCACCACCACCACCACCACCACCACCACCACCACCACCACCGCTCCGCTGGCAGAACCAGAATTTCAGTACTGACCTGAAGAGACCCGGGACAGGCCTGTGCCTTCTCTGGCTTGCAGAAGCCCACTCGCAGCTAGTCCGCTGCTCAGGGCAGCTCAGGGAGCTGGCTCTGCGCGGGTGCCAGTACCAGACCGCAGGGCGGGCAAACGGACGTGGGGGCTGGTGCCCACGTCTGCGCCTGGCCGGTCACGTGAACACCGCGTCACCCGAGTTCGCCCCCCCACAAGCCTGACCCATGTTACCCTCCACCTCCCTAAGGGACAGTGATGAGGACTGTAGGAAGTGTGGTTTGCAAAGCCAGAAGGTGCCTGAGAAGAAGCGTGAGAAGCTACAGGATGTTTTACTTGGTGCATCTTTGATATGCATACATCTCTCTCATAGATGCAGGTTACAGGTGGGACAGTCTTATCAGAAATGGTATTTGACTTGGTCTATAGCGTTCAGCTCATGAGCCACGATAACCTGCTTTCAAACCAAGTCTGGGTGCAGTAGCACACACCTGTAATCCCAGTACTCAGAAAGTTGAAACAAGGCAAGCCTTGGCTACAGTGAGTTCAAGGGCTACAGTGAGTGCAAGGGCAGTCCAGGTATCAAGACTCTAAAGCAACCCATGCCGCGCCTGCTCAGAAGCCTAGTTGCTATCCAGAATATTCCCTAGGGTTCTGTTCTAGGCCTCTTCTGGTTCTCAATTTCTGCGTGGTCTCATTCATTTGCCTCAAAATACTGATTCCTAAATATGCATTTCCAGCCTATTTTCCCCAAATACCAGACCGTTGTTTTGTTTTCCTTTCAGTAATAGGAGTGTTCTCCCAAAGCCCTTGAAAAAGAACTTGAAATGTTTTTATTTCCCTGACATGCTAGTTAATGAAATCTCATGCTATTCCATTGCATCTATTATCCAGCATATTCTCAGTGTAAATTCTCTAAGTCTTAGTCAGTCCGTTACCGTCTTAGTTATTACATCCACTGTTGTGGTACCACAGTGCTAGTGTTCAAGTAATCAATATACTTAATAGTAGTCCCAAAGTATAAAGTATGTTTGCATGTAATTCACATATGTTAAATAAAAGCCATAAAACGTTTATTTGAAAGAAAAGACAGGAGTTCTCAACTAAAACAAAAAATCATTTAGTATGTGCAAAATTTGAGTTTCACCTTTAACACCAAAAACAAAGTCATCTTCTATTCAAGAAGTTGTGAGGAAATAAAGTAAAATTCATGATAGTTTTAGCGTTGCACCTCAAACTAACAAAACCAATGGCCAGCACATGGCAAGGTCCTTAGCAAGTTATAGGAAAAGACAGTCATATTGACAATGTATTATCCTAAGGCCTGGAACCACATGGCTGTGGGGTGGGACTGTGCCCCACAGGGGGTTGGTATCCCGAGGCACTGGAGCTCAGGATCCACAGGGCTGTAAGGTGGGACCGTGTACCACCGAGGAGGGATATCCCGAGGTATAGGAGCTCAGGATCCACACGGGTGTAGGGTGGGGACCTTGTCCCACGCAGGGGGTGGTGGTGTACCCCTAGGCACTGGAACTCAGGATCCACAAGGCTGCAGGGTGGGACTGTACCAAGAGGGGGCGTCTCCCCAGGCACAGGAGCACAGGACCCACAGGACTGTAAAGTGGGACTGTGTCCCACGCGGCGAGGGAGTATCCCGAGGTACAGGAGCTCAGCATTCACAGGGCTGTAAAGTGGGACAGTGTCCCATGGAGGGGGAGGGGTATCCCGAGGAATGGGTTTGAGAGAAGGCCTCCCTAACAGAGATTTTGCAGCTCCCAGAGGAGATTATACCCAGCTGAGCTGAAAACTCTGGTATCTTCTCTTGGCTTTTTCTTTGCTTCTTCGCTTCTTCTTTTCTTCTGAGCTTCAGGCAGCAAATCTAGGAGCTGCTGGTCAGACACAGCCTCTATATAGGATTGCTTAGGGGGCGGGGCTTTCTAGGGCAGACATTTCCAGAGTGAGGATTGGGGGTGGGGGGGGCGGTTTTAAATCCTGAGCTTGCGGGAACTTAGGGATTGGTGGGTTTTCCTCTTCAGGGATTGCTTGGTTCTCCTGTACTGGAATTGGTGGGGTTTTGTGCAGACTTTCCACCTAAAATTAGCATAATCTGGGAGATGTCCCACTGAGGCCCTGGAGATGGCAGTTGTGACAGAGAGGTGTAGGGGAGGGGCCTATTAACTCATGCCTCAAGTGATTTATACAGACTTGAACTCTAAGCTAAACAAAACAACTTTCTTTAACTAAACTATTAATTTTTGCAAAGGGGTCAGATTCCTGGTCCTAGTCCTTGGCTGGCAGTGACAGACCATGTAAAGCTCCCTGCCTGGGAGGACTGGCTAGTTTAAACATTGTTGCTACAGAGATGGCAGCCTCCAAGGAGCTCACAGACTAGCTCCACTTGGACACTCCCCCTTCCCCCTGAGTTGCCTGTTAGCAGCAGCCATATCTGAAGCCTCAGGCGCTGCTGCCTTCTCTGTGGCTTCAACTTCTCTGTTTCTCCAGGCATCTGTCTGTCTGATCTCAGGTCCCAGGGCTGTGGAGATTTAGCCTCAGCTACTCTGGAGTCCTGAGATGTTGCTGACCGAAGGTGACCGAAGAGGCCAGCAGCACAGCCAGAAGATCTGAGCACCCCTTTTAGGGACCACTGAGGTGGAGGGTGGGGTATGGGACCCAGAGGAGCTGAAGAGGGGCCACACAAGGAAAGATTGTATGGGGAGCCCAGAGGCAAAACTTGAAGCCGACTGGCCTGGCTGCTGGAGGTCCTCAGGCAGGGGCCTGGCCACTTTCCTGCAAACGATACAAAGTTTTCAAAGTATGCGATGTTAACTAAGGGAGACTGTGTCAGGGAAAGCCTTCCTGCTTGAGTCAGGATGAATAGCCAACAAATAGAAACAGCTGAGAGCTCACATCTGGATCCACAAGCAGGAGGCAGAGAGAACACACTTGGAATGGCTTGAGTCTTTTGAAACTTCAACATATCCCCCAACAAAGCCACCTCCTAATCTGCCCCTTAAAATTCCACCAACTGAGGACCAATAATGCAAACATGAGCCTATGCGGGCCGTTCTCACTCAAACTTCATTTAAATTAGAAAATGTTTGAATTGAAAGATAATTAAAATAATTATGTGCCAACCACTTTTTGTAAAAACAAACAAACAAACAAACAAACAAAAAACTCATGAACCAGAGCTGAGCCATACTTATAAGGATATTTACAACATTAAATGTACATATTAGAAGAGACAAAATACTCAAAATGAATGACTCAGGCAGTCAACTTCAGAACATGGGGATAGAACACTAATCAATTAAAATTATAAGTAAAGAGGCACACATCTAATAGCAAAAGTTAAACAGAAAAGACAGAATAAAAAAAAATCAATACATATACTGTGAAATAATGAGAATACTCAATGTGAGAAAAAAATGAGAGCACTGCTTCAAGTTTTACAGGTGAAAAAAATCTATTAGGACAAACTCGTTAGTAATTTCAAAATGAAGATGAATGAGATAAAGTCTTACTAAAATGAATCTTATAAAAGTTGAAATACAAATAATTATAAAGTCTTACTTACAATTTCTTTTCACTGGTAATAAGGGTTAAACCCAGAACCTCTCACATGCCAGACAGACACTACTATAGAACTAACACTCCTAGCCTTTGGTAATTTATGTTTTCAGACAGGATCTTGCAAAATTTCCCAGGCTGCCTTTGAACTTGTGATCTTCCTATCTCAGCTTCCAGAGCATGTAGGATTACACCGATGCTCCAAGTTTATTACTCTTTAAATATCCTATTTTCTACTAGGAACATTACAGAGCCTGAAAGACTTCAACAGTGACTCCCACACATATCTTAATGGGATAAAAGATATCTATCTAAAACAAAGCCTTCTAGAGAATTATAAAATAGGAAAGCCAGGTGTAGTGTCGCATGCCTGTAATCACAGCACTTGGGGAGGCAAAGACAGGCAGATCTCTGTGAGTTTGAGGCAAGCGTGGTCTACAAAGTGAGTCCAGAACAGCCAGGGCTGTTACACAGAGAAACCCTGTCTTGAAAAACCAAATACCAGCAAAACAAAACAAAACAAACAAACAAACAAAAGCAAGCAAGAGAATACTTACAAGTCATTTTAACAATGCAATATAACCTTTTGGTTTTTTCATTTAAAAAATTTTTATGTGTATGAGTGTTTTGGTTGCACATATGTATGGCCCAAGGGGTGCCAGAAGAGGGCACAGGATCCCCAGGGACTGGAGTTACAGATGGTTGTGAGCTGCCATTTTGGTTCTGAGAATTGAGACCAGGTCCTCCAGAAAGGTAGCCAATGCTCTCAAACCAGGACCATCTTTACAGTCCCATAACCTTAATATTAAAACTTGACAAGATGATTGTGAAAAAGGAGAAACACAGTCCAATCAGCATATGTGAAAAACAATCCTGAATGAAAATTAACCTGAGCAAATATGAGAATAATGTAGCACACACAACATATTCCAGTTGAAAGATTAACATAGCATCTCAAAACCAATTGGTATAGTTCATGTTAAGATAATAAAGTACACTTATTAAATCATTATGAATTATAAACCAAAGTGCAAAAAAGGTATTGATGTTAATATGAAGCACAATTAAATGCCCTTATATAAAATGCCATCTTTGATTTATTAAAATATATTTGCAAACCAGGTATTGTGAACATTAAATAAAATGTCCAGTGCCAAAAGCTTTGCTATTGAAATCGGTAATAAGACAAGAGTTATAGTTTCATTTCTGTTGTAGTGATAAAAACATGCTGACAAGGAGCAGCCTAGAGGAGAAAGGATTTATTGGCTTACAATTCCAGGGCACAATCCATCACTGCAGGGAAGTCAAGGCACCAGGAACCAGAAGCAATTAGTCACATTCACAGTCAAGAGCAGAGAAAGAATGAACGTATACATGCTTACTACTCAACTCATTTTCTCTACTCTTATGCAGCCCAGGATGCAAACCCAGGGAATGATGCTGTCCACTTGTAGGCTAGGCTTCCCACAACCATTAACATCATCAAGACAGTCCTCCATAGACATGCACGTTGACCAACTTGATCTAGACAATTTCTCATTGAGCCTCTTTTCCCAGGGGATTATTGTAGACAGTGTCAGCTTGACAAAACTAACCATTATAACTTGGAATATTCAGGTCATTCCAAAATTTTGCCACAGAGCTTAGCCACCAACAAGAAAGTGGAAGATGAAGAGACAAGGACAAAAGGTAGGGATTCTGAAAGGAAGAAGCCAAACTGCCATGCATGACGATACTATTATACAATTTAGGAAATCTAAGCATTTACATATAAACTTTATAACCAGTAGTAATGTAAACTGACCTGGACGACACAATATGCGCATTATATTTCATTTCTTTTTTAAAAGAAGCAGCTTTTATTAATATAAAATTCACAAAAATCCATCATTTTTACTTTGGAGACAAGGTTTTGCTACATATCCAAGGCTGGCTTCAAATCTTTGGTCTTCCTGCCCTTATCCTCACAAATGTGAAGATAATAGGTATGAGGGCATGGTGTCTGGTTTGAATTCCTTTTAAAATATATAACTCAATAGTGTTTAGTGTATCCACAAAATTGTACACCTATCCCCACTGTTTGATTTTAGAAAATACTTTTCTTTCACCCCTCCCAAAACAAACGTTGACCCCTTCTATCACTTTAGTAATTGAAACCTTATTTCTCCTTTTTAAGATCTTAGAAATTATTAATGTAGCATTATTATGAAGCAAGAAGGATTATATTCAAGACCAGTCTCTACTACATATCCAAGCCTGGCCTCAAAACAACAAGAACACAAACACTGAATTCAGGCTATCAAGATGTCCCAATAAATATAAGAAGTTGAAAAGTATAAATAGTATATTATATAATTGTAACACATAAACATAAGTCAATAATCAATAGTAGAGAAAATCTGGAAAATCTCTTATGTTTGGAAATATTTTCTTGCCCTTTTCTTGCATCATTCTTTCTGTCATCTTCTGATACAACTTAATTTCACTTTAGAGGATTCAGGCTCTACCAAGAGAATGCTTCCTGTTCCAATATAACTAGTAGAGGCTAGTGTGATAGGAAAGTAAAAAGCCTGCCACAATAAATAATGAGTAACTGCATTTGAAAAAAATAATTCCAATATTAAAAAAAACTGATGGTAAGTGGTAGGGATGAGATTGGAACTCAGCATGACTTACCAGTTCATGATCTTCAATGCTTTGTCATCCCTTCCACATATCTGAATCTCTACCCTGTGAACTGTACATGCAGTAGCGGTAGGCAGGGATGAGGGCAACTATTTTAAATTTGCAGACAAAAAGGCAGTGTTAGTTATGAAATTCATTTCTGTGACTTCCAAGGTGTTTTCTAATAAACTTAACTACACAATTCAAGAAGGCTTTGTTCCCTGAATCTTTTTCTTTATATATACATACATATACCTACCCTCTAGGGGAAAGATTTTTATAAGTGGCTTATGCAACAGTTGTGCTGGAATGGAAATTACCCAACTCCATCATCTTCTGAACTTCCTATGTTATGTAAACCAAAGGATAGAAAATATATAAAAAGTGATTCTTTGGAAGTTCACTAAAAGATAGAGATGCAACTGGACAATGACTGAAGCCCCTCCTTCTCCAATATCTTACTACACTATGAAGGTTCTAGTATAGCAGAAAATTACCACTGCACCAGCTGCAGAACACCCAGAATCTTTGTGCTGAGTACCTAGGAATGTCTAAAATTGGGAAAGGAGACAATACTGAAAAACTGAGTACCAGTAGCAATAGTAAACATTAGTCAAAACGCAACTTCTAACGAATGTAGATGCTTACACTAGAGGCTTATTTTTACTTTATTTACTACTATCCGGTACAATACATCTTTTTTAAAGAAAAGAAACTTACAGGACACATCAAAAGGAAAAGGAAAGATGACCGAAGAGACAAAATATCCATCAGAACCATTTTCAGCTATCACAAAGTGCTTGAAAATATCAGATAATGACTAATTGGTCAATTTTTAAGGGTACTAGTGGAAAAAGTACATAACAAAAATGAATAGATAATATATCCACAGTGATGGAAACTCAATTGAAGTTTGGAAGGCAGATGCTAGAGGTGAAAAAAAAAAAAAAAAAAAAAAAAAAAAAAAAAAAAGCAGAGGGGCTAGAGAGAGGAGTTACCAATTAGAAACACTTACAGCTCTCCTACAAGACCCGAGTTTGGTTACCAGCATTCACATCCAGGCTTAACTACTGCCTACACACCAGCTCCAGGGCATACAACACCTTCTTCCACAGACATCTGTAAACATGTCACACATGCACATGGACATGGGCATGCACACAGATGCACACACAAACACACACACACCATACATATGCACACACAGCGTGGTAGAGAGGGAGAGAGAAAAGTTAAACAAAAAAAAATTTCAAAAATGAAACAAACTTAAATAATATCCTGGATTGTCTGATAACAGACTGGGCATAGCTAAGACAAAAGTCAGCGAGTTTAACAATTCAGAGTAGTTAAGTTATAGAATGAACCTGAACATCCAAAACAGAGTACTGGGTAAAGAAAATGTGAATATACACAATGGACTACTTTTTTTTTAGCCTTAAAGAACAATAGTTTATGTCATTGTATCAAATTAGTGAATCAAAGCAGTCTCAGAATAACAAATTGCATACATTTTCTGTTATTTAGAGTTTCTTCATTTTATAGACAAATACTATATACGTATATACACACACACATAACACACACATATATATTATATATGTATGTGTTTGTGTGTATATATAAGTAATGGTGACACTGCTTCATTGAGAGAGTAAAGAGGACTAAATAGACTTAGGGATGTTGACGAAGAAAAGGGAGCAGGCACAAAAGAATATGTTTACTATAAAATATACAATTACATGAAAATGTCCTTACAAGATATATTAACACATATACAGAAAACACACGATGAAAAAAATATCAGAAAGCTTAGAATATGTCCATAGAAATTTCTCAATCTGAAATGCAAATAGAAAAAAAAATAAGAAAATGAACCAAAGTAAAACAAAGCCCCAGAACAGAACATCCAAGGTCTTTGGAACAATTACACATAGCACATTCCAAGAAGGAAGAGAATACAAAGCAGAAGCAATATTTGAAGTGATAATGATGAAAAATTTCTAAACTCAGAGATATCAGGTCACTTATCTAAGAAGATGAGGAAAGTAGAATGCCATAAATCTATCCTTAGGCAAGGAACATTCAAGTTGCATGAAACAAAAGACTAAGAAATATCATGAAAGAGAACAAGAGTGCGGAGGGGCCATTGACTTGTTGAAGAACTGCAACAGAGTTCTCACCAGAAAGCATGGAACACCAGTAACAGAGTAAAATGCTTAAAACAAAGGAAAGTAACTATAAGTCTAAACTTATATATCTAGAAAAACCCTTATTAGTGAAGAAATAAATGCCTTCTCTGAAAAACAAAAATGGATGGAATTCAGTAGCAGTAATCT
The DNA here is from genome assembly GCF_903995435.1 of Acomys russatus. Taxonomy (NCBI): domain Eukaryota; kingdom Metazoa; phylum Chordata; class Mammalia; order Rodentia; family Muridae; genus Acomys; species Acomys russatus. Next base: position 78,716,796 of record NC_067169.1, on the reverse strand, counting down.
GCCCTTCAAGAAATGTTAAGGGAGTCCTTCAGGCAAAAAAAAAAAAGCGAGGCTGGAGAGATGGCTCAGAGGTTAAGAGCACTGGCTGCTCTTCCAGAGGTCCTAAGTTCAATTCCCAGCAACCACATGGTGGTTCACAGCCATCCATAATGTGATCTGATGCCCTCTCTAGTGCTCTCTTCTGGTGTGCATGGACAGAACATCCATAGACATAAAAAAATAAATGAAATATTTAAAAAAGAAGGGCCTAGGAAATGGTCTAGCAGATAAAGGCCCTTGCCACATATCCTGGCATCCTGAGTTCAATCTGTGGAACCCACATGAAGGTGGAAGCAAAGAACTGATTTGACAAAGCTGCCTTGTGACATTTTCTTGCAAAGTATACAATGTTTTCAAAGTAGGCAATGCTAACTAAGGGAGACTGTGTCAGGGAAAGCCTTCCTGCTTGAGTCAGGATGAATAGCGAATTCATAACTCACAATTCCAGGTTATAGTCCAGCAAGTCAAGGCTTCACATCACACCTGCAGCCAAGAGCAGAGACCAATGGAGTCATGTAGGCACGTTATTGCTCTGTTTGCTCTTTCACTCTCTCGTAGCTCAGGAGCCCTTTCCTGGGGACCAGTGCCACTCACACTGATTAATTCTTCCCACTCCAATTAATATACTCGAGATAATCACAACAGACCTCTTTTGAACATGCCAACATACTCTAGACAGTCATTCAGTCTTCCTTCCCAGGTGATTGTAGAATGTGTCAAGGTGACAAGTAAAAATAATCATATACTCCACAAAAAATGTATACACACACACACACACACACACACACAGAGAGAGAGAGAGAGAGAGAGAGAGAGAGAGAGAGAGAGAGAGAGAGAGAGAGACAAGTAAAAACAATCATATACTCCACAAAAAATGTATACACACACACACACACACACACACACACACACACACACACAGAGAGAGAGAGAGAGAGAGAGAGAGAGAGAGAGACAGAGACAGAGACACAGAGAGACAGAGAGACAGAGACAGAGACACAGAGACACAGAGAATTAGAATATTCACATTAAATAAGAAAGATATATACATTACAGCAATCAAAAGAAAGCTGGAGTAGTTATACAATTTCTAAAAAGAACCCAGAACAAGGAGAATCAAGTTTAAAACGAGGGCACTGTATATTAGAGTGATCAATTCTCCAACAACTTAAACAAGCACACACCCAATGTTGTCAAAATATGTTCAGCAAAATGAGACAGAATTGGAAAGGTAAAAGACAAATACATCATTAGAGCTTTTAGTTTCAACATCCCTCATCCAATTGGTAGTTAATAAAGTAGGAAGAAAATCAATGAAAATATGGTTGATCTGAAAAAAAAAAAAAAGAAAATATGGTTGATCTGAATAGCTCCACCAAGCAACCAATTTCCTCTAATTGACCGTTAAGTTAGTTTGTGTCATACCCTATCCAGGAGCAGAACACTATTGTTTACAACTTCACAAGCAATATTTATCAACAGACCATGTTAAGCCATAAAATGCTATGGTTATTTTAAAAGAATAGAAATAAAAAGGTATGCTTTCTACAGAATTAAACTAAATAGCAGCAACAGAAAAGACAGGTGGAAACACCAAAGATCTGGAAAATGGGCATACTTTTAAATAACACATTAGTCACATAAGAAGGCTCATGAAAGGTTTAAAAAATATTTTGAACTGAATGAAAATGGAGCATATCACTACAATAGGCTGGAACAAAAGCAATGGTTATAGAATAATTTCTAGCTTAAATGAATTTATGACAAAGGAAGATATAAAATCAATAATATAACCTTTTAATTTAGGAAAACAGATGTGTAAGGCAAAGTAATTAAGAATAAAGCAATAAAAACTTAAAGAAAGATAACCTACTCTTCTGGAAGTCCCAAGTTTGGCTCCCAGCACCCACATGGCTCACAACCATCTACAGCTCTAGCTCCAGGGGAAAGGAAGCTTTTGGCCCTGGCCAGCATCTGCACTCATTTCCATGCACCCACTTTCAGACACACCAACCTACACATAATTAAAAATACTAAAAAAGAATCTTAAAAGAACCCCTGCTTCTAAAATCACAGCTGCATAATGTACAAAGTGGAAATTTATGGTGCATATTAATTTGGATACTTAATTTATACATAATGCATATACATTGATAAAATTATACCATGTATAATGCTCTGAAATTTGATGCCTCCACATAAAGGTATATCTTTAACACATTTCCTTGGTACTGTACACAACACTACTTCATGTTCTTTTTGCTGCCAATTTTCCTATTCTTCAGATTTATTAAAATGTATTTGACAAATTTTCATTGGTATTAGAAATGTTCCATACATTTATTATTATTTCAGATAATATCTATATAGAAATCACACTGATCTCTTCACCCAGGGGAAAGTCTTGATAAAGAAGAAAGATGACCTAGCTCATTCCACATGTGACTTTGCCACTTTTCTGCTAGATGAATGCAGACTGTAAGGTTTTTTTCCCCATGGTAAAAAATAATTGAATCTACAGTTTGAAGTATGATAAGCAAACTTTATCTTGAACTCCTTCTGACTTGTTATTGTTGTTTGTTTTTAAGGCTTTTTGGGGGGTTGGGGGAAAGGTCTCTTGCTAGCCTGGAATTTGCTAAGTGGGTAGGCTGGCTAGCCAAGTAATGCATCTGTCTGTTTTCCCAACACTAGTATCACAGATGAAGGATTTGTGACCTAACTCAGAGCCTTGTACTTGAAAGACTTGAATGACTGAGCTATTTCCCCAACACTGTTTTTTATTTATTTTTATTTGGGGGGGGGGGGTAGGGAGGGAGGGACAGGGTCTCAATGTGTATCCTTGGTTGGCCTAGAATTGACTATGTAGACCAGACAGATCTCAACATTTGCTGGAAGCCTCCTGATTCTTCATTCTGAGTGATGCTATTCCAGGCACATGATGCCATGATTGGGTTTGTTTTGCTTTCTTTGAGTCAAGAGTTTCACTGTATATCTCTAAGTGGCCGGGAATTCACTGTGTAATTTACCTCAAACTTGTGGCACTCTTTCTGCCTTTTATGTGTGCTGGGATTACAAGTGTGAGCCACTAATCAGCTTCTTGTGGTTGCTTTGGTCTATACTGTTTATCGGAAAGCATATTATATACCTTTTCAGACTTGGCCAGAATACACCATAATGTGTCTGCCTGATAGTCTTAGAATGCTCACACTGCGGAGAACAGCTACCATATGACCTCTTGCTTTCTCTGAGACAACTGTCTTGGAGAGCTCATGTCTTAGTTACTTCCCTACTGCTGTGATAAAACACCAGGACCAAGGCATCTTACAGGAAAGGAGTTTATTTTGGTTACAGCTCCAAAGGGTTCATGTTCCTGTTGGAGGAGTGGACGCAGAAGGCTGAGAGCAGAAGCTGCACATTCATATCTCAAACTGTAAGCACAAAACAGAGTGAACTAGGAATGGCTCCTGGAGTTTGAAACCTCAGAGCCTGCTCTTAATGACTACCTTCTTCATCAAGGTCACACCTCCTAAGCCTCCCCAAACAGCACCACCACCTGGGAAGCAAGAATTCAAATGCCAGAGACATGGGGGACATTCTCATGCAGATCTCCAGAGGCCAGGCAGATGTTCTCAGCTGGTCAGCTCCTGATCATTTCCACTCTACTAGGCAAGAGTAAGCTGCAACTGTGGGAGAGCCCTTTTGGATTCCTATTCCAGTCCAGCTTTCGCATAAACGTCCTGCTCTAAGCATCATTAGAGACCACAATAATAAGTGGAATGATGTGTATAAAATATATTTTATTGATACAAACAATTGGGCTGGGGTCGGGGAGGGCGTAACTTGATGGTACAATACTTTCCTAATGTTATTGAGATTCCAGTTTCAAGTGCTAGCACTGCAATAAAACACAGTAAAATGTATCTGGAAATGTAAATGGAAATGTAAAGGAAATTATCAATAGACATTTCACAAAGCCTAAAAATGTTTGTCATCTGGCCCTTTAGTGAAAGAGTTTGCTAACACAGGTCTTAACCTAAAGCAAACAACATAAATTTCCACCAGGCCACTACTGTTCTCATTAAGATGTGCTGTCAAGGGCCTTCTACTATAGATGCATATTAAGGTGCAGGTTTCATTCTAGTCATTGTGGGATGTGAAGTTTTGTCTTGATACAATTTTAAAATTACGGAAAAAACCCTATTCTGAGTGGTTTTGAAACAACCAAACCCTGAGTGCTAAAAATGACTACTGTAAAAGTTTGTGGCCTTGATGTAACAAAAAGAGTCTAGAAATCAGATTTTGTACATATTTTAGAAGAACATTTAATCTCTCTTGGACCCAATTAGTTAGTACATCTGTAAAAGTTGAAAATAGCACGATTTTGTAAGGATTGCCTTGGAAAACTGTCAACATGACTATAGCTCAAGAGTAATTTATGTCTTCACTCAGCAATTGTACTCTCGGTATACAATCAACAGAGAGGGGTCCTTATGGCCACCAATAGATATGGACAAGGATAATCATACAATTTTTCAAAGAAAAATCGTGTTATAGTTCCAGAAAGCATTACAGCATGAAAGTAAAAATGAAGAATTTACAGCTGTGAGCAACAACATGAGCTGAGTATCGCAAACATTGCGCTTACCCTTTCACTATGATTTCTCTTCTCTACTGCTTACAAAACCACACCCTGCTGGAGTTAGTAACATGCTGAGGGGTAAAGCCTCAAAAAAAAAAAAAAAAAAAAAAAAAAAAAAAAAAAAAAAGGGTTCAGGAAGAGCAGAAGCCACCCCTGAAATACCAAAGTGGTGAAAATGTGATGTACAATTTTAATATCTGCACTTCCAATTGTGACTACTCACATTTCTTTTTGCCACAATCTCTTCACATTTTTTAAAACAAGAGCAGAGTTTATCTTCCTTAATGGTTTGGCATGAAATACTCTTGGAAGCTTGGCCATTTGGATAGTAACTCAGAGAACATCTCAACTGTACTATTTTTCCTAGTTCTTAACTCCCTTTTTAGAAACAGGCAAGATTAATTATTCTGGTTAATATTTTCCACAAATTCTTTATAAATTTCTCATTTGTGTTATAGCTATTTGGAAGAGATATTCTTTACAAAAAATGACTATTTCTGACATATTCCCTTTAATCTCTCTAAGGAAGTTATTTAGATGTGAAGTTTAGTATCTTTTTAAGCCAGGAACTCTTATGGTCACGCATTTATTCACAAATTAAAAAGTGTCAATTATCATAAGACAGTTGTATTACATTTTTATTTGTGTGTGCTATGGCGTGTGAATGGAAGGCATAGGATAACTTGTGGGAGAAGTCAGTCTTCTCCTTCCACCCCTGCATCCTGAGACCCAGTGAGCTTAGTGACAAGTGACTTCAGCTGCTGAGTCATCTTGCTGGCCTAAGGTTAGAGCATTTTTGTAGGATTTGAGAGCAATGTCTTTTTTTTTTTTTTTAGAATCATATTTTATTTTATTTTTTTAAATTTTATTTTATTAATTTATTCATATTACATCTTAATGGTTATCCCCTCCCTTGTATCCTCCCATTCCTCCCTCCCTCCCATTTTCCCCTTATTCCTCTCCCCTATGACTGTGACTGAGGGGGAACTCCTCCCCCTGTATATGCTCATAGGGTATCAAGTCTCTTCTTGGTAGCCTGCTATCCTTCCTTTGAGTGCCACCAGGCCTCCCCATCCAGGGGTTGTGGTCAAATATGGAGCACCAGAGTTTATGTGAAAGTCAAACCCCACTCTCCACTCAACTGTGGAGAGAGCAATGTCAAGAAAACAACTTAAACATGTTCAACATTTACATTTGAATAAAATTTTGTTTTGGTGTGTGCTCTGTATTTGGAAACTGTGATGATGCCATGTTTCCTTTTCTGATTGCCAGAGGTTTTATTTTTGTTTGTGTGCGTGTTAGTTTGCTTATATCAGACTTCAAAGCAGAAGTTTTCTAGCCAACTTTATTGTTTTCTGGGAGCTCCAGGTTAGAGAGTTCCTGTGTAAGGTCAACAGGTTTAGGATTGGATAATGTTTTGCTCTGGGTTGTAAGTAATGTGGCCAGCACACTCATCTGGCAGTATGGATTTGGCTAAGGAAGCCCAGTATTTTAAGTAGATGACTCTAAAATGTCTCCAATTTAGATGCTATGAATGGTAGTCACAATGTGTTCCTGACTACAGAACATTTTCAGTTATCTGGAATATTCCATGCCCACTAAGTGGATTATGGCTAGAATATATTTCATTCAATCAAGACTTCATTTGAATATCTGGCCTACAAAGAGAAACCACCTTGTCACTAATAAAAATTAATTTTCATTTCAAGGTATTAAATAGAATAGCTATGAGTACCGGGGGCTGAGAATTCTTCTAAATTTGTCTTTATCAAGAAGGGCTTTCTAATAACTATTTTCAGGTTGTTTGTGGTGAGATGCACTTGTAGTCCTAGTATTTAAGGCAGAGGCAGGAGGATTGCTCCAAATTCAAGGCCACAAAGAGCACTTCAGACCAGCCAGGGCAACACAGGAAAGATTCTCCTTTGATCCCCTTTTAAAATCCATTTCATATCATTAAATGCCATACAAGATGTTCATTACTTTCTTATTGACATCTTTGATTTCATTCCCATTGAGGCTAGTGGTCTAATCTAGTAAACCATGAACTTACCCATCACTTCCAGAGAGACCAAGAAGGCTATATGCTTCTTGCTATCAAGTGAGATCAGTAGGCAACCTGGGATGATGCCAAAATCTCTTCTCAGAGACAGAATGATGTAGAAAACCATATCCCAGTAAAATGAGATCTACTTATAGTTATCAATGTTAATTTAAAGATATCCTTTCTTTACTATGAAATATTAATACTATAATTATGGGGTTTTAAATTAATTATTTTATTTTATTTTATTTTTTGTTTTTAGAGACAGGGTTTCTCTGTATAGCTTAGCTGTCCTGGACTTGCTTTGTAGACCAGGCTGGCCTTGAACTCACAGAGATCTACCTGCCTCTGCCTCCTTTAGTGCTGGGATTACAGGTGTATGCCATCACACCCTGCTGTTATCATTATATTTATTACTCAATATTATCAGTTTTAATTTAGCTATGGACCAGTTAAAAAATAAAATATGGTGCATTCTCAACAATGATACATTATACCATATTATTATTAATCAATTCTTCTAATCACTTTTCTAGGTTAGCCTTTCATGGTGTCTATGAGATAATGCTTTTTGCCTTTTCTGTTTATTCTCATATATGTGAGGTATAATATTCAAGACTACTTTTTGTATGGTATAACAACAGATTAGGTACAGAAACAGATGTAGCAATCCATCACATATCTATTAGAATAGATACTGTAGAGATTTTGAAATATTTCACTTTTTATTTACATGTATATGTGTGATGTATATGTTTGTGCATATGACTGTGGGTGACTGCAGAGGCCAGAAAAGGGCACTGGATCACCTGGAACTGAAGTTACAGTTGGTGGTGAGCTACTTGATGTGGGTGTTGGAAACTGAGCTCAGGTTGTCTGCTATATGAGTGAGGTTTATTAACCACTGATCCATCCCTCCATCTGCAAAAAGGCAATATATACTAACAAAAATTAATAACAGAAGAAAAATAGACAAGGAAAAAGAAAATTGGTTGGTCATATCTGTGAAAAAATATTTCTGAACTGTCTAATATATTCCATTGATGTATATGACTATCTTTATTCCAGTAATGCCTAAAGAGTTATAGTAAGTTTTGACACAAAGCAGAGAGAAACTTAAGAAATTTTCTTTTTCTAAAAATTATTTTTAATTGGCTGTGGTTTTCTGTAATGGTCTCTGTCTGTTGCAAAGAGAAGTTTCCTTGATGAAAGGTGAGGGTTCTGCTTATCTGTGAGTAGAAGGACAAATATTTAGAATGTAGTTAAGGATTATGCTGGTGTAGTAAAGTGGCTGTTGTGGGTTCTCCAAGATCCATGACTTCACTAGACCTGAGTAGTTTGATAGGTTTGCAGTACCAGGCATGAGCAATGGAGGCCACTACAGAAAAGCACAACCAATCAAAATGCAAACTTGTAGAGCTCAGTCCCAACTGATAGATCTACAAAACACTCCTGCATCCAAGGCTCAGGGAACATTGCAAAAGAGGAGGTGAAAAGATTGTTAAGAGCCAGAGGATCAGGGAGTTTTCTGTCATGTTGTATCTCCTAGTAATGTCAGAGGCATCACTCATACAGTCTCACCAACATGACTGTCTGAATGTGAGCCGAACAAGCGTGATACCAACAGATGTGTTATAGTAGATGAGGTGAAGCCCAAGAGTCCTCATTCATACACAAAGAACTACAGGCAACTAAGGAGTGCTGAGAGTGGGAGAAACAGTTATCCGCAGGGAAGAACACACCATCAGTTATCCAATACCAACTGATCAGCCCCAACACATTCAAATACAAATAATAACAGTCAGATTGAGTGGGTTCAATTTATGTAATTAGGAACAAACACACACACACACACACACACACACACACACACACACACTATGTGTGTGTGTGTCAAAATCAATGAAACAAGAGGCCACAAGTTAGAAAGACTAAGAAAGGGGTATATGAAAGGATTTTGAGGAAGAAAAGGGAAGAGGACAATGATATATTATAGTCTCCAAAAATGAAAGAAATAATTTCTAAAGATTGTTTTACTATGTTATATGTAGATGTTTTGTCTGTATGTATGTCTGTATGGTACATGTGTGACAGCTTCCCACAGAATCTGGAAGAAGACATTGGATACCCTAGAACTGAGGTACAGATGGTGGTGAGTTATCAGGTGGTGGGTGCTGGGAATCAAACCTGGGTCCTCTGCTCAGCCACCTCTCCAGTCCCTTTTTCTTCATTTTCAAGGTTATTTTGCTTTTTTGAGGGTCCATTGTAACAACACAAACTTTTAGATAGTTTTAAAGGTTTCTTTACATTTATTTTATTAACAACTTTTTACTTATATATTTATTTGTGTGTGTATACAAGCATGCCACGACACATGTCTGATAGTCAGAGGAAAGTTTTCATGACTCAGGTCAGTCTTCTACAATGTGGACTCTAGGGATCAAACTCTGGTCATCAGCCATGGTGGCAAGTATCTATACCCACTGAGCCGTCTTTTGGGGAGATAATTGGTATTGACAGAGATTGTATTGAGTCTATCAAGCACTTTAGTTAGCAGTGATATCTTAGCAATATTAAGTCTTATAATTGAGAATCATGGGATGCTTTCCAATGTATCTCTTAATTTAGCAATATTTTGTAGATTTTGGTTTTCATGTCTTTTACCTTCTAGGTCAAGTTTGTTTATATTGTCTTTGTAATTCGATCGAAATGAAGTTGTTTCTTTTCAATGTGTTTTTATAATTAAAAAAGTGTTTTGTGTGTTTTATGGCAGTTTACTCTGAGATGAAAACCTGTCATCTTCCAGGGAAGCTCCTTAGGCTCAGGGAGTAAACAGTCGATAGACATCAAGAAAGTCCCTAAAACTGACCAGATACAGGAACCGCCTTCCTTCCCAAGCATATCTAAGCAATAAGTACTGCTAAGAGACATGGTCAGACAAGCTGAGCTGCTTGGAAGAGGCTCAAACTAGCAGAAAGCCCCTGACCCCCTACTCTTGGCTGTCCATGCCAAAAGAGAGAGAGAGAGAGAGAGAGAGAGAGAGAGAGAGAGAGAGAGAGAGAGAGAGAGAGAGAGAGAGAGAGAGAGAGAGAGAGAGAGAGAGAGAGAGAGACCAGTGGAGCTCATTGGAAGAAGCTCAGACCAGCTGAGTTACTTGGGAAGGACAGTGTTTAAAGATTATGCACTATGTTCCAAGTTTCTAGATTGTGTGAGCTTTCACTTATGCTGGGGCGAGCTTTTGGTGACTTCCGTTTCTGCAAGTAACCCCTCAACCATGTATGTAAAACTTACTGGCTTAACAACTTGAACTTTGGTGGAATTTGTACTTCTGTTTGTAATTAGTCCTCTAACTTGGTTATAAGTGGACATTTGTTGGTTTTTCCCCAGAATAATTGTGACACAATAGTGAGTTTCTGTGAATTATTGCCATTGCCGAGGAGGCAAGAGGTTTAGACTTACCTGGAGTTGGAGTTACAGGGGTTGTGAGCCACCCTATGTGGGTGCCAGGGACCTTCTGATCCTCTGCAAGACCAGGATTCTCTCTTAACTGCAGAGAAATCCCTCTTGCCTGGAATTTTTCGCTTAAGCTTTTTTATTTTGGTTGTGTATTGTTAGTTATAAAAATGTGATCCAAGTGGGTCTGGGGAGATGGATTAGTCTTTAAGAGCACTTGTTGCTCTCACAGAAGCCTGGATTTGATTCTCAGCATTCACATGGCAACTCACAACCACCTAAAAGTACAACTTTAGGGAATCTGATGTCCTCTTCTAACCTCCAGGGGCACCAAATATGCATGTGGTGTGCAGATATATATATTCAGGCAAAACATATAAAAATAAATAAATCTTTAAAAAATGAATACAATCTATGTTTAAGTGTTGATTTTCTTTCTTTTTTTGTTTAATTTATTCAGATTACATCTCAATTGTTATCCCGTCCTTTGTATCTTCCCATTCCTCCCTCCCTCCCGCTTTCCCCCTATTCCCCTCCCCTAGGTCTATGACCGAGGGGGACCTTCTCCCCCAGTATATGGTCATAGGCTATCAAGTCTCATCTTGGTAGCCTGATATCCTTCCTCTGAGTGCTACTGGGCCTCCCCATCAGAAGCAGAAAGACTCAAATGATATATAATCACTTATATCTGGACACTAGTGCAAGGGCCATGTCCCATGAGAGACCTCACTTACCAGGAAATTGTGATAGATGAGAGGACATGCTATTGGGACTCTAGGTGAGAGAAGTATGGGAGAATGGGGAAATAGAAGGATCCAAAGGGTTCTAGAAACCTGCAAGAAGAACATTATGACAAGCGTATCTGGGCCCAGGGGTTCTGCTCAAACCACTGCACCAACCAAGGACAACACATGCAGTAAATATCAAACCCCAGATCTAGCCAATGGACAGGACATTCTCCACAGTTGAGTGGAGAGCGGGGAATGACTATCACATGAACTCTGGTGCCCCATATTTGATTTTCTACTTTCATTTATTAGTTTTAATACTTCTTTTATGGAATCTTGTATCAGTGTGTGTGTGTGTGTGTATGTGTGTGTGTGTGTGTGTGTGTGTGTGTGTGTGTATACTCTGAACATTGAACTCAAAGCCTTGTTCAGGTTAAGTACTTGTTTTAAGCATCCGTGGAATCTTTGAGTTTCTAAAGAATAAATTAAATCATGTCACTTGAAATTAGAAATAATAGCTTTAATTTCTTTACATCGTGCGTGCATTTATTTTTTATTCTTGCCAGTACAACTAGGAATGCAAATATCTTATTTCTGATCTTGACAATTTGGTTGTGAACCAAGTCTTTAATGGTCAAACCATCTCTCCAGCCCTCATTTCTGATCTTAAAGGAAAATCTTTCAGGCTTTCCCAAACAGGTATGGCATTAGCTATGAGTGTTTCACACTGGATTTTGTAAAGGTTCTTCCCATTTGTTTCTCCTACTACCAGGGGAAAAAGCCAAAAGCTCTTCCACCAGAATTAACCTGTGATTTATAAAACTTTGACCAGTCTTCTCTGCCTAGGGTTTACAAACTATCCCTGAGTCCTTGGCCTGCCAGCAGTGATCTTCCTTTCTTATCCTCATGCTGGGCTTCTATAAGTGATCTCATACTAGGTTCCCAATGTCAAACTTAGTTTGCTAACTATAGCGGTTCATATTGGATTAAATATGCACCATTCTCAAATTTGGTATTTTTGGGAAACACTATTTGCCAATAACATACTAGTAAGAAAGAAGGCAACTTCTTTTCTCTCTCTTTTTAAATTTTTATTTAATTAATTTATTCAGATTACAACTCAATTGTTATCCCATCACTTGTATACTCCTGTTGCTCCCTCCCTCCCACTTTCACCCTACTCCTTTCCCCTAGGTCTATGACCGAGGGGGACCTCTTCTCCCAGAGTATGGTCATAGGCTATCAAGTCTCATCTTAGTAGCCTGCTTATTCTTTCTTTGAGTGCCTTCAGGCCTCCCCACCAAGGGGAGGTGGTCAAATATGGGGCACCAGAGTTCATGTCAGAGTCAGTCCCCGCTCTCCACATAACTGTGGAGAATGTCCTGTCCATTGGGTAGATCAGAGTAGAGGTTCGATGTTTACTACTTGTATTGTCATTGGTTAGTGCAATAGTTTGTCAAGACCCCCTGGGCCCCGATCTACCCATCACAATTTTCTTCTTGTAGGTTTCTAAGACCCTCTGGGTTCTTCTATTTCCCCATCTCCTATATTCCTCTTACCTAGAGTCTCAGTAGGATGTCCTCACATCTATCTCAATCTCCTGGTAAGTGAAAACTTTCATGGGATATCCCTTTTGGGCTAGCACCCAATTATAAGTGAGTATATACCATGTGAGTCTTTCTGCTTCTGGGTTAACTCACTCAGTATGATCATTTCTAGTTCCATCCAACTTCTTAAGAGAAACTGTATCAATCACCATACATGTATAAACCAATATTCTTCAAATTTATAAATTTTACAGATGGTGGGAAAATATCATTTGCAAAACTTCAATTTACAATGGCAAATCTCCTAAGTTTCTATGGTTTTAGACATAAGAAAGATGTAGTTGGAAGATAGATTGCTCTCTGTTGCTATAGCAAGCCTGGGATGAGGGCCTTAGTCACTATGCTGGCTGGTGCTTGATCTAGCTTTTTGGAAGGAACAGAACATTGGCCTCAAAATGTCCTCACAACAAATGTAAAGAAGAACTGGAGAAGTTCTTGGTTTAGAGTTAGTTGAAGATATAAAAGTAAACAATAAGGATAGAGGTAGATTCTTGGCTATACATGATCTGATCCTCTTTGGCATTATGCACAATCAATATTTCTATGGATTTCAACTCCATATTGACTATTACACCAAACACAGAATGCTAAATTGGCAGGCTATAGCGAAATAGTTTATATCATTTTATATTTTATATCATTATAATGATATAGAGCATTATTTGGTTTCATCTTTAAAAAAAAAAACTAATAGCTTAAAAACTAATATACAGCACATGAAGTCATTTGGGTGACAGCTGTTTCCCAACACACAAACAACTTTATACACATCTAGACAGGCCCTCCAGGCAAGCACTGAACTACTGCTCCTCCACATGTTGGGAAAACGCCTTTTGGTTCTCCCAGACCATGAGGCCAAAGTGCTTCTTCTGTGCAGCTGTTAGCAGACCACACCCACTTCCTGGTCCTGCTTCCTGGGTCCTGATGACGTTTGTGCTTTTGCCTCACTCCTTTGGGGCACAGCTGTGGGCTAGAAAACTGTTTTGCTGCACGACAGCCTTGACCCATGATGAACCATTTTACCTCTTGTTTTTCCCAAGTGGAAGAGCAAAGGAAATTCTTCCATTTGCCTGTAATGCCTTTGTAAATCTTAAAATGTCTACATGTGAGACTCTGATTCATTTTTGACATATTTTACCACAGCTGTCTTATTTAGGGTTTCTATTGCTTTGATGTGATAAAAAGCACATTGGGGAGGAAAGGGTTTATTTCTCTTGCACTTCCACATCATAGTCCCTCCCTGAAAGAAGTCAGGATAGGAACTCAACCTGGACTGGAACCTGGAGGCAGGAGCTGATGGAGGGGTGCTGCTTATTGGCTTGTTCTCCTTGGCTGGCTCATTCTGCTTTCTTAGAGGATCCAGAACCACCAGCCCAGGGATGGCACCATGCACAACCACTAACTAAATGCATTGCAGACTTGCCTACAACCCAATATTAGGGAGGCATTCTCTCCGTTGAGATTTCCTTCTCTCAGATGACTTTAGCTTGTGTCAAATTGGCATAAAACCATAGCACACAACCTTTGTGCTGACATCCATTTCCAAGGGGCTGTCAGTTTTCCATCCTCAATTACACACAGTCTGGGCTTTAGCCGAATGTGCAAACATTAGTCAAGTATGAGAGTAAAGCAAGAACTGCTTGCAGGAAAGGGGGGCTTAAAATGGCTGTGGTTAATTTAGCAAGTTTCTAGAGCAAAATTAGAGGCATCTGTAATTAAAATAGTGCAACTGACGAGTGTTTTTTTCTTATTTTATGGCAACAAATGTCAGAAAAGTCACTTCCTATCATTTTAGAATAAAGATGTATATTGCCAATTTTCATGCTTTCATTTATAACAGTGAACGTTACATCTGGTTCACAAAACAGATTAATCTAACACTTGCAAAGAAATCATCTTGAGATAGAACACATAATTATTCCCCAGGATATAATGCATCATCAGTGTATAAAGTAACAATAATATATACTAAAATAGCATCAAGTGAACAGATTTGGTATGTCTGAAGTAGTCTAAACACCCAATTTTTTTATATACATTTTGATAATGCACTTTATTTTATTAGTTTCTTTTTATGCCATATATATTTTAATTTGTTCACTTTACATCCTGATTTTAGCCCCATCCTTCATCTTCTTCCAGTCTCACTCTCCCTCCCTTATAACCTCTCCTTCCCTCATTTCCCCTCCCCTCTCCTCTGTTCCTCAGAAAGTGGGAGCCCTCCTCCCCTAACATCTGACCTCACCCTATCAAGTCTCATCTGGACTGGCTGTGTCCTCTTCCTCTGTGGCCTGGCCCAGCCACTCGCCAAGAGGGAAGTGATTCTGTAGGCACCAGAGTCCATGTCAGAACTAGTCCCTACTCCCCATATTATGGGACCCACAAGGAGACTGTGCTGCCTATCTACTACATCTGAGCAGAGGGTCTAGGTCCTCACTATGCATGGTCCTTGGTCTCTGCAGCACCCACATCCTCTACTCGGATTTGTTAGCTCCACTGGTCTCCTTGTGGAGCTCCTGACCCACCTCTTACATAAGACACCCTGAGATCCACCCCAAAGTTTAGCTGTGAGTCTCAGCATTTGCTTTGATCTCCTGCTGGATGGAGTCTTTTAGAGAGCCTCTATTGTAGGCTCCCTTCTTGTTCCTTCTTTTCAACTGCTTCTAGTGTCTATTCTAGTTGCCCTTCTGAATGAGAATTAAGCATTCTCTTTAGTGTCCTCCTTGTTATTTAGCTTCTTTAGGTCTGTGAATAGTAATGTTGTTATCCTGTATTATTTGGCTAGTATCCACTTATAAGTGAGTATATACCATGCGTGTCTTTCTGGGCCTGGGTTACTTCATTCAGGATGATCCTTTCTAGTTCCATCCATTTGCCTGCAAACTTCAATATTCATTGTTTTTAAAGGCTGAGTAGTATTCCATTGTGTAAATGTACCACAGTTTCTTTGTCTATTCTTCCATTGAGTGGCATCTGGGTTGTTTCCAGATTCTGGCTATTACGAATAAAGCTGCTATAGACATAGTTGAGCAAATGTCCTTGTATGGTGGAGCATCTTTCAGGTATAGCTGGGTCATGAGGTAGCACTGTTCCTAGTTTTTTGAGAAATTGATTTCCAAAGTGGTTGTACAAGTTTGCATTCCCACCGGCAATGGAGGAGTGCTCCCTTTTCTCTACATTTTCACCAGCATGTGCTGTCACTTGAGTTTCTTTTTTATCTTAGAATCAATCAGCAGTGGAAAATTTTGCATGCAGGGGACATTTTGTTTCTGGGAACTGTACACACCTTATAAGAACAAAACACTTAGACTGTAAAACAGTGTAGCTGTGAAAACAAGAATGAAGCCTTTATTCATGTTTCAGCCCTCACTGGACAAAAATAATCACTATAGAAAAAAGCCTATAAATATGTTAAAACCTATAATAATTTATCAGACATCTTTATTTTAATAGAACTAAATCACCACAGACTTCAGCATCATACAGATAACTCATCTCTGAAAGAATATCAATTTGTGGTCAATTCAAATTCCCATCTCATTTGGATAGGTGTAAGATGGAATCTCAGAGTTGTTTTGATTTGCATTTCCCTAATGACTAGGGATGTTGAGCATATTTTTAAGTGTTTCTTGGCCATTTCATATTAATTTTTTGAGAATTCTCTGTTAAGTTCTGTACTCCATTTTTAAATTGGATTCTTTTGTTTTTTGGTGTTTATTTTCTTGAATTCTTTATATATTTCAGATATTAACCCTCGGTCAGATGTAGGGTTGGTGAAGATCTTTTCCAGGTCTATAGGCTGTCATTTTGTTCTGTTGACAGTGTCCTTTGCCTCACAGAAGCTTTTCAGTTTCATAAGGTCCCATTTATTAATTTTTGATCTTAGAGCCTGGGCTGATGTCTCCTGTGCCAATGAGCTCAAGGCTCTTCTCCACTTTTTCTTCTAACAGATTTAGTGTGTCTGGTTTTATGTTGAGGTCTTTAATCCACTTGGACTTTAGTTTTGCACAGGGTGATAAATAAGGGTTTACTTGCATTTTTCTAAACTTAGACATCCAGTTAGACCAGCACCATTCATTGAAGATGCTATCTTTTTTTCCATTGTATGGTTTTGGCTTCTTTGCCAAAATAAAGTGCCCATAGGTGTGTGAGTTTATTCCTGGGTCTTTGAATTGATTCCGTTGATCCACCTGTCTGTTTCTATTCCAGTACCATACTGTTTTTATTATTGTTGCTCTATAGTACAGATAGAGATCAGGGATGGAGATACTTCCAGAAGATCTTTTACTGTATAGGATTGTCTTAGCTATTCGGTTTTTGTTTGTTTGTTTTCCATATGAAGTTGAGAATTATTCTTTCAAGGTCTATAAAGAAATGCATTGGCATTTTGATGGGAATTGCACTGAATCTGTAGATTGCTTTTGCTAAATTGTACATTTTTACTATGTTAATCCTATTGATCCATGAGCATGGGAGATCTTTCCATCTTCTGATATCTTTAATTTCTTTCTTCAGAGACTGGAAGTTTTTTTTTTTTTGTACAAGTCTTTCACTTGCTTAGTTAAAGTTACACCAAGGTACTTAATGCTTTGTGGCTAAACACCTACATTTTAACAAAACTGTACAGGAAACCTTTGTTTGTTTGTTTGTTTGTTTTTTGAGACAGAGTTTCTCTGTGTATCCTTGGCTGTCCTGGACTCACTTTGTAGACCAGGCTGGCCTCGAACTCACAGCGATCCACCTGCCTCTGCCTTCTGAGTGCGGGGATTAAAGGTGTGCACTAGCACACGTGGCTGTACAGGAAACTTTTTAACCAGTATAGATTCACAGGTTTAACTGGCTGCTATTGTGTAATTGACAGTTTTCACCCTACACTGTTTCTGAATTTCATCTATACCATATCTACCCCAGTTCTTTAATTATTACTGGTACATTGTGTGGTGCTGTGTATCTGTACAATGAAGAGTAGTGCTGTTTTAAATGTGGTCGCCAAACCTTACTTGTATAGAACTTCTTGTGGCCATGTGTTTGGTATCTTGGACAGTTACTTGAGGATCCCTTTAAGATGTATCCTCCATGGTATGAGTACCTCCTTATACACATATCATATACACATGCATGACACACACTACAAATAAAAAAGTTAAAATAAAAACAAAATAAAACTACCCTATGGCCCACCGATATGACTCTGAGCACAAACATAAAGGTCTCTGAGTAAACATAACACATAGTGATGTTTATTGCTGCACTACTCATAATGCATACAAAGTACACCAGTATAGATGTCCACAACTGAGTAATGGATAAGGTAATTATGGCACACATACATGGTAGAATTGCATACAGACATAAGGAAAAACAAAACTGACATTCTCAGGAAAATGAATGGAACTGGAAATCACTATATTTACTGCTATAAAACAGTCTCAGAAAACAAAATTCTGTATTCTTTCTCTCATATGGCAAACCCAGATGTAAGAAGAGAGAGAGAGAAAAACAGAGTGGAAGGGTGTCTCACCACCATGGGAGCCATATTGTTGGGGGGTGTAATCTTAATTGGATACATGTGCCATGGAAGTAGGCACTGGAGTAACAGAACATTACCCTTTTATGATGGAAACCTGCTATTGAGCTTGTGATAAGATAAGGACCTGTCATAGGATTTGGAGGTGACTAGGGCTGATAGGACTCTCATGATCCTTCTATCAAGTGAGTGTATAGCCAGAGGTGAAAAGGAAAAAACAACAGATTGTCTACCTGGAATTCAGGTCACACTGTCATGCTAAGATAGGACAAAGGCTATAGAGATACATGTCTCCATGTCCCTCAGATGGAGCTGAAAGAAACTGAAATGGTTAGAAATTCATTTTCTGTTTCTGACAAAAGTTCCACATTCCCATCACCACATTTCCTGCAGAACTCAAAAAAAAGGGCATAAGATCCTCTTAAAGTGGAGTTACCTGTGGTTGTGAGAAACCAGATGTAGGTGTTTAGAACTGAACTCTGGTTCTCTGCCATAGCAGCCAGTGCTCTTAATTGGTCACCCATCTCTCCAGCCTCAGACATACTATTCTTTATGAGATCTTAACAGTTTCACTTGAGTTATAATTTGAAATTATATCCATTTAAAGTTTTAACTCCCTACTGGACATACTTTTATTTTGATTTTTGATTTTTTGATTTTACATCAGAGACCATGTGTAGCTAACAATTTTTCCCAAGTCACTTTTGATAGGCTTTGTATGTTGAATACCATCTTTATTTTCCTCAATATCCTGCTGTTCATCAGGATACCATCCATATACAGGCTGCCTTTTAATGGGTTGTGAGGGCAATTTTATGTGCAGTTTAAAATACCCTATAGCATTCCATCCCCATTATTGGGGGTGGGGCAAACAGCCCTCACTGTTAATGTGAAATTGACTGATATCTCTGTCTTGCTCCTTAGAAATGAAGTTCAGCTTTCATTTATATTATTCTATGCATGTAGAAACACACACACACACACATCTATTTGACTATACATTAGCTGATTTTAAATTTTGTTTTATGCTACCAAATTGGAATCATGAAATAAAACTGATTTTCTACTTAATACTCACAGATGTACATTTTCAGTAAGGTATTACTTTTGGGATACAACTACACAAGTCTTGACAATGGCATATGATTCTATTTGCACCACCACAAACAATGAAGTTATACAATAGCCTTATCATGATGTCTTCTCTGTCTCCATATTTATTTATTTATTTTTAGTATTTTTGTTTGCTTGTTTGTTTGTTTGTTTGTTTGTTTAGAGACAGGGTCTCTCACATAGTTCTGGTTGTCCTGGAATGTGCTATGTAGACCAGACTGGCCTTGAACTCTCAGAGATCTGCCTGCCTCTGCCTCCAGAATTCTGGGATTAGAGGTGTGGGCCACAATGCCCGGTTTATCCTCTGTCTCTTACAGTACATCTGATCTCTACACCACAACCATGGTTATAACCTAAATTCTCATCCTCCCAAATTTGGTACATGATTGTTTTCCTTTTAATGCCATTGCATATATTTTTATTTATCTTAACACAATTTCTTTAATGTGTGAGTCAGTTAGGTAAGTGTTTAATTTGGATGTTCTTGGATACTTTTATTTATAGCTACATTTATTATTGTCCAATAAGCCATTTTGTTTGGCTTCAGCTTCTTCAACTTCTTGTGGTGTGTGTGTGTGTGTGTGTGTGTGTGTGTGTGTGTGTGTGTGTGTGTGTGTGTCTGTCTGTCTGTCCCAGGATATATTTTTAAATGAATCACCTACACACATGTAAAGAGAGTGTACATTCTGCTGTTTTTAGGAAGAATTACTGTACATACCCAATAGATCTACTTGGTCAATGGTGTTCAGCTCCCATGGAACCTTGATGCTCTTAGTTCTCCCAATCCTCTCGCTGTATTACTGAACAAGGAACGATGACGACTCCAATTATAACTATGGAGTTGTCTGCTCCCCTGTCAGTTCTCTCCGCTTTTGCTTCACAGCTCTTGCTAGTCCATTGCTTTACACGCATCTATTTTTAGAAATCTCATATCTTTTTTGTTTGAAAAATTTCAGTTTCTTCTCCTGAGTCTGACATGTAGGTCATTACTTGCATTTCAGATAAAGAAAATCATATTGAACGTTCACAAACCATATGTTGTAACCCAAAATTAATATTCAAGTGGATTCTATTTAATCTGATGACTTTGTACCTGGAATAGTCTGTGGAATAGAGCCAAAGCACTCTGGTCAGTAGGCCCATGTGAGCTTCAGTAGCTGCTAGTCCTAGTGGTCACCCACGTGAGAGAAGTTCCCTCATGTCTCAGGGGAGTGGATCCTCCAGGTGACTACAACCACAGGTGACACAGAATGCAGGAAACACAAAACACCCAGGTGAGCCCTTTCAATCCACAAATAATTGATGTTGATAGCTTTTAATTTGGAGTGTGTGTGTGTGTGTGTGTGTGTGTGTGTGTGTGTGTAGAAATGGAAATGCAAACCATGCAATTTTGATATGCCTTCCCTCTTCTTTGTAGACTCTAATCCCTGGAAGGGAACGGGACAATCTTATCCTTCAGGGATTAAACAAGGGTCTCTGTTCTATATCTGAGTATAGTTGCTGTAAGTTTATGAGAACATGCAACATAAACCTTTGTTACATATAATTCTTTCACTATGCTCTTAGAATTTGGAGATTAGTAAATATCACCCTCCATAAAGGGAATATCCACTGTAACAGTGTCTGTTAAAAGAGTCTACACTGTTGTCACAAGTGGCTTGATGAGCTCCAGGGACTACATGCTCAGATATTTGGCTGGTGAATACTCAATCTGAATGAGGGATATTTGTTTCCATTGAGAAGTAGTCCTCAAAGAAGCTGTTCAGAATTACTTTCTTCTGCCACAGTGATAGCCTTTGTCTAGGAAGCTACTTCCTCTGAGCATGTGTACACAGGATGCCTTCAGTATGGTAGATCTTTGCCCACTGTTGCTATGCAGCATTTTAGGATGATTGTTCTTTTCCATTACCAACCATCTTAGCTTACATTCCCATGAGTGTGATATTTTCATATATTTTATGTTGAAAATGTTCTCATATATTTTCATTTCTAATTTTAAAGCTTTTACTTATTTATTTATTTATTTATTTATTCATTCATTCATTCATTTGTGTGTGTGTGTGTGTGTGTCTTTGTGTGTCTAGGTGTATGTATGGAGGTCAGAGGGTAAGTTTTAAGGAGTTAAGTTTTCTACTACTATATAGGTTCTGGGTCTTCACCTCAGGCCATCACATTAGGCTTGGCGACAAGCTTCACTACTGCCTGAGCTGTCTTGCCAGCCCTTTATTTTCATACATAAAGGATACAAAGTTAATATATTATCCTTGAATTTTGTTGCAATTTTTAGTTAGTCGTGGAGAACTGGCTGTTTAAGGTACCTTTTAAGGACTATAGCATTTGAGAGGAAGACCATATATATATCTCTGTGTTCAGAGAGACAGTGACAGGGAAAATTGGCTGTGGGCCTCTTAGAACACACCAAACCTGAGGGCACAGCTGAATGTATTTTGGCTAAGTAAAGAATACAACTGTGAATGTTGATGAGAGAGTGTCTGGACTGTGATATTCATGTTTTCATGTTTAAAATAAGTTTCACCATGTGATTTCTACGATAGAGGATGGCCTGCAGAAAACTTGCAAGTTCTTCAGTCATGGATGATCCTGTGAAAAAGATTATCTGGAGAAAAATATCTGAAGTGGAGGAGCATAACCCAATATAGTTCAATTGAATTGTTAAGATATGCTTACTAAATAAGCGCATTAGGCCTGCATATCCTGCATATTTGAAACAAATTTGAGGTTATTTAAATGGCATTATTTTAAGTGATTCTTGGATATTTTTCAAGGTTTTAGAAACAAATTTTAGTTTTCTTTCAACAATGGAGTGTATGCATATCTTACCTGCTCCCATCAGAGGGCTAGCTCATCTCCAAGACTTCAAGTCTGTGCATGCTGATGCTACATCAGTTTCATAGAAAAAAAATCTTACACCAGAGATACACTTCGTTTCTGCAGGCTGGGAAGCGTTCAGTGAATTGTCTGCATCCCTCTCTAGACCATTAAATTAGGCTCTTAAGAGGGTAGCCTCTGTACTGAAGGCTTGTTGTTTGAAGAGAAACGTAAGTGAAGACCGGAAAGTGCCTCAGAGGTACTTTCAGTATAGATGAAGAGCCTGCTTATCGCGGTTGCCATGGTAACCTGACGTCATCCCAACGACCGAGGTGATTGAAGTGATTTTTTTTTTTTAAAGATGGAGACCTGCGTTATCTGCCTGTACGAAGAGCAAAGACGTAGGTGTGAGTGCCTGGTTGTGAAGGAGACAGACTTCCAAGATCCCAAACCTAAGTTGGTTTGTTCCTTTTTCTGGTTTTGGTTTGGGTTAGTTCTCTGAATGCCTTGAACAGAAGAGTGAGACTCTCTTAGCCCCAGAGATTGTGCTATCCTGGATCCACTTTTCATGTTATAGGTGGGATTCGCGAAAGAAAGACATATTATGTCTCCATCCGAGTCTAGCTTCCCTGTCTGTGAATTGAGAGTCAGGATGTTCAGCCATAGGAAGCCTGTCACCTTCAAAAATAACACACGTACAAGTCTGTGGTTATTGTGCGACACCAGTCCCTGTATGGTTTCAGGTCACTTTATTTTTATTAGTTCTAAATATTAGCATATAAAGCAATGAGTTTCATTTTTGCATTTTCATGCATTATTTTGATATGCCTCCTCCTCAACTCCCCTCCTGGTTTTCTTTCCTCCCTCCTGCTGGTTTTCTTCCTCTCTCCAATCACCATCCTTCTCTGATTTCATTTCTCACAATTTTTATGCTCTTTTTATCCCCATCTCCCACCTTAAGATTTCTTTTTCCCTCTCATGGCTCTTTTTTTCTAGTGTTCTCTCTCTCTCTCTCTCTCTCTCTCTCTCTCTCTCTCTCTCTCCCTCCCTCCCTCTTTCTTCCTCTGTCTCTCCCTCCCTTTCTGCACTCTCTCACCCTCTCTCTCTTTCTCTCTCTCTCTCTCACACACACAATATCTGGAATCTTTATATGAGAGAAAACTCTCATTCATATTATTATTAATATTGTTATTAATTATCTACCATGGTATTTATCTCTAGGAGTCTTAACAAAATGATCTTCAGTTCCATTTTTCCTGCAAACATCTTTATTGTATGCGTGTCCTATATTCATTTTATCTATTTATCTATTGATGAACATCTAGGTGAGTATATACCCAAAGGACTCTTTAATCCTACTGCAGAGATATTTGCATATCCATGCTTAATCAGTATACTGTTTACTTCCTATTTCTTTTCAAATTGCTGCTAGGGGATAAATGAAACCAAGAGAAGAAAAAGACCCTGATGAGAAGCCCATTGTTATCATCAATACCTCATTGTTTCAGTGCCTTTGGTTGCTCACTAGTGCTTAACATGGTTCAGGGCACATACTTATTCCTTAAAGCACAGTGACTGCTGGTTTCTTCCTGGGCAGCTGTTCTTCAGTTACTGACCTTCATACCAAATGGCTTAAGGAAGCAGTGTGTAGTGATGCCTTCCAAAGTGTCTACTGTAGATCTGAAGTGCAGCAATGCCCATTATACCCTGTCACTTCTATCTCTGGTGGATACCCACCTCCTGTGACATCATAATCCTGAACATGTGGTACAATGGCTTGCATAAGGCTCAGAAAATAGCATGGAAGTAAGTATGAAACCTACTTCGATCTCATCATTGAAGAGGTACAGCAGGTGATTTTTCTTTGTCATCAGCTACATGGTTTTTAAATAATGGTCTTCAAGACCATTTTTAAATTTATTATAATTTATTCAGAGTATATCCTGATTGTTATCCCTTTGTTCTCTCTCTTTTATCTTCCAGTTCTCTCCCTCTTCTGCCCCATTCCCCTTCCCTAGACCTCTGAGGGAAGGGCCCTCCTTCTCCACCTTCTGACTATAGTCCATCGGGTCTCATCAGGACAGCCTGCATCCCCTTCCTCTCCTCCCCCTCCAATGAGCAGTGATCAAATTGTGGGCACCAGAGTGCATGTCAGAGGTTCAGTGACAGTCCCCCTTCACCCCTTGGAGAATCAGCTGTCCATGGGCTACATCTGAACAGGGCATCTAGGTTCTCTGCATGCAATGTCCTTGGTTGGTGCATCAGTTTGTGTAGGCCCCCTGGGTCCAGATCTGCAGGACTTGATGGTCTCCCTGTGGAGCTCCTGCCTCCTCTGGGTCCTTTTATATGTCCCCATCTTAAAGTGGACATCTTTGTCACAAAGCAATGAATAGTTCATCCAAAGAAGGAAACTAATGCTCAGAAATACATTTACAATATTACTATGTACTTATTTTCTGATTTCACCAATAATAATACTATTAATTCTCCTTCTTTTAGTATGACATATAACATGCATATGTATATGTTTCTGTGTAGTTTCTGCATCATAATTACCTCAGCAATACATGCTACAGACCTTAGAATTTCTTTTCCACAAGGTGAGTCATATGATCTGTAATATTTTTGGTATGGACTACTATAAAGAAATTCTCTGACCTAACTTATTTTATCACAAGATTCCCCATTTTAGTAAACATTCTGCCCTATATTAGAGAGGAAGAAACATTGTATAGAACAGCCAAGAAAAATCTGGACAGGCCTTGTTGGGTTTCACCATCTGGGTAGTCTGTTAGCATAGATTGTACTTTCTTTGTCCACATTTCTACAGGATTGTCTAACCTTCAGTTATGTCTATGCAAGTAAGCGTCTGTAAAAATATGAAAGCGATGAATTTGGAGATCCATTGTGTAACTCAATGGGAAATGCTAGAGGGTGGCACCCAGAGAAAACATAGATCCACTGGATCCCTTCCTCCATTGCTTGCCATACATTTCTTTGCTATATATTGCTTTGCCTGTACCCTTCATATTATCATTTAATATAACCTGATAAAAATGTTTCCTTGAGTTTTGGAAGCTGTCCAAGCAAGTTAATCTAACCTGAAGAGGGGACTGTTCTAGAAGCACAAAATGATGTAGGGCTCATGAGTAGCATTTAAAAGGGGCAGGGTCATCTCTGAGACTGAGTGTTCATTCTGTGGTAGTGTGAAAATAAATTGACTTAGAGGGTTCTCAGCTAGTGTTCTTCATTGCAAGTTTAATTTACATATGCTTTTCTTTTTTAAAGGTGCACTTTGAGGGCAGGCATGGTAGGACATGCCTTTAATTCCAGTACTCAAGAGGCAGAGGCAGGTGGATCACAAAACAAACAAAAAGTTATATTCTGGAAGTTTTTAAAAATCAGAGTTGCACTGAGTCTATAGATCAATTTGTGGATAATGACAATACTTAATGTTCTGACACATGATGACAGTTTGTCCTTTTCAAGTTCTCTCGGCAGTGTCTTATGTTCAGTTTATAAGCGCTGCACATAGGTGGGCAGCTTTTTCCAATACTTTCCTATTCTGATGTTCTTATCAATGACAGGACTTTCAGTGAATGTACAGAAGTTTTTTGTTTTTTTTTTACAAAAGTATTTTATATGCTGTCTTGCTATACCTAGAGACATGTATGACAATCATTTCTTTTAACTCTGTTAAAATATGCATTTTGACCAAACAAAAGGCCTTGTGCATCTAAGACAAGCACTTGCATATTACACTGACAAGATTTCCCTGTGTAGCCTTGGCTGTCCTGGACTGGCTTTGTAGACCAGGCTGGCCTGAGACTCAGATCTTAATGGAAATACTTTAGTAGTTTCCTGATCAGTGAGGCATTTCTTTAAAATAGATGATATGAACCAAGACACACATGCTTTGCATTTAAACTGTGATAGTAGGAAGCCACCTAATTGTTTTGAAGCAAGCAATTCTTTTTTAAAAGTACAGAGCTAATGAAACTATCAATACCCTTTGTATATTCACATCTCCATTATGTCTAAAAAACAAAACAAAACAAAACCCTCAAAATCCCAAAACAAACAAACAAAAAACCCCAGAAAACTTCTCTACAGAAAATATCCTTAACATAATGGTCATTGTTTAACAAGTGGGATTAGTTCTTCATTAAAATCAAAATTGATTGGGACAACAAGCAGAATTATGTTCATAGGTTTGCAGAACTAGTACTTAAACTGCTAGCACAAATTCTAATACAGACCATATGACTTCATCACTATTAAACTTTCCATTTTCATTAAAGTGGACACTCTCTCTATGCATCCAGGGCAAAGAATCAATATTTGGAACATAAATCTCTCCATGAGAAAAGAAAAAAATATTTCAATAAGGGTCCAACTAGACAGAAGACAAGTGAAAATCCTATAAAAATACCTATTGGACATTACCACAAAGTTTGTGACACTAACAATGCATGGGTTTAATCACTTTAGCTGCTAGCTATCAAACACCAGTGTTTCAAGATACAACTTTTACAAACATATGATATTTGTTTTGCTTATAGCATCACACTGAAGATGCTCTCTGTCACTTCTCTAAACCAAGAAAACAAATCTAAGTACATGCTTTTCAAAAGACAGCAATGTAAAGGGAGGTAGCAACATGTGTTGGCTATTTTTTTTTTTTTTATTTTAAGCTCTTTCAGGCTGCACACAAAACATTTGACCAAAAGTGTTACGATTATCCATTTGAGATGTGGACCTCTTCTTCCCATACATTTCTTATTCTGATGGTCTTATGAATAATAGGATTTTAATATCAATTACTTTGTGTTACATTTTCACTGAACTGCCAGAAGCCAAATGCTTGGCATTAATTTCTGAGATATTTTTTGTTTGTTTAAAAGCATAGGCTACTCTATGATAGAAATGATTTTTGAATAGTTATACTAATCAAGGTTCTCTAGAAAAACAGACCCAATACCAGGTTTGTCTGTCTATGTGTCTCACACACATACTTTCTCTTATATCTATCTATCTATCTATCTATCTATCTATCTATCTATCTATCTATCTATCTATGTAGAGATACCAAAGAATTATATGATTTTGGAGGCTTGGTCAATTCAAATTTTGGTGGCAGAGGCCAGCAGTTTCCTGAACAAACTGAACAAGCAGTTGACATGTGAATTGATAGCCAGCATCACAAATGAAATCCAAAGTGAGCTACAGAATAACCTCTTTACTAAAGAGTATCAGCTTTCTGCTTTATGTGTGGTTCTGAGTAACAGATAAGGTCTGCTCAGACCATGGAGGGCAATCTGCCCTACTTAGTGTACAGATTCAAATGTAAGTATCATCCAATCACCCTCATAGTAACATCCAAGATATCTGACCAAATACCCGGGCACTGTATCACAGTTGACACATGTAATTAATCATTGCATCATCTATTTATTCAAGTTTGTATTATCATCTTTTAGAAGTAATTGACAATATATTCAAACTAGGGAGAAAAATATTTGAGAAAAATTCATAGGTAGTTTTTGTAAGAATAAGTTAGTAAAATAAAATAGTTTAGTAGCTCTTGTTTTTACAATTGCACTGCGGAATTTTCATCTTTTATCTGCAAACAAATCTGCCTTGATGAATTCCTGAGTTCTTGAGTTTAAGAAAAAGAACATATGTATACGTAAATGTATCTGTGTATATTGATTAAGCCATGATAGTATTTATCATGAGAAATATTTGAAGTTAATTATTGTGTATTCTGTCAGTTATGTTCGGTTCTTAGTACATATTAGAAAGCAAATGGAGGACTGTGATGTATTTTTCTCAGCTTTCCTTGGCCATAATGGTTACCATGGTGACTAAGTGAATGCTGTGGGATTTGGTGCAGACTGAGCATCCATTTATAATGCTTTTTTGAATCACTTCTTATGATGCTAGTTGTTGAGCGCTGTTTTTATGGTTCCATCATTTGTTCTGCATATATTAATTGACAGTTGACTTCTGGATAGAGATATATTTATGACAATATGGCTCGTAGGCTATTATTTTGCTCAAAAAGTTTTTAAGTGATATTGTAAGTATATATATCATTGTTCTATTTTTCTAAGCACTGTATATCAAGCCCCCTTAGAGCTGGTTTGATTCTTTCTTTTTGGAGACAATGTATTGCTGTGCAGACTGGCCTGAAACTCTATGTAGCCCAGGTTGATGTGAGACCCCTGCCTCTCCAGAGATTATATTTCTTCCTCCTCCCCTAGTTCTTTGAGATACTTTCTTTAAAATACTGAGATCTTCTCCTTTGATAGCAGCAGCAATTGCTGTGGCTTTCCTTTATTGAACAACTTCCTCTGCATTGGATACATTTATCTTTCCATTTTTGTGTCAATATACTTTTTGCATTTAAATTTTTTCTTTGTCCCTTTGGTTGTTTACAAACATGGTTAATTTCCATATCTGGGTGAACTTTCTGACGTTCCTCTTGTAACTGTTTTTTAGTTTTACACTGCTGATACACACACACACACATGTGTGTGTGTGTTCAGAAGACTGAGGTAGAGGGATTGTGAATTGAAGACCAGGCTTGGCTGCATAGTGAAACCCTCAAAAAAGAGAGAGAGGGAGAAGACACGAAGGGGGGAAGGAGAGAGAAATGTGATGTGAGTTCTGTCTTCCTGTATGTTTTAGGACTTGTCTTATGGCCTAAGTTATGCTTTGTCATAGAGAATGTTGCAAGCATATGGGGAAGAATGTGTGTTCTGCTGCTGTTGGATGCATGTGGCACTGGTGTCTGATGAATGTTGTCCATGGAACTTCTATGAAACAAACCCAAAGTACAGCATTCATGAAAGTGCTTTCATCTCTGAAATCCAAAGTCCTATATAGGACCTGGTACCTAGGTTGCACTGATACATTGGTGGCAACACAAAGGGCCCGAATACTTGTGAAGGATCCAGGTATCATAGAATAGGATTACAGTGTGAACAGAGTTGGAGTGGTTCTGACATCAGGGTGGAGGTTTCCTCAGTTGTGACTGAGCTACTGCCTAAAGTATAGCTATGCGTAATGAGGCCTCAGGGCTGTGGCTCTGAGTATGGAATACATCAATTTTCTAATGGTTCTTGTGTCAGAGGTGCTGGTGGCCATAGATCTTCAGTTCAGAGAGTAAACAAGCATGTAAGTGCTGTAACTGGGGACTTGGCAATGTTAGGGCTGGGAGATCTGTTGGCTTCTTCTCCAACGCAGCATGATCCTTTGCATTTAGGAACGGTTGTTGGCTAAAAGCAAGAGAAGATAGATTTCTCTGCAAAGCTGGCTTCAGGGGATCATGGTGGTTCTAAGGTGTGACTGACAATAATGATTTGATTTCTTTTACTCTCTGAGGTTCCAGGAACCTCAGATTTGCTAATCTTACCAGGGAGCATACTCTCGATTTTGCTCCATTGTGTGGCAGTAGATTTTTTGTGGTCCTCTAAGCACTCTCTGAGCTGTAGAGGCTGGTATTTCCTACTGTGCTATCTTGGTGGACTTTTTACTCATAAGACCTTTAAAATAGTTCCTCTTTAAGTGAAATACTGGATTGTTCTGATGCATGGCTTTGTCTGTAGATCCCTGACTACTTCATGGAAAAGGAGGAAGAAATATAAGGAGAATGAATACACATGTGCATCCAAAGAGTGAAATTTGTCATGTATGCTCATTTGTCATAAGCATCCTCTTCCAGAGTTCCTAAAACAGATATTCATTTTCTTCACGTGTGATGTAGAGAGTACTAATGAAATCAATAGCTAACTTTTTAAGTCTTAGGAGGTTCCTGGGCACTAAAAATAACAAACATAAACTATCTTTCTATTGTCCTAGGCTTAATTTTCCATCTGTGATTTACACTTTTACTCCTTACATTATTATATTAGTATGCTTCTATTATCTGGAGCATCCTGGTAAAAAGATGATGATGTTCACATTTTTTTTAAAAATCAGAACAGACTGTAGAAGATTGTGGCCTTATTTCTGGGAGGGAGACAGAAAAAGGCAGATGGAAGGCCCATTGTCTAACAGGAAGGCTTTCTCATTCCCATGTGTGTATTACTTCTGGAGCCTTGGGCTGAATGAAACTGTGACTCAACTGTGAACTCTCTGAGGAATCTGTGGAGTTGAACATGGAGGAGTTTAGTGCAGTCCCTCATCCTTTCCTCCCCTATGGAGTCACCTGGGGCCTATTTTGGTGTGATAAGATTTCAAGGGCAAACTGGAGTGTGATAGAAATTCAAGGGGCTTCCTCAGAGATGGGCCAAGGAGAAGCATTTCCCAGTCTTTGCTTTTAGCTGGGGAAGTGAAGACTTTCTTTACTGGAGACTGTTTTTATCTAATTTTATTTAAATAATTTATTTAGATTACATCTCAATTGTTATCCCCTCACTTGCATCTTCCCGTTCCCGCCTCCCTCCCTTTTTCACCCTACTCCACTCCATTAGGTCTGTGACAGAAGGGGACCTCCTCCCCGACCATATGATCACAGCCTATCAGGTCTCGTCCTGGTAGCCTGCTTATCCTTTCTCTGAGTGCCACCAGGCCTCCTCACCAGGGGAAGTGGTCTAATATGGAGCACCAGAGTTCATGTCAGAGTCAGTCTCCGCTCTCCACACAACTGTGGAGAATGTGCTGTCCATTGGCTAGATCAGAATAGGGGGTCTAGGTTTACTGTGTACATTGTCTTTGGTTGGTAAAGCAATTTATGCATGCCCACCTGAGTCCAGATCCACCAGCCTTGATGTTCTTCTTGTAGGACCTCTGGGTCCTTCTATCTCCCCATTCTCCCATACCTCTCTCACCTGGAGTGGAGATTGTTGAATGGAAAATTATCTTCAGACTGTTCTTGGCCTTCTTCTAGGCATCTGTAATGTTCCTGCAATGCTCACTTGGGGATTCCATGTAGGTAGATGTAAGCATAGTTCTAAACCACTCTTACCAAATGACCTGGGCTTAGAGATTTTTCCTTCAGATGTTGTAGCATTATTGTTTTGGTTTGTTTTTTGTTTGTTTGTTTGTTTTTTATAGGAATGGCTCCAAATATTTTTTTTTTGCCCATACAACAATTTTATTGTTGTTGACAAAATGGAGAATGCACAAAAGGAAAACATCACTAAAAAAATCTTTAAAAATTTTGAGACGAATAATGTGACCATATATCCCTGGCTGGCCTTAAACTTGTGGCAATCCATCTGTGTCTGCCCTCTAAGTGCCAGGATTTTAGGCACACACCTTAATTTCCCCCTTTCTCTCTCTCTCGTTTAAAGTAGGGATTGAACCTAGTGCCACATGCTTACTAGATAAACATTGTGATACTGAGCTATATCCCCAGTTCTTTAAACACATTTAAAAGTCTATTATTTATAAAAGAACATTAAACTTTTCTCTCTCAACTGAATTTTGGAGTATATATTTGAACATTTTTACTGAAGTTTATGTAAATATAACTATTTAAGAACAAGAATCAGCTGACCTTACATTTATTTTAATTTTAGTTTTTAAAACAATTGATTTCTTGTATATGTATGAATATTCTGTCTGTAAGTATGCATGCACACCATGTGTGTCCATGGTAACTGTGGAGTTCAGCAGAGGGTGCAAGACTCTCTGGAATTGCAGTTTCAGGTGCATGTGAGCCACCATATGGGTGCTGGGAACTGAACTCGGTTGCTTTACAAGACCAACAAGTGCTTTTACCTGTGGAGCCATGTTCCCAGTCTCCAATGTTACCTTTTGATAATTTCCAAATTATAAAGGTCAGTTCACATTCATCATTATAAATCCACATAACAATCAGATTAGGTATTGTGGTGGTTTGAATAAGAATGGTACCCATAAGCTAATATATTTGAATAGTCCCAAGGGAGTGTAAGCATTTGAAGGGACTAGAAGGATTAGAAGGTGTGGCCTTGTTGGAGGAAAGTGTCACTGGGAGTAACATATTTGAATTTTCAAAAGCCCATGCCAAGCCTAGGCTTTCTCTCTTCCTGCTGTCTGGAGATCTGGATGTAGCTCTCAGCTACTGCTCCAGTATCTGCCTGCATGCTGCCATACTCCCCACTACAACGATAACGGATTAAACATCTAAAATCTGCAAGCAAGTCCCTGGTTGCATGCTTTCTTTCATAAGAATTGATTTGGTCATGGTGTCTCTACAGCAATAGGACAGTGACTCAGACAGTATAAAAATAGGAAATCTATCTGGTGCTATCTCAGAAATTCCACTCCTTGGAATATACCCAGAAGATGCTCCAGCACACAACAAGAACATTTGCTCAACCATGTTCATAGCGGCCTTATTCATAATAGCCAGAACATGGAAACAGCCTAAGTGTCCCTCAGTAGAAGAGTGGATAAAGAAACTGTGGTACATTTACACTATGGAATACTACTCAGCTATTAAAAACGAGGAATTCCCAAAATTTGTGGACAAATGGATTGAACTAGAAATGATCATAATGAGTGAGTTAACCCAGAAACAGAAAGAGTCAAATGGTATGTACTTACTTATATCTGGACACTAGCCCAAGGGGCATGTCCCATGAAACTCTTCACTTACCAGGAAAGTGGGACAGAGGGGAAGACTTCCTATTGGGACTCTAGGTGAGAATAGCAAGGGAGAATGGGGAAATAGAAGGATCCAGAGGGTCCTAGAAATCTGCAGGAAGAACCTTATGACAGGTGGATCTGGGCCCAGGGGTCCTGCTCAAACTATGGCACCAGCCAAGGACAATACATGCAGTAAACTTCGAACCCCTACCCAGATCTAGCCAATGGACAGGACATTCTCCACAGTCGAATGGAGAATGGGGACTGACTTTCACACGAACTCTGGTGCCCCATATTTGACCACGTCCTCTGGATGGGGAGGCCTGGTGGCACTCAGAGGAAGGACAGCAGGATACCAAAAAGAGACTTGATGCCTTATGAGCATATACATGGGGAGGAGGTCCACCTCAGTCACAGACATAGGGAAGGGGATTAGGGGGAAAGTGGGAGGGAGGGAGGAATTGGAGGATATAAGGGATGGGATAACAATTTAGATGTAATATGAATAAATTAATAAAATATATTTTTTAAAACATGGTTAATATCTATTCCTGACTTCCTCAGTGCCCCTACACCATTGCCCAATGTCAAGACTATACTTTCCTATAGCTGGTAACTGAGAAGTTAAAATTTTCATGACTTTAAAAATATCAGAACTAATCCCTAAACAACTAAGCTTAATTGTAAAACTAAACTATCTGGTCTTCTTTTTATTTTATAAAGATGATATATGATAGATATTGATTTACATTCAGAATTTTAGACATACCAAGATAGGAAAGATGTTTTCTTCAAGGCTGCCAAATACAAATAGCCAAAACACTGTAAATGTTACATTTATATAATTCCTGATTGTGTCATGATTCTTCTTGCTATAGGTAGATCATTGTATTTATGTGTAATAATACAAATGTGTATGTAAAAAATAATAATAAAGATTTATTCATTTTTAAAAGAAAAAACAAAATCAGAACTAGGGCTAGAGAGATGGCTCAGTGGTCAAAAGCACTGGCTGCTGTTCTAGAGGTCGTGAGTTCAGTTCCTAGTGTCCACGTGGCAGCTCACAACCATCCATAATGTGATCCAAAGCATTCTTCTGCTGTGAAAGCATGCAATCATACATAAAATATGTAAACAAACATACCTTAAAAAAGAAGACAAGATACATTAACAAAGAAACATTTCTTTTAAAGCATGAAAACTAAAACAGAAATGGCTCAGCCAGCAAGTAATGAGGGTCAAAAATAAACAGAGGTCATGTGGGTCAGAGATAAATACCTCTAACCAATATGTTTTACTTAACTGTTTTTCAGAGACAAAACCAGTGGTTGTCTTAATTGAGGCACAGAAAAATAAGGGAAACTGTTTTTGTTTTTTTTTTCAGTTGACTGGGCACAGAGGTAAAACACTGAGATGAAAAGCAAAACAAAACAAAACAAAATATCTAACAGTCATTGCGTGAAATGTTGGGACAGAGGTCTGCAGTATTTAATACAGCACTACTTGGAATATCTTCTCGCTTCCTGTGTTATTGAAGTGGCTTTTGTGTTCAACAACCTTACTAATTGATTTCCGTGAGTGATTTGTGTTACTAGAAGATATGTGAAGTAATATAATATAACACCCCCCATAACACAAAGTCAGCCCTTCCCATGTTGTCATCTTTTCGTATTACTTCACAAGCTTTCTTTAGGATGAATTTTTTTACTCACTTGGGTGCAAAATGTATGATCTTTGTTTGTAACCAGAGTGGTCTGTATTGCATTACCAAGTGATATATGCCCAAGCTTTAGCCCCCAGTGCCTCATGAATGTTCCTGTTCTGGAAAGGGAGCCCATAGCTATGCAATTTAGGATCTTGAGAAGAGATTATACTGGGTTTGGAATCTAACAACTGTTGTCCACATCACAGAAACTGGGAAATCTGACAAACAAATGGAAGGTCACAGAAAACTTTAAGAACTTTAAATGAGACTGTCACAAAACCAAGGAAAGAAGAATCCATCAGAAAAGCCACAAGAGAGGAAAAGAAGGCATCTCCTCTGGAGGCTTAGCAATTAAAGGAATTCCAGTTGGCTTATGCTCTGAAGTGTGTGGTGATTCGATAGGGATGCCCTAGGCATCTAAGCTGTTCACTCTAACATATCTCAAATGTAATTGATTGTGTGCAAACGTTAGCCTTTGGTATGCTTTATAGTGGCAATGATACATAAAGCCAAAATTAAACATTGACAAAACTTTCTCATGCACCATATCCTTTTAAAGTGTTGAGTCATTCCGTGCTCAGAGCACACTTTCAGGATGGACAATGTTGCAAACCCTCATTGTGCACTATAAATGAAACACTGAGGGACAGGGAGGATAAGGACAGTGCTCAAGGCTGCAGAGTTAGGGAGTAGGACAGCTTGAATTTAGGCCCAGGACACTGTGCTCCAGGGCCCGAGGAATTGTCAAAGACCTATTGTTAAGGGAGAGAAACGGTCTGTACAATTGAGCATATGTTAGAACACCATTAAGGTAATATTCAGTATGCTGACATCTATATAAACAACTGCCTGTACCTCATGATAAAAAGAAAATGTGTAACCTTGGGGAAAGAATGTCTGCTGCAGGCAAGAGGCCTGAGCCAAATGAAAGTCCACATATCCACCCTTTCTTCTCTTGTATTTGCTAGGGGATTAACGGAACACCTCTAACAGAACCGTGTCAGTATTGTGTTAAATAATATTTAATTGCAGAAAAATGGGGGGAAACCCAGACTATTATGTGTCAATGAAATGCCTGTTTGTCTTGAATTTTTGTCCCTGCCAAGGCAGGACAGAGGTGAAATTCTCATGTGGCATGATTTGTCTGGACTAAGGTGATAGTTGGAAGGGTCAAGCATTTTCCTACGTAGATATTTACTGGCATGCCAAACAGTGCAGGGGCAGCCTCTAGGCACACCCGGCACCAGTGAGCTCCCCAGATCAAACCATACATAGATGGGTCTGCCTTCCCAGGTGGGGACCTAATTTGGGTTTGCTTGAAGGCATGATTTGAAACACCTCCTAACAGGTTACAAAAAGCCCAAGAATGGAACGCACTTCCTGATTCTCAAGTTGTAAACACAAAGGGTGCCAGAGAGACACTGTTTCATTGATGTAGATCCCTGTGTTCCCAGTAGGCAAGGAATGGAGGGCTGATTTTCAGGGTGCCTGCCTTAGATTTAAAGCTCAGCGGGACTTTCCTTGCTGCTGTGTCCCAACAGTTAAGAGCCATGAAGGGCCCTACTCTGAGGCATGCACACTGGAACATTTTCTCAGTTACCCTCAGGCAATCTCCGTAAGAAAAGCCTTGCCTGTTCTTTTTCACAGATGAGCAATCTCAGGCTCATCTCCAGGTGTCCAGCAGGTTTGGAAAGGATCCATCTCTTAACCCCCAGGGGACCCGGAGCACTCCCAGGTGCACTTTCATCTCAGTACCTGTGGGAGGAGAGGAAGAAAATCTCCATTTAAGATGTTCCCATGATAGCTGTAGAGAATTCCTTGTATTAGTTCAGCAGTTCCAGAAAATTCTGGAAGCTCTAAGCCAATGTCTCTTTTTACTTGGTTCCCTGGTCTGACAAAGTTGCAAACTTTCTTCTGCTTACTGGTTGATACCCATATCTAATTTTATTTTATTTTTGTCCTTCATTTTGATTTGAGATTTCAGTCCAGGCCGGACTGTAATTTACAATGCTTTCCCAGGCTGATTCTGTCAGTCCTTCTGTCTCGGTCTCCACCATGCAGAACTTCTTTTTCTCTTTTCAATGCAAAGGAAAACATTTTATAAAAACTAACAAATGGGCTGAAATGAATCATTTCGTATGATTGCACTTGTTTGGAAATGTCGTGTGGGAATTAACGTAGCCTCGTTTTCTCTTTCCCGGTTTCTCCAAATCTATCTGACATTCATTCTGTGTGGATGTTCCCACCCAGAAGCCACTGCGTTCCTCTTCCATTGTCCTACACTTATACATTCTTCCTAGGCCCAATCCCTGCCTACCATCCTTTCTCTAAGACACTATAGGCACAGCTGTACTCAGCACCCTCTTCATCTGCTGAACGCCTCCCTAGAGCCCTGTGCCTGCTGCTGACTGTGATACAACGCTAGAATCACCTCTTGATTTTCATGTATATGATTTTATTACATTCTTTTACCCACACGGTTTCTACCTTTACAATAATTAGAATCATTTTTGTAAGCTTATTTTAAGAGCTATCATATTTTTTTCCTTATTGTAAAACCTTC
This sequence comes from Acomys russatus, assembly GCF_903995435.1. NCBI lineage: Eukaryota > Metazoa > Chordata > Mammalia > Rodentia > Muridae > Acomys > Acomys russatus. Next base: position 78,679,968 of record NC_067169.1, on the reverse strand, counting down.
TTTGTAGCTATTTGCTATGTATGGGTGGCGCGCTTTTGCCACCTGGTGATCGAAACCTGAACAGCAGCCTGAAGCCTTCTGAGCTAGGTAGGAGGGAGGGGCCGAGTCGAATTCTGATCATAGAGCTTTCTGGAAATCTGGACGGATAAAGGGAGACGTTTCCGCTGTATAAGACTACTAAGGCCACCAGACTGAGAGTACTGCCTAACACCGTGCAGAACTGAAAACTATGCCAGGTCTGTTGGGTAGATAGCTAAGAACGAACGTGAACTCAGAACCATTGTGCTTTTGCCTTTATTATGACCCTATTTACATATAAATTCATTTTAAATACCACTACAATACAGTTTTATTTAAAATTTTATGTCAAATTATTTTTTAAAAAATTTTTAAAATTTTAGTAATTTATTCATATTACATCTCAATGGTTATCCCATCCCTTGTATCCTCCCATTCTTCCCTCCCCGTCATTTTCCCATTATTCCCCTCCCCTATGACTGTTCCTGAGGGGAATTACCTCCCCTTGTATATGCTCATAGGGTATCAAGTCTCTTCTTGGCAACCTGCTGTCCTTCCTCTGAGTGCCACCAGGCCTCCTCCTCCAGGGGACATGGTCAAATATGAGGCACCAGAGTATGTGAGAAAGTCATATCCCACTCTCCACTCAACTGTGGACAATGGTCTGTCCATTGGCTAGACCTGGGTAGGGGTTTGAAGTTTACGGCCTGTATTGTCCTTGGCTGGTGCCATAGTTTGAGTGGGACCCCTGGGCCCAAATCTGCCTATCATAATTATTTCTTTGGAATGAATGCGAAGTTTATTTTACCTGTTGATTTATGAAAAGATTTAATTTCTTTACATTTAAAAAATTAAACTGTAGTTTCAATACTCATGCCCATATATAGCAAATAAATTCTAAATCATTTTCTACATTAAGTTTTTCAAAATGTCCTTTGAAAACTATGGAATGTATACTATGTGTACACTGACATAATACATTCGGCATATTGTTACTAATGTTTACTGTTGTCAGTATAGTATGAAAATGTTTCTCTGTATGTTGGTAATAATTTGAACTATTGCTAATGTGACAGGCATATTGTATTGTTTTATTACAGTTAATTTTACTTCCTCCTAGAATTTTTCATCTTATACCTGTGAAATAATAATTTTTCACAAATTCGTTTTGTGTATTCTAATATCGTTTATTATAATCTCTCTCTCTCTCTCTCTCTCTCTCTGTGTGTGTGTGTGTGTGTGTGTGTGGTGTGTGATTTTATAGTTTGGTTAAGGTTCTCTGTCTCTTTCTTAACCTGCATACTGTCATAGATGGGAGCTGTCAACTACAGTGGGAAAGAAAATCTGACTCTGTGTGTGTGTGTGTGTGTGTGTGGCCGCGCAAGCAATAATTTTAAGTACCAAACAAACTTAAAATTATGTTCTTTACAGTGGATGATAACACAAGAAAATATTGATAATATGTAAATATATATATATAAATATTGATATGTCTGGCGCTAGAAGAGGTCACAAAAGGGTGTGAGATCTGCAAGAACTGGAGTTACAGGTGTTTATGATTTTCCATTTGTGCGCTGACAACTGACAAGGGTGTTCTGCAAGACCATTCCTGCTAGAAAGAGTACTCTTTAACAATGAACCATCTCACTCAGCTTCTGAAGGATACCCTATTATTAGGGTCATGTCGGAAAACCCTAATGACTGTAGAGTACTTCTCACTGAAGAGCCAGATTTGGTGCCCAGCATCCATCAGGAGGCTCACAGCCATGCATAAGTCCAGTTGCAGAGGATTTGATGCCACTTGTGGCCTCTTTGGATACCAGGCACCTACCTGGTACATAGGTATTTATTCAAACATGTACTCACACAGTGAAATAAAATAAAAGAGCAGAGGAATAACACAATGAAACAAAAAACAAAAGAAAGGAGAAAAGCTCCATGGAGGTGAGCTGTGAGTCCCAGGAGCTAACCACAGGAAAAGCATGGAGCAAATGAAGAGGAAAAGCTGTTCCTTTTAAACTAAGCCATCATGGATATCAGCCACATGTTTCAGAGGCAGCCACAGGGTAGGGAGGGGAGGCAGCCTAGAGAAACAGTGACCCTCACAGTTTAAGGGAAGCAAAAGGAAGTAGTGAAAGCACAGTCAGAGAAGAGATAGAAGGAAAGGAAAGGCTAGAATTTAGGGTAAATTCAGAAAGAGGGCAGATTTGGGAGCAAGATTAGAGCTCTGTGACAGACTGCAGGAGGAGAAGGGGTTTATGGGAAGGCAAATCACATCACCTCATGAAAGGATCCATGCTCCCATTGCTCCAATATGCCTTAGGTGGGGTACCTTCTCAGGACAGATCCTGGGCTGATCCAATTAGATTAACTCTGCAGTGGGGGAGGGAGTGGCATGGCTCCCCCAGGAGGAGATTTCATTCTTTAGTCAGTGGGGCAGCAGCCTTGCATTAGTGAAGCTTCAAGGCGCCTGTGACAGAAATTCACACAGGAATGAGGTATAGGCAGAGAAGGGCTACACACATTAGCACAAATCGAGGCTCCTTGTGTGCAGCTGGTTAAAGCAAGGGCGTCAGAGGGCATCCTTTGAGTTTGCCAGGGGTTCAGGTGAGAAAGATTTTTGATGGAGAATGTTTTAAAGCACCCAAGACTTCACGCATGGCTTAATGGGAATGTCTTGGGATGATGGAGCTGCAGACAAGGATACTGGAAGCTGGGCATGGTATATCAGGGCCACATTCCACTGTCTTTAAAGACAAGGGTCTTTGTCTTTCGGTCCTGAAGATTGGTATGGAGGTGTGCTATGCTGACCCAAGCTGTGTCCTACCAGGTTGGCAGATCACAGTTCTATTTTCACACAGGGTCTGACGATTGTCCGTGGCATGCTCAGTCTCCTGTTTAAAATAAATAAAGCATCCTTCATTAGGCTGCAAATATAATACCATTCTCTTTATTCATTAGAAAATAATATGAAGGTCACAAAAAATAGAAAGTGTCTTATTGGGTGAGACACATTCTTGTTTCTCTAAAGTGCAATCATATCTACTGTGCATGCATTAAGTTCAGACGTGTAGGACTTGCTCCAGTGAGTCTGTTCTCTGTTCCTCTAATACATTTGCAAGCAATATTGTCAGGATCTATCCATCACACTGCCCAGTAGACATGAAGAAAAACAAATGCTCTGAAGTATTGAGTTAAACTCTTTGTTAAACCAGCGTTCCAAGAAGAGAATCAGACAGGCCTAAGAGTGTGAGGTACCTGATTCAGGGAGTTGCTGTGTGACTGGCTGACTCTTGCTAGTAGACAGGATGGCTCTGGGTGGAGAGTTGAGGTGGTGGTATGCCCTCACTTGATTTGCCAGTGGGAGAGCCCCGCCCATGCTCCCCAGGGCTCTGTCCCTGAGTCATCTCCTGGGTACCAGGGCTCCTAGTTATGGCTCTTGCTTCTAGAAAGTTAGTGTGAGGCTTTGCAGTTAGAGGCAAATGCTAGGGGTGAGGCCAGCTGGTGCTAGGAAGAAAGATTGGAGGTGGAGATTGGGAGCAGGCAGGAGGGCTTGGGTGCAAGACAAACAAGGCAGTTGGGAAAGGAGGCTGCTGGGAGATTCTAGTCCCTGGGCAGAGGGTAGAGAAGGCAGACACCACCAAGAGGTGCTGCCTGCCTGCTAAACCCCACCTCACTATCCCACTTACATTTGCTGCCCTTCCTCTGCCCTCATTTGGAGTCTGAGTCCTGGACACCCTTGGTGTGGGTGGAGATTGGGAGGAGGCCTGGAGGAGCGGGTGTGGAACAAACAAACACCTTCTGTCATTCCTGACCAAGATGATGTTAACCACCAATGTGAGACATGAGTTCCAGCCGGGGTAGGGAGACACACAGACCTAAATACAGTTAGTTAGAAGAGAGTTCCCCTTTTAGAGCTCAAGGCTTGGATAAAAAGGCGGCTGGGGAGCAGGCAGAGGTGGAGGAGGACAACTTCTGGATTCAGGTCAGGTGCCCAGTCCCAGCTTTCAAATGAGTGAGCAGACTCTGCCCCTCTGTACATCTGTACTGTGTTCCATCTGTGCACCTGAGCCTGCTGTTCCATGCTGGCTGGGAATCCCGAAAAGGAGGGGTGACCTGCTCTGAATCCCTGTAGGTCAGTGCACAGCAGCAGCATACACAGGAACACAGGCTGAATTGGGGCTCCACCTGTGCACCCCACCCTATTCCACCATAGTTTGCCTCAGTGGTGGATCACAAGCTAGGTCTGCCAGAGTATGCTTGCCTCACCTGTGAAGGAGGAGTGCTGGGAGAGTGCTCACCTGGGAGGCAGGCAGGCTTAGAGAACCACTCTCAAGGGCAAGATGCAAAAGCTAGGTGAATGTGCCTTCCCTGCCTGCTCAGTCACAGTGTACTCTCTGTTTTCTCTTTTCTCCATGCCGACTCAACCCCCAGGAAAGAAAAATAAGAATCTGGACTTGGAAGAACTCTCCAGTGAGAAGGAAGGGATAACTTCAAAGCAAGGACAGGAGGAAATGAGTAAAGAGCCACAGGAGGAGGACAGTCAGAAGTAGCTGATTCTCAGGAAGACACAGAGATGTCATCAGTCCAGGCAAAGGACTGAGGGGCAAAGATGAGGGGATGCTGCCAAGGCGCCAAGAGCAGCCAGAGCCTGGGAGAAGGGCCAAAGTGGAAGGAAGACCAGAGAGTTTCCCTAAGCAATGAGCTAGTGTCCTTGTGGTAAGGAGAATTTTCCTTTTGGTATATGACTGAGGGAAGTACAGCTGGAACCTGAGGTAGATTGACCCCCATCTGCAGTACAAGTCCCTCTAAATCAGCCCATAAGAACTCACAGAGACTGAAGCAGCAAGCACAAGACCTGCATGGGTGCAGATCCCATGCTTATGCATTACAGCCTTTGGGTTTGTATTGTTATGGGACTCCTGAGTGTGTAAGAGTGTGGGGTCCCTTATTCATCTGCCTTTTGTTGGGCTTTTTCTGTAGGCTTGCCTTGTCCAACTTCTATGTGACAGTTGTGTTTTTGACTCTTTCTAATTAATTTTCTTATGTGTTGGTCTTACCTCTTACTATCCTGTTCTTTCACAACGAGAGACAGAAAGGGAGTGAACTCAGATTGCATGGGAGGTGCAGTGGGACTGGGAGAAGTAGGAGGAGGGGAAACTGTAATTAGGATAAAATATGTGAGGAACAACTACATTTATCTTGAATAAAATGGGAGCAGGACACACCCAGACTGGAATATAACTGAAAAGAACCATGGATCACAGAGGTATACTGACACATACCTTGTTACCACTAGGTCACTGAGTGTCTGTAATTATCCAGCAACGCCTAGACACTAGGTCACCACTGGCAATGAAGTGCTACCTCTATCCCTCACCCTCACTGCACTTTGGGATCCCTCCCGCCTTCCCTCTCATTTTGCCTTTGTCTTCATTTTATTTTGTTGGTCTGTTTCTCACTTGCTACCTCTAGCTCTCTGCCCTTACTGCTTGTCTTTATCACAATGTCATAATGTCTCATTTTGATGGCATTCTTTGTAGTATTTCTATAATTGTGGGAGTTGAGCAACGTCCTTGTTTGTAGACTCAGTCTTCTACAATCTGACATCTTTTCTGGATTTATTTACTGTGTTCTCACTCATCTCATCTTATATAAAATGTTTGTTTAATGATTTTTTTTGCTAGGACATACACTGGATGACATATGGAAATGGGGACACAGTGTAATGAATCTCTCATTTCCAGAAGCTTATAACCCAGTCGCTGTGATACATAAACATACAGAAATTGACATCACAGCAGTGTTTTATGAACACATAGTTAATTGAAACTTCGTCCCAGGAATAAATGATGTGAGAAAGAGTATGTGGGAAAGTTGTGAGAGAAGATGACCATCCTGCCTAAACATGGAAAACTGCTCTTCAAGCCCTGAAAGCTGGGACATGATTTCAAAGAAAATAGGTGTGTGATGAGGAAGTTGCAGGAAGGTCCCCTTGCTCTCAGGTATGATAGTATATTGCTATTTGAGTGACACATTCTTATTAGTTTGACATGATACTGTCAAGTGTAACTACTGACCAAAGACAACTTGAGTGAAAATGAAGAGCCTGAGTGATTCCAAGAATCACTTCCTGTAAATGTGCCTTGTTTTTAAAGAGCATAGGATTTCTTGTTCTTATGGTTGTTTTCTGTTTTATTGTACAAAGAGTGTTTTCTCATCCACACAATGGCAAAATATGTGTCGTAAAACCGGTAAAGTGGAAACCCAAAAGTATAGAGAGTGAGTGCTGCAGACCATTGCAAGTCCTATGAGTGCTTCTTCCATCTCTATACGTTCATATATGCTGATATGAGGCAGGTGAGCCATGTGAAGATGTAGCTCAGCAGCAGAGCACATAACTTGTGTGTATTTGGTCCTGGGGTTGACTCTCTGCATCTCCATGAGGGTGCTTTTTAACTTTTCTCATTTGATTTACATTCTCTTTTTCTCCTGAAGGTAGACCAGACATTTTCTCTTATGCAGTGATTCAAGCACAGGGAATCATTGGATGAAAGTGCTCATCTATGATCGTGATGACAAAGTTCATCTTTTAACAATGGTGACGTTTCCATGGAGACCACCGGAGTCTGGTGAGTAGAGTGTGGTCATGCCTCCCAGAATAGGTTCTGTATCCAGCTGGAGAGAAGCTCTGCTCTCCTGGAGGTGGCAGCTTCCCTAATGGGTGTGCTTTCTCCGGTGATGGCAAGGGTGAGGGAATTGTACTTTCATAGAAGGTTCGGAGGGCTGGGAGAAGCCATTCCTAGTTCCTGAGGAGAGGGAGCATTGGGGTTGTCAGAGATAATTTTAATATATGTAATAGAACAGATGGCCAAGTATGTTGATTTTATAAAGTGTAAAAGGATATAAATTTGCCAAGGAAAGAAAAACATTTCATATTCCCTGCTAAAGTAAATTCTGAAACTGCTTTCTTTCAGAATACCCATACATTTAAATGATTCACAAAAATTAAAAATGACTCAAAATACAGTAGCCAATTACAAATAAAAATAAACCAGAGATAAAATTCCATGCATAAACAAAAGAAAACAAAATACAATTAAAAGACATTTTTGAGCAGGTTGCTGTGGCACATGCCTGTAATCTCAGCACTCAGGAGGCAGAGGCAGATGGATCTCTGTGAGTTCCAGGTTACACTGGTCTACAAAGTGAGATTTAGGACAGCGAAGGCTAAACAGAAAAAAACTTTCTCGAAAAAAAAATCGAGAATTTTAAATGTTTAATAATACTATAGGCTAAACATTAGTGGGGAAATGTTATTTTCTCACAGAATATACCAGACACAAGGCAACATTTCTACTGACAAATGTGATGGCTACACCTGGTGCCACATTAACTGCATCTGAAATCAACTAAAACTCCGCAGCACTCCTGTGAGAGGTTTTCTAGACTGCATCATTTGAGGTGACAAGAGCCACCCTAAATCAGGGCCACACCTTCGTTTGACAGAACCCATAAAAGGACTTGAAGAAGGAAGCTTTTGAGTTTCTGCCTGCTTGCCCTCACTCTCACTTGCAAGTCCATTTATTGTGTTGCTGAGGCATTCCTTTGCTGGTGATAGAATCTACTTTTTCAGTCTCCACTGTAGATGAAAGATCAGTATTTCCCTAAGACTCCTCTGGAACTCCAACACCATATTGGGACTGCTGAGACATTTAATCTTGTTGAATGAACTACAGCAAGATTTTATTTTTCCATGCAGAGACAGCCACTGTTTGATGAGCTGGCCTGCTTCCTATCAATTAGGGTCCTGGATAGAAACCTCACTAAAACAAGGGAGAAGGAAAAGTTCTGTGATAATAATAGATTACAACACACTGGCTTTGATGCAACAATAATCCTGTAGATAATAATTACATTATGTCAAAAGGTCTTCTAACCCTAGCCTCCAGGGAAGATCCTGTGTGCAGCAGCTACATGGAAATCTGGAACATGACACAAGTCAACCTTCCCGCTCACCTGGTGATTTAGGGACATTCACCAACACCAATGCCAGAGTAGACTGTGAGATGCAAATACGGATTAAAGTGATGCCATTTGATAAAGGTGCTGAAAACAAAAAACTTTATAATCTAAGGCTGGAGTACATTAAATGTTTTATTTGGTAGATACCTATATCAATACAAATGAAATGAACTAAATACTCAACTCAAAACATACAAAAAGGGCGAGGCAAGATAGCTCACTGGGTAAAGGAACATGTAACCTGGCAGGAGATGTAAAGACATAAATAAAAGACATGTCTAACAGAACATACAAAAGAAAGTCCCTGTCACTGGGGCCTAGGTGGAGATTTCACAGACAAGACACTAAATAAACAGCACGGCTAAAGAAGAGGAGAGGGCAAAATCCTTAAAATTGAAAAACTTCGGCTATTCCAAATGTATGGGGAAAAAATGGGAAGATGAATCTAGGATAAAGAGATTGAAAGATTTATATCCAGTAAGGAATTTCTATGAAACATGCAGAGAAGCTTCCAAAACTCAATCAGAAGATAGAAATTGAGAAATGTGCAGGGTGTCAGGTGTGCTGCTGTTCCCTGGGCCACTGAATAGGAGTGCTCCTTTTAGAGGACATTTATTTGAATCGTTTACGTTGGACAGCATGGTAGGGATCCTGGGGGAGTGATCAGGGCCCTGTGGCAGAGTGAGCACCACAGAAGAACGCATATTAAAATGTCACTCAGATCTCAAGCACACTTCCTGTCCCACAGCTGTAACTGGATCCCGAGGAATCTGAGGCAGGGGGAATAATTTAGAGTTTTAAGACAGGATAGAAAATTGAAACTTAAAAATAAAAGTAAAAAAGATAAAAGAACAGGAGAAGTAGGTGAAGGAGAAAGGAGAGGAAGTGTTGGTGTAGAAGGAAGAGAGAGGGGGGAGGGAGGAGGAGAGAGAGGAGAAAGGAGAGAAAATTGATCTTACGAACTGCATATTTAAACAATCACGTGAGATACAGGGTAATTATAGACTATTGTTCAATTATTATCACTTATTTGCCACCACCGCCGATGCTGTGGGTGAGCGTTATCACCATCTTTCACAGAGAGGAAAGCAGGGATCAGAGAGTGCACGCTATAACCTGTCCTATCTCCACTGACTCCTTCCCTGGACAACACCCTGGACAATAGGATATGAAATTTAAAATACCATATATGATGTAAAATAATAGATATGCACCACACAACAGATATTATATGGTGAAGATTGTTAATATGGGCATGGGCAGAGAAAAGGATTTTGGGCACCCCAGAGAGAGGGAGAAAGGGAGAAAGACAGAGACAGAGGAAAAGAGAGAAGAAGAGAGAGAGAGAGAGAGAGAGAGAGAGAGAGAGAGAGAGAGAGAGGCGGGTTTTGTCCTTTTATATACTCCTGAGTCGGGCTAGCCTAGTGGCAGGCAGGCAATGACATCACAGACTGGGGCAGAATCATAATATGATGGCTCCAGTGCATCTTGGTCCAGAAAGGCATGCTCTGACGAGACTGAAAGGTACCAAGTCTGTCTGGTTCTGAGGGCACGCTCTCCACAAATCCGAAAGGGGGTGTGAACCAACTAGGGCGTGGGATACCCTATTCTGGCCTTCCACCCCCTGGGAGACTCAAGTGCTCACCTCCAGGAAGCCAATAAACTCCTCTCAGTGTAAACACCTTTCATTGCCTCTCATGGGTCGCCCTTGAAAACAGTCTCTGTAAGGACCCCAGGTTTCTATGACAACAACACTGCCCCCTCTGTTCAATAACTTGGAATGGCTCCTCCCAGCCCTCCTCTCTTTTTCTGAAAGCATAAGTATTTCACCCTTGTCGTCGCCTGAGAGACACACCATAGGGAAACTGCCACCATCCTGAAAGCAGATCTTGTCTCCAGCATGGACCAAATCTTATTTCTGGGAGGCATGGCCACGCTCGACTCAGCAGACGGTGATGGTCTAGACACTGAAATTGTCAGTGTTCTAGATGAACGTGCTCATGATCACACACAGGTTCTTTCACCAAGAATTCCCTATGAATATATTAGAGCCTCAGCAAAAGTTAAGTTTTGATCCACCTTGAGTAGAAAAACAAGAGTATGCAAAGGCAAACAGAAAAGTTAGCTAAGAAAGCAGTGGAGATGCCGAGAATCGAACCCGGGGCCTCACACATGCTAAGCGCGCGCTCTACCACTGAGCTACACCCCCACACCTAAGCGTTGCTACATAGAAGCTTTATATGAAGGCACTCAGACTGTTGCACCATTCCCACGGCTTCCCAGGGCCAGCAGCTTCTTTTCCTCTAGTCAATTTGCTTCTTGCAGAGACAATCTTCGGAACAAAGCCCGCGGCACTGCCTCTGGCACATGTCTCTCATGGCTTGAAACATGCTCTCGGGAACAGCAAAAGGCCCAGAAGGGACTCGGGGGAAACTTCGCGAACCATCTAAGAATCTTCCCAACACGGACGAAGCCATGCTCTCCCACAGAAAGATCACTCAGAAGGAACATCGGCATTGATTGCGTTCCTGCCACTTCACGCAACCTTGAACTCTCACTTCACAGAAAATCCCAATAGATGATCCTGGTCTCTTAGAATAATGCCTGGTATACCAGGATCAAAAAGGGGGAAATATTGGCAAATAATATGGGTACATACACCTATAGTGCCCACATACTGAAATATCTAAAACCACTATTAAAATGCAGACAGTCTTTGTAAATGAAGGACATACTATGTTCCTGGGTCAGACAATTCATCCTTGGTCTAGTTTTTCTACGTGTCCAAGGCAATGAAAATAAAAATTTATATATACTAATTTAAAAACGTCTGTGCCTAATTCTACACTTCTAGATAAATGCATAGTGTGGGGAAAAGTTTGGAAATGGAATTATGAAAGAAAACGTTGCTTCATAGGACACCTCCTTGTGAGTCTACAGTAAATGAGCCAACAAGCTATTGGAAGGAAGGTTGACAAGTAAAAGACAGACCAAAATCAACAGTGCTACTTACACACACACATGTACAGACAGCTGCCTATGTGGGGCCAACATTTTTCTATGTATTTCATGCTGGCATCCAGCTTGAGAGTCATCAGCGCCAAGAAGAACTGACTAGCCTGCTGCTACAGACCATCAGGCACTGGCATTGTTGGCATACGTACCACCATGGCTTCTAGGACAACTGATATTTGATCAGCATGCAAAGGCACTTCAGTGAGGAAAGGATGGTCATTCAGGAGACAGTGCTGAGGTGAGTGTATATCCCTATCCAAAAATCCAAAAATATAATTTAGGACCAACATCATATCATATGCCAAGACAATTAAAATCGGTTAGAGATGTAAAGGTATCAGAATAGGTCTATAAAATGTCTGATAGAAGACATGCAAGAAAGTGCTAGTCCCTTGGTCCTAGGTGGAGATTTCACAGACAAGACAGCAAATAAACACCATGCCTGAAGAGGTGGAGAAGGGGAAATCCTTAAAATGTAAAGACTTCTACTGTTCCTAATGCACAGGGGGAAAAAACTGGAAAGGTAAGACTAGGAGAAAAAGGTTGAAAAGTTTAAATTCAATAACGAACGTCTATGAAACATGCAGAAAAGCTTCCAAAAGTCAGTCAGAAGATAGAAATTGAGAAATGTGCAAGGTGTCAGATGTGCTGCTGTTCCCTGGGGCACTGAATAGGAGTGCTCATTTTAGAGGACATTTATTAGAGATGTGTACATGGTACCCACTGCAGCAGGGCTCGGATTCTGGGGAGGGAGCAGGGCCATGTGGCAGCGTGAGCACCACAGAAGAATGCATATTAAAATGTCACTCAGATCTCAAGAACACTTCCTGTCCTACAGCCATAATTGGATCACTATGAGTGTGAGGCAGGGGGATAATTAGAGTTTTAAGCCAGAATACAAAATTGCAAATAAAAAATAAATATAAGAAAGATGAAAGAATAGGAGGAGGAAGAGGTGGTGGTGGTGTAGAAGCAAGAGAGAAAGAGAGAGGGGGAGGGGAGAGGAGAGAGAGGGGAAAGGAGAGAAAAGAGATCTTGCAAATTGCATATTTAAATAATCACATGAGATACAGCATAACTATTCACTACTGTTTAAACATTATAACTTAATTTCCACCATCCCCTGATCCTGTGGGTGAGCATTATCATCCTCTTTCACAGACGGGAACGTGGGGATCAGATAGTGCACACTATAACCTGTCATGTCTCCACTGACTCTTTCACTGTACAACATCCTGGAAAAGAGGATGTGAAATTTAAAATATGATTTGCAGTGCAAAATAATATATATGCACCACACAACACATATTTTATGGTGAAGATTATTACGTGAGCATGGGAAGAGAAAGGAATGTGTGGCATCTCAGAGAGAGAGAGAGAGAGAGAGAGACAGAGAGAGACAGAGACAGAGAGACAGAGAGAGACAGAGAGAGAGACAGAGAGAGAGACAGAGAGAGAGAGAGAGAGAGAGAGAGAGACACACACAGAGAGAGAGAGACAGAGACAGAGGAAGAGAAAGAAGAAAAAGAGAGAGAGAGAGAGCTGCGCTTTGTCCTATTATATATTCTTGGGTATGACCACATTAGTGGCAGGCAGCCAATGACGTCACAGGTGGCTAGGCAGACAGGGGCAGAATCATAACATGATGGCATAGAAATGGAAGTATATATGAAGGCATAGAAATGGAAGCAGCATTCATAGGGCTTGCAAGAGTCTCCAGCAGCTCTCTCTCTGCAACGTAGGACTTCCAGCTTAGTGGTTTTATGACATGTCTTATGGCATTTACTGGATGACAAAACAAGCTATTTTCAACAAAAAGAAAATACCAATAATAACAAAAAGGTCTATGCTCCGTAAAACAGGCACACTTGAAAGAAGTCATACTTGGAATTCTTCAGGTTCTTCAGTTTAATTAAAGTTGCTTTGACCATTAGTTCCACTTGGCAGTACCATGTCAAACTGATAGGAACGTGTCGCTGACTTGGCAATATATTTCCATAGCTGAGAGCAAGGGGAGCTTCCTGCAACTTCCTCATCACACACCTATTCTCTTTGAAAACATGCCTCAGCTTTTAGGCCTTGAAAAGCAGTTTTCAAATGTTGGGCAGGCTGGTATCTTCTCTCACAAGTATTTCACACACTCTCTATCACATCATTTATTGCAGTGACTAAGTTTAAAGTAACTCTGTGTTCACAAATCCCTACTGTGCATCACAGCGACTGGGGTGTGAGCGTGTGGATATGAAGGTTTTATTACACTGTGTCCTCCTTTTCACATGTCATCCTCTATATGTCTCAGCCAAAAAAATCATTAAACAAACATTTCATATATGTGGAGATGAGTGAGGACATCGTACAAATATCCAGAGAAGATGCCAGGATGTAGAAGTCTGAGTCTACGATTAAGGACGTTGCTCAACTTCCACATTGACAGAAATACTACAAAGAACGCAATCAAAATAAAACTTTATGACTTTGTAAAAAAAAAAAAAAAAGGGCAACTGTAGTGGATGTAAACACGTTTTTGTTTTGATCCTACATGTGGCATGGGAAACAGAGTTGTGAGAGAACACGTGGTGTTTATACAAGTCGAAGTCAAACCACTTCATGGGGATATGCCATAAACAGGAGGCTGGAGCTATTTGGGACTTGGTACAGTTTGGCTGTCCACTGCTCCACTTTGAGACACTCCTAGAGAGACTGCTCCAGAGAACGCTTCAGGGCATCGGGTTCCAGCTGCTCTTCCAGGTTCCAGCAGCAACTTTGGAGGAATTGCTGGTCTGCTGAAATCACGCTGACTGTGCCAGGGGACTCACTCCCAGGAGCTGAATTCAACAAGATCTACTTCTCCTGTTCCCTATTAACCTCTTTTCTCTCTTATCCGGGATAGGTTGATTAGAAGGGAGGTATATGTATTTAAAGAAACCACCAAAACAAGTAGGTTAGGAAAAGGTAACGCCTACAGACAAGGAGTAAGGGCAGAGCACTAGAGACTGCAAGGAGAAAGAGAGCAACAAAATAAAATGAAGACACAGGCAAAATGAGAGGGAAGGTGGGAGGGATACAAAAGTCAAGTGAGGGTGAAGGAGAGGCCTTAGCATTTCATTGCCAGGGCAGACCTAGTGTTTAGGCGTTGGTGGGTAGTTTCTGAAACTCAGTGACCTAGTGGTACCAGGGTATGTGTAAGTATTTCTCTGTGATCCATGGTTCTATTTTTTTTTATAAGAGACAGGGTTTCTTTGTGTAGCCTTGACTATCCTGGACTTGCTTTCTAGACCAGGCTGGCCTCGAACTCACAGAGATCCACCTGCTTCTGCATGTCTGCATATTGGGATGACTTGCATGGGGCACCCACCCAGTCTGGGTGATTCCTCCCCCATTTTATCCTGTATAAATTGAGTTTTTCTCACGTAGTATATCCCAACTACACTTCCCTCTCCCCCTACTTCTCCTAGTTCCACTCTACCTCCCCTTCCCATCCAGATCTTCCCCCTTCACTTCACTCACTGTAAAATAACAGGGTTCTAACAGATAAGAACAATGAATAACAAAATAAGTTAGAAAGAGGTAAAAACACAACTATCACATAGAAATTTGACAATGAAAACCAACAGAAGGGGCTCAGGAAGAGTCAGATGAATCAGAGACCCACACTCTCACACACTCAGGAGTCGCATAACTATACAAACCCAAAGGCTGTAATGTATACACATGGGATCTGCACCCATGCAGGTCTTGTGCTTGTTGCTTCAGTCTCTGTGAGTTCATAAGGGTTGATTAAGAAGGGCTTGTACTGCAGATGGGGGTCAATCTACCTCAGGTTCCAGGTGTTCTTCCCTTGGTCATATACCCAAAGGACGATTCACCTTACCACATGGACACTTGCTCCACCATGTGCACTGCTGCTCTATTTATAATAGACAGAAAGTGTAAAGAATGAAGATGTCTCTCAACAGATTAATGGGTAAAGAAAATGTGGTATAGTTACCTGATAGAGAGCTACTCAGTTGTTAAAAAGAATAAACGGTGAAACTGGCATGTAAATGGACATGAGAAAAAGTCTACAGCCCGAGGAAAGCAAGACTCACAAAATAAATATGGTGTGTATTTGCTTGCAAATGTATTACAAGAACAGAGAACAGACTCACTGGAGCAAGTGCTACAAGTCTGAACTTAAAGCATGCACAGTAGATATGATTGCACTTTAGAGAAACAAGAATGTGTCTCACCCAATAAGACACTTTCTATTTTTTGTGACCTTCATATTATTTTCTAATGAATAAAGAGAATGGTATTATAATTGCAGCCTAATGAAGGATGCTTTATTTATTTTAAACAGAAACTGAGTATGCCACGGACAATCATCAGACCCTGTGTGAAAATAGAACTGTGATCTGCCAACCTGGTAGGACACAGCTTGGGTCAGCAAAGCACACCTCCATACCAATCTTCAGGACCGAAAGGCAAAGACCCTTGTCTTTAAAGACAGTGGAATGTGGCCCTGATATACCATGCCCAGTAGCCTTGTCTGCAGCTCCACCATCCCAAGACATTCCCATTAAGCCGTGCCTGAAGTCTTGGGTGCTTTAAAACATTCTCTATCAAAAATCTTTCTCACCTGAGTCCCTGGAAAACACAAAAAATGCTCTCTGACTCCCTTGCTTTAACCAGCTGCAAACAAGGAGCCTCGATTTGTGTTTATGTGGGTAGCCCTTCTCTGCCTATACCTCAGTCCTGTGTGAGGTTCTGTCACAGGAGCCTTGAAGCCTCACTAATGGAAGGCTGCTGCCCCACTGCCAAAAGAATGAAATCTCCTCCTGGGGGAGACATGCCAACCCCTCCCCACTGCAGAGTTAATCTAATTGGATCCGCTCAGCATCTGTCCTGAGAAGGTACCCCCACCTAAGGCATATTGGAGCAATGGGAGCATGGATCCTTTCATGAGGTGATGTGATTTGCCTTCCCATAACCCCTTCTCCTCCTGCAGTCTGTCACAGAGCTGCAATCTTGCTCCCAAGTCTGCCCTCTTTCTGAATTTACCCTAAACTCTAGCCTTTCCTTTTCTTCTATCTCTTCTCTGACTGTGCTTTCACTACTTCCTTTTGCTTCCCTTAAACTGTGAGGGTCACTGTTTCTCTAGGCTGCCTCCCCTCCCTACCCTGTGGCTGCCTCTGAACCATGTGGCTGATATCCATGATGGATTAGTTTAAAAGGTACAGCATTTCCTCTTCGTTTACTCCTTCCTTTTCCTCTGAAAAGCTCCTGGAACTCACAGCTCTCCTCCTTGGAGCTTTTCTCTTTTGTCTTGTTTTTTTGATTCATTGTGTTATTCCTCTGCTCTTTTATTTTATTTCATTGTGTGAGTACATGTCTGAATAAATACCTATGTGCCAGGTAGGTGCCTGGTATCCAAAGAGGCCACAAGTGGCATCAGATCCCCTGCAACTGGACTTATGCATGGCTGTGTGCCTCCTGATCGATGCTGGGCACCAAACCTGGCTCTTCAGTGAGAAGTACTCTACAGTCATTAGGGTCTTCCTATTTGACTCTAATACAGTGTCCTTCAGAAGCTGGGGAGATGGTTCATTGGTAAAGAGTACTCTTTCTAGCAGGAAGGGTCTTGCAGATGACCTTTGTTCAGTTGTCAGCGCCCAGATGGAAAATCATAAACACCTGTAACTCCAGTCCTTGCAGATCTCACACCCTCTTTTGACCTCTCCTAGCATAAGACATATATATATACATATATATTTACATATTATCAGTATTTTCTTGTGTTATCATCCACTGTAAAGAACATAATTTTAAGTTTATTTGGTACTTAAAATTATTGCTTGCACACACACACACACACACACACACACACACACACACACATATACACAGTCAGATTTCCTTTCCCACTATAGTTGACAGCTCCCAGCCATGACAGTATGCAGGTTGATAAAGAGACAAAGAACCTTAACCCTAAACATATTACAGATCACGTGCCCCCAGAATGTGCACATTGCTCAGCTCTTTGCTCCAACTTGCATCGCAGGATCCAGGCAGTCCAAGAATCAGGGCTACACGGTCCTCAATAGTAGCCACTGAGAGACTCTTCTGTAGGTCCTGGACTCAGGGCTCTTTAACTATAGATTCTTCTGTACATTCTGGACTCTGTGTTCTTTAACTATGGATACAAGCTGGTGCTGCAGCTCTGAGCTCCAGGTTCTGAGACTCTTATCCTTGAAAAGTAGAGAGCCCTCTGGAACCCTCCCACAACCAGGGCCTTTATTTTCTCTTTCCTGTCACCTTACATACTGTCTCCTTCTTCAGCATAGCCTCTCCTTGCTCTCTGGACCTTTTTCTCTTTCTCTCTCTCTCTCTCTCTCTCTCTCTCTCTCTCTCTCTCTCTCTCTCTCTCTCTCTCTCTCTGTCTGTCTCTCTTTTTCCTGGCTCCTTTCAGATTTTTCAGGTGTTGCTTCTTCAGCTCTGTGAGTGCTGAGTAGCCTTGTCTCTTCTGCCACTTGGTCTTACATCCTCCAAAGTCAACATGGTTCCAATTTCCTCTGGCTTCCTCATCACCACATAAATCAAGATCTGCAGAAAATGATCAATGTGACACTTCTTAGAAAGATGTGTGTGGGGAGCACAAACAGAGCCAACCAACTAGGGTCCAATGGTGGAGGCTGTGCAGAGTTGGCGTCCTGCCAGGGACCATGAACCATGCACAGAGTGGACCTGAGAGCCCTGCAGAGAGGTAGCCTATGGGCAGCTCTGTCATCATGTCCTCTGGTAGTGAGGCTAGTGGGTCTGTCTCTGACATGGACTCTGTTGCCTGCATTTTTACTTCCTCCCCTGGTGGGACTGCCTTGCCAGGCCACATGGGAAGAGGAAGCACTCACTCCTCATGGGACTTGAGGAGCTGGGGTAGGTGGGTGTGTGTGGGTGCCTTTCTCTAGGGAGTAGAGAAGGGAGATGGGGGAAGAGGGAGGGAGTGTGGAACCTGTGGGAGAGGAGTGAGGGGGCTGTGGCCAGAATGTAAGGTGAATAATTAATTAGAATGAAATAAAATAAAGACAATAAAAAAGGTATGTTGGCAGATAGCTCCATGTCAGGGACATCCCACTGAAGCTAGTCCTTTGGTAGTAGTAGGATTCAGGCCAGCAACAGATATCAATTTACTTATTGTAATAAATGTGCTTTAGTGTTGTCTGACATTTTGTATCCAGGTGCAAATTGGAAAATCCTTGTGCTGCAGTTGATAACAATAAGGCTGGGAAGATTGCTCAATCAGTAAAGTGCTGGCCCTTTGATCAGAGGACATGACTTCCATTTACCATCCCCCCAAAAGAAAAACCTACAATGGGTGTGATTGCACATGCTTGCTTGTGAATACGGAGACAGCAAATCCCTGTGGCTTGCTGACCTGGCTGCATGCCCTTCGTTAGGTTTTCAAAGAGGGATGGTGCCTTGTATACCACATTGGAGGCTGTCCTGTCCTTTTCCACATTTGTGCTCACATATACATCTGCAACACAGACACACACACACACTTGATAAAGAATGTATATATAGTCTATATGTTGGGACAGTATTCACCATCTTCAGTTTCAAAGAACAAAAGAAGTAGATAGACACACGGATTGGAGCCTGTGTGTGTGTGTGTGAATGCATGTGTGTGTTACTGTGTAGACTCACCCTGGCTTCTATAATTCCACCTCCTCTAATGCTGCCTCTTATTTTCACCTTAGACCAGGATTGATTTCCAATCTAACGATTAGGCTAGATATGAATTCTTATATGACATAAAAAAACACAAAAGTGAAAAAAAAAAAAAACTCACCAAACTCAGGAGGTAAGGTCTCAGCAAGTCCACTTCATCAGCCTGTGTTCCTCCCTCCCCACCACAGAGACCATCTGGCCTGAGACTCTCACACCTGCAGCTCTCACTGTAGCCACCAGGGGGCAGCCAAACTGTATTCTTACCCACATTATGAGTAAAATAGCTGTTCTTTTACCTAGTAAGAAGTATCCCCACTATTACTATTACCAGTATTACTGCTGTGTTTAGAAGCCGATGGGGCCTGCTAATGCACTTCCATTTACAGATTACCACAAATCTCGCGCTCAACAACTCACTTCACCCTCCCTTAGTGTAATGTGAGCAGTGCAAAGTATAGATAGAGAGGTGCTTAATAGAGAGCATGGTGTTTACACTTGGATTACTGACACTCAGACGCATTTCCCAGACCTTCCAAGCCCTCTTGAGGTGGCATTGACAACTTCCTTCTCTGCCAGTCATTTGCATTGTGTTGCTCTATGCTTGCAGGTGACTTCCAGGAGCAGCCTGGTGTTTGTGTCAGATTTTACAATTATTCTTTCATATTTAACCAGTTTTACAGGCAAAATTAGGATCATTTCATTCAAAGTAGTTTAAGTTTACTCTCTTTCTCTCTCTGTGCCTCTGTGTCTCTGTCTCTCTCTGTCTCTCTGTCTGTGTGTGTGTGTGTGTGTGTGTGTGTGTGTGTGTGTGTCCGTAGGTTTTCATGTATGTGGAGACCACAAGAGGACGTTGGGCGTCCTGCTGTATCATTGTCTGTTTTAGTCACTTCATACAGGGTCTCTCACTACACAGGGAACTAAGCTGGACGCCAGCAAGTTCCACACAGCAATGCATCTCCACAACTGTAGGGATAGAGTTGCATGTGTCACTAAGGTCTCCATTTTATCTTTGAAAGTCTTTGTGGAAAGGATAGACTTCGAGTACAGGAACACTGTGGGACACCGATCCAGAACTAGAGCCTGCCTTTGTTATGAGTAGAGTGCTGTGTATGGAAGGAGCAGCAATGTTTCTATTAGTTTTGTACTTTGAAACTTCTGGATAAACATTTAAAGACATATAAGAAAAACTGACCCACATCAGTTATGATCGTTGTAACCCAATTTTCCCATTATTACGATCATGCTCTCCAGAACATGTATTTTATTCCTTCGGGAAGCAGCTCACTGTGTAGCTCAGGGTGATCTGGAGCTCACTGGGTAGCCCAAGCTGGGTCGAATTTGTAATACAATTTGGCATATTCTCTGTTTTATTCTACTTTCAAGAATACTAAATCCTATCCTGCGGAACACCAGCTCCAGGAGAACCCATCTGACATTTTGACCCAGCCCCTGCGTGTATAAGACCTTAAGCTTTGGTTGTCCATCATTTCCATGAGGGTAGGATTTAATATCCTTTCATTATCATACCAAAAGATAAGTTTTGGACATCCCCCTTTCACATGTCCTTTTCTGCCCAGTATATATAATATGACATCGCGATCAATGTGTAAAAACTGTTTATATACTGTGGTCCCGCCACAGAGCACAAGTAGTGTGTATCATTACCCACGTGAGCATATTGTCTTAAGTGATCTCATGGTGTATCATTTACTCAGTTGTGAGGTCCAGCAAAAGTTGCAGGGTTTTGTTTTTGTTTTGTTTTGTTTTTAGAATGTAAGTGATATTGTCATAATGTTGTATTACAACAATTTCCAAATGCTTATAGCATCTTTACCAACAGAAACACAAAGTTCCATCAACAAGTGAACAGATAAATCAAGTGTGGTGTGCCGAGCCTATAATCCCAGCATTTGGTAAACTGAGGCTGGGGGGGGGGTTCTACTAAGTGAGATCTTGTTTGAACAGAGCAGGCAGTACATGTCAGTGGTAGAATGCCTGCCAAAGAAGCTGAAGGACCCTGGTTCTGTCCTTAACATGGCAAAACAAGTAAAACAACAACTGTTGATATGGTGAAATTCAGCATATAAACTGTGGAGGAGACAATCCAAATCAAAAAGCTGAAGTCCAACCTGACAAAGACTCTTCTGATCAGACTTTCATTTTTTCTTTTATTTTTGAGATCATAATATTTCTAGGAAATGAACCATATGATAGCAAAAAATACTACCCTTGTCTAGAGACAGCTCTTAGGAGAGGTAGTGAGGGTAGCTACACAACCAAAAATGTTATGCTCTGCGAAACAATGCTAATATATAGAGCTCCATCTCCTCACTTTAGAGAACATACATGTTATAGTTTTAGTAAAGCAGTTTAGAAGGCATTATCACTTTTGAAATTACGGATTAACTGGATATTTTAGCATCCATCTGAGATATACACTTGAATCATTACTATTTAAGCTGGTGTCGATAGGCTGTATCAGCGATCTGGTGAGTGACCTAGGCTCAGAGACTTAAAAATTCCATTTATCGACATATGTACATGACCAGGAAAAGAACATAATTTCCCATTATGAGTCCCTTGATCTTTCCAAAAGGAAAAGCCTCTTGAATTGGCAGAAGGCTCCTCTGCTTCCTACCGAGTAGAATGCTCGGTTTGAAAATGAACTATTCCCCACATTCTCCTGTTCTGAATGTGTGTTCCCTGCCTCATGCCTCCATTTAGGAACCTTGTGGAAACTTAAAGCGATGGAGCCTGGTTGGAGAAAGCACCTCACTTCTGATGCTTCCTCAGAGATATATTATCCCACTGGGCTCTCGGGTTCCTGTCAGGCATGTGATGGATACCTCTCCTGTTGTCATGTTATGATGTAATTGATGATTAAGTCTTCTCCATGGTGGACTGTAATCATAAGATTAAACTGGTCCTCCTGGGCACTTCTGTCAAGTACATTGTTCACAGCCATGCAAAACCAATACAGCGTGTCATGTGCAGAATTAAACATATTAATACTTAGCATTCTTATGATCCCTAAAATTAGCATAATGGTATCTCATTCTGTTGTTTTCTTGTGCATGTGTATGTACAAATGTATATATCACATTTCTTTTAAGTATTATCATATAGAGTGTTAATATTCTGCTTTTCTATTGTTTTTTTTTTCACTTTCATATGAACTGTTATACTGATTACTAAATATTCTGATTAAACAACAAGGTATACAATATGATCTAATTTTTCCCTTTTTTGCTTGTGGCTGTGTGTGGGGTGTACATTTGTATGTATGCATGTTTGTGGGCACAGGTTTGTGTGTGGGTGCTTCCATTGTTTCCATACTAAGGACCTCATGTGTGCTAGATAGGATGCCAGCAAAGGGAAAGAACTCACTCAAGGTTCTGGGGTTGGGACATGGCTATGACAACTAGAATGCAGGCTTGATCTTGATGTCTCCCACTGTCTGTCTACACGGCCCATTATTATTCTTTTCTCCATTGTGATATTTGTTCTTGAGGATCAGTGAAAAAAGAAATTTAAATCTTCACTCGTCCCATACTAGCAAGAATAAGAAAGCAGAAAACATCGGCAATCAAAAGCATAAGATACACTTGGGTGTTGGCCCTCACCTTCCCCCTTGTCTGCGACTGTCTTCTGTTCTTTATTGCACATTCTACGCTAACTGTCACATGAGCTTCGGGGAAGTATTTTGTTACCACCCCTTGTGTCACTGGAGGAGTGCTAGCATCACAGGCTTGTACTGTCTCATCCACCTGAATGTGAATTCCGGGGATCCAAACTCAGGTCTTCCTGCTTTTGTGGCAAGTAGTTTACCCCACAGAGCCATCTCTTCTCCCCCACATTTACTTCTCACTGCTGGATTCTGGAGTGTCTGGTTCAAATCTTCTCACTGCTGGATTCTGGAGTGTCTGGTTCAAATCTTCTCACTGCTGGATTCTGGAGTGTCTGGTTCAAATCTTCTCACTGCTGGATTCTGGAGTGTCTGGTTCAAATCTTCTCATTAAGAGATAGAACATTTTTTCTCTTCCTTAACCAGCCACTCTTCTTCTAAGGTTCCACCCTAAAGGCACAACGTACAGATATTAAAAGCCATAAACAGGCATGAGATTTTTTCTTGTAAAATAAATCATAACAGAAGACTACTAAAAATAGTATAGCTGTTCACCAATGGGGATGTCACTGAATAATCCAAGGTCCACCTACATCTATATCTATGCTATAATGCAGGTATAATAAGGCAGGAGGGCTCCTTTTCCTACTACTATATAAGTGATCACCAGTGTACATTACTAAGTGAAGAAACTGAGATGGAGAAAAATGTCTAAAGCAGCTGCTATGTAATGTTGTGGCACTGGCTAGCTACATGTAGGCATTCAAATGTAAGATTAAATTTATATGAAATTAAAGTTTCATTTTCCTATCATACTTAGTTCATGTGTTCATGTATTCAGTATCCAAACTTCAAAAAACTTAAATGTAAAGCAAAACCAATAAACGAGGTCCTAGAGTAACAAAGTTTTGTTTTTGAAAAGAGGAACTACTACAAAAGAATTAAGTAATTACCTGAACCTTCTTTTTATACCAAAATTTAGCAAAGATGATAAGTGTCTGTAATAGAAGAATCCTAAATAATAAATACACAAATGCTTATAAAATTATAATGTCGTCCCTTTACAACCCTTAGTGAAATGCAGATCTACCCAACAATCTTCCTTGCATGCAAAAACCTTGGTATGTAATACAGATTAGAAAGTTTATGTTGATGTGATCAGCTATAACACTTGGACCTGGTGATCAGCTTTAATGTCACCAGAAGAGAGACAACTAGACCTAATGGGTTCTTAATGAGACTGCAGGAATAAACTTCATATTTGACCTATTTTTTTCCAAACTCTGAATTTATTGTAGCATCTAAATTAAATATTAATTATAATGGTATAGAAGTGATCCTAGAAAAATAATATATGACATACTAAGAGTCAAATCAGCAATATCTGCATAGCAAACTTCATAGGACAGAAGGAAACTTTTATAGAGACAATTGAATAAGAGCTAGGGAGATGGCTTATCAGTTAAAAACACTTGGTGCTCTTTCAGAATTTTGTTTCCAGTACTCAAATCAGGGAGCTGACAACTGCTTGTAACTCCATTTCCAAGGAAACTGACACCCACTTCTCTCCTCCATGAGCAGAGTATCCATACACAGAATGAAGCATAAACCTCAACCTTAAGAGGGAAGACTGAATGGTAGCTGTGATTGTTAAAATGCTTGCATGAGCATAGCAAACCCCTTCTGGGGATTCAGTTTAGAGATGGGAATCATCTCAGAAAACTCAGGAATGTTATCGACGGATCCACAGATTTGGGGTTACACCTGGGGTGCAGAATCATGTGAATCTTCTGAGAATCACCTAGTTTCTAACTCATGGAATAATTTCAAATTGCTAAGAAAGACCTTTCAACTTTGGGGGATAGTTGGGTGTCTGAACCACAAGGTGTTGGTTGAGCTCTCAATGGGGTCAACCACACCCTTACCTGAGTCCAAGTCCTGAAAGTTGGACTCTGCTTTTCTCATCACATCATCTCAGCCTCCAATAAAAGGGAATTAAAATGGGGGAAATGGTGTAAGGTTTACATGGCAACTATGGTGCGGCGCATGATGTTCTGCAAAGTAAAAGAAAGCTCCACCCAGTCTGCCCTTCTGTGAGCTTGCATTCCCCTGAAAGAAAACATCTTCAGTCACCCTTTAAGCCACTTGAAAAAGCATACTCACTGGCAAAAGTAGGTCAGTGAGATGCAGGCAATTGGCAGAGTTGTCCAATGTTAGTGATCACAGAAAGTTCCTGTTGTCGGGGAGGTTGTGGTCTTTGAGCATGACTTCAGAGGAGTATTATCAGTATACAGAGACCCGAGGATCTTATCTACCTTTTAGAAGGTGAGCATTTCCTTCTATCTAAGGGAAGAAAGATAGACCGTTTCACATCTGTTCCAAAAAGCTAAGAGACTGTCCATGATCACAAAATTCATTGATTCTGGAGCTCCAGAACTTCACTGCTGTTTCCGAGTGGAAGGCCAGGGACAATAGAGAGAAGCACAATTATTTCCCAAGTGCATCAGGCGATCCCAATAAATCCTTCTTTTCCATTACAGAAGTTTTCTTTTGAGGGAAAGTGCATTTGTGACCAACACACATCTCACCTCGCTAGACACTCACCTCTTCTCCACTACAATAACAACTTCTGTGACTGGAGAGTATCGCAGGAGAAACTGTCCAGGCCCTCTCCTTTCCACCTCAGTTAGTGGTCCTAGGGTGAAATTCTCACTTTAAGAAGCAACTGAGGCTAGGCGTGGTGGGTCACGCCTTTAATCCAAGCACTCAGGAGGCAGAGGCAGGCAGATCTCTGTGAGTTCGAGGCCAGCCTGGTCTACAAAGTGAGTCCAGGACAGCCAAGGCTAACACAGAGAAACCTGTCTTGAAGGAAAAAAAAGGAAGCAATTGAGTAATTGTCCAAAAGTCTACACCCCACCATACACACTAACCAATACACTGGCTGTAGACAAAAGTATAACAATGCCCCAATCATCTTTGCTGGCGTCAACAACTACATATTATCCTATAGTCAGGATTCTAGTAAAAAGGTGGAAACCCCATTTCCAATATCCACTTGTATTCAACCAAACAATAGCTATTGAATAGTTCCCAGGATTCTTTCTGTACACTGATCAGGCACAGCTGGATGTTGTGTGCTCCATGATGGCTCTGTGAGTAGGGGGTTCCAATCTTCTTACGCATCCAGTGACTTCCCTCTCATAGGTGAACACTTGTGTCACTCCATTTCTCGGGAGACATAAACAAACGTCTACTTATCCTAGATAGAGAACCAATGATAAACGAGTGTAAAAGATACTACGAAAGCCCAACTTAGTTAATTGGAGCTACTTAAAGGAATGTAGGTGAGGGATTACTTGCAGATGGAGGAACCACTCAAGGGCCGCTTTGTCACTGAAAACCTACCCCAGCAGAGGCAATGAAAACAAAAGCTGGAAACGCACTGAAAAACTTTGCAGGCATCCTGACAGGAAGAGCTCGCGCTCTCTCTCTCTCTGTCTCTCTCTCTCTCTCTCTCTCTCTCTCTCTAGAGCTATATGGCGTATCTCTGCTCTCCTCTCTATCCTCTCTCTCTCTCTCTCCTCTCTCTCTCTCTCTCACCCTCCCTCCCCCCCTCCCTCTCTCCCTCCCTCCCTCCCTCTCTCTCTCTCTCTCTCTCTCTCTCTCTCTCTCTCTCTCTCTCTCTCTCTCTCTCTCTCTCTCTCTCTCTCTCTCTCCTAGGCAGCTCTGCTGGATTCTGCCTTCCCAAGAATCCCTATATAATCTTGGTGAGGGGAGTGCCTTGTGCGTCTGGTCAGTTTCAAAGCCTTCCAGAGACTCCTGAGTTGTTTACTTCTGAGTCTCAAGGAGCCTATCTTTAGTACTTCCTGAGTCTTAACAAGCCTCCTTTAGAAATCCTTGAGTCTTAATGAGCTGGGAAGGGTCTGCTGCACAATACCACCAGGGCTGGCATGTAGCCTGAGTGTAGCAGCTCCCACCATCCTTTAAGAGCATTCTGCTTCTAGTCCATAGAGATAGCTGTGTGTATAGCTGCCATATTTAACTCTACGCGATACAATTTCAGTTCTACAAAAACAATTATTTTTATTGGTTGTAACAGGCCATGTTATTTTGCTTATCTGAAATTGGGATTCTCCTGGATATGAAGTACTTATATTTGTTGTATACGGCAAGTCTAGGGACTCTCAAGAAAAGACTAAGAGAATCCTTCCAACGGTAGGTCCATGGAAAATTCATAGATCAGATTAACAATACAAACACAACAACATCATCCTGAATGGTAGCAGTTTTTCTGGGCTAACTCATAGAATCGAGGAAATGCATTATTTTTGAGGATGCCTGTGAAGATTTTTTTTCTGGAAAAGATTAGAATTTGACTCAGACAACTGAAAAAAAAAAAGGAGATCTGCCTTCAATGGTGTGAACAGAAGCATCCGGCCAATTGATCGGCCCAGACAGAAGAAAGACATAGAAGAAGTGCACATTGGCCCTCTCCGCTGGAGCTCAAGTGTTCTTACGGAATGCATGATGCTGACTGTGCATGGCAAATGAAGGGTATTTGAATACCCAGAAAGAAGACAGGCAGTTTTATTCCAAAGACATTTTCCTGGGCTCAGCTAATTCCCAGATAAGAAAGCTAACTCTGGATCTCCTCTCATATTGCACAAACCAACCCAGAGCCACCACATGTACAAATTCACAGTCTCCCTGTTTGGCAAAAGCCAGAATTTTTCCACTGTAAACACAGTGGGGCCAGCTCCCACATAACTCAGGGAAGTAAAGGAATTCCAGAGCTTTCTGGAATTCCTCAGAGTACTGGGTTACAAGGCCTCCTGTAGCTTTGCACAGGAGCAATAAAGAAGGCTTCTGCCTTCTGCTGTGTTTTCCTCCTGCTTTTTCTTGCTCTAACCTGCTGCTTCCTCTTGTGGAGGTGTGTGGCCAGACAGGAACAGGCTCTTCCCTTTGCGGTGCTCACTTAATCTCTTACCCGCACCATGCAGTAATGGAAGGCACATTGTGAACCAAAGCCTCATAGTCAGGGTTTTGGAAGGAAAGGCTCTGTCTAGGGCAACTGGGGAAATGGCTAACTCTCCCCTGAGCAGTATGAACAGATGGAGGAAGTGGCAGTATGAAAAAAATAATAACAATTAGTTTTTAAAACAACATTTTGCATTTATTTATAGTGTGGGTGAATGTGTGTGCCTGTTCCAGGTTACATATACAGATCAAAAGACAATTTACAGGAATTGACTCTTTTCTTTCACCAAGTATATTCTAGGCATCAAACTTGGGTCAGGTCATCAGGTTGTCGGCAAGTGCCTTTGCCTGGTGAGCCAGTATATGGACCCAAGAATTCAGTGGTCTAAATACTTATGGCTGCATATTCTAACCAAATTCCAAATTTCATATATTTCCTATGCAGACAAATAGACAACATTGGCAAAAGTAAAATGTGAAGCTTCCACAACTAATGCAGTCCCAGTTACTAAAGAGAGAGTCTTGGGCATATGCACATGAGAAAACTTGTACAAGAATGGTCAGCAGACACCTTTAATCCCAACACTTGGGAGGTAGAGGCAGGCGGATCGCTGTGAGTTCGAGGCCAGCCTGGTCTACAAGGGAATCCAGGATAGCCAGGGCTACACAGAGAGACCCTGTCTCGAAAAACCAAAACAAACAAACAAAAAAAAAAAAAACAAAAAACAAAAAAACAAAGAATGGTCACTGCAGCATAGCTACTCATATCAAAGCAGTCCCAAACGACCTGACCCAAGAAACCTCAGAAATGCTTTCCAGAAAGAAGAGTTGTGCTAGGTGGTGGTGGCGCACACCTGTAATCCCAGCATTCAGAAAGGCAGAGGCAGGCAGACCTCTGTGAGTTCGAGGCCAGCCTGATCTTCAAAGTGAGTCCAGGACAGCCAAGGCTATGCAGAGAAACCCTTTCTCGGGGAAAAACAAAAACAAAAACAAAAGAAAGTATGAAAAAGAAAGAAAGAAAGTTAAGTTGTGGCCCAGATTTTATTTTATTTTTGTTTTGTTTTCTATTTTTTTATTTTATTAATTTATTCATATTACATCTCAATGGTTATCCCCTCCCTTCTATCCTCCCATTCCTCCCTCCCTCCCATTTTCCCCTTACTTCCCTCCCTTATGACTGTGGCTGAGGGGGACCTCCTCCCCCTGTATATGCTCATAGGGTATCAAGTCTCTTCTAGGTAGCCAGCTATCCTTCCTCTGAGTGCCACCAGGTCTCCCCATTCAGGGGACATGGTCAAATATGAGGCACCAGAGTTCGTGTGAAAGTCAGTCCCCACTCTCCACTCAACTGTGGAGAATGTCCTGTCCATTGGCTAGATCTGGGTAGGGATTTGAAGTTTACTGCCTGTATTGTCCTTGGCTGGTGCCATAGTTTGAGCGGGACCCCTGGGCCCAAATCTGACCATCATAATGTTCTTCTTGTAGGTTTCTAGGATCCTCTGGATCCTTCAACTTTGTGGCCAGGATTTTAATCTATGGGTTCTTTGACAGCTATATACATGCCAACACTCATTTGTTTTGCATAATTCTCTCATAACCATTCCCAGTTGCCAGGATCCTAAGGGCCCTGATCTCTCTGAGCACTTTCCCTCTGATGTCCTAATCCCTTTTATAGGCAAACCCCATAGTTACCTTGCAGTTCTGCAACCCACATTTTGGTCACCAGATGGCACCTGACTATTTTCAAAAGACTTTTTTCTCCCCATAAAAGGTATATTTTTTTATGAATAGAAACAAAAATATTCCTCAAAACTAAGGTTAGTACCAACTTATCTCAATTCTCTTTGTAAAACAACTGTGTGTTAGACAAGACTGAGTGGACACACACACACACCCCTTTATTTCTGTGTTAGGAGTTTACTGTGTGTCAGGCAATATCAGTCCAACTCCATACCTGCACATCTCATAATTTTCCCCTCTTTTCATCTGCTTATAAGTGGATTTCCATAGAAACAATATAAAGAGACTGCCTTCCACGCATGTCTGGTCCAAGCTTGCCTCTGTCTTAGAACCAAATTTATAATCGAAATAATTCTCTTGAAAAAAAAAATCTGCCTTGGGAAACTAAAGAAATGTTTGACCCATGCTTCTTTTTTTTTTTTTTCTTTTTTTTTGGTTTTTCGAGACAGGGTTTCTCTGTGTAGCCTTGGCTGTCCTGGACTCGCTTTGTAGACCAGGCTGGCCTTGAACTCACAGCGATCCGCCTGCCTCTGCCTCCCGAGTGCTGGGATTAAAGGCGTGAGCCACCATGCCCGGCTTGACCCATGCTTCTTATAAAGCAAGCTAACAGGTTCCAACGTGCCCCTCACTATATCTTACAAAGAGGGGAGGGAAGGATCGACCATGTGCTGTGTTAAAAGTTCTCCTGGATGAGGAGTAGATGTTTTGTTTTGTTGTACTGTGCTTTTCTCTGATTCAGTTTCCATTTGATAATTCAGAGTATTGTGTTTCCATACTTAATTTTAAGTATGAGTGATCTATAAAAAAACAATATGTGCCACTGGTTGTTTAAGGGATCAATGTGAAGTGACATCAAACATGAGACTCCCCTTCCTCACACTGGGAGATTAGAGCAGAATCACAGGACACAGAGAGGAAGAAAGAACACATCATCAAAGGTACAAAACAGGACAGAGGAGCTGGTCAGCACGTAACTCCCATGATAAAGTGAAATGCTTATCACAGATTTCTCACATAGTAATCATCTCCTCTCGGCTTTCCTCTGGGATAGACTCTGAGCAAATAGACACTCTTCTTGGTTGCTGGATATAATGGCAAATGTTCTTGAGGCGCTCTCCATGGGGGGTTGTTGCTGGTTCATAAAGTAACACAAGCGTGTATTCTTGGAATCAATGATCTTTCTTTTAAGAAGACCACAGAAAGCCTTTCCTAGAACAGTGTATAACATTCAAGGACTAGAATGATGAAAAATATCTTTCAGTAAGGAGAAACTGATGCCAAGATCTAAGGAGTATCTATGACTCAAATTACTATGTATGCATTTGATTATCCAGGTATGTAGTACACATCTGTAATGCCAACATACTTAAAGTAAAGGCAAGAAAACAGTTATTTTGAGGCTATAATGAGCTACATAGTATATTCAAGTTTTAACCATGTTATATACTAAGATTCTACCTCGAAAGAAACAAGCAAAAATAAGAAGAAAACAAAACAAAGGCAACATAAAATCCGTCATTATGCTTCTACAGAGTGATCTGCAAGATATATTGTGACTAGAAACACCAGGTGTAAAAAGAAAATGGGGCTAGCATTTTCTCCCCTGTATTTTTATCATGTGTTGCATGTGACAAATGATATTAATAAATAATATAAATCTATTTAAAATAGAGATCGCTATTTAACAAACAAAATTTAGCCACAGTTAAAAATTTCATCCTTTACACTCAAATTCCAGGTGCCCAACAGCACAGGCAGCCAGTGATTACTGTGCAGTGCAGATATTGAATGTTTTCATCACTTCAGAAAGTTACACAGGACACTGACAGTACAGATCTTTTCTTGTGAGTGGGAGACTTGATACACAAACTATCTGTGTTTGTATTTTGGAAAAGTAAAGAGTTAAAACACCACCCAACCAAAAAAAAAAAAAAATGATCTCCTGTAAGAGTGCCATGGAATAACCCAAAACAGATGCTGATAAATTTACTCTCTTGGAAATATACATAAGTACCCATTCCATGCACTGAATCTAATCAACTCCTTAATACTGAACAACTCTATTGCTCAGATTGAGTGTAGTTAAAATACTGGCCGTTCAAAAGTTTCCTTGGGAAAGAAATAGCTGATTCCAGGTTTGGGGCCAGGAATGCAACAGATAAGTGTACACTGAACTACTACATCTGGAAGCATTTAAAAAAAGACCCAGAAGCCTGTATTCTCAGTAAGGCCATCTAATCATTAGGAAAAAGTGAAATCATGCTGTTCAAAAGAAAATGGAGATCACCACATTGGATGAAGCAAATCAGACTCATCAAATAAATCTTGAATATTTTATCTTATAGATTGAATTAAAGATAAGACATGATAATAGTAATCAAACAGACTACTTATAAGACACATACAATACACACACACACACACACACACACACACACACACACACACACACACACGAATTTAATTGGAGTTACCTGACAAAAGGGATAATGTTTCTTCCAGAAGCCATGGGTTATTAAACAAAAAACTTAATGCCTAGTGTGGGATTCTCCCACTAGCTGTTGGTCAGGACTGTTCCAATGATCCTCCAAAACAATGCCTGTATTGCTCTTAGTTTCCCATCAGAATTTGATGGTAAGACCCTATTGCGTAAGATACCACATACTTTGGGCTTTGGGCACAAGACATTAGAGAAATCAAATTGGAACTAACCAAGAAACTTCATTCCTACTGCCTAGTTTTCATATTACAAGATGCTATGCAGTATACTGAAGGGAGAAAAGCAACCAATATTCTTACCCCTCTGTGACCCCTGTAACTGCAATAATACTCATGGGTGAATTAGTGGCATGACTATTACAGAAGCAACCAAATCGCTTTATGATTTAAATCCCATTCCACAGGAAGAAATGTGTACCTTGTACTAAAAATCTGATCAACATCCTATGGGGTAGTTCATAGGTCACAGAGGTGAACCTACTATTACTACTATTCTGCTGGGTGGACATAGTAACAAACTACCCTCTAAATTCACATCTCTATATTCATATATTAGTACAACTTACAGACTTCATGATTTTTTTGTTAACTGTGGTTAACACAAAATTGGTCAAAATATGGAAAGTACTTTTCTATGGAATACTCAGTCACAAATGGAACAAGTATCACAACTATGCCCAAGACTCAGAGACAGTCACAGCACAGGAGTTGGAAAGATTCTAAGAGCCAGAGATTGGGGAGTATTGGGGTAAAACAGTGTTTTCTTCACATTTATCCTAAAAGGGGATAATGTTCCTCTCAGAGTACATAGGTTATCAAATAAAAGGCTCACTACTAGGTGTGACATACCTCTCTCTAGGAGAGGTATGTAGGAGAACTTAAAACAACAGACTGTCACAGCAGTTGTGGTTTCTTGCACAAGATCAATCTACTCACCATTCTAGCATGCAAAGGGAGGTGCTCATGACTCCTGAACCTCTAAATGAGCAGCTATTTACAGTTGATGGGTTCTGGGGGGGGAGGCGAATCAAGTTTTGGAAGGGCATGACTCCTAGTAGATCAGCCACACTCCAATGGAAGGCCCCACACCAGGAAATCCAGGCTGCACCAATTGGAGCAGTGGGTTATTTTTTAAAGTAAGAGCATGAAGTTGAGAGAGGTTGGAGATGTGCAAGTGGGTGTAGAAAGAAGTGGGGAAGGATGTATCTAAGTACATTATATAAGATTTTTAAAAGTTAATACAATATTATACTACAATTGGCATTCTAGAGAAGCTACATATGGTGGCACATGCATCTCAGTATGGGGGAGTTGTATACAATACACCAAAGCCAGATGAGTTTCATAAGACCCTGTATCAAGAAACCAAGAACTAAATTAATAAATTGGTAAATTAATTAACTAATTAAAATTAAAGAATCGAGAGAGGAACGGTTAAGAAATTGGAATGGTACAAGTGATAGGGGCTGACAACATCTGAACCCAGTAATTTATCTTAAAGTCATAGAAGCAAAGAAGAACAAGGACATGGCTTCCTGGGAGTCTATTAATGTCGCTGTCCCAAAGTGTGGTGCTCTTTCCTGCCACCTGTTACCAAGGGGTGCTTTCCTACATGACACCACAGCTGCGCAGATCTGCTTCTGGTAAGGGGGATGGGAAGAGAAAACGCACAGACTAACCTATCATGTCCCACGTGACCTTGTCACTCCTGCTCCAGTAGCATGCTTGACAGGACTCCACATGGCCCTTGTTCTTCTCCAGGAGCTGGTTCCAGATGGAGAGTCCACAGATTTCTCTCAGGTTACACTAGAAGGCAGAATAAGGGGGGAAAAAGCACACAGAAAGAGAGTGAAACAGAGAGAAAGCCCATGAAATACAGGAATGGTGTAGTTTGTCCACATTCAGTCACGTGCAAGTTGTGCAGTGACACTTTTCCTCTGCTTTGTTCATCTCACAGACGCTTTGTACACACACACACACACACACACATACACACAAACGCACATACAAACACACACACACACACACACACACCACCACCACCATCACCACCACCACCACCACATCAAGTTGCATCAGTACTGAGCTCTTCCTCATCCACTGAGGCCAGGCAAGCAGCCCCATTTGGGAGTAATCTATTATTTCAACCCAAGAGATTCTTCAATAGCCTGTTAACATCTACCTGTAGACAGCTGACTACAGTGATATATGTGGAAACTGTAATTTAAAAGGCACCTCCCTTAAAATAGTGTCGGACAATATGAAATAATCAGGAAACACCTGCCCACTGCTGTGTAGTGCCTAGGCACTGAGTGGGGCAAAGCACTGCTGGGAGAAACTGAAGAATATATAGACCCATCTTCCTCATGGGGTGGAAGACTGCACATTACTGCCTAGTGTATCCTTCTCACACTGACCTACAGATCCAGTCCAATACCAACAGATCTCTACACAGACATTTTAGAGAGAAACTAAGGGGCTGATTCTGAAACTCATAGTGACCGTGAAGAAAGCTCAGAAACAGCTTTGTAGAGGAACCGAATTAGAGGAGGAACATCTGATTTCAAAACTCCTTATAAACCCTGAGTAGTGAAGTCAGTGTGTTTTGCACAGAGACTCACATAGAGAAAGGACAGTTCAGGCACAAAAGTGAAGAGTGTGGTCTCATAAGGACTTGAGATTAGATATCAATGAGATGGATGTGTGTTTGTGGGAGGCTGGTGGGAAAGGGAAGGTGGGAGGAGCAAGAATCAGAGGGGGGATGGGGGGGGATAGAGGGGAGGGGAGAAGAGCAAGGAGGGAGAGGGAGATTTCGCTGATTTCAAAGTTAGATTATTCAAAGAATATTGGGAAAGTTTAAACATTAAATGAGACTTAAATTCAAGGTTAACAATTAAGTAAAAGAATACTTGTAAAATGTGCTTATTCCTCTGCAAATTTTCAGTTAGTAAATTAAATTTTAAGGAAGATCATATCATTTAGGCATGAGAAGAGCATGCTAACATGGTTCATCAACATTAGTTACAACCAATCTGGCCCCAAATAGGCACAGTCTACCTATCTATGTATCTGTGTGTGTCTGTCTGTCTGTCTGTCTATCTACCTATCTGTATTTTTGCATGAATATATTTCCACATGGAAGTTGTGCATTGGATAAGTTCCTAATGCTCAAGGAGGGCAGGAGAGATCATCAGATCCCTTGGAAATGGAGTTACAGAGAGTTTTGAGCCATCATTTCAGTGCTGGGAATCAAACCTGGATCCTCTGGAATACACCCAGTGCTCTTCAACAGTGAGATACCCTTGACCCCTCATTTATTTGTTGCCATTTAAAAAAAAACTTTTAGAAACAGTTAGGAATGGTTCTGTTGTATCAGCATGGAATTTGGCTTTATGAGGTGGGTTGAGGTTTCCTGACTGTCAGTTAGCAAACAGAAAACTCGATCACAGGATGAGGGACTCTTTCCCACTCATGTCCCTTTCAATGCCCTGTCTTCCTGTCTTATCTCAGGACAAGTGGATCTCTCCATGCACAAAGATAAATACAGACTAGTCACATATGGTAGGATACAAAAGTCAACTCTGAATGCACGATTGATCTAATGGGGCTAGAGAGGTGTCTGAGAGGTCAAGAGTGTACTTTGCTGTGGCAGAGGAACTGAGCTCAGTTTCCAGCACCCACATGGTGGCCCACAATTGCTTATAACCTCAGATCCAGGGGAGCTGACAATCTCTTCCAATCTTCCCATGCATCTGCACTCACATGCACAAACCCTACACATGGACACACAAGCACATAAACAGTGAAAAATGAAAATAAATTTAGTAACTAATTGATATAAAATACAACCCAAATAGAAATCTTGTAGCAGAAAAAAATGAATGTTAGGGGCCATGGTTTAGGAACAAACTTCATAGATAAATAAATCTCTTTCATAAAATGGAGAACCGATTGCTAAGAGTTTCATAAAGTGAAAGATGGACACTCTTCCACATACATAGTAGAAAAAAAAAAAAAAAAAGACAAGCCCCAGCCTGGGATGACAAATTTTTGAAAATCATGTATCAGATTAAAGGACTTGTTTCCAGAATACAGAACGTCTGGCAAAAGTCATCAAGAAAATAGACAACTGGATCAATAAATGGACAGAAGATTGAATAGATGACCCACTGAGAGAAACATACAGCAGCATCATCCTTAATCCTCAGGGGAAAAAAAACAGATAACTCCTCCAAGAATATCTATACTTAAAGACTTGTCAGACCAAGTCCTGTCAAGTTTTTGGAGAGTGAAACTCCCATACCCACTGCTGTGTTCATGAAAAGAGGTCAATATCTTTGGAAAAATATCTCAGCTTCTTAAAATGTTAAAGCCACCACATTCCTAAGCATTTACTCTGGAGAAAGAAATCATTTCTTTGAAAAGACTTATTTATATAAGTTCATACCAGCTTTATATACAAGAGATTGAAATTGACAACAACCTAAACATTAGACAGCAAGTAAAGACATCGCTCAGTGCTTAAGAACACTGACTGCTCTTCCAAAAGACCTGAGTTCAATTCCCAAAAGCCACATGGCAGCTCACAACTTATTTGCAACTCCAGTTTCAAGGGATCCAACATCCTCTTCTGCCCTCCATGGGCACCAGGAATGCATGTGGTAATCAGACTTACATGCAGGCAAACACATACACACATAAAATAAAAATAAATCTTTAAAACTTGTAGCAAAGCCATATATTGTAGACCCTTCAGTATCAAGAATGAGCAATTACCACATACAACAAAATAGATAAATTTAAACAAATGTGGAAGATGAATGAAAGAAGCCAGATGCCATGAGGACTGAAGAGGTGGCTCAGTGGTTAAGAGCATTGTCTGCTCTTCCAGAGACCAGTTCAATTCCCAGCAACCACATGGTGGCTCACAACCATCTAAATTGAGATCTGGTGCCCTCTTCTATCATGCAGGTGTACATGCAAATAGAGCACTCAAATACATAAAATAGATAAAAATATTTTTTAAAGACGCCAGATGTCTCTAAACTCAGATTCCTTTAAAACACCGTCCAGGATATACAAATCATCTACAATGATAGATTGCTATATTTGTCTGCAGACAGGGTAAGCAGTGGGTGGGACTAAGAACCTGAGTAACTCAGCAATGAAACCTTATGGGTTGGTAAATATTAAGGAAACAGGCCTATCTGATTATAGAAGATGTCTATTGTCATTATGAAGCAAAATAGAAAATAATTATTATTTTTTCATTGGCATGTTGGACTTCAGAGTTGGCCCAGTGGTTAGAGGATTTGTTGGTCTCACAGAACGTCTGGACCTGGGTTCCCAGCCCCCACTTGGTAGCTCACAAAGGTCTGTATATCTAGTTCTGGGGAATACAACACCTCTTGCTGGCCTACACCAGACATCCACTCAGTATACATATATGCAGGTAATCACATATATACATAATTTCTTTTATATTGTCATCATCCAGATTTTTTCAGAATTTTTTAAAGTACATATGCAATGGTCAACAGCATGGTGACCAGAGAAAAGTATCTTAAAAATCAAGAAAAGTCTGCATTAAAATCAGGTTCTTAGCAAGACTGTCAAAACAAATGTGTCTTTTAACATTCGAGACATTCACATGAATCATGTATGATGTTGTAAGCGGGTGTTATCACTGAAGGTCCCAGAGATCCTGCGGGTGAGGATTCTCATTGCCTTTTCACAGTCGGGAAATTGGCCAGAGAGCAGGTGCAGCTGCGTATTTTATTCTCAGTGAACGCCCCACCTTTTCACAGAAACATGGCTCCTGGGCATGCTGAACCAAGACAGTCTGTAACCAGAAGGTCCCCAAGTCTCTCTCCTACAGGAAATAGCGCAGCACCAAACCAACTTGGGTTTGTGATTAATTTCATCTTCACACGTCCAAGGAGGCCAACGCCCCCTCCCCGCCCCCAACACACACACACCATAGGACACTCACACTCTGAGCTCAATCCAAAAACTTGGGGGCATGAAACCTCTGTTCTTCTTGCCAGATCACCTAGTGCTCCATTAAAAAGAGAAAGAAAGAAAGAAAGAAAAGAAAGAAAGAAAGAAAGAAAGAAAGAAAGAAAGAAAGATCATGCTACTAGCCTTAATGACGTCAGGTTTCTATAGCAACCGCCATGCACAGGCTGCTGTATAGAGACGCCCCCGCCCATCCTCCCTTGTGCCCTAGACTTTTCTGAAAAATGCCTTCACCTTCAGGCTACCTGAGAAAGCACAGTGAGAGAAACTGATATAGGACTCAGGGAATTAAGAGAACTTTGACTTGTTATGTGAACCAAACATGTCCCTAGAGACTGGCCCCTTCTCTCCATGATAGATCACGCTGGTTTCCATTTTAAAGTCTTCAAGGTCACCCTAATGATGTCAGGTTCCTATGGCAACCGCTATTCGCAGGATGTTCAACAGACTGGAAATGCTTCCCCCATAGCCCTCCCTTCCTTGTCTTTGCATTTTTCTGAAAGCAAAACAGCATCACCCTTCAACCCACCTGAGAAAGCAAACTCATTAAAGCAACCAAGCAGGGAAGCAGGCAATTGGCAGAAGCCTGACCAAACTGGTGAAATTAAGCATGTTTCTGTGGGTCAGTATTTTCTTCAAAACTAACTGTCTAAATAAATACTAAATAATTATGATTTGGGCTTGGGCCACATTCATAGTTGTCCTTGAACAGGCCCCCTAAGGAGCCAAAAGAAGAAAAATACATGGACTTTATTCTTTAGAAGGCTGATATTTGGGAATGAAACTTAAGTGTTGCTAACATTTTGGCTCCCTACTAATTAATTACAAATTTTTCCAGAAACATTCACCTGCAGTGCTGAGTTAGGACAGTCATAAAGGCCACAAGTACCTGCTGTCTTATAAAAGAGCTCTGGGCACGGATGGGCAAGGAGGGTGACTTTGTTGACGAGGGCTATCCTGGTAGCAAAAGAGAGTGTTCAAGAACCACCTTTGAGAAAAAAAGAACTTCGTGGAATAGATATTTATATTATGTACTTATTATTATTTGTATTTAGTGACCAGGAAGGAAATTTCCTGGTCAGTCATGCTTGGTTTCTCTGTACTCTGCATCCAAAGTATGTCATATCTTCAGCTATAAGGTTTATTGTCTAATTATAGTGGAAAACCAAGAGGAATGACAATAGTCTGTGTTGTTTGGGGCCTTTGGGGGCCTCCTTGACTGATAGGAATGTGTGATGCCTGGTCCTGAGACTCTCATTTCATAATCCATGCTTCAGGGGGAAGAATTATTCCCCTGTGCTGGATGTCTTTCCTCAAACTCATTTTAATGGGCTTAATTTGTGTTTATTTTATGTGTGTTGGTGTTTTGTCTATACATCTTTCCATGTCCCGTGTGTATGCCTGGTGCCCATAGAGGCCAGAGATCATATCACTCCTGGAAGTGAAGTTACAGGCCACTGTGAGCCACCAAGTGGGAGCTGGAGTCTAACCCACGTCCTGGGAGAACAGCCAGCGCTCTTAACCACTGAGCCATCTAGGTCCCTGACCTCTACAGATATCCCAAATTAAACACACAAATCTAACAATTTGAGGCTGTGATTCATATACGAGAGAAAATGTGGCATTTTTTTTTCTCTTTTAGTATAAGATTTTCTAATTCTTTCATTTTAATGCAAATTTCATAATTTCACTTTTCTTTACAGATTAATAAAATTCCATTATATCACATTTTCATCATCTATCACTTGATGGACATGTAAGCTGATTCCATTTGGTAGGTATTGTGAATAGAGTAGCAATGAAAATAAATAAGCTGTTATCCTTATGGTAGAATATCGAGTTTGAATATATAGCTAGGTCATATGGTAGTTCCATTTTTGACCTTTAAAAAAATTCTCACACTGTCTTGATAGTGCATTAAACCATTGACATTGCTAACAGTGGATAAAGATTCTTTTTCCCCACACCCTTGCCAGCATTTGTTGTCATTTGTTTTCTTGATGATAGCCATTATAACTTGGGTGATATAGAACATATTTTTTAAGTTTTCTGAAGTCTGACAATTAGGTTAATTTTTGAAATGTTTATTTGCCATTTGTATTTTCTTTTGAGAGTACTTTGTTCTGTTCTATAGCCCATTTTAACTGAGTTGTTTGTTTTCGTGATGTTTGATTTCTTGAATTCTTTGTTTATTCTAGATGCTAATCTTCTGTAGCCCATTTTATTAGGTTATAAAATTTTCTTGATGTTTGATTTCTTGAATTCTTTGTATAGCCCAGATGGTAATCTTCTGTTGTACGTATAAGATGACAAACAATTTCTTCCATTCTGAACTTGATTAGCAGTTTCCTTAGCTTTTAATTTTATGAGCTCCAGTTGGTCAACGTTTGCTTTTATTTCTCGAAAGATCATTGCCCATGGTATTTTTTAAGCTATTGTGAATGGAATTGTTTCCCTTATTTCTCTCATAGCATGCTTGTCCTTGATAAACAGAAAGCTACTCACTTCCATGTGTTGATTTTACATTCTTCCACTTTGTTGAAAGATTTTTATCAGTTCTATGAGTTTTCTTATGGAATCATTTGAGTTTCTTGCATATAAAAAATCATATCATCTGAAAATATAGATATTTTGACTTCTTCCACCAGATGTACAGTTTTTTATTAGCCTTGCTCATCATATGGCTCTAGCTGATTTTCTAAACTATAATAATTATGAGTGGAGAAAGAAGATTTTCATTAAGCTTGGAGATTTTTCCCCATTTAACATAACGTTGGCTATAGGTTTGTCACACCAAGCCTTTATCATGCTGAGATATTTTCTTTCTATTCCAAGTTTCTTGAAGAATTTGTCAAAATCTTTTTCTACACCTATTAGATGAAGATGACTACATGATTCTTGTCCATGGTCCCATTTAAATAATTT
The DNA here is from genome assembly GCF_903995435.1 of Acomys russatus. NCBI lineage: Eukaryota > Metazoa > Chordata > Mammalia > Rodentia > Muridae > Acomys > Acomys russatus. Next base: position 78,639,419 of record NC_067169.1, on the reverse strand, counting down.
ATTGATGTTTTGTTTTTGTGAAGCAAGATCTTGCTTTATCCTGGGCTGACTTGAAATCACTCTGCGACACCACATTGACCTCAAACTCATGTTGATTCTCCTAGCTCAGCTTTCTGAGTGTTGCAATTATAGCTGTGACTCCCTCCCACACAAGGATTCTGACAAAGATGACAGAGATCACTCTGTAAAGAAAAGAGAGTCTTTTCAACAAATAGTATTCCAGAAATAGGTCATTCACAGTAAAAGTAAGATTTGACTCTTACCTTTACACTGGATACAATATGAGCACAAACATGAATCAAAGAGCTGAACATGACAACTAAAATTATAAAGACTCTTAAAAGAACACATAAGAATAAAGCTTCACAATACTGTATTTAGCAATAATAAACTAGATAAGATAACAAAATATAGTCAGCAAAAGAAAAAAGTAGGTAAGTTTGGTTTTATTAACATCAAAAACTTTTTGTACACAAAAACGTATTACCAACACACAGAGAATGAGAAAATCATTTAAATATCTAGTAAAGAATTATGGGCTGGGTGTGGTGGCACACACCTTTAATCCCAGCACTCAGGAGGCAGAGGTAGATGGATCGCTGTGAGTTCGAGGCCAGCCTGGTCTACAAAGTAAGTCCAGGACAGCCAGGGCTGTTACACAGAGAAACCCTGTCTCGAAAAACAAAAAAAAATTAATATTTAGAATATATAAAGAACTCCTATGTTTTTCAGAGTGATCTAGCTTACTCCTAGAAACCCAGTAATTGTATTTATGTAATGAATAAAGCTTATTTATTTACATGTATTGAACCATTCCCACATCTCTAATAAAACTAGCTTGATCATGCATGTGTTCTTGAATTCAATTTGCAAATATTTGATTGTGAATTTTTGAAATAAGTCTATAATTTTCTTTTTGTTGCATCTTTATCTTCTTTTGGTATTTTGGTAATAATTGCATCATAAACATAGAGTTAGGTAATGTCCCTTCCTTTTCTGATACTTGGAATAGTTTGAGATGCACTGTTGTTAGCTCTTCTTTGCAAGTAGTAAAATTAACCAGCAAATCCATCTGGGCCTGAATATTTTTCAGTTAGGAAATTTCAATCTCTCTGTTATATATCTACTTAAACTGTTTATATATCATCTTGATTTAAATTTGATGGGTCATACGCATGTAGAAATCCTTCTTTTTTATGATTGTCAAAAGTGGAATCTGTTTTTAAGGTGAGACTGTAACCATTATATTCCCATCTCTAATTTTATTATTAAAGCATTTCTTTTTTTAAAAAGATTTCTTTATTATGTATACAGTGCGCATTAGATCACATTATAGATGGTTGTAAGCCACCATGTGGTTGCTGAGGATTGAACTCAGGGCCCCAAGAAGAGCAGACAGTGCTCTTATCCACTGAGCCATCTCTCCAGCCCCCATCTCTAGTTTTATTAATTTGAGTCCTATTTCTTTCTTTTGGTTACTATTCTTGGTTTGTTTGTTGGTTGGTTGGTTAATTGGTGCGTTTAAATCTGTGTGTTTGATTTACTAAGTTGGGTGAGCCTGTATTTGATGTATATATATATTTAGAATTAAACTTTCCTCCTAATAGATTGTTCCCTTGATTAGTGTGAAGCAACCCTCTTTATATCTTCTGACAAAAACTGATTTGAACACTAGTCTTAGGGATATCCAAAAAGTAATGTCTGTTTGTTTCTTGGTTCCATTTGCTTGAAATGCTTTTTTGCCATCCTTTTCACTCTAAACAGTATTTATTTTCAGCAGTAGGGTGTGTTTTTTGGGGGCAGCAAAAAGAAGGTTCTATTTTCAAATGCAATTTGCTAGTCTGTGGCTTCTGAAGGATGAATTGAGGCCATTGATATTCAGGGTTATTATTGAAGGATGTGTTACAATACTGTTAGGGCTCTTGGACTTTAGAACTTTTTGTACTTTAGAAGTAAAATCAGAGACTAAATAAGGAAGAAAGAGGAAAAGAACTAGTTATAAAAATGTGAGTATATATTAAAGTATAGTAGAAGCAATAAGAGATTGGTGAAAGATATTTTAAAGAATGCTTTGTAGTAGACTAGATGAAGATAAAAACACAACAGTCTTAAAACCTAAATGAACAGCGTATTAATTCACATGGCTGCAGTGTCAGATCACACTATGCTAGTTACAATCAAATATCATGATATATCATACACTTGGAAATTCCTTCAAAAAGCTTTGGTAAAATGTTCTGTCATCTGTATACACATACAAACTCATACAGAAATTATAATCAGATTCCTAACAAAGTCCTACCATGTCTTCAGGAGTAAGAGAGTGCCATTGGTTAAAGCATGCCTTGTAATTCCAAGGCATATGACAAACAAAAAGAATTGTATCTAAAAAAAAAAAAAAAAGAATTGTATCTTACCCAATGAAAAGGATCACACAAAAAGAGGGGCTCTTTAATCAAACTTTTAACGTTTTGGATTTACATGTCTGTTCAGCTGATACCTCTCAGTAATATAGGTAGTGATTCTCAGCAGTCTATGTGTTGACTTGAATCAGATGGATGCTTTTCTGCCCCATATGGTGCCTGTCACCTGGAGTTGCAGTCATCTGGAAGGTCTATTATTCTGGAAATCTAGAGGGTCTCGTCACATGCTTTGCAACTAGTGTTGACATCTGCTGGGTACTCAGCTGGGAATGTTGCCTGAAGCAACTTGTTTAAACACCAGACCTCCAGGGTTACCAGTGGGAAAATATTAACAACTGATCAAATTCATGTTCAGAATAAATGATGAATACATTTTATTTATGTGTGAAGTTTAATTATATGTGTTAAACTGGCTTGGCCATTGTGCTTAAATTAACTCAACATTATTCTACATGTTTCTATGACAATGTATTTGGATAGATTAACATTTAAACCGGTGATGACTTCGAGGAAAGCAGACATGGTACACTATAATGTAGGTGAGCATCATCCACTTATTTGGATGCTTGATTAAAGCAAAATTCTGACTTCCCTTGAATAGGACAGACACTGTAGCAGACAGACCTGGAGCTTGATCTACATTAGACTTACCGTCTTCTCCAGGCTGATAGTTTAATTATAGAATGCATCTTTATGTTGTTCCTTTGAAAGCAGTTGTACATTCTGTGTTGCTAAATATAGCAGTCCTAAGGGAAGAACCTCGGGGTACATAATTGTAATGACCATCTGAGATGACACTTTTCAAGTGGCAGATCTGGTAAAATATACTGATGAAGTTGTCCAAAAAAACAAAGACTTGTAATATCTTGAATAAAGGAGACTTACACAGGCACTATTGGTGTCAAGTAAACATATGTGTTTGTTTTCTTGGGCTTGTATGATTATGGCTTAACTTGATTGACTTTTGAAGAAGAAATTATATTTCTAACAAAAGGGGAGTGATTTCTTGGTTTAGAACATGTACATCATGGTGGTTCTGATGTGCATAATGCTAAAGAGTACTGACCAAGGGGACAGGTCAAGAAGCCTCAGTAGCATTTCTTGCTCTAGGGGAGAAAAACAGCAACGATTTATAAAGCATTCTTCAATGAAAATTGCAGCTTCGGGTTCTTTGGTGTCTGCATTGCATCACAAGACAGCCCCTCTTGTGAGGTATTTCTATTCTGTCTTCATGGACGTGTGACTACAACACACATGTTCCTAATCTCAGAGACAGATGGCAAGGAGTCTGCTTCACCAGATCCATGCCAGAGCCAAGGAAAAAAGTCTGTCAACCCAGGCACCTTGAAAGGCTGGTGGAAGCTCAAATGTATGAAAACACATTCTGCTGTGAGGGTTGATCATCTCCGGTGTTCACTGCCCTGCATTTTCAGCAAGGAGGCGGGTTTAAGGTCCTCCCCCTTATCCTAGAGACTTTTTTTCGTCAGCTATGGCAAAATAAGCTATCTAGGGTCAGTACTTTTTTCATCTTATATTTTAAAAGTGTATGTATGGAGAATGTAGGCGGCTTGTACCTGATAGGTAGGGCTGGGCTTTGGAGGTCATAGAAAAAGGAAAGTTTTCTCAGACAGGGATTAATGAAGAACTGATGCTTTCAGGAGTAGGGACCTGAGCTCCATAACAATGATTAAAGAGGATTCTATGTTGTGTTAAAAAGCCAAGTAGTTTACCAAGAGGTAGGTTATTCTGTTTAGGTGGAAGGATGAATAGAGTGGTGTCCTGGGGTTAAATGTCATAGCGCCTGTTAGACACCCTATCAGTTCAGCCCTGAACAATGAGAACACACAATTAAAAATAGGAGAGTAATGCCTCAAGCTTTATCTAGAGTGTAAGGGGCACTACTTTGACAAATAGCATATAATTTAACATTTTAAACATTTACCATGAAGTTAAAAAACATCTCTTTAATACTGATTTCAGTCAACTACACACTGTTTATTTTCATATTTATGCAATAATGTGCTTCCCCAAAATAATTTATACTTGTTAAGGTAGTGTTCTGTTTTTGGGCTATTAGCTAATTTTCCAATTTTCCATCGTATTTCCATATTAATAACATATTTGACATACACGTTTTAATTGTAAAGACAGTGGATCTTTTAGAAGCTTTGATACATGCCCTGGAATAACTGTAAAGTTTGGCAAAATTCATGATGCAGCCTTTTAAAATGGAAATTGGAGAACTGTGAGATTTAAATATAATACTGGGAGAGGAAAACTTGGTACAAATTCTTTGTGGATACCCTTGGCAGTGTCTATGAGAGAGTAAAGAGAGGCTGTATTAGCATCTGTCCCCTTAAGTCTATATTCAAGGAACCTTAAGCACAAGAGCAAACATGGTCAATGCATCATAGGCAAAGCATCAAAAGCCAGTATATTAGGGAAACCTCAGAAACGTTTTCAGAAATAAAACCATCAATAACCAATATATGCCGGGCAGACACAGTGGTACATGCCTGTAATCCCAGCACATGGGAGGCAGAGGCAGGTGGATCTCTGTGAGTTTGAGGCCAACCTGGTCTACAAAGTGAGTCCAGGACAGCCAAGGCTACACAGAGAGACCCTGTCTCCAAAAACCAAAATCCAAAAACAAAACAGCAGCAACAACAAAAAAGCAATACATAATACCAATATGGTTAGGGATTAAAATATGAATGCTCTGATGTGTGTGGTTAAATATGGAACAAAGACTGAGAATGATAAAAAAAATAGATTGTGGAGAGTAGTTCCTACTAGGGGTGAGGTGGGGAGTCACTCAAAGAAGTTCATTCTGGAATAATTTATTTTATAGTCTTGACTGGCATAAAAATTTGTCTATTATGGTTTAGGATATTTTTAAATGTCCTAAAACAAACCTAATTAGCATAAATAAGTCTCTAATTAGTTTCTACCTTGGATTACCAACTGATCCATTATCTACTTTGCAAACACACACACACACACACACACACACACACACACACACACACACACACAAATGTATTCTTCTACTGTTTAGACCAGATCCATAATATCCAGCAGCACCATACTAGTATCAGAGGGCTATATTTCCTCATCTACATATGTGTGAACGTGTGTATACATATATGCATTGTATATGTGCTGAATACAAGTCTAGCCTAAATGAGCCAATAAGGAAGGAAGAAAGGCAGTTTTGGGTTGTGGATCCTCTAGATTGAGATGATTCTTGCCAGCTGTACTAATCCATCTGACCCATTTCTGGTGCTCTTCCATTGGGAAAACTACAGCAATGTGTAGTTTTCACCTTTTACTTGCACTGTTGAAATAAGACTTTGTTGTTACTTTAAGCTTGACTTACTGTTCTAATGAGCCACGTTGACACCCAACTCCACAGCAAAATGGGTATAAAAGGCAGGATAGTCAAATACAAAACTGTTCTGTAAGACAGCATTAATTTCTACCTGTAAAAACCCATGTGTCATATTTTCACTACTGAAAACTTCAAGATAGTACCTGATTGCAATTGTAATTCCCTTTTCACTCAGTCTTATTTAGATAATACTGTTTGACCCTTCTTCTCCTCCAGCACCCGGTATTCCCAGGCTGTCTCCCATCCAACTAGTAACCAGGCCTGACCCTCCTTACCTTCTGCTACTAGGCGCCATCAGAGTGGTATGCCCTACACTTGAATCTTAAAAATTTGAAGAATTCGCTGGAGAGATGGCTCAGAGTTTGAGAGCACTGACTGCTCTTCCACAGGTCCTGAGTTCAATTCCCAGCACCCACAATGTGGCTCACAAACTGTCTATCATGTGATATAATGTCCTCTCCTGGCCTGTAGGGGTACACACAAGCAAAACACTGTATATTATAAATAAATAAATAAATCTTTTTTAAAAATGTGACGAGTTCTAATTATCTTTGCAAGTCTGAAAATATATTCAAGGATATTACATTGTTTAAAACACATTGATTGATCTTTCTTTTGCGGCCCAGCTTATATACACAAAGCCAAAAAACACTTTTATTTTATTTACTTACTTACTAATTACTTATTATGGTACTGGAGACTGAGCCCACGGCCTTTTACATACTATAAAAGTGTTCTTTAGCTGAGCTACATTCACAAAGCACAGGTACATTTTAAAGATTTTTTTTTTAGCACTTGTTCGCTGCTTCACATGTTAACAAGATAAACTATATTACTAGCTTTTCAAAACTTTCATACCACTATTTACATTTTCCTAATTATTCTACATACCCCAACTTACTTTACCCTTTCTTATATTGATTATAGACTTTTCAACATATTTGTTATGGTTTTAATCTGAATTGCCCAAGCCTGTCGATGAAGGCCAATGTGTTAAAGGCTGAGAGTTGATGTGTTTTAGGGAAATGATAGGTTTCTGAGAGCTTGACCCAAGCAATGGATTAATATTTTCATTATCAATGAGGAGACAGACACACTGGCCCCCTCAGCAGCCTAAGAGTTCCCCTATATGCTTATAGGGACCTCAGCTCAAGCTGGATTCTGTAGCTTTGCCACTGAAAGGAACATCAGGACTAGTCAGTTTATGAAGCTGGAGATTTGTATTCAAGCTAATTTTAATAAAAACTTAAGCCCGACAGTTGGGAGAAAGCCAGGCTCTTGGAAGAAATTAAGACATATCTGAGAGTCTAGGCACGAGCTTCTCAAAGAAAGAATTGCCAAACATTATTAGACGTACTCAAGGGAGAGGAGGAAAGTAATTGTCAGCATTTGCCATATATACTCTTTAGGTGGCTCTCAGGTTCCATCTCAGAAAATAATTAAGAAACCTTTTTGGTCAAGGCCTGGGGTTGGGGTGGGGATATGAAAAAAGAAAGCTTTCTTCTTCCTGCTCTGATAAGGGAAATTATAGGGTAGCTCTGGGATGCCTTGGGTGGAATTCTAATCTGATAAGGGAAAGCCAGAAGGCACTAGTATTGCACAAGTTGTTTACTGCGTGTCCTTTCTTAGTAAGTGGACTATTTAGTAAGTTTGCCAGAAATTTTCAGGTGTTGCACCTGGGAAGGGAGAAAGGGTTTTTGCTCAAGGCAGGCAAGATAGGAGGAGTCCAGTAGCAGCTGGCTACGAGCTGTTAATAGCAGTGTGCTGGAATTCTTGCTTCATTGCTGGCAGGAGGCTTTGATTAAATTCTGTGGTGAAGAAAAGCTATTTTCACTTCTCATAGCCCCTGCCTCAGCCTGATGAATTCATCATGGTAGCCTTATTGAGAGTGGTTAGAAGCTAAGAGGTAAGGCTTGCTTGAAAGAAGCAGGTCCCTGGGCACACAGCATGCAAAATAGAACTTGTGGCTGGCCCCCTCCTGTCTCTGTGTGGATCCTGACAGAGAAAGTGAGCAGTCTTTGCCACATGTTATTTAACCTTGGTGCTTCTGCTTCACCTCAGACCCAACTCAACAGAACCAACCAATGATGGTTAAAGCCACTGACAACATGAGGCAAAAATAAATCTCTCCTCATTTAAAAGTTGATTTGGTCATGTATTTGTCACGGTGACAGAAAAGCAGCTTATCATCACTTTAATCTGATTTTGACTTTTGTGACGGTCAATACTTAAGAGACTCTAGAATGGCCAGAGACAAACATGTCTTTTAGGGGTTACCTTTAATTAAGTTGGCCCTTGGGTAGGTTAGGCTACTGGAGGGGAAAAGACTCAAGCTAAATGTGGATGGGGCTGTTCCCCTGGGCAGAAGTGTGAAAAGTGAGAAAGCTAACAGAACAGCATCATGCTCTGCTTCCTGACTGTAGATACAATGTGTCCAGCTGCCTCCCCAAAGCTTCTTACCCGATGCCGTCCCTCCCATGGTGGATGATGCCCTTGAACTGTGAACCAAAAATAAACCCACTCTCTCTTAAGTTGTTTTGGTCAGGGCATTGAACCATAACAACAGGGAAAGTAAGAAAGCATTCTTTCATGGAATAACCTAAGTTAAGGAGTATGAGACTCCTAGAGGGTTGCTTGATAGTTTTTCTTTAATAAATGGCCCTGTTGATCAACAGAACTCTTATTGCCTTAACTCATTTTTTTCTGAAATGTCTTTGTTTATGTATAGAACATTCATTATTTCTATGATATTAAAAAATAATGCCAGATTTCTTATAGAGTATACCTTTCGCCATTTTCTTAGGTTCATCCTTTCTCTGTAATATATCTAATGTGAACATTTTATCACCATCTTACTTTTTCTTTTCATTGTTTTGCTTAGACTAGGAAGGGGACAGGATGCAGATTTTAATCTAAGTTCTCCCAATAAATTACAAACTTGGAGTCTTAGGAACTGAGCTACATTTCTTCTCTAAACTTGCAAGTCCAATTTCCTCCCAGTCTCAATGTTCTCCTTGGCTGATTTTATCTTCTTCTGTAGTTATCACTGCAGTCCTAAGAATGACAATTTAATTTAATACTTCTAGGCAGACCTATCTTATCCTACAGGCTTTTACCCAGTTGTCTAGGGTTCATTAACGTCTGTAAAAGTGAACAGTCTAGATAGACACCATTTCCGACATCCCTGACCGAGCCTCCAGGAGATGGGGAATGCAGCTGCAATCTTTGCATAGTTTTTTTCAAGGCCTCTGTGGAGCATTCAGGCTGGCTGGTGCTGATAGAAGGGGAGTTTGCCTGGTTCTTTGACTGGCAGTCCTTTTACTCAAGGCAAACAGGGCAGGAAGAAAGAATACAAAAGCAGCCAGTGAAGAGTCCAATTGCCATATCCTGCAACGTCTCCTTATTTACACAAAAATAGACACAATTTAACAATAATGGTCATTTTTAAACAGCTTTCAATACTTACCTAGTGCCCAGAGAAAGGTGGGTCCTTTGCCTGTCTGAGTTGCAGTTATAATGCAAGCAATTTGACTTCTAAGATCCACCTCTTTCTAAATAAAATCAGCACGACATTACATAATGCATGTGACATCAGGAAAGAAGACAGAACAGACATGGGATTTTGATAATCTTGTTAATGGAACCCAGACTTTTTTTCTGTTACTGGGACACTTTTTAATCTTAAGTAAATAGTTCTATCTTGTTCTAGTAAACAAAAGTGAGTATACCATATGTTTAAGATAGTTGCCAACTGAAATGTGCTGGCTTAAAAATTGCTCCCAAGTTTTGGCTAAGTGAAAGCTAATTTGGGGAGTGGTCTCATGTAGCTCAGAATAGCCTCCAGCTCAATCAAATCTTTCAACACACTCCCCAAATGCTAGGATTACAGGCCAGTGCCACCACACTCATCTTCTAAGGTAAGAAAGAGGCAGTATTTTTTTTTAATTAGCCTCTGCATCTGACTCCACTATGACAACATATAGGACAAGAGACAAAAAAATTCACATCATCTTTCTGGATGACTGGGTTGTGGTTTCTTATGTTCTTCTTGAATTTTCAGTGTAATTTAAATATGCATGATGGCCTTTCATAGTATATTTCTAAAAGATAGTAAGCTTCAAATATTCTTCATAAAAACTTTCTGTTGTGTATAAAATCAAGCACAAACAAAACTATGAATTGTTGTATGTAACTTTAGATAACTACAAAATTATTTAAAAACTTAATAAATACATGCTTTATTTTGCTATTAAATATATGCCATATTAAGCACTGTGACAAACACTGAGCTTCAGGATACCAAAAACAAAATTATTGTTATAAATGGACAGGGCATGAACTTACACAGAATTTATATGTAATTTCTGTATTTTAAATGTACTCATAGTAATTCAGTAACATAACTGAACAATTTTTAAAATTAAAGATAGTACTAGCTTAGCTATAGTCATACACTATTTAATATATTCCAGTGTAATAATCTTAGAACTGTATATTCATTGTGTAACCAAGTAAGGCAATTCAGATCATGATTGTAAAATGGTGAGATTTCTGCCAGTTTTTTTATGCCTATGTTGTCAAAACCCAGACATGAAAAATCAACTGGGTAACTGTTAAAAACAATACTTTCTAATTTAGAGGTTGCTACCTGCAGGCTGAGAAGGACACCCAAGTGTCAAGAATTCAATTTTAACATTTCCCTTATGGCCTGTTTTCTCCTAAGTGCTAACACATTATAAGTCTATAATATGTACACATGGGATTAAAGACTTTCTTTGGGGCATTTCTTTAAAGTTTTCAGACCAGTGATTACTAGCCTTCAGCTATAGGGGGTGCCAGTTAGGAACATTATGGGACAGGGGTTCTGACTCCACAGTACTTAACCTATCAGAATAATCAACAATTTCCTATTTCTCTATCAGGCCCTGACTGTTCAACAATAAAATAAGACAATATTACTGTCTAGAAGATACACATTTACATAAAATCATAACGCAAAATACTTAACATAGTTCTTGGTTGTTTCAAGACAAGGTCTCTCTGTTAGGCTTGGCTATCCTGGACTCACTTTGTAGACCAGGCTGGCCTTGAACTCACAGCGATCTGGCGGCCTCTGCCTCCTGAGTGCTAGGCTCCTTAACATAGTTCTTAAGAGCTCACAATGGAGCTTATGTTTCAGGTGGGGATGGGACAAACAAGATACAGCCAAAGAATGCCCGTTTCCCCAGTTAAATAGACATTTCTAGGAAGTATGTTTATTACATTGGGCTGAAAGGCTGCTTTAGGGAAATCCAGCAAGGATGGAAACACAATAAACCCTTTAGACTATTTATGTTCTGGAGGTTTACAGTAATGCAGTTCTGAGCATAGCCCTGTGCACCCATGCCTGAGTTTTTTTAATAAGTACACAAAAATAAAACCAAAAAGGACTATTTTCCTAAGAGCCAAGAACCACGGGGTTATACTCACCTGGATAAATGTCAAGTTAAAAAGGCATTTTCCACACTATCATACCCGAAGTCACTACAGACTTCAGAGAAATCAAATCTAGCTATGCTAAGAACTACAGGTATGCCATCAATAGGTGCAGAAAACAGGACTCAAAAGGGAGTATATGCCCAAATCACATACCTGTAATAAAAAAAAAAGGAATTGCCACATATAAATGGCATGCGGGAACCCAAATAGGCAAGGGCTGAGGATCCCCCTCAGTTCACCCCAACTACTTAGTGGGGGCTGGAGGCCTGGGCTTATTGAATGTTGACAAATCCAGAAAAACCTAAACCAATACAGCCCCATACCTGATTTGGTTCATTCCACAGCCTTGTAAGATTCCATTGACCCCTATTTCACAGAAGATAATATGGATAATTTGAAGACATTCTAGCAGCCTAGTGTGAGTTCGAGGCCAGCCTGTTCTATAAAGCGAATCCAGGACAGCTAACGCTACACAGAAAAACCCTGTCTCAAAAATAAAACAAAAAAAACCACCAAATAAATTCTATCTACAAGAGGATTTACTCTTTAAGTTTGTTGAGCAGGTAATTATATATACCTCCACTAACTTCACAAACTTACCAAAAAAGTTTATAGAGCTGCAAATAAAAGGAAAATTATACATGTGCCCCCACCCACATACTGTTGAATTTCAGACTTTTTGTGGTTCATTTTTAAATTGTAAGTATTTATATATGCTTTGAGGAGACAATAATTATCCAGGATGCTTTTCAGTTGCTTTATTGACTTTACATTTTTCCATGCAAATGAGCAACACTGTCCTGTTGACAGAAACTTACACTGAGTGGGAAGGCAATCTCCAATTAGAAGCTGGTAACACAAGCCCCACCTGGCACATGGAAATAACACAATGCTCACCACAAACAGATCAGTAAAGGCATGTCAGGAAAATGCAAGGAAAAGGAATACAGCGGGAATCACAGTATGAATCTCGTGGAAAATGGCCCAGGTTAGGGCATAAGGCAGAATTCATCATGATGATCATGGTGATTAGAGAGCTCCCCCATAAGAATACGGAGACAATTTCTCAACTGTAGTTCCCTAAGTTTTCTCCTGATTTCTCTCATCTCCTCCATGAACATTTCCATATCATCTCCATCTCCACCCAGCCCATCATTAATCTGCCTATTGGGAATGGCCCATCGAAAGTTAGGGGCAAGACGGCGAGCCTGTCCTCTTCGGTTGTGGTTGTGGTTGTGGTTGTGGTTGTTCGCTGCAGGCTGGTGGCCATCACCTCCTCCCAAAGGGCGGTCTTCCTGTGCATTCTGTGCGGGCTGCTCCATTTCCTCGTTGTCCTGGTGGATATTTGCCATGATGAGATTTTGTTTTCTGGTTGTTATTCTTTGAACACAAGTAAGATAGGGCAAGGGAAAAAAAAACCTGAATGCTTGGTGCACTGACCAGCAGTATTCAGAGAGTAATAAGAGTTTTCATTATTTTTTTCCCACCTTGGAGTCTCCAAGCAACCTCTGGGGAGCCTCCAGTTCGAGCCCCTCCCCCCAGCTCTCATTTCCCTCCCTCCTTCATAGCCCACCATTTTTATTTCCCAGGATCCCTTCCCTGAGCTCTGCAGGCACCAAAATGGAGGACTGAGAGTAGTGGGGGTGGGGCGGGGGCGGGGCCGGGGGCGGGGGCTCTCCCTGGGGTCTCAGACAGGCCTTTCCACACGCTTCTTCACCCGCCCGCCCCCCACACTGCCCCTGAACCGAACCGACCTGGGCCTATCACTTGCCGCGCAGTCCTCTTAGTTCTCCCTCCAAGACTGCTCTGCGCCGCTGCTAGTAGACCTGCAGACAGGATGGGATGGGAGCGACTCAGCAGCGGGGAGCTCAGTACCGCATCCCCCTCTCCCTACACCCACCGCCCATCCCCCTCCCCCACCCGGCCGCCCACAATCTCCACCAGCCCTTCCCTATCCCCGCTCTCCAGAGATAGGTCTAGTGTTCTTTACAGCTGGCGACCCCCGCCGTCCCCGCCCCCACCCCCAACGCCCACCCCCACCCCTGAGCTGGGGCAACCCTTTCCGGGCGCAGCAAGGATTCTCTTTGCAGTGCAGAAAGCCGCAGGGACACTGCACTTTCCTCCTGTGCGCGCCGCCCCATTGGGAAGCTGTTGCCCTCAGGGCTGCAGCGTGCCAGCCTCTTACCTGCTCCCCTCGCTCAGGGCCAGACGCCAGCCCGCCGCGCGCAGGGAAGCACGGAGCTGGTGGCCAGACGCGAATGACGACTGCACCCAGGGCTGCGTCGCTCTGCAGCCCCGGGTCACGTGAGGACCTCACGTCACTGCCAGGCTCACTCCCAGCCCCCTGCTCCAGAGGCCTGTGCAATGGGAGGCCCGCCTCCACCTCCCCACCGCGCACACCTCAAACCCTACCCGTCACTCATCCAGATCCTCTCCAATCTGAGAAACCACAAGTGGCATCACCATCAGGAGGTTGGACTTCTCCCTTCCCTGTTACCAGGGAAAGTCCGCACCATCCTCCATCTCTCCCTCCTACTACAGCCAGGTCTTGGCTTTGGCCTTTGAGATTCCTCTTCGCCTTAGCCAAATGCTTTCCCCAGGACCTCTCCCCATAAACACCATGAGGTGGAGAGTGGGATAGACTGTAATATTTATTTTCAACACACACACGCACGCACGCACGCAACTCATGCGCATACACAGGCAATTCTCTCTCTCACACACACAGATAAACACAAACAATCATCATGCTTCAGAAACATATTATTCTTTTTTTTTGTTGTTTGGTTTTTGGTTTTTGGTTTTTGGAGACAGGATTTCTCTGTGTCGCCTTGGCTGTCCATCAGGGACAAGAAGGATACCAAATCTAAAGCCAAAAAGAGTGAAATATTCAACTGTCCAGCTGAGCCCATTTTAATAACTGTAGTCAGCGAAAACTTGAAGAGCAGTACTAATATATAGTTAAGCCTATATCCACAGGGAGAGCCACAGCAAAAGCATAGTACTGATTCGCTGGTTTTTGTTGTAGGCTGGTGGGTTTCGTGATTTCACATGGACTTAAAAGAGCCTTCAATCACTTTCTGACGCTATCAGGCTAACGAACCAGTCAGAGGAAGCTTCTTTTTGCTGAAATCTCATGTTATTTTTTCCCACTACTGGAGATTGAATCCAGGGTATTCATGTGTGCCTGCTAGGCAAAGGCTCTAACCTTTGAGATATAGCCCCAGACCATCTTTGTCTGTATGCTTGTTTGTTTTTGAGACAATGATTCACTATGTAACTCCCACGTATTTGGCTGGAGTTCATCCAGTTGGATTGTGTTAATTACTGTTTTTTTTTTTCTCATTATGTTCTCCTGTTTGAATGTTATAGCAGTAGGCTCTGTAGCTATAGCTATCCTCCTCCTCTTTCTCCTCCTGCTCCTCCTTCTTCTTCTTGAGTTCTTTCAGCCAGGGTAAGGAAGGCCTTTATCCATCCCGAGGAAGTACCAGAAAAAAAAAGAAAGAAAGAAAGAAAAAGAAAAAGAAACCATATAAATAAAAAGTAGAAAATATTTATATCCTGGACAGTATTTGAATAAAATCTAATTATTACATTAGCCCCTTTGGACTGTGCATATGCTTTCTACTAGATTAAAGGTGGTGGCTTAGTTTGAACTTCTGGGTTGTTACAGAGGCAAGACAAGCCCTTTAAGACTCTTTGGACCATGGACTATATAGTCTTCTTTCCTCAAAGGCAAAACTAGAGTAGTTAATATCTATCTTGCTAGGTACCACTAGCCATGAAGTCCCTTGGCAATTTGTTATGTTAAGACAACAGAATCTCATTGAAATCTATTAGTCACATCTTTGTTGAGTGACCCTTTCATTCTTTTTCTGTCTAAAATGAGCGTACATTTAATATTGAAAAGAGGTTCTAAAAGTGTGTCTACAGCTTCAAAATACAATTGTAAGTTATTTCCGTGTGTAAGCAACATGGCTGTCTTAGCTACAGTCTTCTTTCGTCCTTCCTTCTTTCTCTCCCTCCTTTCTTTCTTCTTTCTTTCTTTCTTATTTTCTTTTTAACTGAGAGTTTATATGTGGCAGGCAAAAGTAACTTATTGGATTTGGGGCATTCTTATAAATACTGGTTACTGTACAAATATTTTTGCAAATAAGATCTGGGCTACTGATTAAGCTAAAGAACAAAGCTACCAAATGTTAGCATTTTTCACCAGTAACATTCCAAAATTATGCAAGGTTCATGATAAAGATATGAACTCACACCAGTGGGGCCTTTACCCTTGGGTAGCATTTTAAAGAGCAACCATAGTTGGAGTTGAAGGCTTTTTCTCCAAACCTAACATAGGACAAATCTCTCACAGTAGTTTTCCTCTTTGTGGAGTTGGGTGGGGCTGTTCTCTTAGAATTCCATCAAGGGCAGCCCTTTCCCAGTGCCTTGGTTTCCTATAGTTTATGAGCAACGTTTCCCCCTTTAAAATCCTCTCTTCAGTCTTGGTTCTCTCTGAGGCGGTCAGTTGGAATCTGCTTGAGGAAATCATTCCCCAGAACTAAGGTATTATATTAACTGACTTTGCTCCTGTATTTATATTTTCTCTCATGGACTTTTTGGCTGTCTCTATTTTATCCATGTTGTTAAGAAGAGCAAAAGTCGCAGCCAGGTGGTGGTGGTGGTGGTGGTGGCAGAGGCAGCAGCGCAGGCCTGTAATCCCAGCACTCAGGGAGGCAGAAGCATGTGGATCTCTGTGAGTTTGAAGCCAGCCTGGTCTATAAACAAATCCAGGACAACCAAGGCTACATGGAAAAATCCTACCTCAAAAAACAACAAAAAATTATTTTTATTTTGTGACAAAACTATCTAAAACCTATTCTTGCCTGAAAGCATTTACTTTTTTCTATTTAATCTCCTTTTGCCCAAATTTAAAGTAATCAATATATTTGAGATCTAAACCTTATTGTAATAGGTACTTAGAAACTAATTTTTTAAATGTATTATTATTGTTTTTATGAGTACAGGCCAATTTCCCTGCATGTATGTCTGGTTCCTGAGGATGCAGGAAGAGAGCATTGGATTCCCTAGAACGGGGAATACAGATGGTTTTGAGCCATCACGTGGGTGCTAGGAATCAAACTTGGGTCCTGTGGAAGAAGGACAATGCTCTAAATTGATGATTTTTTTTAAGCATTTATGTCTCAGTTGGGCTTGGAAGGCTGGAGAGAATTCTGGCATTTTCTGCGTTTGTTTTGTGCCTATTTTCCTTTGGGTTGCTTGCTTACTTTTGTAGGTAAGCATATTAATTACACAAGGAGAGCTAAAAGCATCAAGAAAAGTCATATTCCCAGTCCTTAGAACAGCACCCCAATGAGGGCAGGGTTGCACTGGGAAGTAGAAATATTCATCTCTTAAAAACCTATCCAACCATATAAGCAACAGGAACTTCTTGGAGCATCCCATAGAATAAGAATTAAGATTAATTTACTTCCTTATTTATGGTAAAGCCAGACTATATTTTTGGTGGTTGCTTATGTATCTGAAAGTAAGAGATAAAAGATGTGTAGGTTTCTGGATGAAGAATAATCCACCTAGCTGGGCGTGGTGGCACACGCCTGTAATCCCAGCACTCTGGGAGGCAGAGGCAGGCAGATCTCGGTGAGTTCGAGGCCAGCTGGTCTACAAAGTGAGTCTAGGGCATCTAAGGCTACACAGAGAAACCCTGTCTCAAAAAAAGAAAAGAAAAGAAAAGAAAAGAAAAAAATAATCCACCCATCCAGTGCAGATCTGGAATATATCCCTGCCTGGATCAGATGATGCCAACCCACCAGTGACAGCCATTGCCTCAAAATTTGGTCCTTACTTGTGCTCTAATGGCTACTTTCATCTCTGGGTCTCCTTAGAGGGATTTCTTTCATGGCATGCCCCATCCAGTGCAAAGTTTAAAGAAATAGACATGCACAGCTGCTGGGATTTCAACGTCTCATAAAATGAAAATATTTGGAGCCTAAATTCATCTATTTTGGCCTTAACCTGCTTGGATAGAACTGAGGGAAAGTTGTTAAACTCCTTCCTAATTGAAACTGAGGACTGGTAAAACTGCATTCAGGAGACAGAGTTCCCTTTGCCCGAGGCAGTCGCTTCACAGACAGTACCTAATATAGGAAAACCAGCAAGCACCCTTAGGAGATAGCTGAAGAAAGGAAACCAAAAGAGTGCCTTTAAAATGTAGAGGGCAGTGGAGTGTAAGAGTGGCCATTTCTAACGTGGTTTGCATCTGGCATATGCGACTTTGAAAAGTAGCTTTCCCTGTGTTTATTCAGGCTTTTCTTGACTATTTACAGGAATGTAAGGGGGCTCAAGGATCTGCGTGATCTAATCTCAGGCCTGTCTTCCAGACTAAACCAATAAAGTCCCTTTTAACCTAGGAATGGGTATGAATGTGCTGTCTAAGAGATTTTGAAATTTGGAGCCAGTAGCACTTTTCAAACACCACGTGGCTTTCTGGCCAGAAAAACAAGAGTAAAGAAACTTAGCTGGTGGGCAGATCATCTAAGTGACAGTCAGGGACATTCATGAATAATGTTGCAAATGGATCATAGATTCAGACCTCAAGATATCAACAGTGAAGGCAAAGAGGCACAATTCCACATTGCCACCTTCATAAGTCTACGTTTAGTTTTTCTAATTTTTTAGGGACCTCAATTCAGGCTAAACCAAGATTCGAGCCTGCAATGCAGAAAAGTGTGGGTGTACAATCCAAGGGAAAACCAATGAAAGTGAGACATACTCATGAGGCACAACTATAAGTTGCTGCTGGGCGGTGGTAGCACACACATTTTTTTTTTTTTTTTTTTTTTTTTTGGTTTTTTTGAGACAGGGTCTCTCTGTGTTCGCCTTGGCTGTCCTGGTCTCGCTTTATAGACCAGGGTGGCCTCGAACTCACAGCGATTCACCTGCCTCTGCTTCCTGAGTGCTGGGACTAAAGGCGTGCGCCACCACGCCCGACCGGCACACACCTTTAATTCCAGCACTTTGGACAAAGAGCCAGGCAGATCTCTGTGAGTTCAAAGCAGCCTGGTCTACAGAATACATTCTAAACCAAAGCCACACAGACAAACCCTGTCTCAAAAAACCAAAAATAAATAAATAAGTTGTTAATTTATAACTCTGCATTGATTGTCTTACCTTTTCTTATATTCCTCAAACTCTATTTTTTTTAAAGACACTCTTGCTATGTAAGGCAGGCTGGCCTCATACTCATGATCCTCCTGCCTCAGTCTGCCAAGTGCTAAATATATGGATATGCAAATATGGATGTGCACTATCATGTCTGGCTGCCCAAAACTCTTTGAATGATTTGCTTATAAATAGGCTTTACTACTGTGGGGTGTGTGTGTGTGTGTGTGTGTGTGTGTGTGTGTGTGTGTGTGTTGATTTGAATGAGATACCCCCATAGGCCTAGTTGGTGATTACTGTGGTCCTGTGAGTGGGATTAGAAGGTGTGGCCTTGCTGGAGAAAGTATGCTACTGGGGGCGGTCTTTGAGGTTTCAAAAGACAGGCTGTTTCAAGTTAGCAGTCTCTGTTTTGTGTTTGTGGATTGAGATGTGAGCTTTCAGCTGCTGCACCAGTCCCATGCCTGTCTGCTGACCTGCCATGCTCCCAGCCATGATGGTCATGCACTCTTATCCCTCTTACAAATCCCCTATAAACTTTTCTTTCTATAAGTTTCCCTGGTCATGGGGTTTTATCACAGCAATAAAAAGAGTAACTAATGTAGTGCCATTGCTTGAAGAATGACAGGTGACTCTGCCAGTGATGCACTAATGGTAACAAACCACCTCACTGATGTAAACTACAAGTGATATATTTATTCTCAGAGATTCTGTGACCATTGAGTGAATATAGTTCAGTTTAGAGTAATTTGGAAACCCGTGGATGACACAAATAGTTTGATACTGGAACTAAGATGACTGAGAGACAGAGAATCTACAGGTAGCACATCTAATATGGTCATCTCTGGGATTCAGTAGCTTCCACCACAGGGTCTTCTATGATCTGGCCTTGAAAGTCCCACTGTGCTCACTCAAGACAAGCAGTCACAAGATCTCTTCCAAGATTCCAGTAGATGGAATATAAATGTCACTTCATTCAGAAGTGTGCAATAATTCTAGCCATGTTTTAAAACTGCCATACCACTTACTGTTATAAACCTCTTACCATCCATTTCTTGACGTCCTGCTAGGCAACGCTCAATATATTAGCAACACCTGTTTAATATAATGCTTAGGTGCAAATAACATTGACTATGACCTAGAATAAAATCATCACAACCTTGTTCCACTCGTGATAGTGCTACCTGAAGGATTTCTAAAGCATTTTAAAAAATGCTTAGCATAATCACAAATACTTGTGCACTGATTGGGAGCTAATGTGTATAGTCACTGCAGTGGGATGGAAAAGGAAAGTAAAATAAACCATGAGTCGGGGAAAAAAGTCATTTAGTGGATTTATCATTTTTTAAAAGATCACTGGGTTTTATAGCTCTATTTCTGAGGCTTTTACCTACTTTTAGATTTGCCAAGGAGCGAGTTATGGTCTAGAGTCTCATCCCTTCACAGATCATGTATTGTGAAAATAAGAATAACACTAGAAATAACCTAGTCCAAGAATTTTATTTTACAAATTGAAAAATAGAGACCCAGACAAATTCGAATGATATCTCTGGTTGTCACAAAGGGTAATGGCAGGGCCAGGGAGCTGGCTCAGCAGGTAAAAGTGCTTGCTCTGAAAGCCTGACCATCTGAATCTGATTCCTGAGATGCACAGAACTCACTTAAAGAGCATTTGTAATCCTAGCCCCCTATGCAAAATAGGAGACAGAGACAGGAACCCACAGTAAAGCAGCAGAAGCAACAGAGACCCTGCCTCTGGGTTTGATCTATAGAATCACAAATATTTAACTCTATTTAAGCAGTCTTATCAAACAGCATATACAAGCTAACCTATTTTTCTTGCACATACTGGTACATAATAATGAAAAACAAAACAGCTAAGAAAATCATGTTGTAAGTGAAGCATTATTGTCTGTACATTAATGGCCACAGTTTCTCCTCTCAATAATCCTAGGAAGCAGGTGCTAATGCTACCCTCCGTTTTACAAACAAGACAATTGCATGATGGTGAAGCTAAGCAAGAGATAAGAAGTGGCAGAAAGGAATTCAAATCCCTGTAGCCCAGTTTCTAATCTATGTTCTGAAACCACCACTCAGTTTTCCTTGTAAATTCCAAGCTGTGAATCTTATTCATTCCTGTATTCATTAAACATTTACTGTTTGGTAATATTTGAGTCTTTTTTGTGCTAGTGCCACATGCCCACATTTACTATTCATTTTCAATGTCTAATCTAGAGGGGTGTGTGTGTGCGTGTGCGTGCGCGCATGCGCGCACGCACGCGCACCCTGCACAGGTGCACAGGCAAGCCTGTATCCACAAAGCCTGAGGCGGGCTTTTGGTCCCCTGAAGCTGGCGTTTACAGGCATGTGTGAGGTACATGATTCAGGTGCTGGGCACTCAACTGCTGAGCCATCTCACCAGTCCCCAATTTAGAGCTGTGACAGCCTGTATACAGCTCTTTGCTATAATTATACATTCTGTTCAATTACTGTATTTTTTGTACTATGTTTCTGGCAAGACGGGAAATTTGAAAAGAATAAGGCAAAAGTGGTATTCATATGTTCATGGAGATCACTAATTAATTTGAGACCGTAGATACTGACTGTGGTGCATCCTGGACCACAGAGCCAGAGAGCCTAACCTACATGCTAGTGAAGTCTTGTAGGAATAAATAAGAGCTAGGAGATTGGTTTTTACCATGACAGCCTAAGGAGATTTGAGGTCTTGTTCTGTAGTAAAACTAGTAAAGACTCTAAAACCAAGATAGAACAAATCATCCAACCACCTCAAACTTATTAAATAGTATTAATGACCTATATCAATAAATACTTGTCAGGCATATTGGCACATGCCTTTAATTCCAGCACTGGGAAGGCAAAGGTAAGCAGATCTCCGTGTGTTTGAGGCCAGGCTCTTCTACAAAGCAAGTTCCATGACAGTAAGGGCTACACAGAGAAATTCTGTCTCAAAAGAACACCAGAAATCATATATTTGACAAAATTTATTTACAAATTGTGTAATGGGGGGATATGCGGTATTTTATCTAGACATCGCTCTCCACTAAAATTCCTAGCTCAGTTTCGGGGGCATAAACTTGAACAAGCCCCGTGCAATCTCAGTTCTGGAACTTTCTTCTTGGGAAGAGATAGATATAAGCATTGCTCATGTTGGCAACTGTTGACCCTTGACTAAAGTTGAATGTAGAGTGAGTGCAATCAAAATGTAGGGACCCCTTTCTCCACCCAGCCTCCAGTTATAGAATGTAGACTGTCTCTTGGATATGGATGTCTATATGGAACCATCCAGAATGCTTGGGTCCTGCTTATTCCCCCTTTTTTTTGTCTTGAAAACATGGTTCCCTGGTATTAGTGATGTGGAAGCAAAGCTCTCCAACAGCACTGCATCAAAGTACAGGAACGCCTTCTTTGTGAAGAGATGGAATGCTGGAGGTTAAGGGACAGCATTATCTTGGTTATCTTTATCCCTTAAATGGCCACTTATTTTCAGTTTCTGTGTCTGTCTTACCATCCTCCTGACCATTAGGTAAAACTCTTGGAATGTTATCAGCTAGCTCAGTAGACATCTGGTCTCCACTAAGCCTTAAAGGTAAGAAGTCTAAGAATGCTAGCAGATAACATCTGACGTCAGCATGATTGTTGAATGTGTTCATCTCAAACTTTTTTTTTCTTGTTCTTTAGCTATGAAAGTTTATATAACCTCTTTAACTTTAGAACATGTCCTTTAAATTAGTCTGAATCTATGTTTCTGGGCCATGACCACTCACATTTGACTAGGAATAAGCTGTTTCTGTTTCTTACATCCTTTAAAGTAAACTATTATGTTACACTGGCAGAGCTGAGCTGAGAGGTCTTTAGACTCCTATACTTCTTTGTATGAAGAGAACAAAGCTTAGAATAGAAACATTGCTCAGAGACAAGACTGTCATGCTCTCTGTCTCCAGATCCACAACCCTTGATCAGATATTTCACCCTTGGAGATATTTAAGCCATAAAGAATATAGCTCTTACTATTCTCCCAGGAGAACCTAGTCCATTTACAACTGGAGAAATCCAGGCCAAGATTGCCTCAGAGTTGTGATGGGAGCAATTGGGAATTAATTAAATGGATTTGGTAAAGGTTGTTTATTGTTGTCTGGCTAGACTGTTGAGGAAAACTAAAGGAGATGGCTAAGAAGAGACTTCCTATGGTCAAAACAAATATCAACACTGACCTTGACGGAGACATCATGGCCTGTGGCTGTAGTCCCAGCACTCAGAAGACTAAAGCAGAAATAATTCTATTTTCTGGAAAGCCTGGGCTACAAATCAATACCCTGACTCAAAATAAAACAAAACCAACAAAAAAACCTCTGTCCTTTTATGAATGACTGCATTTTACTAGTTTTCAGAGCAATTGCTAGCCAAGGGAATAACTAGGAACAACAGACCAGTTAAGGGGTTATTAGTGGATTCTAAGGTGAGCATGAAATAATAAGAAAGCCTTATTCAAACCATTTTCATTAAGGTGATACTACCATGCTGGAGAGATGGCTCAGTTGGTAAAGAGCATTCCCCTTATAGCCTCAGTTTAACCCCCATCACCCATGTAAGAGCCCCACACCGGTCTGTAACTCCAGTTCTGTGGGCAGAGGCAATGCTGTTACTACAAGCACATGTTACCAATCCCGGTTTTTACATTGTTTTTGGGGAGCAAACTGCTGCAAATGTCTTCCAAGGTAGCCATACCATGCCACACTTCAACTAGCAATCAATGAGAGATTCTGCTGCTGAATATTCTTGCCAGTATGCATATCCAAAATGTGAATGATGCATATAATAGAATAATAGTACTTGACAATAAAGAGAAATAGATGCTGGGCTATAGATACTGATAGATACAGATGAATCTTAAGAATGTTATGATAAATAAGCCATAGGAGACTATGTTCAATACATCAATAGAAGGTATAATAAGTTTTGCTTAGGACCAGGGGGATAGGGGCTTAGGTGTGTCATCCTACTTCTTATTTTTTGATATAAATATACAAAAATCAGTTATAATGGTGGTACACAGGACTGTGAATATACTGAAAATTGTGGGACTGTATTATTTTTTGGGCTTTTTGGTTTTTTGTTTTGGTTTTTGGTTTTTCAAGACAGGGTTTCTCTGTGTATCCTTGACTGTCCTGGACTCGCTTTGCAGAACAGGATGGCCTCAAACTCACAGTGATCCATCTACCTCTGCCTCCCTGAGTGCTGGGATCACAGGTGTGGGCCACCATGCCTGGCTTGGACTGTATTCTTTTCTTAATTTGTTTATTTTTTATTTTATGTGCATTGTTGTTTTGCTTGCATGTATGTCTGTGTGAGCATGTCAGAGCCTAGAGTTACAGAGTTGTGAGCTGCCATGTGGGTGCTGGAAATTGAACCCTGGTCCTCTCAAAGAGCAGTCAGTGCTCTTAACCACTGAGCCTTCTCTCCAGCTCCTGCAATGTATTCTTTAAGTGAGAGAATTGGTGGATATTCAAATTATATCCCCTTATATTCTATTTAGTTAGTTTCTATAGCTGTTATAAGAAACTTGAAAGAAAGGGGTTTATTTCAACTTATAGTTCTACACCACAGTCCATCCCTGAGGGAAGTCAGTGACATGAACTCAAAGAGGAGGCAAGCAGAGATGCAGAGGCCATGGAGGACTGCCACTTACTAACCTGCTCCTCATCCATCAGCCTGATTTCTTATAGCATCCAGGACCACATGTCCAGGAGAAGCCCTACACACAATGATCTGGATTGTCCCACATCAATCATCCATGCACTATAGGCTTGCTCGTAGACCATCCTGGATCAGGGCACTTTTTTTCAATTAAGGTCACCTCTTCCCAACTAACTCTAGCTTGTGTCAAAGTTGACATAAAGTAGCCAGCACATTTTTCAAAGGCATTCTACACAAGATATTATTTAAAAGGAAATAGAAGTTATCCAGGCTAAGTATATAAGGTGTTTCTTGAGAGTGTTTTGCTAGTGAGCAACATCTAATTTATCTCCACTGTAACTGAAAATGAAATTTTCAAAAGAGGATGAATTTTTCACCCAGTGGTTAAGTGTCAGGGTATGACAGTCAAGTCTCAAATCCACTTCCTTGATATGGTGTAGGGATATTTATCAGGTAGATTTAAGGCTTAAAGAAATGGGAATAAAAGTAATCATGTAGTCTGGACAAGCATAGTCAACCTTCACTGCTATTCAAGGGATGTATGGTCAGAAAATGATGCTTTAAGTATGATGTGAAAGCGTACTTTTTATTTCCTGGTCTCAGAAGTTACCCCTTAGGCATCTCTATGGCCCCAAGTGAAGAGTTAGTGATCTCTAAAAAAAAAAAAAAAAAAAGATCTTCAAGTCCCTGAAAAGTAACCTAGACAACCATTATTCCCGTGACCCACACTCCGGGGATGTAGTGTACAGTAAAGCTAGAATGAGATTACTATATAGGTCATCTGTTCAACCTCTAGAATTAGTGGTTTCTAAAAGCAAGTAACTGGCAGGGGAGAAAGGGGGCTCAGTAAAGTCATATAAGTATAAGGTAAAAAAAAATGTTGTTAAAAGTAAGGAGACATGGGGAGGTTTGGGTTTTTGGGTTGGGTTGGGTTGGGTTAGGAAGGTACTGGTAGTTACAAAGTTAGGAGTCTGTCCTTCCAAGTAGTCTTAGAGACATAGGCCTTCTTTGATAGCTAAATTCTTAAAGGTTCTTTTCATGTCCTTGAGATGTGATTCAGAGATACAAAGAAACATATTTGCAAATTGTAAACCCTTCTTCAGTAAGCACCCAGAAGATGGCTGTGCACTATGCAGGCATCAAAGGATTGGTTTTAGTTCTAGGGAGGAAAAAGTGTGAGAACCAAGACTAGGACTTAAAAGAACAAGGACCTTGGGAAAACTGAAAAGGATGTATTCGACACAGGGCCTTTGGGTTGGGAAGATATTTCAGTCATAAAATGCATGTTTTGCAAGCATGAGAACCTGAGTTCCATCCACAGAGCTCACTTAAGAAGTCAGGGGTGAGCTGGGCGTGATGGTGCATGCTTTTAATCCCAGCACTCAAGAAGCAGAGGCAGGTGGATTTCTGTGATTTCAAGGCCAGCCTGGTCCACCAAGCACCAAGTGAATCCAGGACAGCCAAGGCTACACAGAGAAACTCTGTCTCGAAAAAGAAAGAAAGGAAGAAAGAAAAGAAAGAAAGAAAGAAAGAAAGAAAAAGAAGAAGAAGAAGAAGAAGAAAGAAGAAAGAAGAAAGAAAGAAAAAGAAGAAGAAAGAAAGAAAGAAAAAGAAGAAGAAAGAAGAAGAAGAAGAAGAAGAAGAAGAAGAAGAAGAAGAAGAAGAAGAAGTTGTTAAGGGTGCTGGTACAGATTTGTAATCTCCAAGCCAGAGAGGAGGAGACAGGAGTATCTCTAGGGCTACTTGATGAGTTCCAGGCCAATGAGAAACTGTCTCAAAAAAAAAAAAAAAAAAAAAAAGGCAGATGATGCCCAAGGAACAACACCCAAGGTTAACCTCTGGCCTGCACATGTATGTGCATGTACACAAAGTGTGGGAAAGGAGCGTGCCAGCTGATGCTATAGTGCCAAGGCCAGATCACACTCAGAGGTCAATCACTGGACACCCCCACCCCACCCCCAGCCCCACAGAAGTAAAAGAGCCTGAATCTCCAGAGCTCTCTGATATACAGTATTATGCCCATGTCACCCCCACCCACTGTTTTGTACAAATCCTACAATGTCCCATTTTTATCTACCTTGGTTACATTTGTTGAATGTCTTTCTTAGTAATATTTCAATTATTTACTTTCAACACTCAGCACTTTTGTTTTGGGTAAGTGCACCTGCACACACGTGTGTGTGTGTGTGTGTGTGTGTGTGTGTGTGTGTGTGTGTGTGTGTGTTGGACGCCCTGCTCTACTACTCTCTGGAGTTTTTTTAAAGAAAGAGTCAGAAAGGTCAAGGACACACACACACACACACACACACACACAGAGAGAGAGAGAGAGAGAGAGAGAGAGAGAGAGAGAGAGGGAGAGAGAGAGAAATATTTTGACCTTAGGCAGGCATTTCATTTAACAGCATCATGATCTTGGCTAAGCCTCACATTCCATCTTATACATTGTTAGATTAATGCTATAACATCTGGGAAAGGACTCAGAGTTCACAGAAGCAAACGACTCTGTATGAGCCCCGGCAATAACTTGATTTTTATAGTGCAAGGGCATTATAATTTCCTATTAGAATATTTAAAATATAATTATTATTTCCTAAACCACCAGAGGGCAAGTACAGGCCTGAAAAAAAAACCACACTGCCATTTAAAAAGAAATGACCCTTCCTTTAGCAACTTAAGGGACATCATCTTGGTATTCGTGAGTGTGTACATATATTATTCTATACTTTTTGTTCTGCCTCCACCCCCAGTTTGTGCAAAGGGTTATTTAGCAAAGTGGCAGAAACAAAGCTTAACAAAGCAAATACTCTACCAAGAGCTTGGACTAGACTGCCCCAAGGCAGGAGCAGCCTAGAGGGTTCTCCCTAGTGATTTTAAAGAAGTTTTATAAATATTTATGACGTGTATATTGGAGCATCTAGGTCTTTTAGACCCTAAGCAAAGATTACTCTAGGGAAGCCCTTCCCCCATAGCTACAGCCACCAGCAGTTACAAGCCCAGCCCCCTACTGTGGGGTAGGTGTCCAAGGCAACTTGAATTATAGTCACACATTAATCAGCCCTGTCCCTGCTCTTATCTTGGTCAGCTTGGCTATCTCATACCGGCCTCAAGCCCTTTTATTTCTCATCCTCAGTGCTTCTGACCTCACCCTTTTAATCCTAGCATTCATGTAAACTCCCACATTTCTTTATGGGTAAGCCTAAACCTTTGCTAGTCTGGGTACTTTTTGATACAAAAAACGAGCTACACCACTCACAGAAAGTCTCATTGTTGATTACATTGTTACCGGGACATGGGCTGGTTTCTTTGTTTTAGAAAGTAAACATGACCTGGATTTTTATGTTTCTTTCATTTTGAGCTGGAATAAGGCATTGTTTTCTTTGTATGCCCAAAGATTCTAGCAAGGAGGGGGAGACATATAGAGTCAAACTTGAATGGAGGTCAATAGAAAGTACTTACACTGCGATGGATGGATGGCTTAGCAGTTAAGAGCACTTGCAGTTCTTTTATAAAGGGTTGGGTTCCCAGCTCACAACTGTGTAATTCCCAGTGCCCCTTCAGACTTCTCCAGACACCAGAAGTGTATGTACATACATACATACATACATACATACATACATACATACATACATGCAGAAAACAACCACTCAAACATATAAAATAAGTAAGTCTGTTTGTTTGTTTTCTAGACAGGGTTTCTCTGTGTAAACTTGGCTGTCCTGGACTCTGTAGACAAGACTGGCCTCAGACTCACAGCGATCCACCTGCCTCTGCCTCCCGAGTGCTGGGATTAAAGGCGTGCACCCCCTCCCCCCCCACACACACCCAGCCACAATAAGTCATTTTTTAATTAAAAAGTTTCGTTGTTACAATAAGATTCAGTGGTATGATGGCATCCCTAGGAAAAGTAGCACATCTCCTTAGTGAAGAAAGCATCTCCTTAAAGTGGAAAGGAGGCCAAGTTAACTGTATATGAGAATTAAGGCTAAAGGTGGAAAAAAAAATCAGCAGATCCTACATCAGTCATCGTGAATGAAGGCTCTTGGAAAGAACTACACCTACACCTTACACTAAACCTTCTTCAAAGCCAATACTGATTAGAAATTCAATCATTCTGAAGAGGCTACAATGTTACAGGCCCAGAGCCTAGTTACAATTTATCCTCAGCTACCTTTAACCCACTTTCCTTATCCACCTCTGTGTCTGTTCTGATAGACTTGTGACTATCCGGTGAAGCGTTTGGAAGAAGACCACTATTTTCCATTAACTAAAAGGTACCCTGAGATGGCATCATACCTATAGGAGAGATTTTCCTACTAATGCCAGGGAAATCAGAGTCCCATTTGGGGGTTCTTAGTCTCATTAATAAAAGAATTTGAGAATGGGCTGAGTGAAAAGCTCAAAGACAAATTGGGGAAAGAAAAACCCCAGGGCAGGCCAGCTGCAAATCTCAGCAGCTGCCTGGAGGAGGACAGTAAAGAAGAGAAGGGAGGGGCACAGCTGTTTGAGGTAAGCTGGTATGGAGGTCAGTCACATGGCAAGAGACAGCCACATGGTCAGGGTGGGAGTTTTAGAGAAAGAGTGGAGCCACAGAACGTTAGGGAAAGCAGGCTTAGAAAATAGATAGAAGAAAAGGAAAAGCTAAAGTAGCTGAGCATTTCAGAAAAGTGGGCAGAAGCTGCATGGCTGTCCCCACCTTGTAAGGCACTGGACTAGGGAACAGGCTGCTTTGTGCCTTAACAATGTATAGCAAACAAGTAGTATATGCAAGTCGACCTCTTTACCATACTATAGTAACAATAGAAAGGAAAATGAACAGAAGATTTCAGGAACATTTTTTTTTTCCAGTACAAAATAGACAAATGGTAGGGTATGGTGGCACACGCCTTTAATCTCAACACTCTGGGAAGCAGAGGCAGGCGGATTGCTGTGAGTTCGAGGTCAGCCTGGTCTACATAGCAGAGTTCCAGGCCTGCCAAGGCTTCATAGCGAGACCCCATCTTAAAAAAAGAATGTTCTCAAGGTCATACACAACCACCGCCATCAACCCCACCCACAAATGGTATGTGGAAAACTACTCCATATTCAATTTTCCAACTAAATTAGCATCAGTTGATGTTGCTTTGTTCTGTCTCTCAGCATTCACATGGTTGGTGGCTGACCTGGACCTTCTTCTGGCCCCTGTGGGCACCGCATACTTGTGGTGCACCGACACACACAGGCAACACACTCATACTTTAACAGAATATGAATGCATGTGAGTTGGGGCTGATTTTTAAGTACATTCTTTTGTCATTTTCCTAGTGAAATACACAAGTTTAACCCTGTCTTTCGTGCCTTGATGAATCCAGTGGCCTTAATTAACACTTCTACCTTGGTTATTTTGAATTTACTAACTTTGTATATTATATTATATTATTACTGTATTTTTCAGACTATAAGATGCACCTGACCATAAGACGTACCCAGTTCTTAGAACAGTTAAATGAGAAAAACATTAAAAACAGCAATCAGACCATATGGTGCACCCTAATTCTCCCATACACACTTTGAGGGGGAAGCATCTTATGGTTCAAAAAATACGGTATATTATATTAATAAATTTTCATGTGAGTTTGATATCACTCAGAATCTGGCTCGGAAAGTGGGTTGCACCTCAAGCATGTTTGCTTCCACGTATTCTCCAAAGCCTCTTGCCTGGGCATGGGCTGACTTCCCTGAGTCTGTAACAGGAAAGAAAGTACAGCAAAACAGCTCCAAGTGAAAACACGGTGTCCTGGAGAACAGCTAGAAGGTGAATAGTTTCCAACAGATCTTAGTATTTTTTAACCCAAGATAGAAAAAATGCCTGCAATAGGAAAAAGAATCCAGAAGCTCAGCCATGGAGAGAATGCTCATTCAAAAACTTCAGCTGACCACCTCATCGGTTCCAGTTGGGTTTTCATGACTGTAAGTCACTGATTTGATGTTATCTCTACCTGTTCTTTGTTGTTCTTTTACTTAAAAGACTCACCTAACTCAGTGGGAGAGGGCCCACTCTGCTCTAGCAGGGATTCTCCATAGAGTGCTGTCTGTATTGAGAACTCCAGTTAATTGCTTCAAGAGCACTTCCTCAACCAGTTTCTGCTGGATATAGTGAGTGTCTGGTTTGGTGATATTTTTCAATCTGTCTGTCTTTTTATAATCTGTATATCTGCTATTGCTATGTTTTTTTTAATTCAGCTTGCTGAATAATTAATGAATCCAAAAGCAAACCTATTGCTGTTGTACCTGATTCTCCAGACTATATAGCAAACTTCGTCTTACAGTCACTTCTTCTGAGGTGGAGTCTGGGCTAGTGCAGTCAGGCCTTAAAATTAGCATGTTGCCCAGACTGATCTCACATTCACAGTCTTCCACCTTTGCCTCCTGAGTGCTGGGATTATGGGCAGCACACACTACTTTTAGTAGAATTTTAAAGTTCCTCAAAGACTTTCTCATAAGGCTTGACATTACCATGATCTATTGGAGAGAGTAAAGCGTTATTAGGAGAGGCAATCTGCCAAAAGTCCTGAGTGTCCTTGTGTGTTCTTACTGCATATGCCAGGAATGTAGGGCCCTGAGCACTCTTTATGCAGGCAGATAATTTTTTCACTTGTGCTCACAGTTAAGCACCCGTTAAGCATGAGGTAACATTTTCTTCCCTTACACACAGAATAGGCTTATGATTTCTTTGAAAATAGTCCATTTCCCAAGTCCAATGCATGTTTAAGCACTGATTACAGGCTCTTTGTCACCCCCAAAACATATGGAAACCAGAGAGACAGTGCAAATCACCATGAAGTTCTAGTTAAGGCTTTTCTATAAGGTTCTTAGTCTCTGATCCAGTACTTTAGTGTCTTTTGCCAGCACACATTGAAAAATAGCAGGCTAACTTGCTAGTTTGTAAGTCGGATAAAGCCTTAAATTTGGTATAGTTCCTGGCAGGTGCTTGCAGATACTATTCTTAAGGCTATTATGTTATAATTTTTTTCCTATCAGCATAATTTTTGGCATGTCTGTGTGTCACCAAACCATGAAGATTGTGTTCTACTTAATATTTTTCTTCAAACTGACTTACATCACCTGAATCGTTTTTCTAGAGAGGAAAGTTTAAAACACGACCCTCAACCTCAATTATCTTCATATGCTTTAACCCACTTAATACATGTTCAAATAAATACATTGGCATTACAATGTAAAACGTGTACTCACTGTCTAAAATCACCCTCCCCTTCCACCAGGTCCTTCTCCCTTAGCATAAGCTATCTGAGTACACTGAAAGCTATTGTGTTTGGGACAAAGATTCCTGCAACCAATATTTGTCTTTGGTGAATTCTGAGCTGGTGCTTTGTTTCTTTTGAAATGTGCTCTTCGACTTCTCCTGATATAAGAAGGAGGTCTAGTGTTTTGATTTGCAGTGAGGGAAAATTGCCCTCTTTCAGATAACTTTGCTCACAGCGACCCAGCCACCAGCCCTACTAGATTCATACTGCAGGTTGGGGCACAGAAGCCCAAGGAAGATCCACCCTGGGGGAAGGGTGTGCTGTGGGTGAGCCATTCCACATCCTGCTACTGTGACCACCTTCTGGGCTGCAGAAAACCGGACTTGCTTCTTTCTGTAAAATTGGTACTTCGTGCCCATAGAATCTTACTTTACTCCAAAGTTCCAACCTCATCATTACCTGTGGAGCTGTCATAATCTTGAAGAATGAAATGGAGAGTTCCCAAAAAGAGCATCATAAATGAAAAATTATATACAGGTTACTGCAATACTTTGTTCGCAGCCAGGGTTAAGAACATCCCCCAAATTTAACTTCAGCCCCCCCATATAATGTACCCAAATATTGGAGTACATGTTAAACCTGAGAGGAGAGCGTGCAGGGGAGAAGTCACTCACTATACAGAAGCAGGAGTAAGACCAAATGGCATCTTCACATCCAGGGAAGAAATTCTCATGAAAGCCTAAGTTGTTATTCAGATGTATGTTTTAGTCAGACTCTCACAGGAGCTCAGTCTGTCTGAGCCTTGTAAGAGAAAACAAGATCAAGATATAGCCATAAGATGCTGTGATCCCAGCACACTGTCTACCAAAATTGAAGAGATGGGCAAAGTTTCCATCACTTTGGATGTCGGGGGATTTGGCCCACCAGAGGCACCAAAGAAGTATTCTGGGCAGCACCAGGAAACTGAAATTTGCAGAATGTGGGAGTGGGGCTGGAATACCATGCTGTTATCAAAAGCAGCTACTTGGGAGTCTCCGCAGGCATAAAGGACTATGTAACACTCACCTAACAATTGCTCAAGTCTGCCTTTGAGCACAGTATGAGTACTACGTTCTCTATGCTTCCAAACAGCAGAAACAAATCTCTAGTATTTGGATCCTGCACGAGCAAATGGGGATAAAACCCCGTCTAACAGTTCTCAGTGCCTTATTTGACCACCACAAAATTTCTACAAGATTATGTTCATCACTGTACATGAGAATAGGTGTCAATTTTAATCTTTTAACTCAATGATTCTCATACTGTCAACGAACAAGTGCCATAGTAGTTCTAGAAATAAATTGATAAGTGCTGTTGGGTGCTTATTTTTAGCTAGAAAACCTTTATTATTTTTAGCAAGAATAATGCATGTTCATTTTAGGAATATGGCAAATACAAATAAGCAGAAGAAAAGTCATCTTTCACAAGTTAATATGTGCATATATGTAACATACAAAGGTACTCTTGTCTTTCAAAATATGATATTCTCCTATTATTTTGTAACCTTTTCTCATTTTGTATCCCATCAGAAGCTCACCTTTTTTTTTTTTTTACAAATCAGTAAAGCTCTTTTATTAAAAGCTAGATTGATTCAAATATAATCAACAGTGAGATACAGACAGAAGAGACACATCTAAAACCACTAACAGCAACCACTTCAAAGTAGGAAGATGGGCAAAGGCAGATCAGGAAAACGCTAATAAAAAGAAAGCTGTACTGCAATGGTAATAGCAGATAAAATAGAAACCGAGGCAAACTACATTAAATAGGGGTATGGATGGCTTCTATTCGCTTTCCAACGCATCACTATAAGTTTGTTTCTCACTCTCCTTATCTCATCTGTTTCATCCACTTCTCTAAACATATCTTCACTGCTCAAATGCCTGTTGTGTATATCCTCCTTAAAATCCTGAAGAGACTGAATCAGCCTCTCCCGAAAAGTTTCTTCAGATTTCTCCTCCTCTTCTGGTTCTTGCCCCTCCTCTGGCGTTTCCTCAGGCTTTGGCTCTTCCTCTGGCTTTGGCTCCTCATTTTCTGGGTTTCCTTCCATTTTCTGGCAGGGTTTCATCTTGTGCGTGCTTCTCTTCCTTCTGCCTAACCACGAATGCAGTTACTGCTAAGGAAGCAAGGAAGAGACGGGAAATGGATGATTTGTTAAGTGTGCAGGTGCTGTGCACAAAGGTCCCCTCAGCATTTGCTCCAGCCCTCTCACCATCTCTCCCTCCCTCTCTCTTGGTCAGTCCTCACCAAACACCTTCAACCTGAGAAACGCGCAGCCTGCAATCAAGGGTTCCCAATCCCCTCCCCCTCTTACCTCCATTTTCCACCTCCTCCCCTCTCTAGTCCCTCCCTCAAGCATTTTCCAAGGCCTTCCTTCCCGCCTCCGGCCCTGGCTCCAGCCCGGGCTCCAGACCCCGCCCCAGCCCAGGCCCTGGCCTCAGAGACAAATCTTTCTCCCTTCCTACCCAGCCCCCAACAGGCCTAACGCAGGCCCTCCGAAAGGGGAGTAGGTAGCTGAAGGGAGAGGGGAGTGTGGCCTCTGCAGGCCTTCCCCAACCCACACCCCGGGAGTCTTTAATAAAGTTCCCCTCACTTACCAGATACGGGTCCGATTGGTTTCTTTTTTTTCTACTTATTTTAGCCTGGAGCGGTACAAAGAACAAACCTGCAAGCAAACAGAGAAGGGAGGGGATGTTGGGGGTTGGGCGAGCGAGCCCTGGGTGCTCCGGCACAGCAGCACCACAGAACAAGCTCACAGAGCTCCCCGTATTTAAGGTGGTCTTGCTTCTGGAAGTTTCCCCAGCCTTTGTTTCCCACCCGGCAAGTTAGCTTGCCTTTCTCATCCGACAAGGAGTAAGAAAGGGATATTATTTCCTAACTCTTTGTAGATCAGACACGAGGTTTGGAAAGCATAGTGTTAGAAAAGAGATCGAAAAGCTCAAATTATGATTATTTCTGAATCGTCATAGGCCCCCTTGTTTTCTTTCCACCCCCACCCCAACCCCCACCCCGCGCGTAGTTCCTTTCACAAGAGTCCTTTCCCGCAGAACCGAAGGTAAGGGGTAGAAGGACGGACTTAATTAGGACTCAAGTCTCTACCCTGGACCACCAGACACTACAAAACCCCAGGTAATCCTGCTTCTGATACCAACCTGCAGAATTCAGGCAAGCTGTATCCTTCTCTGGCTGGCCTCTCACACCGCCGCCTGCGAGGCTGAAGTGAGGTGGTACCCAGATGGAAACAAGGACCAGACTAGCAGGATTTCTGCACACGTCGACTCCTGGTCACATGAGATCTACGTCACCAGTGAGCTCGAGCCCCAATCTCCACTCCCACAAAAAGCGCGGCAGATGTGGGCCCGCCCTCTGCTCCCTCCTCCACCCCCTTCCCAAACACATTTGCCCTTGTCCGTCTTTCTGGAGGAAAAAAAGAAAGTGCGGGTTGTGTTTTTGTTGTTGTCTTTGCGGTTTT
Source organism: Acomys russatus (assembly GCF_903995435.1). Lineage (NCBI taxonomy): Eukaryota > Metazoa > Chordata > Mammalia > Rodentia > Muridae > Acomys > Acomys russatus. The sequence continues at coordinate 78,604,493 of NC_067169.1, read as the reverse complement.
CTGATTACTAAAGAGGAACATCTTCCTTTCTGAAGCTACGGAACTTTTCTGGGTTTTTTTGTTTTGTTTTGTTTTGTTTTGTTTTAAATAATTAGGCCCTGCCAGTCTCCCACTCCCAACGGCCGGTATCGCAAACTCCCCCCGCCCTATCTTTCCTTAGCCCCTCCCCCTTCAACTGAAACGTACTCCTTTGTTGTTGTGGAGCCAGGTAGGCAAGTCAGAAATGAGGTGGGGGATGGGGGGAAGGGCCCTTGAAATAGGAGTGGGATTTCTTAAAGGCCATTTAAACTTTATTCTTAATACTTCTGTAGTCTTTTCAAAAGTAATGTTTTACAGTCAGAAGTAACAGCCAAATTACTTTAGATACACACATTAATTCATACATGTACATTATTTAAACTAGTGCTTGGTATATAGTAAATGCTTTAAAAGTATATGCCATTTAAATTATGAGATTGTTATATTTCTTGGGGGAATAATTTAAAACGAAGAAAAATAATGTTTGATTCTATAGCCCTGGTGGTGGTATTACCAAGAAGTTGTACTGCTTGAAGAATCGCTGCTTGATCAATTGCCAGTATATGTTATTAGCAGACAGTCTCCTTTTCTCAACCACTGAGCCATCTCTCCAGCCCCTCAGTCTCCTCTTCTGCTCTAAGCCATTTTTGTGTGTGTGTTGGGGGGTGGGTTTCAAGACAGGGTTTCTCTGTGTAGCCTTGGCTGTCCTGGACTCACTTTGTAGACCAGGCTGGCCTCGAACTCACAGCGATCTGCCTGCCTCTGCCTCCTGAGTGCTGGGATTAAAGGTGTACGCCACCATTCCTGGCCCTGCTCTAAGCCATTTAGCTTATAGATATCCTTCAATATTCACTTATTCTCATTTTATTTCACATACATATATACATACATACATACATACATACATACATTCTTTGAGAAGCAAGTGTATTTGAGACATAGGTAACAACTGAATACTCAATAGCTTGTGTCTGTTGGAATGAAAACTGGAGTGAAAATGGAGCTGTGGTTTGGATATATTTTAATTATGTTCCTCTTTAACAGGGGGAACTTGAGCTTCTTTATCTTGTAATTGACTTTAAAAGTCAAGTTGCTAATTTTATTATGATAAAGGTTGGGTTAGGGACTTGAAAGCCTCTTTAGGTGAAAGGACTGGCTCTTCACTTGGTTACACATACCCAGCGAGTGTATAAAATGTAAAGAAAAAAAGTAAAATTGGCATTTCTACCATCATGTTGCATCTTCTCTTTGGATGCCTTAACCTGTGAGTCAGATTTCTGCTTAACTGTACATCTATTTAAGACATGATTTGTTCAGAACAATAATATAAAGCCGATTTGACCTACATTTGTACAATATGTTTCCTCTTCAAAGCTACAAACACCACAGTAAGAATAACTAAGACAATATCCTATTCTTTACCATTGGACTCTAGAAGTCTCTAGTCAACAGTCCTTTGCTGCCCATTGCCTCTCTTCCTTTTCTGCTCTAAAAAGCTGCTTTACATTGTTGGGTCCCCTAAAATATATATAGCCTCTCATTTTCTTAGTTTTGTTAGCATTCCAAATAAAACCTTGCTTCAAAAACATATTTTTTTCTTTTAAAGACTTATTGTATTTATTATGAATACAGTGCTCCACCTGCATGGACACCAGCATGTCAGAAGAGAACATTAGATCTCATTATAGATGGTTGTGAGCCACATGTGGTTGCTGGGAATTGAACTCAGGACCTCTGGAAGAGCAGTCAGTGCTCTTTACCTCTGAGCTGTCTCTCCAGCCCCAACATATCTTTTTCAAGACACAAGTAATGGACTTGCATCTGGTAACACCTTGAAGTTTGTATGTTGGAAACTTGGTCCACAGTGTGTCTTTGATAGGAACTGATGCAATTCTCAAGGAATTCTGGTTATTTCTCACATGACGGTTGTTATGAAAGGAAAAGGATGATCTCTCTCTCTCTCTCTCTCTCTCTCTCTCTCTCTCACACACACACACACACACACACACACACACACACACACTTCTGACTGTTCTCTGGCTTCCTCTCTTTCTCATAAGCACACCTGCCATGTTGTCATCCATCATGCTATGATGTAGTCAGTAAGCCTTCACTATCAAAGCCAAAGCCAAGTATCATGCCCTTGGGTCTCAGAAACTTAATGCTTAATAAACTACTTTTCTTGGTAAAGAGTTTGGTCTCACATATTTCACTCTAGTAACAGAACTTGAGCTATTACAATCTCAGTACCAAACTTAGAGCTGATTGTGGGAAAGAATAAGCCTTGTCACAGGTGGGAGCAGTCTTGGTGGGCTTTACCCTTAGGGCACCCCATGAATACCTTGTGACAGACTGAGTGGAGCCATCCTGGGTCTGGAATTCAGGAAGCAGACCTGGGAACCCCACCTGGACTATTGTCTTTCTAATTGACCCTCACCTGGAGAAGGAGACGGCTCTTCCCACATGACTGAGGCAGTTGGGGAGGAGAGAAAAACAAAGGCAGTTGGGAGTGGGAAACTGGCAGGGCCTAATTATTTAAAACAAAACAAAACAAAACAAAAAAAAAACAGAAAAGTTCCGTAGCTTCAGAAAGGAAGATGTTCCTCTTTAGTAATCAGAAAACCGCAAAGACAACAACAAAAACACAACCCGCACTTTTTTTTCCTCCAGATCACAAACTCTAAATACATTTATCTTTCTAGACAGTAAGAATGTAAAATATTTACCCTCTTTGGGAATGTTAACCCATTTGTAGGCATTCATCTTTAGAAAATACATTATGATAATCACAATGATTTACTACAATAAACTTTGTAGACTTCTTGAACTCCTGACATTGATTCTTTGCCTTGAACATGAACAGAGGAAAGCACCAGGTGAAAAGCAGCTGTGAAGGAGCAGAAGGAAAATAATTTGTTCAACTGTAGAGTAGACATAACCACAAGCATGTGTACATACATGTGTATCCTTGTATGTTGAAGCCTAATGCCCAGTATAATGGTATCTAAACACAAAGCCATGGAAGGGAATCAGATCAAGATGGTCAGGCTCTAGTGAATGGGATTAGCTGTCTTAAAAGAGGCACAATAATTATGCAAGAAGGAGTATGGAGACAGAAGGGGGAGAAGGAAGTCTGTGAGACAGCTTGTTTTCTTACTCCTCTCTCTGCCCTGTGATGATACAATAAGATGGCTATCTGTAAACTAGAAAGTGAACACTCAGAAAAGACTAGACCTTGTTGAGGATGGAGAAAGACTCAGTAGTTAAGAGAGCATCATGTTTTTGCAAAGGATGCTAGTTTAGTTGCCAGCACCCAAGTTCAATGGCTTTCAACCATCATACCTCCATCTCCAGAGAGATGCAAGGCCTTGAAAAACCAAAAAGAAAAGTGACAACTTAGGCTACACTTTTTGTTTAATATTTAAGTTGTCTGTAGGGGTTTGCGTTCCTAGCAACCCAATCTACCAAAATGTCACAGAACTGTAGTTATTGTTCAGTGGTGGTGCTTTTTTATTTGTTTGTTTGTTTGGCTTTGGTTTCCAGAGGCCGGGTTTCACTGGTGTCGCCTTGGCCATTCTAGAACTTGCTCTGTAGACCAGGCTGGCCTGAAACTCAGAGATCCTCCTTTCTCTGCCTCTCTGAATGCTAGGATTTACGGCGTGCACCACGAAAACCTTGCTGTAACTATTTCTTATGAATTTTGCCTAATGTGGGTTCTGGGAACTGAACTCAGGTCATCTGGAAGTGCAGCGCAGGTCCTCTGGAAGTACAGCAAGTGGTCTTGTGTGCTGAGCCATCTCTCTAGGGCAATAAATTGTTCTTTGTAAGATTTATTTAATTTAAAAGAAAGATAACAATTATATATTTAAAAGCAAAAAAAAGTTAGTGTAAAAATTCATTGTTGCTTTGCTTCAGATTATATAAGTTTAAGTTACAGAAATTAGCAATGTTTTTGTTTGTTCGCTTTGAGTTTTGATTTGTTTAGTTTTTTAAAAAGTTTTTATTTATTTATTTTTTGTATATGAGCACTCTATCTGCATATATACCTGTCCACCGGAAGAAGGTGTTACAGGATATAGATGGTGGTAAGCCACCATGTGGTTGCTGGGAATTGAACTCAGGACCTCTGGAAGAGCAGACAGTGCTCTTAACAGCTGAGCAGTCTCTCCGGCCTCGATTTGTTTAGTTTTGTTTCTGTTTTGGTTTTGCTATTGTTATTTTTGGCTTTTTGAGGCAGGGTTTCTCTGTGTACCTTGGCTTTCCTGGACTCACTTTGTAGACCAGGCTGACCTCAAACTCACACAGATTCACCTGCCTCTGCCACCTGAGTGCTGAAATTACAGGGATGCGCCACTGCAAGTAGTTTAGTGATGTTTTAAAAGCGTGCATTCTAAAATGCAAGCTATCTTAATTGGGAGCCTCTATAAACTTTTTAAAAACAATCAGGTTACCAACTTGTAATGTACTGTCACAGAGCAAAGATTTCATCCTAAACAGAAAGACTAAGGGCACACTAAAGCAGGACTCAAACTAAATAGGATAAATACCAAGTCCAGTCCTGCAGCTCCTTTATGTCATTTGGGATTCTTTTTTTCTATAGAATTAAATTTGTTTTTCTTTGGGCAAAAATCATTTGCCTTACTCCCAACATTCAACTTAGAGAATTGCCAAATTGCTTGAGACAGGAAACGATGGAGATAACACAGAATGTGTTAGATAGGGCTTAATGGCACCATCTGGAATCCAAATGGCTTCAATAACCCTGCCCCCTTCTGCCCCCAGCTCTGTTGCCTTTAGAACACGTGACTCCTGCAACTTTCCTCACCAAGCAGCCCACATCTCTGGAATGAATATCCTGAGATCTCCACTTCAACTTAGCCTTTATTCGTACAGTTTCACACATAGAGCTCGCAGGAGCACCATTCAGGGAATCCAATCTTAATCCTAAAACCTTGATGCAAGCCTCCAGTGCCCTGTAAGTCTTTCGTCTTGTATACTCAAAGAACCAACAGTAAATGAATGATTCAAAGTTCTCTTGTCGGGGGCTGGAGAGATGGCTCAGCTGTTAAGAGCACTGACTGCTCTTCCAGAGGTCATGAGTTCAATTCCCAGCAACCACATGGTGGCCCGCAACCATCTCTAATGTGATCTGTGCCCTCCTCTGGCCTGCAGATGTACATATAGGCAGAGTACTGTATACATAATAATAAATAAATCTTTAAAAAAAAAACAAAGTTCTCTTGTCTGTTTGAGACACCAACTAGCTCCCTGTACCACAGCTACATCTTTGGATACCATTGAGACTGAATCTAGGAAAACACATACATAGGCAGCATTGTTCAAGCAGGATGACTTGGGGGTGGGGCGGGGGTCTCTTTGTTCAAGTCCTATTTTCAGCCTCTTCCCAACTTGGAGATCTAAATTAAGTGCGATTGTGGCTTCACATTCCTAAGGTCCTGGTGTAAAAGTTGAGGTTTCTCCTTACTGATGGTAATCTCTTTGATAGTCACCCAGACACTTTACCTGCACCTGCCCCGCCCTGTCTTCAACTTTAACTGGGTTCATTGTCCTTTCCCTACCATGCTCCCCACCAAACTGCCCAATTTTTGTGTCTCTCTACTCCACTTTCTATTTCTTCTCACTCCAAGTCTGACTAAATGCAGAGAGCAGCATCTGTACTGCCTTTTGAATGCTATACCGCCTTGAAATTCCCTCCACCAAACAAATCAGTGCATTATACTAAAATTCAGCCTCACTGAGATGCTTAGGAAGTTGGTAGGATGTAGTCAAGAGTCTTTGCCAAAAGAAAGCATAAATAACCTACAGTCCAGTTTCCAATAGTGTTTTTACACCTCTGTGAAAGCTCATGAGCGCTGGCCTGACTACTGACCTTCCTACTGGCATTCCCAGCCTCTAAACTTACAGAGGAGCCACGACCCATTAGGTTCTCGTTGTGCCGTGCTAGGGCCTCTCTAGCTCATGGCCCCAAACTTTTACACGTTCTTTCCAAAAACCCTACAAAATATGGCCAAGTAGTCATAGCAACAACCCTAACTTCTTGGTATCAATTTTCTGTATTAGTTACTTTTCTTGGTGCTGGGACCAACTATTTCACAATAACCAACTTAAGGGGGGAAGAGTTTGGGGAGTAGTCCATTCTGATGGAGTAGTTTGTATGGTTAGTCTCTAGCATCCAACAGGAAGCACAGAAAGGGGAATGCTGGCAGTCTGGTGACTTTCTCCTTTGTCTCTTTATTCTGTGTGAGATTCCAGCATAGGCAATGATTCTGCCTACACTCAGGGCAGGTCTTTCTCTCTGAAAACATTCTCCTAGACACATCCAAAGGTGAGCTTCACTGGCGATGACCCTAGTGTCTGTTAATCCAATCAAGTTCACAATCAACAGTCACGTAGGAAGTAGGTACTCAGAACTGGAAAACAAAAACAAAAGCAAAATTCCTGATATTGGGGACTGAAGGGTTCATCAAAGTAAATCCAGATTTTGAAAACGATGAATGTAAGAGAAAGCAGAAACTGAAAAGGCAGAAGTCAGAATACAGAACAAAAAACTACTCGATAAATAAGGATACCTTCTAGCAATGAAAACAGAAGATAGATATGGATTGCGCTGGTTAAAAATGAAAAAGAAAACGTCCAGGAAGAACCCTTTGGTGATATGATACATACCCATAGTCAAGAATTAATGTGCAATATTTAGTAAATAATATTCTCTAACTTGTAAAAATGGATTTCTTTGTTCCTGATCAAAATTTGATTGTCTAGTGTAAAAACCTAAAATAGAGAGTAAAGGGCCACCTTGTGACCAGATACGGTACTGCAATTTGAACATACCTTCCAGGACTGCTGCTTCAGAGAAACAGATGGCATACTCTTTTTTTTTTTTTTTTAAAGATTTATTTATTATTATGTATACAATGCTCTGTCTTCGTGTACACCTGCAGGTCAGTAGACAGCATCACTATGGATGGTTGTGAACTACCATGTGGTTGCTGGGAATTGAACTCAGGACCTCTGGAATAGCAGTCAGTATTCTTAACCTCTAAGCCATCTCTCCAGCCCCAGATAGCTTACTCTTGATCACTACTTCTCCACGTGTTAAAGCTGAGGTGCCTTTGAAACATCTTGGAAGACAGCTACACTAGACAACTATGTAGAAATTCATAGGGTTTTGAGTTCTAGGTTATAGATGTGTAATTGAGTAAAAAACTATTGTAACAACTGCATACATTAAGGAGATCAAGCAGGGACAATGTGGAGACTGAAAATAGGGTACTCACCATATTTATATAAATGATTCTGGACAGTGAAAAAAACAGCCATACTTTTTTTTCTGGCTCTGTGACAAATTTTCTTTAAAAAGAAAATATGAGTCCCTCATAGAAACTAAGACTTGGTGGTAGACTTTGTCCTCTGAGAATCCACACTCTTCAAGTGGATGTGCACACAGAAAAACTTTGGGCACACAAGTTTTGGAGATCCATAAATTCTCTCTTAAACACTTACAGTTTTATTTAATCAGTAGGAATAGAGAACACCGGGATCAATTGAGAGGCATAGCACAAATATTATCAACAAAGTGAATTTAAGTTGGCTGAATAATCTAAATAAGATTAGATAAAATAGTAAGTCACATGATACTTACAAGAGTAATACTTTAAAAATAAGGATTAAGAATGAGAGAAAGGCAGATGTTAGAAAAAGATACTTTCCTGTAGTATCCAAAGTAAAACTGCTGTGACTACAAATAAATGTAAAAAGTGAATGTTAAGACAAGAAACAAAATCTTAGAGTTTAAGATGAATGCTTTATAATGTTAACATGGCCATATATAACAGCAGAGGTTATATATAGCTCAGTGTGTAAGTCCCTGAAGTTCTGGATGTGACTCCTACCTAGTACTGGAAAAAAATCAATCTAAGAAGAAAATATTAAAGTATTACATTTCTTAGTAGCATTGTACAGTAGCCCAGTTTCCACTACTATAACAAAAATTTTTGATCCTGGGCACCTTATAATAAAAAGAGGCTTATTTAGTGTCATTTTGGAAAAGTCCAAGATTGTGTAGTCTCCCCAATTTTGCCTCTGTTAATGGACTCATGAGTCATAGCAGCACATGTACAAGACATGGATAGGTAAGAGAATAGCCATGTGTGCAGAGCAGGAAGCAAGGCAGTATGGGTGAGCTATTTTTCACTTTAGCAACAACTTACTCTTTAGTGAAGTAACTGGAGTCCCACAGGAATTATGAGAACTGCCAAGTGTGGTGGCATATGCCTTTCATCTCAGCACTTGGGAGCCAAAGGCAGGCACATTTCTGTGAATTCAAGGCCAGACTGGTTCACAAAGAGAGTTGCAGGCCAGCCAAGGCTGTATAGTGAGACTTTGTCTCCTAAATAAAACCAAAAGAAGTGTGAGAACCACATTAAACTCTTTAAGGGGCAGGGCACTTAGTGAGCTAGTAAATTTCCTTGAGGCTCTATCTATGAGAAGTTCCACACACACAGCCGTACAAGTCCATGTCATAGCATGTATGCAGAGGTCAGAAGATGCCATGCAGAACATAATTATTTTCCCCTAGTTCCACCATATGGATTCCTGAGATGGATCTCAGCTCCTTGGGTCATCAGATTATCAGGCTTGGCAGCCAGCACTTTTATTGGCTGAGCTATTTCACTGGCCCATAAAAGACTTGTTTACTAAGTTGGCTTACACAGGACAGTGGATGAGAGGTCGAGAACCATCTGGTGGTTCAGCCTGGAGGCTGTGCTATGGGTCTCAGCAGCCCTAATCTTCACCAAAGGCCTGGAGGGTGCCTGGGAGATACTGGTGTTCAGCTCCTGTTAGAAGCAGGAAGGTGCCTTGCCTTTGTTATCGGCAAAGGGATCGGCAGCTGCAGCGAGAGGGGAGATGAAATCACCATTGTGAGTAAAGGCCAAGCCAGCAAAGGAGGGAAACTTTTCTTCTTTCGCGTCTTTTTATCCGAGCCTCTGGTAGAAGGTGCGCCCACATTTAAAATGGCTCTTCTCACCCTCAACTAACTAACAATACAATGCCCCATAAGATGCCCACAGGCTGTTTGATCTAGAAAATTCTTCACTAAGACTCTCTTTGCAAGTGATTCTAGGTTGTGTGAAGTAAACGGTTAAAATTAACCACCAAGGCAGCAAGCAAATTCCAAAGTGTTTTCAAATTAAATGATAGACTTTTTTCTGGGTATGGGACACACACTCATAATCTCAGCACTTTAGATGCAGATTCAGGACTGCCATACATTTTTCATATGAAAAAATATTTTTATATGTTTTATTAATTTATTCATATTACATCTCAGTTGTTACTCCATCCCTTGTATCCTCCCATTCTTCCCTCCCATATTGCCCTTTCTGCCACAAATTTGAGGTCAGCCTGGTCTACATAGTGAGTTGCAGGCTAGCCAGACCACACCATCTCTCAAAAAGCCAAAAGCAACAATAAAAATATACACTTATCAATAAATTGTGGGATATTTAAATGTGCTGATATATTTAAAGGGATGATCATGAGAACAGAGCATACAATAACATGTGGGGTATAGCCATGTGTGTGCCTGCTGGGGAATTTCATATGCTTAAAAACCTAAAAAGAAATTCTGACAAATTCCATTATCTAAGTGTTTTTCAAATACTGAGAGAAGTGTTCTGCTTTTAGCTTCCTGTTTTAACTTTAATTTTTTCTAGCACTAGCATAAATATTATGTTAGAACACTAGTTGAAGTCACACAAAGAAAAAAAAAAGATACTTCACTGATATCAGCCAGTAAGAAATACAGAAATAGTTTGCACAAACAGTTTGTAAATTTCATTAAACACATAGACAATGGTATTAATCAGCAATCCCCTGTGCACACACATGTAGACTTCTATACATCTCAGCGGTGATGGAGAATCTGACTGCTAAAGTTGCCACACCATGTTCTTCAAATGTTCAGTTTTCACCAAAGTCATACAAGGAAACAGGAAACTGTGTCTTACTGAAAGGGAGAAAAATAAAACTAGAGCTCTGTGACAACACTTACCAGGCAATGCTTTTTATTTGTTTACATGTTTATCTATTCATGTGTGCACACACATGCATGTCACTGAGCAAGTGTAGAGATCAGAGAACAGCTTGTGGAAGTCAATTCTCACCTTCCACCATGTTTAGCCCAGAGCTTGAATGCAGGTTGGTCACGCTTGTCAGAAAACACATGCATCCACCAAGTGAGCTCTCTCTGGCCCAGTAAATGCTTTAAAAAGAAGTATTTTAAATGTCTTCAAAATGATAAATAGGGCCATTGAGCAACAGAAAAATGGAAAGAACATATGAACAGCACATTAAAAAGAAATTACAAAAAAGGAAACCAAACAAAAATTGTATAGCTGCAAAGTGCAATGAATAATTTACTGGAGTTGAAAACTGTTCAAGTATACGCCCAAGAGACTCTAAAACGCCAAGCAGTGTCAAATCGAAAGAGAGCTACACTAAGACGAATTATGCTCCCACTGCTTAGAGCTGAAGACAAAGACAGAATCTTGAAAGAAAACAAGAAAAGTATATTATTAAGTACAATGGAAGCATAATAAGATTGCCAGCCACGTCATTCTCCAAGCCATCCAGACTAGAAAGCGGCACGGCAGGGTGTTTAAAGTTCTGAAGGAAACAAACAATACCCTGTCTATCAACAGTTCAATACGTTATATGTATCCCTCAAAAATGAGGGATAAAGGAAGTCATTCCTAGACAAACAAAAGCTGAAGGAAATTTTCTTTCCTGAGAAACCTGCCCTACCAGAACTGCGAAAGGATATTCGATCACGTTGAAATGAAAGGACACCAGACCATAACTTAAAGTTACATGAGGAAATGAATATGTCAGATGAAATTAACTGGGTGGACATAAATGCCAATAATATATGCTTGGTTTCCAACTATGCTTTTTATTGCTTGCTTGATTTAGAACACAGATAGATGTCCACATTCATGCATTAGAAAAATGTGGCACATATGTAACATGGAATTTTATTCAGCCATAGACAAAAATTGAAATGATGAACTTGGCAGGAAAACAGATGTAAGTGCACCATGTTGCTTTAAGAAATGCTGCATAGTCAGTTTCTAATTTTCACACTTGTATTTATGTGGGAATGGGTGTGTCTAAACACATCCTCTAAAGGCCAGGAAACTAGAAAATGACCCTTGAGAGGGGAAAGGGATGTAAGTAATAATGGAAAATCCACCATCCTCCAGACTTCAAAATGAGTTTTTAAATCATACAGGAAACAAAGGAAGTCACTACACTTTGATAAAAATGCTTACGTTATCAGTAAGTTATAATAATATAACCCACCAACAGAGCAGAAATGCTGTAGTCTTTAAGAGAGAGTAATCGTGTAAATGTCAGCACTGCACTTTCAGACCAAAGGTGAATAAGAAGAAGTGACTTGGATAATACTGTCAACTGGATATAAAAGATACATACAGCAACTATCACAAAACAACAGTAGAATATGCATTATTATGAAGTGCTCATGGAAAGTGCCCTAAATTATAATTTGGTAATTATAATTGTCAATACATTTAAAAAAGATTAATGCTATACAAAGCATTTCCCCTAACCACAATCAAATGATTAATACCCACAATACATTAACAACTTCTGCAACTCAGAAGGGCAATAAGCTTTTCACAATTGAAATGGGAGGTAGGACTTGAGTCTGCAAAAAAGATATAACCTTAGGCAGTACTAAAGATCACAACTCAACCCCATGTCAACTTGACACCCAAGCCCATCACTTCTAAGCTCTAACCTTCCACCTCTTAGTCCCATAATCTTATCTTACAATGCAAAAGTATATCCCCACCCCGCCCCCACAATTCAAAATTCCCCACCATCTTTAACAATCCCAACACCAATTAAAAGTCTGAAGTCTCTTCTGAGACTCAAGGAACTCTCTTAATAGTGGATTCCTATAGCATACAAAGACAAATTGCACAATTCTAACACAGTGGCACCAAATGGAATTATTAATTCCAAGAAGGTGAGTGGAGTCACAACAAGGAATGATCAGAGTAAACCAAGACTAAAATATGCAGCAAGGCAAGCAAGCACCAAATCCTGCAACTCCATTGGCTAGCATTTAGAGCTCATAATGGATCTCTAGAGGGCTTTAGTAGCCCTACCCCTCTAGTTCTGCTGCTTGGAGCAATACATCCTCTCTTAGGCAAGCCCCACTCTATGTATGAAGCTTTCCTCAATGAAACTCTCAGTGTCCTAACATCTGGATCATCCTAGGGTCTCCATTGATTTGCTTTCCCATGGTGTCAGTGGCCATCTGAAACTCTGACACGCAGCCACCATGCATCTCCTCTGCCTGCAGAGTCAGTACCATATGGATGGCTAGATGGCTAGTAGATGGCTAGTAGCAGCAAATTAATTTTTCTGCTTTTGCTAATGTGTCTCTCACGATTGGTGTTACCACCTCTGGTTCTTTGTGTCGTGGGTACTAACCAAATCACGGTGGTATCTTGAGAATTTTTTCAAAAGTACTAAACTTTGTAGACACTGTAGAGAGATTTTTTTTTTAAATCTAAGAATGAAGATATTTCAAACAACAACAGGCCATTTGGGTCAGAAGTTCAAAGAGGTTTCTGTATGGCCATCCCTCTAGTGAGTCTCTCCTATTCCTTTGGTTGGAAGAAAATCAAATCCTCCTGAGGAAGTAGACTACTGTTTCCTAAGGTGTCGTTTGTCATTCCTGTACCCCAATCATTGTCTGAAGAAGGTGATTTGCTTTTTGGACCTGTGTGTTAAAAAAATTTTTCCATGAAAATGGCTCCTATTATCCATGCAGAGAGAAGTGTAAAACTATACATAAATGAGTCTTTACGCCCTTTGGAAATTCTTTTTGCAAAAGAACGTAATGCTCCATCAGCAGACCATGACATTAATTTTTTTTCTCTTAGGATAAGCTGAAACAACAGTTAATTCTGCAGCTGGGAGAAGACTGATATCTGTTTGCAGGGTCCCTTGCAGAGTGTAATTGTACCCTGGGGGAACTTCAAAGAGATTATTACCTCTTTGAATGTGGCTGCACTGACTCTTTCAGTGTACTTCAAAAGATAACAATGCACGGTGAGGTCTTGCTTTTCAGCATGAGGTCATAATGTATGTGGAGTGCAGGACCATGTGGCTAAGTATCAGGCCAAACTTTGAGTGTTTGTAAAACACCAGAGAAAATGAAAATGTTTTATCTAAAACACACATGACAACCCACTACAAGTTATGATATACATGGATGCCACAAACCATGATGGCTGCTATAGTTTTCAGATTTAGTGTAACTCAACTGTAGTAGCCTATAAAGATGGATGGATCCCTGTCTAACTACAATCCATGAACAGGTCTATTCCCAGTACTGGGCAAAATAACTTCTTTGACTAGAAAGATAAAACAGAAAAGAAACTAACCAGAGTATCAAGTTATAGGCCAAAATATCACTTGGGGTGCATTCAACACTTCTTTGCTGTTTGAGAAGAAATATTTCTGTTTACTGTGTCCTAAAAGTGAAAGTTACACCAAGTTTGAAAGGCACATTAACAAAATCAGAAGGATTAATTTGTACCTACTTAAAAAAAAAAAAAGGCCTAGATTTAAAGAGCTAGAAGTCAAGCAGGGCATGGTGGCACATACCTCTAATCTCAGCACTCCAGAGGCAGAAGCAGGTAGATCTCTGTGAGTTGAAGGCCAGCCTGGTCTACAAAGCAAGTCCAGGACAGCCAGGGCTATTACACAGAGAAACTCTGTCTCGGGGGGGGGGGGGGAGGGGGAGAGCTAGAAGTCAATTCATGAAATACTAGTCATGTTTTCTCTGCCTATTAATTATCTAAAAAGAGCAGAGAGGGTTGGTAGTCACGTGGATGACTCTTAGATTCTCTTACATACCTTTTTATGTCCCTGGCAGGATGCCCAGTCTTTGAATTATGATCCAAATGTAGTGAGGCATGGTTTGCCAAGTATTTCCCTAATGTTCAGAGAGGGAAGGAGCCACGTATCCCCAGGATGTGTGTGTAGAGGGAACACATGTCAGTCATCACTGTCAATACAGTTTCCTAAAATTCGATTTGTATGTGAGGTTTCTGTATTATTTCAGTTGGGGAGGGCCATACTTAGCAGTAAGTATATGTAATTATTTACCACAAAGTAAAAGTTGTTATCACATCATTATTAACAGTATCCCCTTGCATACCACATAACTCTCAAAATAGCCAGACTCCAGTGTGAAAGTCATCAGTGTAGTGGTGTTGGCAGCTGTTTCTCATGTCAGTCAACACATCATGTACACAGAACAAAATTAGTGTTGCTTGAATTCTCCAGCTATGAGAAACATTAATATCCATTTTTATAATTAATAGGCAATAAAACGTTCAACTCTTCTTGGATTTGGGAAAGTTAAATGTGTCCATCTTTGGCCTCAGAAAAGGTATTTTGTTGCTTTTAATTTTCAGATGGTAGCAAAATAATAGGCTGCTACAGTCACATATTTTCATTAATTATGAAAAATAATAAAAGATGGGTGTACTTTTAAAAAGAGAAGCCAGAAGAAAACCACACAGAGACAGACACGACTTCATTTCTACTAGAGGGACGACAATAAAAATATTTAGGCAATAAAGTATGTTGGTCTAGGGAGATGGCCCTGTGGATAAACATGCTTATGGTATAAGTGAGAGGAACATAGTTTGCATCCTCAGACCCCACATAGAAGTGTGGCAGGTGTAGCCGCTGCCTGTAATCCTAGCACTTGGGATTCAGACACAGGATCCTTAAGGAGGGCTGGCTGGTTATACTCCCTGAAACTGGTGGGTAAAGTTTACCAAGAGACCCCGCCTTGTTAAATAAAGTGGAGGGAGATCAAGGACGGCATCCATCAACTTCAGGCCTGCACAAGCACACACACATTCTCAATGATGTAGAAAAATTAGAAACCTTATGCATTGTTAATGGCTGTGTTTGAAAAGCAGATTAGAAATTCCTGTAATAATTAAACAGAATTAACCTATGACCAAACAATTCTACTTCTCAGTATGTATCTAGGAAAAAAATATGTCCCAGGACAGTGTGGAATTGGCAATGTCCTAGGAGTGCCACCTCCTGTAAATGTCACTAGAAAGCAGAGGTTTAAGAAGACAAGAGATCAATTGATTGGAAACTCAGTGAAAGTTTTGATACACAAGGCCCCCAGTGCATCAACAGCTGTGGGGCTATTGGAGAGAAAATGACTAAGGCAGGATGTGGTGGAAACAAAAGTGGGGTTCAAAAGCTAAGAGTTGACACGGAAGGCCCACCTTTGCCTTTTGGCATTGTTCTTGAGCAAAGATGGAAACATTCCATGTCCTCTCTCAAATGGAAGGCTCTATACAAGCTAGGTTTTGGCATCACATGTGCAAATAAGAGCTCACCAAACATAGCTCACAGCTACTGTTCTATGCAAAATCCCTGTGAAGCAAATATTTTCTCCATGAAATGATCACGTCTTAAACATATGTATTTTATAATGGTCTGTTTATTCCTCTGGCTAAGAAATCCAAAGGTACTTTGCAGTTGACATACCTTTCTGTTATTAAAAATTTACTGTTCCACTGCTTTCCAAAGGCAATTGATAAACTTCTTTCACTTGTGTCCAATTATTTTCCTTTTTGTGATACGAAATTAATAATACAGATGCATATATATTCATTTTGTGGAAAAGAAGAAAGAGAATGCAGAGCACATAGATTCACCTCGTTGGCATAGAATAAGACTTTGCATGGTATCATACATAAATGAACACATTAGGCACACATAGTAGCTTTATAGCTTGCAATTTTTTGGTTTACAATAAACTACCAGATGACTATCCTTTTGTGTAAATGAACAAAACGTCCTATTAAATCAGTGGGGTGAAATTGAAAGATGAGACATGGACAATGTTAGGTGTGTAGATGACGGTAACCAATACTGAAGTATTAAAGTGAAATAATAATAAGTGTTTATAAAGGAAAATGGAAACAGAAAACAGTGGAAATATTAATAACAGAAAATAATTTCTGAAGCTACTGCTTCAAAAGGGATGGTCCCGAGAATGGGTATGGTTAGCATGCAGAGCCCTGAATTTTTTCCTCAGACTTCTTATTTCTTCCAAGCACCTTTCCATCTCATCTTCCTCTCCTGTCATTTCTTCGCCTTTAAAATGCCTATAGTCTATGTCTTCTTTAAATTCTTCAAGAGACTGAAGCAGCCTCTGTCTGAAATTCCCTTCCATCCGCCGGGCTTCAAATGCTCCATGGGGATGTTCAGCTTCCATCTTTGGCTCACTGCTCTTGGGCTTTCCTTCTTTTTCGTCGCAGGGCTTCTGCATGATGTTGTCGTTCCCTGCTTAACTCCGGGGAGAAAATGCAGAGACAAATTGCTTTCTTACTTTGGAATCCGTTTCTTAGAATCAAGCCATTAGTCCGTTTTCCCCCACCTGACTGATCCACAGTTCCAGCCTTCAGAAACTGAAACGATCTCAGCTTCTCTTTCAACTTCCTGTCCAAACTCCTTTTTCTCTTCCCCACCCCTCAAGCCCAAACCCACTCTTTTGCCAACAGATAAATTGAATGCCTCCCCTAAAGAACATTCAAGGTGAAAATTTTACCCAGCATTGTTCCTTCACAACTCCCACCCTCGGAACCCCAGTCTAAGGGACTCCCACGCACTAACCTGTACAGATCCAAGGTAGTTTTTCCAGTCAGGTGGTATCTGTGAGCACAGATTTCTAGACCTACAAACAGAAACAAGGGATCAGGGACAAGAATATTGAGGCCAGACACATGCTATCCTTATCTGGAACCTGGGGTTCTCATCACTGCAGTGGTTTCAAGTATTCTACTGCCTCGTTCTTTTCCTATGCCTATCCATCCTTCTGGAATTCTGTGCCTGTTTGCCATTCCTCACTCTCTGGACTGGCCCTTGTAAGACTCAGCATCTCCCCCACCATTGCAGGTTATCATTGATTGAGGGCAACTATTTTTAAATTTATCTCAATTTTTCTTGTCTCCATCCCATGATTTCAGTCTCTCTCCATCCATGAAACTCACATTTCAGGGCTACCATGTTCTCTGATGAATTGGGGAAAGACAAAGAAGAGGGCAAAGTTTTCTAGGACAGGAGAGGCCCCATCACCAAATCTCTAGGTGTTTCTCAACCCTTCCTCACGGTTCCTGGTTCATTGCCCAATATACAGTTATTGGACCAGCAAGCTGGCTCAGTGGGTAAAGGCACTTGGTATGTAGCCTGAAAACCTTACTTTAACCTCCGGGATCTACATGGTAAAAGAAGAGAATTGACTCCTGCATATTGCCCTCTGACCTACACACATATTTAGTGGATCATGCACTTACAAACATGCATGCAAAGAGATAAATTAATAAAAAATGACCACATATGTAATTATCTATCTCTCAATTAGAGATATGAGGAAATAAATCTAGACGGACTCCCATCTTGTTCAGCCACTATCACTCCAAGGGGTCCTGGTGGTTTCTGCACACCAGTCTACTGGGGTTTAAGGAATTTACCTTCTCTTCTCCTTGGTCACAAGTCTTCAGGGCTGTAAAGAGCTCATACCCAGAGGAGAAAAAAAAAAACCTGGATATATAACGACTTGGGCTCACGTCAGCTTCTAATCACGTGAGGATTATGTCATCTTCCAACTCTGGTTCCTACTTTCCCCTCCCACCAGCAGTGCTGCAGAAGATCTGTCTATTAACCTCCCACCCCCACCGCATCAGGCCCTGTCACTCATTTTTGCCTTTGCTAATTTCAGAGGTCAAAAGTGGCCCCTTCTCCTTATGTTTGGAATGTGCCTTTCTCTGATTACCAGGGAGGGGCTGCATCTTCCCATGGCTATATTAACCATCATTCCCTTTTAGGGGTTGTGTTAAGAAAGAGGATTACTTGTCCTTGTCTTGATTGCAAGAACAGGTAAGTAGCAGTCTTGTCTTTCCTCACCCTTCCCTCAGAAATGAATAAGTATCAGTTTCCTTACAGGCTACTCTTTGAAAGCAAATTGGAGTATATGAGATAAATTAGGAAGTGAGGAAATAGTTGGGTGTATGACATTTTTACTTTTTTCCTGGATATCTTCCTCATTTTCAACTTTCTATAAACACAAGTCTCATAATTTGAAATATGGCGAAGATATGCATATTTGGAAAAAAAGATTAAAAATAGGAAGATAAAGAGACCCAAGCACCTGTTCCAGCTAATGAAGTCAGAATATAAATATAGACCTTTCAAGCAGACACATTTTTAGAAGTTCAAAATGTACAGAGCAGTTGAAGCATGCCCTTTCCAGGAGCAGATGAAGTCCTTCGGTCACATGGATAGCTAAGGCTATATAATCCTACCGCATTCTGTGCTTAGATATGCAGATCTCAAAAGTCAGTCACAAATGTCTACTAATTGGATTTCATGTTTTCACAGACCATGCCATGCTATCTTCTTTTACTTCCTTGAATGTTGTGCCCTGAATATCCCCACTTTAATTTTTTTTACCCTCCATCAGTACCTTTTTCATTTGTTGGTTTGCTTGTTTGTTTCTTTCTCTAAACCTTTCTGGCGTGCTTATGTTTTCTTAGACTTTATGCACCCATACTGAGGAAACAAGTCACAGAAACTACCACCCGCAATACAAAACATTTCTTCCTAAGGATTTTAGTAGGTATATAAATGGATTTATCTGAAAATTAACCTATGCTTTATAAAAAAAAAAAAACCCTATGCTAAGTTCTTCGGTTTTATTTATTAGGAAGTCTGTAGTTCATTGTGAATGTAAGCTTGATGTAAACAATTCCAGAGAAAAAGTTAAGTGAGCAGAAGAAGAGATCTTTTAAAAAGTAGAGCCTTGTTGCACCCATTTTTAAGGAATGACTAGCTTTAAAAGAGAAAAGAGCTACTGACCAGCCAGAGAAGAAATGAGGCGTACAGTCCAAAAGCTCACTAGAAACTAAATCCTACTAACGCGTGTGTACTAAAGTGAATCTCCTTGTAATTGAATGCTAATACGACACTGGCATTATCAACACATTCGCTTTAGTCTTGTAAGAGACCTTGAGGTAAAACTATCCAACCTAAACTGTCGCTGGCCCACAGAAATTAAGATGACAAAAGTATGTGTATGGATAGTTTGTAATTCAGAAATAGATGAAGTAATAATTACTCGTCTCATTACTGTGACAAACTATGGGACAAACGCAACTTAAAGAGAAGGATTTCTTTTTCTTTCTTTTTTGACAGGGTCATGGCTGCATTGCATTCATAATGAGGAGGAAGAGAGAGACAAATGCCTTCATCCAGTTAGTTTTCTCGGATACAGTGCAGGATCCAACCCCAGGGAATTGTACTATCCACCGGTAAGGTGGATCTTTCCACCTTAATTAACTTAATCTATGTATGCCCTCCCAGGCATGCCCAAAAGCTTGTCTCCTAGGTGATTCTAGATCATGTCAAACTGACAATATTAACTATTACAGGTAACTAAACATATATAGTGAGTCAATAAGCAAGTACAAACTGCTGATGAAGATGGTCATTACAGTGAAGCCAGACATGAAAGTGTACTTGCAATATAATTCTACTTACACAGCGTTCTTCATCTGAAAACTCTGCCTATAGTGACAGGAGTTGGAATACTAGCCTCCTGGAATAAAGGACACCTGGAGTACTGATTGCAAAGCAGTGTGGCATTCTGGGGTAATACTAACATATGCAAAAATTTGATTTCGTGAGGGTATGTTTGTTAACTGTTATTACTTATTTGCTTTTTGAACTGTTATTTACATACAAGAAATCATACACATATGGAAAAAGCATTTCAAGTGAGTAATGACAAACACATGCCCTCATGCAATCATGCTTCTTATATGAAAAATTACCTTGCCCAAGAAAGTCACGCTCCTTTGCAGGCAGTCCCTGAGCGGTGACTACACATGAGGAGCTTCATGCCTGTGAAAAGCCAGGGAACTACTTTAGACAATTAAAGGCTAGATAGAATATTCTTGGTCGTCTTAGCTCTCCTGCACTTTTATCTTAGATGGGTTTTATCTGTGGACTGAGGGGAAATCGGAATGAAATATTGAATAAGTGTATGCATACTTGTGTGCCTACTTATATTTATATACATATAAAACTTTAATATATGTCAACAAATGTATGCATATATGCACACACATATTTTATATATGCACTTTTGAAATCAAGACACACATAGACATTAAGCTACAGGGCTTTAAATAGTGACTATTAGAAAGATTTTGTCCTTGTCAAGACGATGCTATTCAGTGTTTATAGGTCTCCAGGGACCACATTTAACTTTGAATTCTCTGCTAATACTGACAGTCATCTTTCAGTGAGATCTTGTGCTGTTGACATCAATTAACACAGTCTGCCTGGTTAATTTTTGTTGTCACCCTGCTTCTGTGCCTTGTCTGATTCTCATACCTTCCATAATCAGTATGCCTTGTGTTCACTCTGACAGCTGTATCTGGCACTTTCCCAGTTTGTGTCCTTATCTTTCCATGTGAACTGTTAGGGCAGATGATTCTCTAGTGTTCTTTCTTCTCTTTTCTCTCTTTCACCTCCACAGTTATCTGTGTAAGAAGTGCAAGGTCATTTATCTGGGTTGTCCTGTGCATAAGAGTCAGCTCAGGATTTAAAATGCATCCATCCTGCTCTGCCATTTACATTCTTTCCCAACTTCTCCATCCAACTGCCATCCTTTTATACATGACAAGTTAGCAGTTATTCTTTGACTTCTCCTGATAGCCAGTACTAACTTCTGGGAGGCAAGTTCTACACTGCTGGAAATTTGCTCTCCTGGATGGTGGTTTAGAGAAAGTTGAAAGGACGAGCTGGCTGTTTGGATCAGTAGGTTACAGAAGAAGGCAATGGCTAGATTGGCCCCAAATAGAAAATGCTTTAAGAAATGTGTGGACCGACATCACAAAGGGTAGGCAGGACTTAAAATTAGGATGAGATGTATGAAAGAGACCTGTCAAAGAAACCTGACACCGAGAACCTTACAATTAGTTACTTTGTAGGTAGATGTCCTCTTACTCCATCTTTACGGGTGTTTATTGGGATGTTTGAAAGCGCTTGTGTGCAAACATTTTGTGACACAAACCTGGGCAAATCACTTCTGCAGTCCCCTATTGGAGTTTTGATTTGTTGGAGACAGGATCATATGTAGCCAAGGCTGACCTCACACTTCCTTTGTAGCAAAGACTAGCCTTAAAATCCTGATTCTTCTGCCTCTATCATCCACGTATTGAGATTACAGGCAAACGCCACCAAGCTGAGCAGTCATTTTAAGAATTTTCCCCATTTATTTCCAAGTTACTCTGTCAAAGTTCATCAACATTTCTGTAAAATTGTATGTTTAAATGTTCATCTACCTTTGAGCAATACATATATCACTAGATAGTCGTCCTAAAGAAAAAATTAAAAATTATGCTGTGGAAGTAGTCCAATAAATAAAATGATTACCTAGCATGTGCAATGGCCTGAGTTTCTTCCTTAGCATTACATAAAGCCTGACATGGTGGAACATGCCTGTAATCTTGGAGCATGCTCAGGAGTTAGAGGAAGGAAGACCAGAAGATAGGAAATTCATGATCTTTCTCAGCTACATAGAGAGATGAAGACCAACCTGGTATACTTAATACTTGGTCTCAAAAAAATCAAAATTACATAAGTTAAACTATAACAAACTTGTTCGTTAAATATTGGGTGATCAGATTTACTGATACTCACCTGGTCAATATTAAGCACAAATGGAGATGACTTTGTGTTTTGTATTATATTTATTTGTGCATGGATGTATTGTAGATTATTAACCTTGCCAGAGTTCAGGAATTGCTCAATTTAGCAAGACTGCTAATTGTTCCCAGTGATAATTTCCCCTGTATTTCTTTTTTTTAAATTTATTATAATTTATTCATTTTTTATCCTGATTGTTATCCCCTCTCTGGGATCTTCTCAATCCCACTCTCCCTTCCTCTTCTGCCCTATTCCCCTCCCCTAGACCTCTGACAGAAGTGCCCTCCTCCTCCACTGTCTGTCCCCTGTATTTTTTTAACCTAATAGGACTTCACTAAATTCTCCTCTCCAGAATACTTTCTATTGCTTTGTAGAAAAATTATAATAAAGGTAATAATTTATATGAGCCAATTAATCTGTACTTGGGTATATTACATTATGTTTTTCTTAAACTTGTATTACTAAAATGTGTGTGTGTGTGTGTGTGTGTGTGTGTGTATGTGTGTGTGTGTGTGTGTAAGAAAGGGTCACATGTAATCCATGATGGTCTTAAACTCACTATGTAGCCAAAAACATGGATGAACACTTGATACTCCTGCTTCTGTTTCCTGAGTGTTGGGGTTCTAAGTGTGTGCAACTAGTCAGTTTTATATGGTGTTGGAGATTGAACCCACAGCTTTGTGCACACAAGGCAAGCACCTTACCAACTGAGCTGGATTCCCAGACCCTGAAATGTATATTTGCATCCACAAATCTTTCCAGATATTTACATAGTTTCTGTATAATATGAAAAAAATGAAGTAACTATATCAAATAACTTGAACATTTGTAAGAATTTAGAAATTTGCCATTAAATTGCCCTGAAAAAAAAAGGTACAAGATTATATCTTTTTTACAGCTTGATATAATTTTTAAAGAAATCAGCCTGGAGTTAAGTAAGATGGCGCTATGGGTAAAAAGAAATTTGCTGCTAAGTTTGATAACCTGAGGTTGATATCCTGGACCTACCCGTGTGGTAGGATGAGAGAACTGGCTCCCAAAGCTGTTCTCTGACTCTGTCTGTCTGTCTGTCTGTCTGTCTGTCTGTCTGTCTCTCTCTCTCTCTCTCTCTCTCTCTCTCTCTCTCTCTCTCTCTCTCTCTGCATGTATGAGTGTAAATCCTACCAGACTTCAGAAAATGGTATCAGATCCCCTGAAGCTGGAGTTACAAGTGGCTGTAAGTTACCTAATTTGAGAGAGACAGAGAGAGAGAGAGAGAGAGAGAGAGAGAGAGAGAGAGAAAGGGAGAGGGAGGGAGGGAGACTGACTCACTTATACACTCATCCATACAAATAAATAAAGCAAAACAACCAGAATGAGTACACTACAACAGGGTAGGCAGTAACAAGAGTTTTCACTATACGTCTTCATTTGAGTCTCGGGAGTTCTTTATACATCTTCTGGCTACAGATACGTGCGTTTGTACTATGAATATCTTCTACTTGCTTCAAACTTGGCTGTTTCTCTTTGTTT
This sequence comes from Acomys russatus, assembly GCF_903995435.1. Lineage (NCBI taxonomy): Eukaryota > Metazoa > Chordata > Mammalia > Rodentia > Muridae > Acomys > Acomys russatus. The sequence continues at coordinate 78,581,087 of NC_067169.1, read as the reverse complement.
CTTTGACTATTTGCTGAGTCAGGATTTTACTATATTTTCCAGGTTGTTCTCAAACTTAAGGACTCAAGAGATCAATTCCTCAAGTAGCAAACACTGCATGTGCTAACCACTATACTACCATATTTTCGTTTTCCAATGTTCTTTTTAATATTTTGAATTTGTGTGTGTGTGTTATGTAAGTATATTCATAGGTGTGCACATGTGTGTGTGTGTGTCACATGCTCAAGTGTATATGTGGAGACCTGAAGTGGCTGTGAAGGGTCTTCATCAATATGTCTCTCCACCTTCATTTTCAAGATAAAATTTATTTAATGAACCTGGAACATGTTGGTTTGGCCATCAAGTCCAAGAGCTCATACTGTCTCCATCTCCCTCCAATGCTTGGATTACAAGGCCATATTACCCAGCTGACTTTTTCCATGACTGATAAGGATTCAAACTCAGATTTCGAAGCTTTCCCAACTGAGTGATCCCTTTAATTCTTCTACTTCAGTTTATAAACTATGTCTTTTAAAAGGAAATGTTTTAAATTTGATAACTCCAATTACTTGCTGGTTTTGTTTTGTTTTGTTTTTTTCTTCATGATTTGTTGTGTTCCACCTAAGAATGTTTGTTTCCTAAGATTGTAGTGTTTTTATGTTTTATTTCAAAAGTTTTATCATTTGAGTTTTTACCTGAGGCCTATGGTCTGCTTTGAACTAATTTGTGTAAAGTAGAAGTAAGAGGAAAGTTTCCTTTGACTCCAGGACACATTTCCATTCTTTTCAGAACCATTTGTTGAAGAGTATACTTGGCCTGATGGATTATCTTGATACCTTTGTAAAGAATTGCAATGGCAGGATGTGCATAGGTCTATTGCTGGCCTCAGTTCTGTTCCAGTTGTAACTGGAACAATGCTTTATTAATACCCCAATACTACCATACTCCTTCACTAAGACAACTTAAACCTTGAAATCATGGTATCAACCATCCAGATGTTTCCCCTCAAAATCCTTTTATTATTTTCTAAGTCATTGGTTTTCCTACATGTATTTTAGATGCAAGTTTGTCAATTTATAATAGAATGTGCGCTGGCTTTGGGGTTTGACTAAACTAAATGTGTATATTAATTTGGACTCTTGAATTTCAGGAAAAAATATTACCATTAGACATGTTTACATATTTTGGTCTTTAGCTGCTTTCATCATTGTTTTAGTTTTAGTATACAGCTTATGTCTAAATATTTCACATTTATTCAGGAGGTGGTGGTACAAGTCGTTAGTCCCAGCATCCAGGAAGCAGAGGAATGTGGATCTCTGAGTTCGAGGGCAGCCTGGTCTACAGAACGAGTTTCAGGATGGCCAGAGCTGCACAGAGTAACTCTTGTCTTGAAAACCATACACACACACACACACACACACACACACACACACACACACACACACACACACACCACGCACATTAAAAGCTCATAAAGTATATAAGTGATATTTCTGTGTTTCACTTTTCAATTGTTCATCACTAACATATGAAATAAAAGTGTAGTTTGTATCTTAACCATGTAATTGAAACCCTACTACATTGAATCCCTAGTCCTCTGGAAGATTGATTTTTCCTGTCCTCCACTCCCAGGATGCCCCTCCTTCCCCCTGCTGTCCTCTCAGCTACCAAAACTTGTCCTGAAATAGATTTACTGTATGTAACCTAAGATTATTTAAGACATGCTCATTGACTTGCAAATACATATGAACCATTTGAAGCAGAAATTTCTGAAAGAGAGACGTTCATTTCTTTTCATTTTGAAAATCTGACAAGGTTTTGTAGCACAGCATATTCCGGTTCACCTCATGAAGATGCCTTGCATGTCTAGGGGCCCCTCACAAGGGGAGCCATCAGCTGCCCTGTCTGTTTCCAAGGTCCAAAAACAGCAGCTGCTGCCTAGCCAGTCTATATTTATATAATGCCTTAGCAGAAGAGACAGATGGTTGGGTTTTTTTCTTTTCCAAATTTAATCCTGCTTTTCAAATCAGACTATGATATTTTTTAAATGAGACAGGATCTCCCCAGCATAGGCCAGTGTTAAACTAGAGATCCTCCTGCCTCAGTTATCCAAGTGCTGGATTTTTACAATCAAGAGATACCATTGCTCCCGCCATTTTGTTTGTTTAAAATGTTGATACAAATGTAGTTACACCACTGTTCCCTTCCCAAGTCCCTTCTCTCTAAAGTATCCCATGCTCCATCCACTCTCCTCTTCCCTACTACTATCATTGCATATAAAAGATGTATGCTTTTCCTTTATCACCAAAAGACAAGACAGAAATACATTAAAGATTTTTAAAAATCAGACAGGCTTCGGTGGCACACCCCTTTAATCTTAGCACTCTGGAGACAGAGGCAGACAAATCACCGGGTTCAAGGCCAGCCTGGTCTACAGAGAGAATTCAACGATACCCAGGGCTGGCTACACACAGAGAAACCCTGCCTCGAAAACAAAACGGGGCTGGGAGGGGGGGGAGAGATGGAGGGAGAGTGGAAGAGACAGAGACAGAAACAGAAGAAGGAAAATTTTAAATCTGCACAAGCCCCTTTCTTGACTAACTTCTTTCACTAATCTAGTGAAGGAAAAATGAAGAGCTTTGATAGGTGAGGGGACAACTGAAGGAAAGAGGGGCATCCTAAAAACAGAGAGGAAAAAAATCAATCCCCCCCAGAGAACTGGGAATGGCGAGCAGCCCAAAGAGAATAGCCCTTCTCTGTCAGGCCATGAAATGCCCTGGGGCTCAGAGTGACAGGGTCCAGGCTGGGGATGGTGAGGGGACCTGGAGGTGAGGAGAGGGCCTGGACTTTGCACAGCAAGAAGACACCCAGGGCAGGAGGAGGGGCTGGGGCCGGGCCGGGGGCGGAGCTTTGGCTGGTGACGTGTCCACGTGACTAGCCCACGCAGGCTCACGCCCCTCTCTGGGTCCCTGGACCTGCCCTCGCTTGCTCACTCCCTCCAGCCCGCGGTAGGTGGCAGAAGCACCTGTTCCTGGCGGCGCAGCTCCTGGGCGGTGCACAGCGCGAACAGCGAGGAAAGCAGGAGCAGAAGGAGCGCTGCAGGTGAGGGTGGCCGCGGCCCGCACCTGAGGAGCCCGCCGTCGTCGTCGTCGTCGGGGTCCGGGGGTCCGGGGGTCCCGGGGTCCCCGAAGCCGCAGGTGGTCGTCCCTGTGTGCGCTGCAGCGCCACTGGACAGGGGGCCAGGCCCAGGCGGAGACCCTCAGAGAGTAGGAGCATGCGCCCCGCGACAGCTTCCCACAGACCCTGGAGCCCCTGCTTCTCGGGTGCCCAGGGGTGGTCAGTCGGTGGGGCGGGACGGAGGCGGCTGAGGCGGCGAGAAGAGCCTGCGCGGGGTGGGGAGGGGGGCGGGTGTTGGAGTGGGGGGGGGGTGCCGGAGGGGGCCCGCCCAGGGCAGCGGCACGGGGTCCTCCCTTCCACCCACACTTCTGGCTTGTTCACAGGTCTGAGGAGCCCAGCTTCGCGGAGCGCCTGGTGGTGAGCATCGCTTGGAGGAGAAGGCGGCAAAGATAGGCCCAGGTGGGTGCCGGGGCAGGGCTGGGAAAGGGGATGTGTGAGAAGCCAGGTCTGCTGTCCCAGAGCCCAACTTGCTTCCCTCCACCCCATCCTTCTTTCCTCTCTTATTCTTCCATTTTGGTGACGCAGATGCCTTGGAGATGGATCTGCAGGTAAAATGATGGGATTGGGGGAGAGTTGGGCTGAACCTCTAGAGTGCCTTTCGGCCTCTCAGGTGGGCAAATGAATTTTGAAAGGTGCGAAGTACAGACTCTGTCCTTGTTGACCAGTCCACCAAGAAATCTTTCCTTTTCTTATCGTCCAGGAGAAATGGAGTCCAAAGATCAAGGAGTCAAAAACCTCAACATGGAAAATGACCACCAGGAAAAGAAGGAGAAAGAAGAAAAGCCGCAAGACGCTAACAAAAGGGAGGCACCTGTGGCCCGGCCTTCCGAAGCTGTGGAAAGCAGTGTGCCTAGAGGGAGTCGCAGGCGGTTCCGGGTTAGGCAGCCCATCTCGCACTATAGATGGGACCTGGTGCATAGGGCTGGAGAGCCCCAGGCAAGGATGAGAGATGAGAATGCGGAAAGGCTTGGGGAGGATGTGAGAAGGCAGCTCATGGAGAAGTTAAGGGGAAGGCAGCTGAGCCATAGTATGCGGGCGGTTAGCACTGACCCGCCTCACCATGACCATCACGATGAGTTTTGCCTTATGCCCTAGAGTCCTGAGGTTTTCTCTGAAGATATGGGGACCCCTGACTCTAAAACGTAAATTTTGTCATGTACTACTGTAAAAAATTTGAGATTACTTCTTTTATGTGGATCTCTTCCTGCTCTAATTGAAACGTGTGTTTTTCACTCCGCCTGTACTTCTTTTGTTAGCAGAATTTATCAATTGCATGGAAAGATGCACATTACATATTGTGAAACTAATAAAGCAGATTAAAAAGGCAATCTCTGAACTTTTACTTAATCATTTGTTGTTGTTGGTGGTGGTGGTTTGTTTTTGTCTGGTTTTGGTTTTCAAGACAGGGTTTCTCTGTATATCCCTGGTTGTTCTGGACTTGCCCTGTAGACCAGACTGGCCTTGAACTCACAGAGATCTGCCTGCCTCTGCCTCCTGAGGGCTGGGATTACAGGTGTGCGCCATCACACCTGGCTAATCTTTTCTTTATATAAGGATACAGTTTTAGTTGGATGTAGTGGCTCACTCCTGTAATCCCAGCACTCTAGAAGCCTCTGTGAGTTTGAGGCCAGCCTGTTCCACAAGGTGAGTCCAGGACAACCAAGGGTATTACACAGAGAAACCCTGTCTTGGGGAAACAAAAGCAAATACAAAACAAAACCAAAAATGAAAAGTCTTTTATGTACATTGGTGTTTTGCCTTCATGTATGTCTATATGAGGGTGTGGGATCTCCTAGAACAGGAGTTACAGACAGTTAGGAGCTTCCGGGTCCTCCTGAAGAGCAGCCAATGCTCCTAACTGCTGACCCATCTTTCCAGCCCTTCCCTGGCTGGCTGCCCAGGGCCGGTGGGCCATAGCGAAAAAGGATGTTCTCAGTCCTGATGAGACTTGATGTGCTGGGGTAAAGGGTGAGGTGGGGCTCCCCTTCTTTTAGTAGTAGGGGAGGGGGTATAGGGGAAACAGGGAGGGAGGGGGCTATGACCGGGATGCAAAGTGAATAATTAATATAAAAAGAAGAACACAGTCACAGAAGTGGAGTAAGTAGTGTTGATCCCTGGAAGAACTGAGACCAATTTTCTTTATATTTCTTAATTTTTCAAAATTGGACACATAATACTTAGAATTTGGTGCCTTAGCTCTTAAGAGCACTGGCTGTTCTGGAGGATCCAGCTCTAATTCCCAGCATGCAACGGGTGGCTCCCAACCATCTGCAACTCCAGTGCCAAGCAATCTGATGACTTCTGGGCACCAAGCATATGTGTCACAGGTACACAGACATACATGCAGCCAAATAAGTAAAATAAGCCTTAAAGAATTACAATAAAAATATTTGTAGCTGTGTGGTGGTGGTGCACATGCCTTTAATCCCAGCACTCTGGGAGGCAGAGACAGGCAGATCACTGTGAGTTCGAGGCCAGCCTGGTGTACAGAGTGTGTTCCAGGACAGCCAGGGCTACACAGAGAAACCCTGTCTTGAAAACCCAATACATATACTTAAATAACTTTATACAAACAATGTGAGAACTTTCCATGCTAGTGACAGTCTCAGATCTAGTTTATTCTCTGGCATCTGTTACTGAGACATAAAATCAGATAAGTATTTAATAACTATCCTTACGCTTATAGGTAAGGTAAAAATAAGTCGCTTCAGGGCTGCTGTAGGATGTAAATGAGGTAATTTGTAAGCTTTTCCTGAGTTTTCATTCTCTTGGCATCTGGGTAACCTAAAACCCTGAAATGTTTTCAGTTATCAGGGGGTGTTTGTACAGATAAGGTCTCTACTGATAGGTCTCATGGGACAAAGAATAGGTGCTTTACTGGGCCCTATTCTCATCCTTCCCTCTAGAAAGTTCTATGTACTAGACTACAGTTCCTACACCAGACCCATACAGATAGCATACATTCACAAACTAAGAGATTCTTAACTGATTTCTCTGGAGCACCCATGGTATTGAATCCTGTGCTACGTGTATAGCTAGATTCCTTTCTGATTATCTTTTTGGTAGAAAAAAAACCCCACATTTATCTGGGGCAATTATCTCTCAGGCTGACCAGACTGCAGAAGACGTATGAGGCAACAGCTTACTGAATCTGAAGCAACAGTTTGCATTAACCTGAAACCAAGGAATGTACAGAATTTTGTTTTTCTATACTATACTGAGTTGAGCATCAGAAAATCATGTCAGTGTCTCAGGGTTTTGGTTACATAAAAAAGTACATTTTCTTTATGAGGATTGACTTTATTTTGTGGTACTAGGTGGTGAACCCACTGCCTTGTGCAGACGGGCACACCAATGTTTTGCAAAAATAAACGTAACATTTAAGATTCTGGAACAGGTTAGTACATAACTCATGGAGATACCTGTCTGGCACACTGTTCATTTGGGAGGCTGTAAGAATGGTTGAAAAAATATTTTGAAACACCAAATGCTAATTCACTTACACATTGTTTGCGGCTGCTTTTATATTACAGTAGCAATATTGAATAGCTGTAAAATAGAATGATTGTCACCTTCTGCCTTAGACTGTAACATGAGAGGAAGTTAACAGGTAAAAACACCCATCATGAAAGGGAACAAACTGCAGTATGAATGGTATGCTTAATTCCAAAGTACCCTGGCCTCTCACAGGCACTTGAAATATAAGACTAATTCATGAAGACAACAGTTAATATAAAGAAAATGTCTAAGGGTTTGGATGCATTTTCCTAAGTATCACTTCTGTACCTAATGTGCTGAGCTTCTTTTTCTCCATTCTTTAAAAAGAAAATAATAGGCAATAAAATTCCGGCAAAGTACATATAGTAAGATTATGGATGTTCACAAAGAAAAAAAAAATGTTCAAAAAGAGGCTTGACTCCGCTCCAGTAACATATAGATCACTATTATTGTGATTTTTGTCATATAACATTTTAACTGGATCACTTCTTTATTTCTAATTTCTATTTCTATAATGCAGCTGAAAGAATTATTTAATTATAAGGACATCCATATTTGAAGTTTTTAGTCTGATATGGTTTGAAAGAATATCGTGGATATTTTGGGTTTTAAGACAGGGTCTCTTTCTGCATGCCAGCCTATAGAAATCATTGTGTAGCCCAGATAGGAACTCACAATGATCCTTCTATCTCAGTCTCCCAAGGTCTACAATTGCAGGTATGAGCAACCATATTTGGCTGAAAGCATCATCTAATGGCAAAAAAAGAGGCTTTATATATTGTATGAGTGAATTGTGCCATTGAAGCTTAGCCTATCATAGGCATCTAGTAAATACTTATGAAATATATGAAAAATGATAAAAATATAAATTTAGTGGTACTCAGCAAACAATCAATATACATTATAGATGCTTGTATATTTCTAACAAATTAACAGAACCAAAGTAATGCCGAAAATCACTAATTTTTAATAAAATTATTTTCTTAATATTTGCAGATCACTGAGGAAAATTAAAAAATGAATACAAGGTGAGTGTGTAACCACAGAAAGTGTTGTAAAAATGAACTTCCTAGTTTACAGCCAAGAATGGACATAGACAATCTAAAAATACACTCTGGATACAAGTGAAATAAAGCTTTCATCATTAACTATCATTTAAACACCAATGAAAATGGAGTAACAGAGGCTGGAGAGATGGCTCAAAGAGAGGTTAAGAGCATTGTCTGCTCTTCCAGAGGTCCTGAGTTCAATTCCCAGCAACCACATGGTGGCTCACAACCATCTGTAATAGGATCTGGTGCCCTCTTCTGGGGGGCAGGCACACATGCAGGAAGAACACTGTATACACAATAAGTAAATAAATCTTTAATAAGAAAGAAAGAAAGAAAGAAAGAAAGAAAGAAAGAAAGAAAGAAAGAAAGAAAGAAAGAAAGAAAGAAAAAGAAAATAGAGTAACAGAGACTAGGTTTATCTCTTAACTGAAATCTAAAATCTGGGCAAAATTCATGAAATGATAATGTTTGGAAATTTAACAGCAGACAGTGGAGAGCAAAGTAATTTGAGAAGGGAAGCATATAAGCCTTGTGACTATCTACATTTCATGACATATAACAGGTTTTATAACATGTTAGTAAAATATATGTCAATTATAAAACAAATACCAGAAGATCATGGATATACATACTTTTGATATTTCATTCTATATTCAAAAGTTAGTTCTGAGGCTGGAGAGGTGGCTCAGAGGTTAAGAGCACTGTCTCCTCTTCAAGAGGTCCTGAGTTCAACTCCCAGAAACTACAGGATGGTTCACAACCATCATAATGAGATCTGGTGCCCTCCTCTGGTATGCAGGTGAACATGCAGATAGAGCACTCCTCTATATTTTTAAAAAGTTAGTTCTGGTATATACTACAGTCCTTAAAAGAATCATTAAAATTATAGCTAAGCAAATAGCGATTTAACTCTTCATAAACTCAATAATCCAAAAGCTGTTCAAAGAAAAGGAGAATGAAGGCAAAAATGAAGCGAATGGAAACAAGATGGTAGGTTTAAACCCAAACATACCAGTTATCACATTAACACATGGTCGAAACACCTTAATGATAGAGATTGAGATAATACAACTGTATATTGCCTATAAGAATCTCATTTTAAGTGTAAAAATAAAAATGGATTATAATAATAGAAACTAGATAATTTTGTGTTAATCTAAGCAAAATTAAAATTACTATATTAATATGAGGCATGATAAATTACAAAGCAGAAGACAAGGGATAAATTAAGTCATTACAGATTTTTAAGTGGTAGATTTTCACATATTTCAAAATACATGAAGCAAAAATTCATAGCTCAACAAAAAATAATCAAATCCCCAATGAAAGTTAGAAATGAAACTGTCTCTAACATATTAAGAGAATAAGCAAACAGAAAACAGACTTGACACAGCAGGGCTCAGTAGCGCACACCTATAATCCCAGCACTCGGGAGGCAGAGGCAGGCAGATCTCTGTGAGTTCGAGGCCACCCTGGTCTACAAAGTGAATCTACGACAGCCAAGGATACACAGAGAATCCCTGTCTCGAAAAATCAAAAAGAAAGAAAGAAGCAAAGAAAGAAAGCCGATTTAGAGAACAACACAAACCAATTTACTCTATTTGATAGTTATGTAACTTCCCACAACCAACAGCCGAATCTACACCGGATTTACATGTGCATGGCACATTCACCAATAGAGTCCATACTCACTGTCAGTCTTAATAATGTTTACAGGATTCAAATGATATTTGAGACTGTGTTCTTAGAGCACAATGAAATTAAATGAGAAATCACAATACATCCCTGGAAAATGCCAAAATCTTAAAAATAGGAACAATTAACATACATATAAGCAACCCATGGCCCAAAGTAAAAACCAAAATGGAAATTAGGTCATTTGCATAGTTCATGGGTAGACATTTGCATAGCATGCCTGAGGTTCTGGGATCAATCCAAAAACAGAAAAAAATATTTCAAAACAGGCATATAATTTTCAAATTGTATTTTTACTGAGAATTTCATGTACTCATGTACTGTACTACACTTTCATCGTTCTTCATTTCTTTCCTCTTTCCAACTCCTCCCGTGTCTCCCCACTATGACACGCCTTGAAGTTGATGGCCTCTTATTCTTTATTTTTACACACATACACACACATTTATAAATACAATCTACTGAGTCCCTTCAATATTACCAATGTGTATATGTTTAGATCTGACTACTTGGGATTGAATAGTCCATAATGGGAATGTCCCTGTAGTTCTTCATCTAGGAGTAGGGATTTTTTTTTTTTTTTTTAGATTTCTTTCATCCACATTGGCATGCCAACTGGTGTTGTCATTTTTCAGGTCTTGTTTAAGCAGCTATAAGGCTGACACTTCATTTATTGTGATCCTCTCTGACTCTTATAATTGTCCCACTCCCTTCCTCAATGTTATCTGAAGGTTATGTTGTAGATATATAAATTGGGGCTGAGTAGTTCTAATTTTTTGTCTGCATTTTTTACCAGGTGAAGATTTCTGTAATGGATTCTGTTACTCCAGGGTTACCCCAGGTTATATACTCAGATCTAAAGTTCAGAACTAGGGACTACAAATAAGAGAGCATGCAGCAGTTCTCTTTGTGGATCTAGGTTACCTCACTCAATATAATACTTCCTAGTTGCATCTATTTATCTTCAGATTTCAGGGCTTTGGTTTTCCTTATAAATGAAAAGTGCTCCACGTAACCCATTTTGTTATCCCCCCAACCCACCTTTGTTGTTGAAAGACATTAAGGCTGCGTCCATTTCCCAGCTATAGTATATAGAAAAGCAATGAACATGGCTGAGCAAGTATCTGTACAGTGGAACGTCTAGTCCCTCGGTCATATGTAAGGAGTGATGTAGCCGGGACTTACAGCAGATTTACTTTTAGCTCTTTGAGACTTCTCCACACTTATTTCCATAATGGATGCATCGTTTTTAAAATCCCCACAACAGTGAGTGGGGCTTTTCTTTTCCCTGAATCCCCTGCAGCATTTGTAGCTGGTTGTTCTGTTTCCTTTTGCCATCTTGACTGATAGAAGATGAAATCTCAAAGCTGTTTTGACTTACATTTCCCCAACTGCTAAGCATGATGAGCACTTTTAAAGGTATTTCTTAGCCATTTTTGTTTCTTCCTTTGAGAACTCTCCATTAGCGCCATACCACATACTACATTTTTCTAATTAGGTCATTTGGTTTCGTTTGTTTGTTTTTGGGTTTTGGTCATTTTTTAATGACTTTTTAGTTTTGAGTTCTTTATGTAGTCTGCATATTAATCCTTTCTGGCTGGCAAAGATTCTCTCCTACTCAGGTGCTTCCTCCTCCTTTGATTATTTCCTTTGTATACAGAAGTTTTCTTTTCTTTTCTTTTTCTAAATTTTTTTTTTTAATTTTAAGAGTTACTGTGGGTCATATCTCAGTTGCTTTAGCTGACATGAGAAGAACTTCTCGCTGTGAGTGATGTAATATCCTGGCAGGAATTCTGGACTGTGTAAATGGAGAGGCCATTGAGTAGCAAAAAGCATTCATTTCACTCTGCTTTCTCATGATGGATGTCATGTGAGCATTCAAGTTCTTGCTGCCTTGATTTCCCTGCCATGAAGGATTGTACATTGAACTGTAAGTTTAGAGTGTTCTCAGAAACAGGTGATATCCCAAGAATATCCCAAATACCATTAACACATGAACAAATAAAGACCATGTGGTATAAATATACAACAAAAAGGAATGAAATATCATATTGCTAAAATGTGGATCACCCCTGAAAACATTATGTAAAACAAGCTAATTCAGACCAAAAGTTTATGTGTTTAATAATTTCTTTTATATGAAATACAAGGACTACATTAAACCGTAGAGACAGAAAGGAGATTAATCATTGCTCAGCACTGAGAAGAGAGAACTGAGAATAGCACCTAGTTGGTATGGGGCTCCTTAGGGCTTAACAAAGGTATTCCATAACTAAGTAGAGGTGAGTATTGCACATTAATGTGCACGTACTGTATACTACTAAATTATACATTTCATAATGGTTAATTTTATATCTTTTCCTACAAAGACAATAAAGATAACTAATTTTAAAATAATGTGTATAGGGGCCTGGAGAGATGGCTCAGAGGTTAAGAACACTGTTTGCTCTTGCAGAGGTACTAAGTTCAATTCCCAGCAACCACACAGTGGCTCACAACTATCTCTAATGAGATCTGGTGCACTCTTCTGGTATGCAGGCAGAATTATACATAATAGAGAAATAAATCTTTTTTTAAAAAGAAATAATATGTATACTTACATATTCTCTAGAGCAGTGGCCTTCACCTTTTATATATTATATACAACTTTGAACATTTAAACTTTTATTTTTTTAAATATTTATTTGTTATATATACAGTGTTCTGCCTGTTTGTACACCTGCATGTCAGAAGAGAACACCAGATATCATTTTAGATGGTTATGAGCCACCATGTGGTTGCTGGGAATTGAACTCAGGACCTTTGGAAGAGCAGCCAGTGCCCTTAACCTCTGAGCCATCTCTCCAGCTCATAAATATTTATTTATTTATGATTAATTATGACAGAAAGAGAGGAAAGAGGGATGGATTTGGATGCACTTATGCCATGGTAGAGGTCAAAGGACAACTTTCAGGAGTCTGATCTCTTCTTCCACTTTGCTAAGGCAGGTCCTCACTTGCTATTTCTGCCATGCAATGTACTCAAGGCTAGTTGTGCCGTAAGCTTCTAGGCCATTCTCCTGTCTCTGACTCTCATCTTGCCATCAAAGTTCTGGGGTTACATACACCACATCTAGGTTTTTAAATTTTTTTTTATTTTTTATTTTTCACATCTAGGTTTTTAACATGGGTTTTGGAACTGAATTGAAGTCACACTCGGCTTTTACCCACTGAGTCATCTCCTCAGGCCAGGCCTGTGACCATTTAATAAAAATCAATGGACTCTATTCTCAGGAGATGTATATATACATCAAATAAAATATATATATTTTATGCCCATGTTTATCATTTTGAACCTAGTTTCAAGGGGTTCACAGTTTGCAAATGCCTGACCTCAAAAGGAGTTATGTCTCTCTTCTCCCCTACTGCATTCATGCCTAGCATCTTCTCGTTTCCCAAGCTCAAATTTCCTGCTTCATCAGTATATTATCCTGCTTGCATATCAGCATTACTTTTAAATTCCTATGGCATAGGTCTTCCTACAAAGTGTATATACTCCACTTATTCCTACTCATATGCACCTTGTATATTCAATTCAGAACACATGGCCTTGAGGAAGCAGTATGCTCAGCACGTCAGATGCCAACTCAGAAAGAACCAGAATATGAGTGTGGAGTGTGGTCAGTAACCTTACAGGATGCCTAGGCACTTCTCGGGTGCTTTAGGGGTGAAGATAGCGGAGGTGAGCAACCTTGCAAGGCTTATATTCCAAGTATAATAGAAGGGAGAGGACAGTGCTTAGAGAAGCTTCTAGCAAAGAACTTCAGACAACAAACATGTCTAAGGGCTCTCCCTGCAGCAATTGTGTCTCCAGGCCTCATGGAAATCCCAAGCTGCAGGAGGAAATGAAATAAGACAGAAAAAAAAAACCTATAAAAAAGAAAATAAAGTCTCCCTTTCAACAGCTCGATTCCCTGCCAGATAATCCACCCTGTGCCCTTTATGCGAAGCAGACCATATTCAGAATGAACATCGGTGGCTAAGAGAGGTAGTGCACTGAAGGAGTCCAGGAATTGTCCCCCCCCTTTTAAATAAAGTGGTCCCCATATCCTCTGAGATTTTAACATGCAGTGGTATAAGGAAAAAAGATGCAGCCTCTCCCTAATGACCACACAGGACTAAACACATGCCACAGGACGAACCATATTTGACCTCTGAAATTTGCAAGTACCAAAATGAATGACAAGGCCTCATGCTGTGGGGGAAGGAACAGAAGAAGGTGGTGGGGGTAGTGAGGGGGAAAAAAAGTAGGCTGGCTCCTGACGCACTTTCTGTTGCTTGGGAGGGGAACTAGGGACCGGAGCCCACTGGTGACGTTCCCGTGTCACGTGATCAGGAGCAGACGTATGCAGAAGTCCCTGTCTTCCAGGTACCAGCTACCAGCTCCTTATCTCGGTGGAGGAAGGCAGTCTTGAAACTGACGACTGCCCTATAGCCCGGCAGGTTTGTACAAGCCAGGGATTCCTGAGGGAGGGGTGATAATGGACAGAGGCTACGGAGCAGAGCACTCTGCCTGCGTTTCAGATACCGCCCCCTTTTCCACCCCCATTCATTTTGGCGTAGAAGATTGTGTGACTGACTGTTGGGGGTAGCACGCTTACATCCTTGGAGAAATGTGGGCTAATGGCAGAAGGAAATGTGAGAAGGACTCATTTCCCTGGTATAGTTACAAATCCTTCACTGCCTGCAGACCTCAGGGTAGGAATGACAGGGAAGGCTAAGACCAGAGCTGATTCAAAACCAGATACTCTACTCCCTTCCAGCTGCTCCCCGACTGGGTGCAGAAAATGGATGGGGACTGGGACAGGGGTCCTTGGGAGGGGCGAGACTAGGGGTAGAGAATACTAATTGAGATCTCATCGGAAAGGTGGCTGAGCTACATATGCCTTATAGAGGAGGAGGGCGGGGGAGGGGACGGCAGGGAAGTGGGGGTGGTGATGGCCTAGTCCACTTTAGGTAGCAGGAGAGGGGCACGGGGCCCTGACTGCAAGCTGAGGAAAGTGGATTGCCCCAGGCCAAAGCTTGAGTTTTTCCTTTCTCTACTCCATCCCCCAACCATGTTGGAGCCCAAAATGGTAGGCCGAGGGGACCACGGGTGGGGCCTGCTGCAGAAGAGAGAAACAGGTTTAGTAGGAGGCTCAGCTTCCCAGTTAGGGAGCGACTTCTTAACTAGGAAGCATTCAACGGAGGTACTAAGGACCCAAAATGTTCAAGTTCAAAAATAATCTGTCCCTTTCATGGTAGAAAGCTGTTTTTATTTTCAGTGTGTGGCGGGGGCGGGGGTGGGGGGATGGAGGGAGGAAAGGATGAGTGGAGTGTTGTGGTCATGTCTGGCCTGCCTTCACCTGCTTCTATTATCTCCATTTTCAGGAAAGTATTCATCTATGCATTGTTAAGGGACCCTAGGGCTGGGTGTGGGGAGCTGGTACAGAGACCTGAGGGCACCGAGACCTGCCTTCTGACTTTCACAGTCCAGAGCGCTACTCATTTCAGTGAAGTGAGAGTACATTTGGAAGGGAACAGAAGACACGGTGCAGAAGGAATTTTTCTTTCCCATAGCTCAGGACGAGAAAAAGGTAAACTGTCAAGGGAGAAACTCCAAGAACACAGAGAAAGGGTGATGGGACCAGAGGGAGGAATTGGAACCAATTCGGCAATTCTGTGTCCTGCTTGCCAGTTGCTCAGTCTTCTAAGCCTCCATTCGCCTCCTGATTCTTATCTCCCCACAGGTCTTCAGGTCTGTGGCTGTGGGCACCAACCCATCCAAGAAAAGAATAGAGCTGCAGTATCAGAACAGGTTAGTGAGAGAAGGGATGTGGTCCACCACCCCAGGAAGGAGAGCAAAACCTAGGGGAGGCCACTGCTTGCTTCCTTCCTTCATATTACAGTTTCAAAACACACTGAAGGACCCTAAGGGAATGTGACCCTTGATTGCTGCTGAGGCTAAGGAGGGGGGTATGAAAGTGAGGAGAAAGGATGGCATTTGCCATATTCTCTGAGGATATCAGAGCACCCCTGAAATCTGTGTATTCCTTTTATAAGTTTTGTAAGTGAAAGGATGAGAAAAAAAAAAAAAAGATGAAAATGCCCCTTGATTCCTGCAGGTCTTTGTAAGTTGAAACTACAAGGTTAGTGCGGCTGTGCACAGAGCCAGAACAAAGTTCAGAAACCATTATGTCTTTCTTAGCACATCCCTTTAAATGGTAGGAAGAAACACCCTTGGAATTTCCTGAGAGGTTGGTTGATGTGGCTGTGTATGAAGTGTATGGGCAAAGGAAAAGGAATATATGGCTAGGAGCCCACCTGGAAGATGGATTAGGGTGGGTTGGGAGAACCATAAATCAAGAGAACAAACTATTAAAACCTTGTGCCACTCTGTAGCCCTTAGTGTTCTTTTCTTTGTCTTCTAGGACAGGCAACAAAGAAAACTTGCAACATGGAAAAGTTCTACAAAGAAAATGAAGGAAAGCCAGAAAGCAAGGGCAGGGCAGAAGACGAAGGAAGTACAGAAGAGGGAGGAAATGCAGATGAAGACAAGTCAGATGCAGAGGGGACGCCAGCACGCCCGGGGAAGCTAGAGGAGGAGGGAGGGCCCGGTGAGCAGGGACAACAGAAAGGTGAGGGGAAGCCAGAAAAGCAGGGAAAGTCTGAAGGGGAGGGCAAGGCCGACTCCCAGGCAAAGGCAGGCAGCGAGGCCCGGGCAGCAGAAAAGCGCCCTGCTGAAGATTATGTGCCCCGGAAAGCAAAACGAAAAACAGACAGGGGGACAGACGATTCTCCCAAGAACTCCCAGGAGGACTTACAGGACAGGCACGTAAGCAGTGAGGAGATGATGAGAGAGTGTGCAGATGTGACAAGGGCTCAGGAGGAACTGAGGAAAAGGCAGAAAACGGGTGGCTTTCACTGGATGCCAAGAGATGCACAGGATGCTTTAGTCCCCAGGGGCCAACAACGGGGAGTCAGGGGAGTGAGGGGGGGCGGAGGCAGGGGCCAGAAGGATTTGGAAGATGCTCCGTTTGTTTAATGCCTTTGGCCTTTCCTTTTGATTTCTTTGATGGGAAATATTGCCAGCCCTGCTTTCCCTGGCAGGCTTTTGCCGGGCTCTGTGCTTTAACCTTGTGCTGATATTTTCCTTTAGGTGTCACTCTTGTTACCAGCAGACATCACTATGTCTTTTAGTAAAGGACTTTCACCCATGTGCATGGAAGAGATGTTCATGGTATAGGTATACTGTATAATAATAAAGATAACAGTTTGCAGAACCATAGATACAGTATCAGTCTGTTTTTGAAAACAAAATAATCATGTAGAATATTTACATACAAGGAAAACTGTGCAACTACGTTGACCTAAGAAATAATGGTTTTCTCTGTGTAGTGGGATCTGAGATTTTTTTCATTTGCTCATATAAACCCCCAGCCCCCACTAAGAACAGAGGTTACTTTTGTTATAAAAGAAGCAGAAATAAAATAAAAGGCTGTGTGCAGTGGCACACAGCTTTAGACATAGCCTCTAGAGGCAGAGGCAGGTAGACCTCTAACTTTGAGGCTAGCCTAGTCTTTATGGCTAGGCAACTCAGGCCCGCCAGGAGTACAGAGTGAGACCCTGTCTCATAGGGCCATCAAACTGACTATTAAACTTGTGAAAGCAAAGGAGACACTTGTTATATTTGGGAGTTTTTGCAGTTCCTGGGAGAGCACTGCTTCCTTATCATGTGTGAACAAGGGATGGATAAGGCTTACACCCCGTAAGTATGGAATAAAGCAAATTTGGCAACAAGTGCTGCTGATGTGCACTCATAACACCGGATCAGACACTTGGGGAACAACGGAAGGGAAGTCTCATCTGTGCCCAGAAAAAGATGCAGGAAGGTGAGGTGTGTGTGATACCTTCCCTTGAGCCAATGCCACATCCACTGGGCATTATGCCTTCTCCCTCACGGATCCTGCATCCACTTGAGACACCCACTCCTATTACTAAGTGAGGTCCACCAACCTACTCCAACACATCAAGTAGCATCAGGACTGAGTTCTTCCTTGTCCACTGAGGCCAGGCAAAGCAGCCAGGTTAGGGCGAAGTGATCAAAAGCAGGTAACAAAGTCTATGTCACAGACAGCACTGTTCAACTTACTAGGGGACCCACATGAGGATCAAACTGCCCATCGGTTACGTATGTGTAGGGGGTCTAGGTATGATCCATACATGCTCTTTGGTTGGTGTTTCTGTCTCTGTGAGCCTCCATGGGTCTAGGTTAGTTGACACTCTTGGTCGTCTTGCAGTGTTCTTATCTCTGGGTCCTTCTATCCTTCCCTCCCACTCTTCCACCAGGACTCCCTAAGCTCCACCTAATGCTTGTCTGTGAGTCTCAGCATCTGATTCAATCAGCTGTTTGGGGGTTGGGGGCATTCTCAGATAACTGTCAAGGTAGACTCCTGTCTGCAAGCATAGCAGAGTATTGTTAATGAGGTCAGGGTATTGGTTGGACATTCCCTCAGTCTCTACTTTATTTTTGTCTCTGCACATCTTGTAGGCAGGATAGATTTTGGCTGGAAGATTTTATAGGTGGATTGGTGTTCTCCTCCTACCGCTATAGGCCCTGTGTGGCTAGAAGGTAGCCTCCTCAGTCTCCTGCTCCCCACTGCTAGAAGGCTCAGCTAGAGACATCCCATATCCTCCCTGTAACCTACCCTGTCACAGGTCTCCAGCTTGTCTAAGATGTCATTTTTCATACCATTTCTGCTCCTGGTTGTGTGCACACTCTTAAATGTGTAGGTTCATTAGTTTGTTATTGTTGTTATTGTTAAAGCAAGGCCTGATGAAGAGATGGCTGGACCACACCTCACTATGTAGCTGAGGCTGGCCTTAGATTCCATGATCCTCCTGCATCTGTCTCACAGCTGCTGGGATTTAAGGTATTAGCTATCATACCTGTCTCATGCAACTTCATTCTTATGCAACTGAAATTTGCCCTTTCAAAAGAAATGTGATGGGGGAGGGTGTGGGTGGAAATTACTGTACAATTCTTTTCCAAATAGGATATAGTAGTAGCTTTCAAAGTTTGAGAGCTTTCCCAATACACAGTAGAGTCCCTGGGCTTCCAAGGAGGTTGCTGCAGGTAGCTGTGGAACCCAGGACACCACTGCCTTTCTAAAACAGAGTTTGAGAGCTACTGATAGAATATCTGCGGGGAAATCCTATTTATTTTGTGGAAAATATAGAACTCTGGCTTCCCCATCAGATCCAAATCATCAGATTCTCTTCCGATTTGATGTTTCTTCCACTTCTAGGTCATTGTAAAGAATTTTAGTAGATTCTTTCATTTGTGGGAGGGCTGTGTGTGTGTGTGTGTGTGTGTGTGTGTGTGTGTATGTGTGTGTGTGTGTGTGTGTGAGTGTGTGTGTGTACACCATGGTGTACTTGTGGGGGTGAAAGGACAACTTACAGTACTTGTTTCTCTCCTTCCACCATGTTGGTAGTTGGGATTGGATCAGATCAACAGGTTCCTTTACTTGCTGACTCATCTCTCCAGCCCTCAATTTTACGTTTCATAAAATAGATACATACACTAAAATAAAAACACCAACAGTGCAAAAGAGTTTATTATTAATAAACACTATAGTCTACACTGCCAGTTCATATACCCCATGTTTGGCTTCTAATATCTACCCTCATGTTTTTTGTGCATATTCTAATATTTCAACAGATTTGCTGAAAGATAATTCACAAATTCCCAAATTTACCCACTGAAGTGCACAATTAAGTAATTTTAATATGTTAGCTGATTTCTGAAACCGTCACATTATCTAGTTCTAAATTAGATACTTTCATCACCCTAAAAAGAAACCCTATACTCACTGACCTTGTGCCTATTCCATGTGCCTAGCATCTGTCAAGCAATGATCCTGTTTCTGTCTCTACGGATTTGTCCATTTGCATAAATAGAATCATCCACTGCCTGGCTTGTTCTATGTGGCTTCTTTAACTTGTCATAATGTTACAACATCCATCATCACTAAATATTTGTGGGTAAGGCTTAGTTTCAAAAATATGTTTTTGTCTTGAGTACATGTATGCTTAGGAGATGAATTTTTTTAAGTCTATAATAACTTGGTATAAGTTTTGAAGACCTGCCAAATTGTTTTTTAAAACAACAGTGACAGTAGACAATTTTACCAGCAGTATGTTAGGTTTCTAACTTCTCAATGTCTTTTATGACATTTATATGTTTATTATAGCGATCTTAGTTGCTTAAAAAGTAGCACCTCATAAAGATTTCAATCTGCACTGCCCTAATGGATAACAGTCTTCAGCATTGTGTGGTATTTTTATTGCTTATATATCTTTTGAGGAGGAATGTGTATCCAATTATTCTGCTGATTTTTATTTTTAGGAAGAATCTCTCTATGTAGTCCTGGCTGTCCTGGAAATCACTATGTACAGCAGGCTGGCCTTGAGCTCACAGAGACTCACCTGTTTCTGCCTGCTAAGTGCTGGGATTAAAGACATGTGCCACTACATCTGGTTTATTTTGCTGGTTTTAAAATTAGATTGATAGTTATTTTTATTGTTGAGTTGGAATAACGCCTTGTCTTATGGGGACACAGTCCCTTATAAGATAGATAATTTGCAAGTGTTCCTTCTTTCTTTCTTTCTTTCCTCCTCCTCCTCCTCCTCCTCCTCCAAGACAGGCTTTCTCTGTGTAGCCTTGGCTGTCCTGGACTCACTTTGTAGACCAGGCTGGCCTTGTACTCAGAGAGATCCACCTGCCCCTGCCACGAGTGCTAGGATTACAGGCATGCGCCATCCACACCCAGTGGAAGAGTTATTTCTTAACTTACTAAGTATAGCCATTATCTATGGATGTTCTAATATGATAAGAGAGTGCATTCTGCCTCACTAAATGTGTTAGTCAGCCTCCCAGTGCCATAATAAATGTCTGAGGAAAATAAACTTAAAAAAAGAGGAAAGGTTATGGTTGGGGAGATGGTTCAGAGGTGGAAACATTGGCTACTCTTCCAAAGGACCAGAGATGGATTTTTTACAGCCACATGTTGGGAGCCATCTGTAACTAAAATTCGAGGGGATCTGACACTAACTTCTGGTTTCTGAGGGCACCACACACACATGATACACTTATATACATGCAGGTAAAACATCCATACACATAAAATAAAATATTAAGAGAGAAGGGAAAGATGTGGGTAGATGACTCAGTTGTTAAAGTGCATGATGTACAAGCATCAGGACCTAGGCTCAAATACCCAGTACCCACATAAATGCCAAGTATGGTGGTGTACATTTGCAACTCTAGAATTGGACCGGGGTGGGTGGTAGTAGGAGTGAGAATGGGTAGACCCCTGGAGCTTTCTGGACATTCATTCTAGTTCATCAGTGAACTACAGTCTCAGAGAATCTATCACAAAAAATAATGTGGAGGATCTGGAGAACTGGCTCAGTGATTCGGAAAGCTTGCTGCTCTTGCAGAGAGTTGATTACCAGAACCCATATAGGGTAGCTCAAAGCCACCTGTAATTCCAACTGCATAAGATCTGGGACACTCTTCTAGCTTTTGTGGATATCGCATGCATATAGTGTACATAAGGACAAGCAAGCAAGCACGCAAGCACACACACACACACACACACACACACACACACACACACACACACAGCTAGGTCATGGTGGCACATGTCTTTAAATGCCAGCACTTGGGACAAAGAGGCAGTCAGGTCTCTATGAGTTCAAGGCCAGCCTGGTCTGTTCCAGGGTAGCCAGGGCTACACAGAGAAACCTTGTCTCAAAAAACAAACAAATAAAGAGACAGACAGACAGAAGTAAAGAAATAAAGGGAGGCTGTAGAGATTCCCAAATGGTTAAGAGCCCTTGGTGCTTTTCTAGAGGATCCAGGTTCAATTCCCAGCATTCATATGGCAATTCACAATTGTCTGTAAGTCCAAGTCCAGGTTCTAGTGCCCTCTTCTGTCTTCTATGGACACCAAGCATACATGTAATACATGCAGACAAAACACACATACACATATAAATAAATAAATGAACAAAAAATAAGGTAGACACCTGATGTCATTCTGTCATTCTCTGGTGTCTATACGTATACATGCACATATGTGTAGACACATAAACATTCTCTCTCTCTCTCTCTCTCTCTCTCTCTCTCTCTCTCTCTCTCTCTCTCTCTCTCTCTGTCTGTCTCACACACACACACACACACACACACACACACACAGAGATAAAAAGCTCATTTGAAAGTCAGGAGTGGTGGCACACGCCTTTGATCCCAGTACTCAGGAGGCAGAGGCATGTGGATCTTTGTGAATTCGAGGCCAGCCTGATCTACAAAAAGAGTCTGGGACAGCCAAAGCTAAACAAAGACACCCTGTTTTGCGGGGGGGAAGTTTATTTGAGGGACTGAAGACATGAATCAGTGGTCAAGAGCACTTGCCATTGTCAGGTCTTATTGTAATTTACTATGCCATGTTGGGTCAATATCCCTGGGAGGCCCGCTTTTTTGAAGGGAAACAGAAGAGTAGTGGATGTGAGAGGGAGGGGAGGTGGAGGGTGCTGAGAGCAGTGGAGGGAGGGGAAACTGAGCTTGGGATGTAATGTATTTGAGAATACACACACACACACACACACACACACACACACACACACACACACACATACTGGTAGTATTGGCTCACACCTTTAATCCCAGCACACTCTGGGAGGCAGAACTATGTGAGTTCAAGGGCAGTTTGGTCTACAAAGTAAGTTCCAAGACATCTAGGCCTACACCGAGAAAGCCTGTTTCAAAAAAAAAAAAAAAAAGAAAGACACAAAAAAATTTGGTTGCCAGAACCAAAGTGGAAGAGGCTCATGGCTGCCTTTCCAATTCCAAGGAAATCGCACTCCCTATTCTGGCCTCCTATGACACTACACGCTCATGGTACACTTACATACATGCAGGCAAAATAACACATTAAAAATAACTCTCAGCCAGATCATTGCCATCCTGGACAAGAGTTGAGTGTAGACTAGCAAGCTGGCTAGGGTAACCAAAGTGCTGGGCAGGACCGGTGTGTTGGTTCAGGTGTATGCATGCAAGGGTGTATGGAAGTTATGGACAACACCAGTGTACTGTCAAAGGCCCCATTGGAGTCAGAAGGAGAGGCTCAGAGATTGAACTGACCTTGTTGCTGGGTCCTGGATATCCACCACTTGGCCCATGGGATGATCTACAGCTATTAAATAAAGGGTTAATATTGTTTTTAGATATTTTTATTATTTATTATTATGTATACAGTTTTCTGCCTGTGTATACACCTGCCCTGCAGGAAGAGGGCACCAGATCTCATTATAGATGGTTGTGAGCCACCATGTGGTTGCTGGGAATTGAACTCAGGACCTCTGGAAGAGCAGGCAGTGCTCTTAACCTCTGAGCCATCTCTCCAGCCCCTTACTATTGTTTTTAAAATGAATAAATAAATCTCTAAAAAAGTTTATTTGGGCATATAGCTTCAGAGGTTTCAGCCCATGGTCACTGGCCCTGTTGCCGCTGAGCCTATAGCAACACAGTTCATTATAAGTAAAGTTTGTGGCACAGAAGTTGATCAATTCATCTTATACTAGAAGCAATAAGAAAAGGGTTGGGATCTGACTGCCCTCTTCAGGAGCACTCTCTCAGCGACATAACTTCTACTTGCTAGGCTCTACCGCTTAGCTTTCCTCCACTTTTCAGTAACTCACACGCTAGGAACTAGAACTTTAACTCACAGGCTTTTGAGGGACACTTACAATAATCATTAAACTACATAATTCCTACTGTGTACTGTCTAACTCTCCCACATACATACGGCTCTCCCATATATATTCTTACCAGATTTGATAAGTACACCAGTGAGTTACTGAAGTCTGAGCATCATTGGCTGGTTTAAGGTAAGTTTATACTAGAGTAGCTGATAACTCCAAACTTGTGACGGAAGTTTGTGAAGATAGCTCCGCAGTTAAGAGCACTGTCTGCTTGCTATTCTGGAGAAGGAAGGAGCAACTCCCAGCACTCCCGTGGAGGCTCTGAAACTCCAGTTTCAGACTCCCTGATGCCCTCATCTGGCCTCTCCAGGCAAGCACATAGTACTTAGATGTACACATAGGCTCATAAGCATAATTTTAAAAGCATGTGTATGTGAGGTTTAATTCTCAAACTGTAGAAGATTTTGAGGATGGAGAAACAGTTTCCTGTAGTACATCAGGGATCCAGCTTACGATGCGAGCATAGTAGCAATTGGCAAAAAGTCCCTATGAGGCAGAATAAAAAGACAGGAAACATTAAGAGGACCTGTGAAGACACAGTTCTTCACCCTGGGATCTGCTTTTCATTTCTTGCTGGCTAAGAGTCAAGAGTTTCAACACAACTGATGAAATAAAAACTGCTGTGAAGATTGCCTACACGAACAATAATAAACTAAGGTAAGTGATTTACACAAAGTCACATACAGGTAAGAAAAGGAACCCAGGTTGAAATCCAGGTTCATTTGGCTGTAATTTAGCAATCCTCAACTGGTTTTCTTTATTTTCATTCTTCAGTTTATTGCCCAGTCACTCCTTTAGGGTTTCAGAAAAGTTGTATATACTATTTCTTAAGAGGAAAATCTTAAAAAACAAAAACAAACAAAACAACACCAAATCACACTGCTGTACCTTAAAAGGCACTTTTACAGTAATTCACAGCTTGACTGTATTGGATGCGAAATTTTGAGTTGTGTGCACGGTGACTGCTTTTGCAACTGCTTAGTGAGGAGGTGATAAGACTTTTTAAGAATGTATGCTCCCTCTAGGACTAGGGGACTAGGGGAGGAACATGGGGTGGGGAAGAGGGAGGGAGGATGGGATGGGGAGTAGATGAAGGAGGGGACTAGGATTGGGGTGCAAAGTTAATAAATCTTTAAATGTTTAAAAAATGAATACATGCGCCCATAAAGCAAGTTTCATTTGCCTGCAGTCTCTTAGACTTTAAGTCCTCCGGATGCCTTGAACATAAGAATTCCTGGAAATGGAAATAACCTATATGGTCTTTAACCAACAAATGTATAGTAAAATGTGGTACATATGCAGTATTGAATACTACTCAGTTGTTAAGAAAAAGGAAGTCCTGAAATCTGAAGGTAAGTGGGTACAACTAGAAATGTTACATTGAGTGAGGTACTCAAGACCAGAAAGATGAAATCACATGCTCTTTCTCATCAGAGGCTCCCACCTCACAATAGTCTGATGTGAATACATAGCCTGGAGTAACTGGAGAATCCAGGGAAATAAAATGGGTTCATGGCTAGGGTAGAGGGTTTGGGGAACAATACAAATGGGAATAACAGGGTACATGTGAGATCATCAGGGAAATGTAGGCTCTTTAGAGAGGTGTGGTGAGTTCAGAAGAAAGAGGGAGAAGGGGAAATAGGAGAGAGTGGGTCTCTAACTAAGGACAGGGAGAGAGGTAAATACTGAAGAACAGGAAGGTAAAATAATAGTAAGGATATCTGAAAAAAAAAGTCATAAGGGATCATACTATTAACTATCACCTAAAAATCCTATAATACACATAAGTTTAAGTGAAATTTTCTTATCTTGGTTGACATAGTTCCTTCCCAGCTTCAAAGACTAGCTAACAAAACAAAACAAACAAACAAAAACAGCGCCAGGCATGAGAAGCTCTCTTTTGAATAGCTTGTCAGGATTGTCCAAGATACTCTCAAAAAAAATTGCAGCCTATTGTTGTTGATCTTGTTGTTCCCTAGATGTGGAAGGTAAATCCCTATTGCTGAAGACATCATGTACTTCAATCATAGAGTCCAGGAGCCCTGAGGTGGGCTTGACCTATTCGAATGCCAGTTTCTTGAGGGCTAGCTTTCATGGTACCAGGAGGTGGCATACAAGCTTCCAAAGGAGGAAGGCAACTGACACTGCTACCCAGCTGTGGCATCCCTGAACCACAAAAATGATCAGTGTAGCACAATAACCCTGAGGGTGCAGTAGTGGCACACAAACATTAGTGCTAAGTGACACCACTCTAATTGGAATTTAGAGCAGCTCATCAAGAGAACAATCATGCCTGGTACTACAAATCTAGCTAACTACTCAATGCTAGTGAAGTAGTGGATATTGGAGGAGAACCTAGACTCACTACTTTATTAAGAAGAATAATCCCTAAGAACAATTTAAACTTTTGTCCTTATGCTGAGAAATTGAACTCAGGACCTCTGGAAAACCAGCCAAGGCTCTTAACCTCTGAGCCATCTCTCCATCCCCCTAGAAAATGATTTATGTAGAGACTGATACTATATATATATTTTTTTAAAAACAAAATGAAAATTGTAGAAAGAAAAAAAAAACACTGAAATTTAAAATTTCTACAAGAGTTCAACTGGATTTGAGTTAAGACGAGAATAGTGAATGTTTGGATTGAAAAGGCTTATGTAACTTGAAGAATAAAAAAAAATAAAAGAAGAATTGTATTGAAGTTTGATGGACATTGTGTTGAATCTGTAGATTGCTATTGGTAAGATGACCATTTTTACTATGATTCATGAGCATAGAGGATCTTTCCATTTCCTGATATCTTCTTCAGCTTCATTCTCTAAAGACTTAAGTACTTGTCATACAGGTCTTTCACTTGCTTGGTTAGAATTACACCAAGATATTTTATATTATTTGTGGCTATTGTGAAGGGTGTTGTTTCCCTGATTTCTTTCTCAGCCTGTTTATTGTTTGTAATAGGAGGGCTGGGATGAGCTAGAAACCTAGTGCAATGGAAACTCCAATGAATCTATCAGGATGACCCTAGCTAAGACTCCTAGCTCCAGGCTTCTATGGAGCCTGAAATTGCCATCTTCTATAACCAGGCAAGGCTTCCAATGGAGAGACTAGGACATCAACAAAGCAACAAAACCTTAAACCTACAATTTGTGCCTACAAGATGTGCTGGGGGAAAGGTGGCACAGAACTTGTGGGAGTGGCCAACCAGTAACTAGTAAGGCTTGAAACCCATGCCAGGAGAGGGAGCCTACACATGACACTGCCTAGAGGACCAGGATCCCGAGGCTGGATGGCAGAGATGTAAGATAGAACCAAACACGGTGGCGCACGCCTGTAATCTCAACACTTGGGAGGCAGAGACAGGTGGACCACTGTGAGTTTGAGGTTAGCCTGGTTTACAAAATGAGTCCAGGACGGGCAAGGCTACACACAAACCAAACCAAACCAAACTAAACAAACAAAGACAAATAACAGAAAAACCGACTGGCAAAAAAAAAAAAAAAAAAAAAAAAGGCAGCCGGGTGGTGGTGGTGCACGCCTTTAATCCAAGCACTTGGGAGGGAGGCAGAGGCAGGTAGATCTCTGTGAGTTCAAGGCCAGCCTGGTCTACAAGCAAGTCCAGGACAGCTAAGGCTACACAGAGAGAAATCCTGTCTAGAACCCTCCCCCCCAAAATGATTGCTTGCTTATGGTACTCTGCTATACTCATAGATTGATGCCTAGCCCACCTGTCATCAGAGAGGCTTCACCCAGCAACTTGTGGAAACAGATGCAGAGATCCACAGCCAAACATTAGGTGGAGCTCAAGGAATCTTGCAAAAGAGAGAGAAAGGAAAGATTTTGGGAGCCAGAGTGGCCAACGCCACAAGAAAACCCACAGAATCAACTTCCCTGGGCCCATAGGGGCTCACAGAGACTGAATTGCCAAACAGGCATAGTGTATGAGATTGACTTAGGTCCTCTACACAAGTTATAGTTGTGTAGCTTGGTCTTCTTGTGGAACTCATAACAATGGGAGCAGGGGCCATCTCTGTCCATTCCCTCATACTGGGTTGTCTTGTCCAGCTTTAATACAAGGGGAGGTGCCTAGTCTTACTGTAACTTGAAATTCCATGTTTGCTTGACATCCATGGGTGCCTGCTCTTTTCTGAAGGGAAATGGATCTGGAGGAGAGGGGAGGTGTGTGTTGGGGGAAGGGACTGGGAGGAGAGGAGGGAGGGGAAACTACAGTTGGGATGTAAAAATAATAAAAGAGAAGAAAGAAAAATGAACAGAATTCAGAGAAACATGGGACACTATAAATTATACCAACACAGTACCAAAGGGAGAGGGCAGAGTAGAAAGAAATCTAGATAATATCTGAAAACTTCTAAAATTCCCCCCCCAAAAAAAATCAGAAAAAAATGTTGAAAGCAACAGGAGAGAAAGAAGGTATCACTCACAAGAAAACCTCTGTAAATTTGTGATTAGCTTATCTCCCAAACAGGGTTTCTCTGTGTAGCCTTGGCTGTCCTGGACTGGCTTTGTAGACCAGGCTGGCCTCAAATTCACAGGAATCAGCCTGCCTCTGCCTCCTGAGTGCCAGGACAGAGGTGTGTGCCAATGTTGTGTACAAACACAGAAGTAGTTTAGCTAGGTATTATGGTAGTTCTATGTTTAGCGTTTTTAGCACCCTCCATACTGACTTCTATAGTGGCTGCATCAATTTACGTTCCTTACCAGCAGTTTTGTAAGTGATCCTCTTTCTCTGCATCTACACTAGAATTTGTGGTAATTTCTTTTTTTGGATGACAGTGGTTCTGACTGGAATTTCAAAGCAATTTTATTTTTCATTTCCTCATAGCTATGGATGTTGAATACTTTTCTAATGTTAATTGCTATTTGTATTTCTGCCTGTACTTTGAAAATCTGGAAGACTGCACAAGAAAACTCTTAGATATGATAAACACATAGAAATTACAGGGAATTAAAATTTAAAAATAAAAAATAAGTACCTTTTTATATGCCAATAATGACCTAGCCAAGAAAGAAATTGGAAAAACATTATTCACTATAACTTTTAAAATACTTAAAAACAAATCTAACCAAGGAAATGAAAAATCTCCATTTTAAGACACTGAGCAAATAAATTGAAAATGAATCTAAAATAGTGGAAAGATCTTCCATGCTCATGGATTGACAGAATTCATATGGTAAAAATGGCTATGTTACCACACAACTTGTACAGATTCAGTGCAAGAACTATCAAAAGTCCAATGATAGTCTTCATAGAACTAGGAAATAAAGTTCTATGATTCATGTGGAAGCACCTTAGATTCTGACCAGTCAAACTGATGCTAGGCAGAAAGGGCAATGCTGGAGAAACACAATATCTTGTCTCAAATTATATTACAGAGTCACAGTAACAAAAGAAGCTTGGCACTGATAGAAAAACATGCATGTCAACTGGGCGGTAGTGAAACACACTATTAATGCAAGCACTCAGGAGGTAAAGGCAGGCAGATCTCTGAGTTTGATCCTCTTCTGGTCTAAGTTCCAAGACAGCCAGAGCTACACAGAGAAACTCTGTCTTAAAAAACACCACAAACCAACCAACCAAACAAATAAACACATACATGTAGATAGCAAAATATAAATGAGGAACCAAAAATAATCACACATGACTCCAGCCACCCAATTTTCAACAAAGGTCCAAAAACATATATTGGTTAAATGCAAAAGACAGATTCTTCAAATGGCACCAGCAAAATTGCTATTGTTAAATACTGCATACCTTGGTTTTAAAGTATAAAGAAATAAAGTTGGAAAGGAGCTGGAAGCTTCATTGAAGATTAGACCTCCTTGTGCCACAAGATGCCAGCAGGATGTTAGGGAGAAAACCCTTTGAAGATCTTACACAGCTGTGAACTACATGAACTTCTGTACTGATGCTCATTTTTGCAACAATGGTATAACCGCTATGGGGCTAACCAATTGCTTTTTAAATTGGATTTGAGGCCCACTCACTCCACAAGAAGGATCCCATACCTGGCTCTGTAATCCTGGTCAAAAACATATGGCTAGGGAAGTTTCAGCCACTGGCCTGAAAAAGGAACTTACTCTTATTGTTTTAATTAAATTGGCATAGCATTAAACTGCCTACAAAATACCCATGTTTATATCTCAGACCTAATCAAAGAAACCTCTCTTTTCAGTGAATGCAGAGACTTGTGGCTTACCAAGGTGCTGAGAATAAGTAGCACTTGAGAACTGAACCCTAAACAAGATATTTACACCACCCCCTTTTTAACTCTCAGAGGAACACCGAGGAAGAGGAAAAGGAAAGAATGTAAGAGCTGGAAGATAGGAATAAGGGCAGTGAAATGCCATCTCTGGGCAAGAAACAGCAGTTGCAAAGGCTAGTATGTCTGGCAGCATGGGGTTTTAATTCCACCGCTTGAGAAGCAGAGGGATGCAGATGTCTACAACTTCAGGGCCAGCCTGGTCTAGTTAGTGAATTACAGGACAGAGCTACATAGTGAGACCCTGTCTCAAATGAAAGAGAACAGGAGCGGCGGGGGTTGGGGGGGGGGGAGTGGAGGGGTAGGACGGGAGGGAGAGGGGGAAGAGCACATTTAACAGTAGCTATGAGCTCACAGAAGCTGTTGTTATCTGCGTAACATTGTCTCTATCAACAATCAGGGTTAGATGGGAGAGGGGCTCTTGGCACCCTACTCTCCATGCAGAACTATTGGCTACTGATAGATTCTGGGAGAGGGAAGTAATTGTCATTAGCTGTATATGCACTTGTGAGCCCACCAAGCTCCAGTGGAGTGTTTGAAACCCGAGCCACATAGATACCCCTGTTTAACTCAGTGGGTCACAAAATAAAAATGATTTTTAAAAAAAGTCATGAATTACAAGAATTTGGGAATGGGATTTGTATATAGGAGTGAAGAAGGACTTATAAGAATGAAAAAGCTATAAAAGAACTATCTAGAGCCGGGCATGGTAGCACGCCTTTAATCCCAGCACCTGGGAGGCAGAGGCAGGCAGATGGCTGTGAGTTCAAGGCCAGCCTGGTCTACAAAGCAACTCCAGGATGGCTAAGATGACATAGAGAAACCGTGTCTCAAAAAAAAAAAAAAAAAAAAACCCAAACAAACAAAAAAGATCTATCTATCTATCTATCTATCTATCTATCTATCTATCTATCTATCTTTGAGACAGAGTTTCTGGATCTCACTATATGACAAGACACAGCTTAGACTCACAGAAATCTGCCTGTCTCTACCTCTCAAGTGTTGGGATTAAAGATATGTTCCTCTATGCCTGGACTAATTTGCAATATTAAATGTAGAAGGAATATAAAATATTAAATAATTAATCTTGGCAAGGCTTAGTGGCACACATCTTTGATCCCACCACCTGGGAGGGAGAGGCAGGTGGATCTCTGTGAATTTGAGGCCAGCCTGGTCTACACAATAAGTTTCAGGACAGCCAGGGCTACACAGAGAAACCCTGTCTTGAAAAACATTATCATCATTATCAAAGTTCACCTTTTAGATATCATATTAGTAATTTATGCATGCAAATTCTGCAAGGTATTTTTGCAACTTCAAATCTGTCCCCACTCTGGCTGCTTTTTGTTTTGTTTTGTTTGTTGGTTTTTGTTGTTGGGTTTTTTTGTTTTGTTTTGGTTTGATTTTGGTCTTTGGTTTTTTGAGACAGGGTTTCACTGTGCAGCCTTGGCTGTCCTGGACTCACTTTGTAGACCAGGCTGGCCTTGAACTCACAGCAATTCACCTGCCCCTGCTTCATGAGCTAAGAATTAAAGGCGTGTGCCACCAAGCCCGGCTCAGTCTAGCTGTTTAAGAACAAATAATTCAACAAATTCCCTACTACTACTCCATTTTGTGTGGGGTAGATACCAATTCTTTCCGCTTCAATATGAACTTGATGTAGAAACTCAGTTCTTGCCAGGCATTCAGCTCAGTGAAGACATTTGCTTCTACAAGAAGAGCATGAAAAGAGAAACAAATAGCAACTTTACAAGCGAAAACATCCAGAAGACAACAGAAACCAAATGGTTTAAATTAACACCACTGTTCACGCTATGTTTATTTTAAATTCCAACCTTGTGGTGAAAATGACTTTTCCCCTCTTTGATATTCTTCTTCCAGATTATGATCCAATGTAACACTGAACAAATATTGAGGAATCTAAATTGTGAAATATTGAACAAAAAATTTTCACTCTTGAAATACATCAAGGCCATGGGGAAAAAAGGACTAGGAATACAGCTGATTAAAAAGACTGCTGAATTAAATGAAACACTGTGTCCTAGGTTGAATCTTTGAACACATAATTATTAGTGGAAAATCTTGAGATGTCTGAATAGTATTTGCTTAAAAGCAACACATAAGTATTCGCTTCTTTTTAAAAATTATGTGTTTATTATTATGTATACATTGTTCTGCCTGCATATACACCTGCAAGCCAGAAGAGGGCATCATATCACATTATAGATGGTTGTGAGCCACCACGTGGTTGCTGGGAATTGAACTCAGGACCTCTAGGAAGAACAGTCAGTGCTCTTAACATCTGAGCCATCTTTCTAATCCCAAATTTTAGCTTCTTACTTTTAGTAAACCTGCATCATCACTAGTTAGCAAAGATGGGTGTGGTATGGGCATATGTGCTTCTCCTTAAATGTAAATTGTTAAATGAAAGGTTTAATAAATATGAAACTGAATATTAATGAATGAAAATGACCAAAGAACAAAATTGAAATGCTACTAAAGAAATTCATAATTTCAGCCAGGCATGGTGGTGGATGCCTTTGATCCCAGCACTCAGGAGGCAGAGGCAGGCAGATTTCTGTGAGTTCAAGGCCAGCCTGGTCTATAAAGTGAGTCCAGGACAGCCAAGGCTACACAGAGAAACCCTGTCTCTCGAAAAACAGAACAAAAAGAAAGAAAGAAAGAAAGAAAGAATAAAGAGAAAAAAGAAAAAAGAAAGAAATCCATAAAGTGGATATTTGACTTTAATTCCTAGAAAAAATAAAATCCATCCAGAAAAATATAGATAGATGGATGGATAGATAGACAGACAGACAGACGGACGGACACACGGAACCATGCTCTAAATAATATTCTGTCGTTTTCACTACCTATGTAACTTTAATATAATCTACATTACTATATGTATATTATTTTGTTCCATTTTATGTCATGACTTATTTTTTTAGGATATGTATTCATTTAAGCATTTCCTAAGAATAGAATTTTAAATTATTTTGACTAACTTGACATTTTATCATTGGAGTGCTCACTAGTTGAGTCAAATATATTTTAAAGCACTAGTGAGAGATACAAACTAGAAAGCCATCAAAAAAGGGTACAGATCTTAGAATGGGTAAATAGAGAGTCAAAAGAGGTCAACATTGCCTACTGAAATCAAATTGGAATTTGAAAAGTCAGTGGCCATGACACAGTACTTAAGGTTTACAGTGTTCCATGTGCTACACAACTGGAAACTCTTTGCCATGGTCATTTACAACATGAGTTCAGTCACTCAGCAGAAGGCAAAAGAAATAGGTGGAAGAATTAATATCCATTATAAAAGTTGCCTTAAGTTAAGTTGTTGTGGCCAATGGCTATCCTGGATAGTTTGCAGACTTTATTAAATCTATTAGAACGTATTTTTATGTCAAGAAATATGGCAATGAAAAGCAGAATCAATTTAAGTGGAAGTCAGCCCAGAATCTGTGTTTACTCATTCTAACATCTTTACCCTGGAAACTGCAATAATAGAAAAAAAGAAGATAGGGAGGGAGAGATTGCTCAATGGCTACAAAGCTACAATTAAAGAAGAGGTATAAGTCCTAGTATTCTCTACAGCTAGTATAGTTAACTATGGTTTATTGTGTAATTTTGAAGTACCCAGAAGCACAGGTTTTCAATGTTCCTACAAAAAAGAAATGATACATATCTGAGGTGATAGATATGCTAATTATCCTCATTTGGCCATTGCGCTATGCACACATGTATTGAAGCACCACATTGCAGTACAGAAACAGCAGTGAAAAATGTGCAAGATGTATATTCATATAAAGAGCGTTAAGAAAAAATAGAAAGCCTGGCGCGCACGCGCTGGCACGCTAGTAATTAACTCAGATGTCCAGTGTAGTTATTCTCCAAAACCTACATCCTCATTATTAAAATTAATGCATACATCTTTTCCCTCCCTTTTTTTACTAAGACATACATATTTTACATTTTTATTTGTGTGTGTATGTGTATGTGCATGCGTGTGCAAGTGCCAGCAGAAGCCAGAAAAGGATGTCGGATCCCCTGCAGTAGGTGTGGCAGGCAGGTGTGGAGTTCAATGTGGTTGCTAGGAATCCAACTCTGGTCCTCTGGAAAAGCAGAAAGTGTTCTTGATGACTGAGCCATCTCCCCAACCTCAAGAGATGTATATTTATGTCAACACAATGGTAGTATCTTAAACTTCACTTGTATTCCAAATCTTTCCTAACTTAATTTCAAAGACAGCTGACTGTTACACTGCCATTCTGAAATTGCTCAGAAAGGCCTGGATCAACTGGTTCTTTGTAAGGTGTGTACTAGTAAACTGATTGCGTTTTCTCTTGTGAAGACGTTAGGAAAACAGAATTAATACTCTCCACCAATAGTATCCTTAGGGCTATGGCCACATATAAGCACAATAGGCAGAGAGGACAAAACTTTCACTTCAGTTTTTATGGGATCACAAAGGCGTGCGTACAACACAACTGGATCCCTGTGTGTGTGTGTGTATGTGTATGTGTGTATGTGTGTATGTGTGTGTTTTCCCACTAAGGATCGAGCTCAGGGCTTAGGGCATGCTAGGTAAGAGTTCTCCCATTGAGATATGTTCCCAAGCCACCCAAATTCTTTTGAAAATGATGGAATTTGGAATTTATGGGAGACATGCTACTTACTATTACAAGAATCGCTGGAGAAATAGGAGAGTTGGAGCATGATTCCTGATCCCCACTCCCAATCCACATATCACTGTTGTCTAGTTAGAAACAGTCCCCCCATACATGGACATATTCACATGCAAAATAAAGAGTGCTAGGAAACCTTAGTGAAAGGCCACATGAGGTGCCCAAACCATATCACATTAGTGACAACGGAAAGAAAGATCACTTCTAGCTGAGGTAGCTTTGGAGGCTCTAAGAACTATAATCTAGGAGAGAGAGAGAGAGAGAGAGAGAGAGAGAGAGAGAGAGAGAGAGAGAGAGAGAGAGAGAGAGAGAAGAGACAGTAGCTGGGAGATAGTGGTACATGTCTCTGGTACAGCACTTGAGAGGCAGAGACAGGTAGATCACTGGGTTCAAAGCCAGCCTGGTCTATATCATGACATCTGAGACAACCAGGGCTACACAGAGAAAGCCCTGTCTTGAAAAACCAAAAAAGAGTATAGGAAAGGACGAAAATGGCAGTAAGAATATTGGGAGGGATTGATTCCCAATTTAGTATAACTTTGTCTTGTCTTTCTCATTCAGCATAATGCTGCCATTGTATAAAAGAGGAAAGAAAAGCATTTGAGTTTTTCTAGTGCTGAGCATCTATGAAACCCAAATGCTCTTCAGTAGGATAGCCACATGACTGAATAGTAACTAGAAAGAAAAGAATGAAGTAATGATACCTATAACAACCAAAATAGATATTCAGAGCATTGTGGACAAGTTTTTTTCATCAAGGAGACAACATTTAAGCTTTAAAATTATCTAAATTTCATTGATTACAGTGCAGTGACCTTGTAGAAAGGTTAATTGTCGAATGTCTTCAAAGACCAAGTTGTATAGCAATAAACAGATTAATTTGTCCTCCTTAACAGCCAGCTTCCATCACCTTCTATAACTAATTTAGTGGCTTGTGTGTCTACTGACTGTAATCTTGCCTCTGTTTAAATCTTTAGACTGGGGTGAATGCAATTGCTGAAGCTTGAGGTGGATTTTCCCATTGTTTTGTAGTTTGTCTACCTGATGATGCCACCTTCTTTCTTCTTGAGGCCATAAAATGCTTATATGGTCCTTTTTCAGAGGAACCTATGTCCTGGAGGAGCGCATGGTATTAATATGGGGTTCTGTTCACTTGATATGGTGTTTGCTGTCGCTTCTGAATAAACCTCATTGTTTTGGAATTGTTACTTTTCTTTCCTGTTTTATACAATGGCAGCTTTAATGCTGAATGAGGAAGATAAGACAAAGTTATAGCAACGTAGGAATCAAGATTTGCTAAATTTTAGGGTATGCTACGGCTAAAGAAAAGATAGCATAAGAGAATCTGGGGGAAGTGCATGCTTTTGGTCCCAACACTCAGGAGGCAGAGGTAAGCAGATCTCTGTGAGTTCGAGGCCAGCCTGGTCTACAAACCAAGTCCAGGACAGCCAGGGCTACACAGAGAAACCCTGTCTGAGGGAAAAAAACTGAGAGAGGGAGAGAGAATGAATATAGGGAGGAAGGGGGGTAATGAACTATGTAGTGATGCTTAGACAAATGCAAACATTAAAATCCATAGAATTTTACACACAGAAACTCACTTTTGCTATTAATAATATTTGTAGTAGTAGTGTCACAGAGTACAAACTTTTTGTTGTAAGTGGTAAGGAAATATACTTATGTTACACACTCTCCTCAAATAATAGAAAACTTAAATCTCATTATTAAAGTATTAAACTTAAGCTAACAAAAATATTTATTTTTGAGGCCTTTTCTTTTTCCGTGATGGACAATTCTGTGCAAATACATTTTGCTGTTATCATACTTGCCAAGAAACAGTCTTCACAGCTCATTCTCTTTTAAAAAGATATTTATTTATTTATTATATGTACAGTGTTCTGCCTGTATGTACACCTGCACACCAGGAGAGGGCACCAGACCTCATTACAGATGTTTGGGGGCCACCATTTGGTTGCTGGGAAGAGCCAAAGGCCCCAAGAACTCTAACCTCTTTTTTTTCTTTTTTTTAACCTTTGGCTCTTAACCTCTGAGCCATCTCTCCAGCCCCCATTCTCTTTCTCTTGACTCTCCAGGTAGATAACCACTCCAGATACCACCACACCCAGATACTAGTGAACTCTGGACTTCAGAAGATCAGCTTCTTCTTTAAAATAGTGCTGTTGTCTTTTAAAAAAAAAACACCCTAGTATTAGTCTCTCTGCTTTTTGATAACAACAAGCATGCATGTTGATAGTTTATTTTCATAAACTTTATTGTAAAAAAATTGGCAAATAAAAGAATACCATGCAATGAAATTAACCAGAACCAAAGTCTATGCATTTCAATGAAGGTCTGTATAGTGAAATTATCCATTCTAAAGTTGTGGAGCCTCACATTGTAGTTTACACTTTCACTATTGAGTATATTTTCTGCACTTATCTAGCACAAAAAAATGAGAAATCCACAACAAAGAAGTAGAAAAATATTAGATTTATGTCCTCTTCCATATCTCCTTTTCATTCCCTGCAGTCAATCCTTCCTCACCTCCTAATACTAGACCTTGTTTTCATTTCTGAGTGTTATACTGTACCCACATGTAAATTTGTATATACATATATATATAATTGACTAGGTTCTGCTTATGAGGGAGAATATGTGATTTTTTTCTTTCTGATATTGTGCAATCTCAGTTAATATTATATATTCCATGCGCATTCATTTTTCTGAAAAATTGTGACTAGATTCTTTTTTTATCTGAGCAGAACACTATTCATTGCTATGGTGAATAAAGCAACAATAAACACGGGATGTAAATCGCTCTATGGTAGGGTATGGCGTTCTCTGAGATGGCTCTTGTTTCAATGGAGCACTTTGAATACTATCACAGTATCTGGAGTGCCACGAATGAAGGAATGAAAAAGCCTACATGCTTAATAAGCCCAACAATCAATAGTGACATACAAAGAGCTCTCTCCTCTCTGCTTCATTATGAGCACTATTTCCTAACAAACATTCTGCTCTTAATAACAGAAGTTTACCAACAAACATATTTCTTTGAGTTCCCCCAAAGTTCACTGAATGAAAAGCAGGCTTTTTTGCTTAACAAAGACACTGGCTCCCACAAAGGACAAGGAAAAGAGGTCTGCCTGAAGCCTTTATTTGCAAGTGGAAGCTGCCAGCAGTCATCAATTAAAAGTTCAGACATCCAATAATAGCTTAAGCTCAGTCAGAGAGAGTAGTGGATTGTCATACAAAACTAACGAGACAAACTTGGCTGTTTTCAGAGTCAGTTTGCAAACGATACCATTTTAGTAAGATTTTTTAAATCCCAACACATCAGTATGTTGTAAATACTGTCGTTTTATTTGTAGCCGTTAGACTACTTTTTGAAACTTTAAAACTGATTTAAAGAAGTTATCTTCTCATCTAGTGTTAAATGATGCCTATGAAGTATATCTTTTTAAAATATCATTTTAAAACATGATTCTTTAAAACGGAATTCAACAGAAAACTACTCAAGAAGGCTAGTGAAGCTGAACATTCCCTCCTTAGATTTCTACCCAGTCTCCCTCTACCCCCAAGAGCGTGCATCTACGACCTTCCCCCATTTTAAAAACCGATAAGCTTCCCAGAGAAATGGTAGACTGTAGGATTTGGGGGGAGGGGACGGGAAGTATAGGGAGCAAAGGGAGAGAAAGCGATGATTTCCCAAATTAGGAGAATTGGTCGATGTGCCCTAAAAGACTGATCTTTCCTGGCAATCTGAGTAAAGTGAATAGATACTACTTGGTGACGATACCAGTTTTATTGTCTCCGATTGGCACACAAGAAAAAAGATTGACAGTATCAAGTGAAGGGGATGTAGGGGGCGGGCTGCAATGTTAATGGGAGGGGTAACCAAAGGCTGGAGCTCATTGATGACGCGGCCCTCACGTGACCAGCAGTCGACGTGTGCAGAAGTCCTTATAGTCCAGGCCCAGTTCCTCAGTAGCAGCTCAGTCTTGCTAGAGAAGAGTGGTCCTGCTCCTTCCAGGTACTTTAACAGTGGGCGCTGGCTTGAAGAACGTAGGGTGAAGGGCCCAGAGAACAAGAGAACGTGCGCACCCCGCACTATTTCTCTTATCCTAAGGTTCTGCTAAACTATTTTGTGTGAGAGGTTTGGGGCTGCTTGGTGAGGGATGGGGCAGACTGGGAGGGAGGGAGCTAACCGAGTCGGCTGAGATAAAGAACAGAGCCAGAGCCCGGGGAAAGGCAGAGAATGCAAAAGAGACTGAGAGAAGAAACAATAACAATGTGGGGAGAAACTTGTCTGGTTCTTTGCTCTCTTGCTGGGAAACCGGGTACAGATAAAGGCGGGGTTGCCACAAAAGGAGGGAGGAGAGAGGGACGTGGAAAAACTTTATGCTATCAAGGCTTGTATTTGTAAGAGAGATCTTTTGATCCAGGCATCAGCTTGCTCACCAAGCACTCCTGTCTTTCCTCAGGACTCTTGATCTTTTGGGCGCGCCATAAAATCGAGGTGCAAGAAGAGAGGAAAAATCTTCAGATACCTACAGGTCAGTGCAAGGGTGCGATTGCTTCAGGTCCCTTTTGGGTGGGTGGGTGGGGGGTAGAAGTGTGGAAGACACCAAAGCACATCCCGGGGGTGCCAACCGCCGCTTCCCATCCTGATTAAGCCAGGGAGGCCCCGTGCAGATCCTGCTGCGGAAATGGGGTGAAAAAAGGAAAGGGAGAGGCTAAAAACATTTAAAAGAGAGAGAGAGAGGAGGCCACCGACTGGTGAGAGGCTGAGGATGGGATGATTTGGAAAAGCCCAAAAGGGCGGGAGTGTTAGAGCCATGTGGGAAGGAAAGGGTTAATTGCTTCCATGCCGCTCCCATTTCAGTGCTAGGAGAGGTTTGTTGCAGGGCCTGCTGGGAAAATGGTGGGCTGGAGCCGGGACAGGAGAAGATGGAGTTGGAGAGCAAGGAGAAGGGGGGCGGGGGGGGGCGGAGGGAAAGGAGGTGGAGGGAAGGGTGGAGTCAGGAGCTCAGAGCCTGTCTTGTCTAGTTAGAAAACTTTTTGGCAATTTAGAGACCTGAATCAGAAAAGTCAGTCGCTATGGGAACACAAGAGCTTGTCCAGTTGCCTGGCACTTAGTAGGTTTTGTTTCCTTGTTTTTTGTTTTGTTTTGTTTTTTCTAGGATTAATTTCTTCCCAAAAAAATGCTCAACATGCAAAAGTCTTGTGATGAAAACGAAGGAACAACCCAGAACACACCAAAGGCAGATGAAGGCCATCCTTCGGAAAATCCGCCACAGCAGGCAGAAGGAAATCTTCAGGCTTCTGGAGAAAGTGTGAGGGAGGAAGCTGATGGAAGCCTTAGAGGAGAGCCTGCTCAAGCCAGCCCAGAACCTAAAGAGGACACTCCTGCAAGGCATCTGAACCCTGAAGAAGTGATAAGAGGCGTAGATGAGCTGGAAAGGCTTAGGGAGGAGATAAGAAGAGTAAGAAACAAGTTTGTGATGATGCATTGGAAGCAAAGACATTCCCGAAGCCGTCCTTACCCTGTGTGCTTCAGACCTTGAACTCTTTTCTCTGATACTGAGATCTGGCTGCTGCTTTCTTTCTCTTAGCATTTTCTGATGTATCTTTGAACTCCATTATACTTTTAATTACCTGGTGGTTATTTTCTTTTAGGTAGTTGTCGTTACCAGCATCTCATTGGATTTTGACCCATTTTTCCACGTTTGTTTTTCAGTTGGAAAGTTTCACACTTATGCATGGAAATGTGTTCGTTCCATATGAAACAATTAAAGAGCAAATTTTAAGGCAGCATATTTAGGATCAGCTCACATATATAGGAAAATTCCTAATTATGTGTGTACATGTATAATTATACGTATCTCAAAAAAATTATCAGTGCTCATTTTGTGTGGTGTGTTTTAATTTTGCCTTTTGCTTATGTGTATTTTTAATGACTGTGTCTCACAAAGAACTGCAGATTTTTTTTAACAAGTGGGAGTTAATTAAAATTAATTTGTAACCAGCTTGTAGAGGCAATAAAGACACTAAACCCTTGATGAAGAACTATTAAAAAGAAATGTCAACCTGGAATTACCTCTGGATTTCTTAACCAGAGGAATAAAACTGGCAATCATTATAGATATGCGTGCTTAAGACTTGGTCTTTTCATGGGGAAAATATTTGCCTTACAGAGATCCTGTGTGGAACAAAGTATACCGTCCTATGCTCTCTGCTGGGCCCTGGAGTACCAAGACCACACTGGGTTTCCTTGAATGCCCAGTTGAACTCCCACCCCCAGGGCTCAAAATAGCAGGTGGTGCCACTGTGCCCGGCTGTTGGTGTTTTGG
Organism: Acomys russatus; assembly: GCF_903995435.1. NCBI lineage: Eukaryota > Metazoa > Chordata > Mammalia > Rodentia > Muridae > Acomys > Acomys russatus. The sequence continues at coordinate 78,540,517 of NC_067169.1, read as the reverse complement.
TTGAATCGGGGTCTTATTCTGTAGCCCAGGCTAACCTGGAATTCATGGCAGTCCTCAGCTTCTGAAGTGCCACTGCGCTCTACTTTCCCAAGGTTTTAAGTCTCTATTCTATAGTGACTTAGCATACCTAATGAGCAGTGGCTCATCAAAGTACTTACTGCTCTCACAGAGGGCTCAGATTCCATTTCTAGCACCCACATGGTGGCACATGGGTCCCTGTAACTGCATTTCCAGGAGATCTGATGCCCTTTTCTGGACTCTATACAGATATGGTACATATGTGCTCATGCAGGGTCATACACCTACACAGATTTTGTTCAACAAAATCTAGGTTTATGAGGACTCTTGCAGAGTCCTTAGCAAAAGCAGTCCCTTTTGTTTATAAATGCAGGGCAGATTTCTCTGTAGGAGTCCCAACCTGATCTGATAAACCTATTTGAGAATAGACCAACGTACCCATGTGAATAAAAACTATGGGAGAATTCCTGCGGTTTTGAGGTGGTGTTCTTTCTTTCTTTCTTTTTTTTTTTGAGATAGTACGGAATGTGTGCACAGCCTTGCCACCAGCTTGCTTTGTAGACTAAGGTGACCTACCTTAAGCTTCTGATCTGCTGGCCTCCTCTTCCCAAATGCATGGATTGCAAGTGTGTGCCAGCGCTTTCAGTTTATATGATGCTGGGGATCAAATTCAGGGCTTTATACACTCTGCCAACTGAGCTTTGTACTCAGTTTCCAGAACAGCTGCTTCTAGCAAAAAATAAGATTGTGTCCTTGCCTTGTAAGACGAAAATCTATCTGAAGGCTACTGGCAGTCCCCACTGGTTCAGGAGGCCCTCAGGGAACATGTGTATATTGTACAAGGTTGTTGTCCATCTCATCTCTTTTTTTCTTTCCTTTTTTTTTTTTTTTTTTTGGTTTTTCGAGACAAGATTTTCTGTGTAGCCTTGGCTGTCCTGTAGCCTTGGCTGTCCTGGACTCCCATTGTAGACTAGGCTGGCCTCGAACTCACAGTGATCCGCCTGCCTCTGCCTCCCGAGTGCTGGGATTAAAGGTGTGTACTGCCATGCCTGGCCCCATTTTTAAAGTGATTATGTGTATGCGTGTATGTGTATCTAAATATCATAACCACCCCATACTACGTATTCCTTGCTGAAATATAGAAAGATTCAAAAACTTTCAAAGATCCTATGAACATGATCAATGAACTTGAGGTAGAGTGGCTATTGTATAGATGATAGGTGTTACATCGCTCTTGTAGAATAAAGGGTATCTTTTCATTCTGGTAGCCCTGCATATTGATGGGTGTTTGACTGATAATCATGATTTGGCTATTTTTTATTTTATTTTTACTATAAAATTAATTCTGTTTTAAAATGAAAAATAGAAAATCCAGATAAGCAAAAAGGGGGAGGGTACAGAAAAGAGTAGAACTATCTGTCTTCTTAATTAGAATTTATCAGTAATGGTACTTGGATGCCAACAAAAATATTCTTGACATTCTCAGTTCCTTAATCTACTGTTTTTCTTACCCCTCTGTGCCCCATGTCCAGTATCAATATTTTCCTTTAAAAATTTAAATTCCACTTACTTATTTGTATGTGGATAGGACAGGTTGTGCTACAGAGAGTGTGTGGAGGTAAAAGAACAACTTAGAGAAGTCAGTACTCTCTACCATGTGCATCCTGGGATGGCACTAAATCTTTACAGCAAGCTCTTATATTTTCAGATTTATAACAAGTAATTGGAGGGGAGTGGGGAGAAGAGAGGAAAGAAAGGATGGGGAGGGAGGGAGGAAGAGAGAGATTTTAGTCTAAATGCTTTCTCTCTCAGAGGCATGTGTGAAGTATTTTGAGAATGCTGCCTTCTGGGGCCCACATATAATCCCCTTGATTGATATTCTGAAGATGGGTTGTAAATACAGCATAGCTAACAAAGGACCCCAGATGAGGGCTATCTACACAGAAGGAAGCATGAGGAGCATTGGTATGCACAGTATGCTTTCCAAAATAAAGACTATTGGATAAACAGAATAAAACACTGGTAAGTATGGAAGCTGCAGGGATGGCTCAGCTGTTCAGAGCTTTGGCTGCTTTTCCAGAGGACAAGGATTAATTCCCAGACCCCGCATGGTGGTTCACAGCAAACTGTAACTCCAGTCCCAGGAGATCCAGTGTCCTCTTCTGGCCTCCACAGTCACAAAGTATGCATAAGGGACACAAATATACATGCAGACAGAACTCTCATACACAACACTTAAAAAACAACATATAATAAACATAAATATGAATTCTATAGGAAAACAGTAACAGTACCATAGATAATAAGACTTAAATGCTTCCTGTTTACAAGGAGCTACAGGATTAAGAAGACAAAGGTGAGATGTAATGTAGGATAAAATTTTCTTTCTTCAACATCATGCTGAGGTCTTCATTCTCTTCCTACAAACATGAATGAAGTGCACAGAAAAAACTACTAATGCAGATGATTTTTTTTTTCAAGATTGCACCAGCCTGAGGGATGCTGGTTGGGCTGGAATTCCACTAGAGTGAGGTTCCAGAGGCTAGGCTCACTGTGACAGTTTGATTAGAAAAGGAAGGCTATGTCCAGCATCTTAGTACTCAGATGAGCCACTCAGGCACAGGGCACTCCTCTGTGGCCTGGGTCTGCCATTTGGTTTCTTGGCTGAAGCTTGTATCAGGCACCAGGGCTTCCAGAGCTGAAAGCTGAACTATCCTGCACAGACTTACTTGGAGAGCTGTTCCCAGTCCACACCAGAGCTTGTTATCTTCTGTTAATATTTCTCCTTTGGAACTTGTTTTTCCAAAGAAAGAGATAAATCCTCAGAGTCTCCTCAGCGGGAACACTGGTTAGGATAGCCTTTGAGCTAATAGGTGTCTCAGTGGGTCACTTGCGGTGGAAATTTACAGAGCTGACCCTTGCCTCAGAGTCCAGTGCACTAGCCTCCAGAATAATGGGCCAAAAAAAAAAAAAAAAAAGTTTAGCTAGCAGATAAGGCCTCCCCCACACTTGTCTCACCCTGTTCAGACTTCCAGAATGGCCTGAAGTGTGTCCTGGTATGTTTCACTGGTTCTATGATGAATTAGCTCTATTTCTATCCAATGCAGGGCATCTCTGTGTCTGCGTCAGCTCAGACCCAAAAGTGTAGATGATTGTCAGGAAAGGAAGCTTGCAAAGGCTTGGGGCCCTGCATCTTGGGCCAGGGGAGGTTGCTTTTCCCTCGTCTTTGAACAAGCCTACGCTGTAGACTCAGTTTTTTTTCATTTGGAGACTCAGAGCAAGCCAACTGAATTGGTGTTTGTATGCTTTTTAAGGGGCTGGCTAGAGAGAAATGGCTCAGTGGTGAAGAGCACTTGCCTCTCTTCCAAAAAGGACCTGAGTTCAGCTTCCAGGACCCACGTTCATAGGCTCACAACCCACTGTGATTGGAGCTCCAGGAGAGCGTCTGGCCTCCATGGGCACCTCCATTCTCCTGCATGTGCACAAGCATGCACATGCACTTAAAGAAAGCAAACTCACTGGGGAATCACAAAGCTGCTTTTTAAGGTGTTGAAGGGTGGAGGAAGCAGTGCAATTAAGTCCTGTTCTTTATCATCTGAAGAAATCCTTTTGATATCTTCTTTTTTCTTTTTAAAGAATTTACTTTTGTTATTTTCTTTCTTTCCTTTCTTATTTATTTTGGCTTTTCAAGACAAGGTTTCGCTGTAACCCTAGCTGTCCTGAAACTCACTATTGTAGACCAGGCTGCCTTCCAACTCAGAGACCCCCTTCCTTGTTGTGTGCTTGGGATTAAAAGGCATGGGCTGCAATGCCTGGCTGCTTTTGTTATTTTTAATTACATGTGTGTGTGTCCATGTGTGGGTATGAACATGCCTGTGTGGGGTTGATCATGGAGGCCAGCTGTGAGCCCCCCCCCCCCCCCCGCATGTTCTTCTCTTCCGGGAACTCAGCCCCAGTTTCTGGCATCTTAAAGGATTATTTGGGCAAAGGGTGAGAATTTAAATTCTTCAGCTTTAGAAATGCAAAGTGGGGCCCTGAGGGATGGCTCAGCAGGTGAAGGTGTTTGCCACCAAACCTGTAGGCCTGAGTTGCATCTCTGACACCCATAACAAGAAGGGAGGGAGCCAACTCCTCCAGCAACTGTTCCTCAGAGACAAATAGATAAAGAAAGAAAGGAGGGGGGAAAGAAAGCAATGAGAAAAGAAATGCAATATGGTTATTTGCCTTAAAGACAAATAAATGAATCTGTTATCACTGTGGGCTTTTCTCCCTACTGGTATAGGACCTTCTATACATCAATTATCTTCTTTTTTGAAGGACAGCTACTTTCTTTTCATTTTTTCTGTTTGGTTGTTTTTGTTTTTTCAAGCAGGGTTTTTCTGTGTAGCGTTGGCTGTCCTGGAACTCACTCTCACAGAGATCCGCCTGCCTCTGCCTCCCCTAGTGCTGGGATTAAAGCTGTGCACCACCATACCTAGCTAATTTTTACTTTCTTAAAAAACCATCACCTAGCCTTGCAAAAAGAAGTATCTTGCAGATAAGCTAGATAAAATAACTAAGGGCAGTTCATTTGTAATATAAAAAGCAACAGCTCAATACTGTGAATATTTACAATATGTATTCATGTTAATGCTGCTTCTGTATTGTAAGCTGGTAACAAAGAAAACTTCCATACTTTCATATAATTTAGCTAAGTGTCAGAGCTTTTCAAGTTTTATTGTCATGAATCATAAAATATGTTGTTGAAATACATCTCTGACACAGAAATGTGTTTCTCACATGTGGTTACAAGACAAAGCCAGCTACAATATCCCCATCCTCCCCCCAATTAAGAACAATTGCAAAATATTTAAAGGGACTATTTCTAGATGATATTATTAAAAATCTATTGTTTCAAAAAAATCTATTGCTTCATCTTTGTCCTCTGTATTTTCAGACTTAACTTTTTCCCAATAAGTATGTGGAGCTTTAAAACACCATACCAGTAAGAACAATATAGTCCCATTTCTCCTTTCTCATTATCTGATAGAGCAACTAATTGCTCTTTCAATTCCTCTCTTGTTTCCTTTTCCATTTACTTCAGAGAAGACCCTGTTAAACGTATTGGACTGCTGTGGGTCCTGATTTTGAAGGTTACCTTTTCTGTCATCTTCTTACCACACTGCCTATGTTAACTAAATTTATGTTCTAATTCTATCTTCAGTCATATGGTGGCATTTCATGGCTACTTTTGAAAAAATCATCCAATAAATAACGTAATTCTCAAAATAAAATAGAAGCTGGGTGGTGGTGGTGGTGGTACACGCCCTTAATGCCAGCATGGTCTACAGAGTGAGTTCCAGTACAGCTGGGGCTATAAAGAAAAACCCTGTCTTGGGAAACAAAACAAAACAAAAAAGAAAGAACTTAATAAGATAAGTATTATTAACTAGCCAAGAAAGCATAACTGCCAAGTATTCATCACTTTACAGTCTGTTCCTCAATCTCATCAGTTCACAGTGTAAAGTGATTATACTACAGAAAACACAAGCTTTTTAGCCAGTGAAAACTACTGAAAAATCCATTGGCTTTTTGTCAGATCTCTATGATCAACAAGATCCTTAGTAACCCAGGAAATGAGTTAATCAGGCTTCATATAAAGCACTCGTGCATTACGTATGATTGATTGCCCAAATCTTCGTTATATATTTGACAGCCATGGGAATTGATAATGTCCAAGGCCTGAAAAGTTTTGTATTTGTTTACCTATTCCTGTTCATATTTTTGACCTTTGGATAGGGCCTAAAACACAGCAACATGGAAAATAATGTTCTTGCCTTCGTAATGCATGTATTCTGAGCTACGTGATTTTGGAAAGTTAAGACAAAACTTAGATACACACAGACAAAACTTGTGTACAGATATCAAGTGTACAACTCAATATGACAAAAATTATCAAGTATAACGTTTCCATCTTTCTTAAACATTTTTTCCTTCTTACCCAGTTCCCTGCTAGAAACCATTCTAGTTATTCCTACAAATTTATATTCACTTATCTATCGAAGAACTTTAGATAAAAATAAGTGGATGGTATGCACTCATTTGTAACTACAATCTTACCTATCATTCATATAATGCTTTGAAGATTCACCTTGGTGAGCCAGCCATGGAGGCACATGCCTGTAATCCCAGCACTCTGGGAGGCAGAGGCAGGTGGATCTCTGAGTTTGAGGCCACCCTAGTGTACAGGGTGAGTTACCAGGACAGCAAGTCTACACAGAGAAACCCTGTCTTTAAAAAATTTAAAAAAAATCACCTTGGTAGAGCTCACAGTATTAAGTAGAACAAGACTCTGGAACACAAAGACTGTTTGCTTTCCTACATATGCAGAGCCTAGAATTTTATTTTGTTCAAATTTATATTATTTTATGTGTATTAGTATTTTTGACTGCATGTATTTCTGTGCCCCTTGGTGTGTCTGGCATCTGCAAATGTTGCTAGCAGACATTGACTTCCCTGGAACTGGAGTTACCTACAGATGGCTGTGAGCCTCCATACCAGTGATGGGATTTGATCCCCCATGCTCTGGGAAAGCAGCCAGTGCTCTTACCTAGTAAACCACCTCTCCAGCCACTCCAGAATTAAAAAATAAAAGACATGCTGATGAGAAACTATTTGGGAAAAGAATAGAAGTGGGAGAAAAGAGAGGGAAATAGGGAAGTGATAGGATCAAAGCACATTTATAAACATGTGTGAAAATAGTGCAACATGAATAAAATAGTAGACATGAGTAAAACCAGGATTAATCTTGAATGAAGAGATACACATTTGTAATCCCAACACCTGGAATATGGAGACAGAAAAATTAAAATTCCAGGACAGCCCTAGCTACACAAGGAGACACTGTCTCAAATAAATGTAAGAATAAAACCAACAAAACAAAAAGGCTTTATTATCTGTGAGCTAAGGGGAGAAGCAATTTTAATATATTAATTATAAATACACTATAGTTGTGGAAATTTATCTTTGAAAAGGGTTAAATTATCCACTTTATTATTCTTGAAACATTTTGCAAGTACATTGAACCAGTCTTGTCTGTATTTAAAGAAGGGCAAGAAAACTCGAAGTCGACAAAACCCTAAGGCATAACCTAAGGTGTGAGAACAATCCATTTTAAAAGCTTTTTCCCTCTGTTTCTTGGCTGTTGCTCTTTAAAAAAACATGTGATGTGGCCTTGATGGGCAATCTTCAGGACAAAAAAAAGTGTGGAACAATATTTTTTTCTTTATCTTTGCTGATTTAGCTCAAAACTATGAATTAAAATGATGTTCTTTTATCTCTTTCCTTCCATCATTCTTCAGCCCTAAAAACTCAATTTAGGGCAAGGCGGAGTTCTTCTCATCCATTGCATTAGACCTTGCTGTGAAAAGACATTGTGTGAGTTGCTTTGTCACTGTTAGGAGTGTCAGCATGGGGAAACGTGCCCTGGTTCCTTTCAACTATCATCTAATGTGTGAGGAAAACAGAAGCCAGGAGTCCCCAAGGAAGTTCTCACTCAGGGAGTGAGTACAAAGAAAGATGGGAGTAATGGGAACCAGGGAAGAAAAGAATGTGAGAAGGACAGAAGCCAAGAAAAGAAATGCAAAGAGTAATGCATTCTGAATCTACACCAAGCACAGAGCTGAAACCACAGTCAGCTCTAGAGTGGGTCAGATGTCCTTTTTCCTTTTTTCTGTTTTGTTTTGAGACAGAGTTTCTGCATGTAGCTCTGGCTGTTCTGGAACTCACACTGTAGACTATGCTGGCCTCACAGAGATTCACCAGCCTTTGCCTTCTGGAGTGCTGGGATTAAAGGTGTATACTGCCACCACCCATCTGTAGGTCGGATTTCTAACACAATATTCTCCTGGAATATAAAGTTGCTCTTATAGCCAAAGAGATGTTTCCCTCCAGTTCTTTAAATATTCCACACTTGGAGTTCATGTGCAATAGCAACTTGAAATTGACATGAGAATCCATGAAAATGTCAGATATTTTTTATCAGGAAGATATTGAAGTGGAAATTTGATAAAATAGTATGGAGCATGGATCTGAGGGCTTGTATGGCAATAGTAGAATTCATGCTTAGCATGTGTAAGGTTGATGGTTTGATCAGCATGTACACATGAAAATACTCACACACACTGAGAGAGAGAGAGAGAGAGAGAGAGAGAGAGAGAGAGAGAGAGAGAGGGAGGGAGGGAGAGAGAGAGAGAGACTGGAGAATGATATCCACAGGGGCTTCAAATGTAATAGAAGCATCTTTAAGAGGAAGGTACAGGAAAATTTCACTTTAGAGGCCAAAAAATCCAATGAGAAAAGGAAGCAAAAATTGTAGTGATTGAACAAGCCAGGAAATGGCACCAGGCAATCAAAGCTGAAAGCAAAGGGATCAGATTACCCCCTAGGATTGTCCAGGAAGAAACAAGTCCAGTCAATATCTTGAATTTAGCCTTGTAAGACAATTCAGAGTCCTAGCCTTCAGAAAGGTGTAGCAATAAATCTGTTTCGATCCAAGCCATCGAGTTTATAGTCATTTGTCACAATAGTAATAGAAGGAAGCCTGACGGACACCAGAATTTCAGGGGCTACAAGATAGTTTTTTTTTTTGCTCTGGCCACATTCTGTGATGTGAAACAGATCAACTTCAGCTTTACGATTACTGGCTGTGTGACTTTGGGTAAGTTAGTTAGACTATATATCTAGGTAATTTTATTATTTATTTATTTATTTTTATTTATAGGGTGTCAAATCTTGGAGTTACAGTTATGAGCTGCCACGTGGGTGCTGGGAATTGAACCCGGGTCCTCTGGAAGAGCAATCAGTCTTCTTAAGCTCTGAATCATCTCTCCAGCCTCAAGTTGACAATTCTCTTATCTCAGTCTTCTGAGTCATGAGATCACAAACTTTTCTCCCACCTGGCTTATATCTAGATTTTTCTATCTGTAAAACTGGGGACATAACAGTACATAGCTCAAAAAGATGTTGTGGGGGTTAAAGTTAGTATTGAATTAATGCATTCATTTACAGAGAATAAATAGTATGATAGCATAATATTATTTTTGAGATACATGTGTATTAAGATGATTCAGGAATGTTATTGCTTAATAGCTAATTTATATTTATTTTATCCATCTCTCAAACAATACATCCTGGCTACAGCGTCCCCTCCCTCCACTCCTTACAGCACCCCCTTTTACCTCCCCTCTCTCCTAGATCTACTCCTCCTCCATTTCCGTTCAGAAAAGGACACGCCGTTTCAGAGATATCAGCTGAGCACAGCATAACAAAATACAATATGATGAAACACAAACTCTCATATCAAGGCTGGGCAAGGCCACCCAGTAAGAGGAAAAGGATCATAAGACCAGGCGAAAGAGTCGAGACACCCCCACTTCCACTGTTAGGAGTCCCGCAAGAACACCCAGCTATACAATCACAGCATATATGCAGAGGACATGGTACAGATCCATGCAGGCTCTATGGTTGCTCCTTCAGTCTCTGTGGGTCCTCATGAGCCCTGCTTAGGTGATTCTGTGGGTTGTGTTCTGGTGTCCTTGAGCCCTCTAGCTCCTACAATCTTTCTGCCCCCTCTACTGCCTGGTTCCCTGAGCTCTGCCTAGTGTTTGGCTGTGCATCTCTGCATCTGCTCCCATCAGCTGCTAGACAAAGCCTCTCAGATGATGACTGGGCCAAGCATCAATCTATGCGTAGTATATAGCTAATGTCTGTTTGTTTTTTTTAACTCAATACAAAATGCTATTATTTTTAAAGCAGTTGTATAGGACTGTCCAGCTCAGTTTATCAATATGGAATACTATAAGAAGGAGTTGGGGCTGGGACAATGATATCCTAAAGTTGAAGTCTCAAAAGTAGTCTGAGAAGCCGGGCATAGTGGCGCACACCTTTAATCTCAGAACTTGGGAGGTGGAGGCAGGTGGATCAACGTGAGTTTGAGGCCAGCCTGGACTACAAAGAAGTCTAGGACACCTAAGGCTATACAGAGAAACCCTGTCTCAACAACAACAACAACCAAAACAAAACAAAACAAAGTCGGAGAAACAAAGTTCCTCTGTTACCTCCTCCTGCTTAATTTTCAACCCTAAAGAAAGGCTGAGGAAACTATCATTTCACTTCCCCCTGGCTGGCTGCCTCACCAGGCCACAGAGAAAGAGGATGTCCTCAGTCTTGATGCAACTTGATGTGCTGGGGTGCATTGGTAGGGAGAGGCTCCTGTTTTCTGAGGGGGAGTGTAAAGGAAAGAGAGAGGGAAGGGGGTGGGGCCAGGAGGAGAGGAGGGAAGGGCTATGGTCAGGATATAAAGTGAATATATAAATAAAAAATAATTGGGGGCTGGAGGGATGGCTCAGAGGTTAAGAGCACTGGCTGTTCTTCCAAAGGTCCTGAGTTCAATTCCCAGCAACCACATGGTGGCTCATGACCATCTATAATGAGGTCTGGTGCCCTCTTCTGGCCTGCTGGCACACATGGAGGCAGAATACTGTATAAATAATAAATAAATCTTTTTTTAAAATAAAATTTTAAAAATCAAACATGCAATTCTGAATGACAAAGCATACAAAAATATTTAAAGCAATGGTATAGATTATTTTCTGAAACGTAATGTGAGTTAATTAATTAATTAAAAATGAAAATTTGATCTCACAGAGCAAAATGAAAAAGAAAAAAAATAGTGTAATATTAGAAATTGAGTCTCCAAAGTAGCTCTATCCTGTTTAGTCTTGATTTTTCTTATGTTATAAGGCTTAGTTTGAAAATCTCTGCTCCTGCTTCTTAATTGTCTTTTTGTTCTATCTTACTTTTAACCTTGTGATAATGCTGATTTAAGAGGTTCCTGTTGTTGCTATTATCTCTTGCACTTCCTGCCTTGTCATTCTCTATCAAGCATGCATTTTTAATATATTTATCTCATTTTCCTTTTTTTGTTCTTTTTCTTTTTCTTTTCTTTTTCTGTATTTTGTTTTTGTTTTTTGAGACACGGCTTCTCTGTATAGCCTTAGCTATCTTAGCCTCACTTTGTAGACCAAGCTGGCCTCGAACTCACAGCAATTCGCCTGCCTCTGCTTTCCCTAAGTGTTGGGATTACAGGTGTGTGCCACCATGCCCAACAGTTGTTAGTTTTTGAGACAGGGTTTCACTGTGTAGCCTTGGCTGTCACAAAACTCTCTCTGTAGATGGGATGGCCTCAGAGATCAGCCTATCTCTGCCTCCCAAGTGCTAGGATTAAAGGTGTGTGCTGCCCACCACTGCCTGACATAGGCTGTTGTTTTCAAAATTCTGTTTTATAACTTCAAAAAAATTGTACGTGTATGGGTGCCTTGCCTGCATGCATGTTTGTGTACCACATGTATGCCTGGTGCCTATAGAGACCAAAAGAGAATTTCAGATCCCCAGTAACTAAGGTTGTGATGTTGTGTAACTGGTGGTTGTGAGCCACCATGTCAGTGCTGGTCTTCTTGAAAAGCACCCACTGATATAAACCACTAGTCCATCCCCCCCAACATCCAAATGTATGTTTTTATAATAAACACACTGTTGTGACCATTAATGTACAGCAGGTTTTGGTGTATATATGTATGGATAAGTGTATGAATGTTTATTTTGAGGGTGTGTAGGATGTGTGTGTGTGTGTGTGTGTATGTGTGTGTGTGTGTTCATACAGATTTCAGAAGACAACCTTAGGCTTCATTCGTATGTCCTGTCTAACATTCATTCATTCATTCATTCATTCATTCATTCACCACCCATCTGGAGCATTAGGTTTTATTTCTGTATAGTTTATAAACTATGGAATTAATTTTAAAAATAGTTACATACAGCTATCCAGATTATTCCATCTAAGGTGTCATGGAAATTGGACAATAATTGTCTTCAAGTTAAGTGTATTTTTCTCCTTTACCACTCTATATTTCCACTGATTCCAAGTGAGTTTTTATTTCAGTTGTTGCATTTTTCACATGTAAAAAAATCCAGGAATACATAAGGTTCGTACTGTCTATTACCACTGATGGTTTTAACTTGTTTTTCAAGAGTGGTGGCACTTTTGAACATTCTCCAAGTAGCAATTTATATGTCACTAAGTCATACCATCGTTGGTATGTATTGATTGCCTTCCCCATGCTTGTTTTAAAATTATTATGATTATGATTATTTTGTTGTTGTTTCTTGCTGTCTCTCTGTGTAGCCCTGACCTGGACTCACTCTGTAGACCAGGTTGTCCTTGAACTCACAGAGATCCACCTGCCTCTGCCTCCCTGAGTGCTGAGATTAAAGGTGTGCGCCATCACGCCTGGCTGGTTTTTTATATGTAGATAAATATGGAGTTTTATAGTTAGTTTTTAAAACACTATGAAGTTGTAAGTCTTATTAATTGGCGCATCACTTTGTATTTTCTTCCCCAGTATATCTGCTAGTTATTATTTACTTTGAAAAGATCTCATCTATCTATCTGCACCACACATACTGCCAATATTTCCAGATTGAAAACACTGGAATATAGCAATTCCCAGATTAGCTGGAATCATAACTGCACTCTATACATTTGTTTACTTTCTTCGACTTGAAGACAAATAACCAGTGTAGAGCAGAATTGTCAGGAGAAGATAGAGGCATTTTTCCTTCAAGTATTAGAGAATAAGTTGCCAGAGACTGAAGAGAACGCTTAGTTGGTAAAACATTTGCTCTGCAAGTGTGAGGACCTGAGTTTGGATGCCTAGAACCCACAGAAAGCCACTAGTTGTAGGATGTGTCTATAATGCCAGCACTCCTACAGTGGGATAGGAGTCAGCAACAAGAAAATCCTTGGAAGTTCATTTTTGTTTGTTTGGAGACAGGCTTTCTCTGTGCAGCCCTGGTTGTCTTGGAACTTGCTCTGTAGATTATGCTTAAATATTAAATATTTTAAGTAGTACATTTAAAGCAATAGGTTTCTAAAATTATTTTTTATCAGTTTTTAAATTAGTAAACAAAGTAATGGATTTTATTATTGCATCATTATACATAATTTCTTTTTATACACCACCCTACTGCTCTCTACTCCCCCTTGTTGTGCCTTCTTCTCACAATAGTCCCCTTATGTTTTCATATCACAATATTTCTTTTCTCTTTTTAAATCACTTCTTCCCTTCCTATGAACCAATTCTAACTGCATGATCTACACACACACACACACACACACACACACACAGAGAGAGAGAGAGAGAGAGAGAGAGAGAGAGAGAGAGAGGGGCACACACAGTGATAGATCTTCAGTGAATAAAATTGTCCAATTCTCCAATTCTCCAATTGTCTTATGGTCTATGTGACCATAAGACAATCGTTGAGATTATAAAATTAACATTGAATTAATAGCCGGGCATGTTGGCAAACACCTTGAGCATTAGAGGCTGAAAGATGAGAAGTTCAAGCCCATCCTTGGCTACATAGTTCCTGTGAGACCAGTCTGGGCTACATGAGACACTATCTGAAATAAGTAACTTTAAGGAGAAAATTAATACTGATACATTACTACCATCCAAAGTCAGACTCAGACCCCATTGATGTTTACCAGTTATTCAAACGAGGTCCTTTTATAAAACAAAGATCCAGTTCAGAATGACCTGCTGAATTTACTGGTCATGTTTTCTTGTTATTCTATAGAACTTGTTAGTGCTTTGTTTTCATAGACTTATAGTTATTTCATTTCTTTCTTTCTTTCCTTTTCTTTTTTATCCTTTTCTTTCCTTTTTTTCTTTCCTTTTCTTTTCTTTCTTTTGTTCTTTTTTTTTTTTTTTTTTTTTTTGGTTGATTTTTTTGAGGAAGAGTCTGTCTGTATAACAGCCCTGGCTGTCCTAGATTCACTCTGTAGACTAGTCTGGCCTCGAACTCCTAGAGATCCACCTTTCTCTGCTTCCCTGAGTGCTGGGATTAAAGGAGTGAGCCACCATGCCCGGCTTAGTAATATATTTTTTATAGTGTTTTTAAAACAATATTTTGTTACTTTTTGAGAATTTCATACAATGTATTTAGAATATATTCACTCCTCTCCCTAACTCTCCCATTACTGCAAGCTCCACCCTCCTATCCAGTCCCACACAATTTTGAGATGACTTCTATTTTTAGCATTGTCATTTTATTTGTCATTTTAATTTGCCTCATATTTTATCTTGGATGAATTCAGATTATGCATTTTTAGAATGACTATTACATTAATGATGTTGCAGTGTTCTCTTTCTATCCTTTCGAGTGGTTCACAATTTGTGTTATTACTTACCATGTTCTTTGTTTAAGATGATGGCTTCTAGACAATTCTGGAGCCTCTTTCACCTCGAAATCATTTTATAGGAAGTTATTTTGAAGCAATTCAATTATGTGCATGTTATTTATTTACTTTAATAAAAACTCATATTTTTCTGTCTTAGCTCAACAGGTTGTTTTACAGTTCATCACTATTTATTCTAGTGTTCACTGTCTTCTATTCATTTTTAAAATCCTGTTTTGGCTTCTTTCCATGGCCTTTTGGTATCCTCCACCATTGCCTCAGTGCTTTGCTTTCTGGAACAGTGAATCAGTCCAGGCTCACTATGTTGTTTTCCTATCCCACTCATGCAATAAACATTTACCTAAGAGTACATATTCCTTTTATTAAATAATGATGTTTTGAGGGCAATAGATGGGCAGTAGAGTTTTTTGTTTGTTTGTTTGTTTTGCTGTTGTAATGTTGTAGCCTCTCTCAGTGGAAGAATTAGGCAACATTTACATTTTGACACAAGTTGAACAACGTAAATACGCCAATATAAAAGAGGGAGGGGCTGAGATCAGGCTGTAAAGTATTCAAATAAATAATTAAAGGAAAAAGGGAAAATGTGTAATGTAAGCTGTAGAATGCTCCAGAAACTTTCTAGCATCAACACATCACAAGTCTGATGATTCAATGTACAAACGTTCTGTTTAATGTAGAGAGGTGCTGGAAAGAATATACTTGATAACCTTCAAGCTATGTATAGCGACTATATGTGGAACAAGTGAGATTTTGTGTTTAGACTTGGGTACCACTCACACAATAGCTCTGTATATACACAATTATTTCCAAATCCAAAGAAATACAAAATGCAAAACTTTTCTTGTCTTAAGCATTTTGAATAAGTGATACTTAGTGTTTCACACAGAGAAAAGCATAGTTATTTACATGTATGTATATATGTTTACACATATATAACTGTATTTCTTTCTCTGCATACCTTGAAAGCCATGAATCTGTATTGCTAACTCTCTGCAACCTAACTGTAGAGAGTTTTGATTTTTCCCTTTCCATATTTGTAGCTCCGTTTTGTGACAATGAGAACCCATTGTCCTTAACATAGTCCTTTACCCCTCATTGTCTGTGGTTCCTCATTTGTTTAGAAGCCCCACTCACCACCTCTCAGTCCCTAATCTGCAATCCACCTGTGATAGCTGAGACTCATGCTCAACACTCGCCTCCTCTTCACACAGCTGTTAAACATATGCCCATATCCTCACATTTGCAATGGCCTTTTCCACACACAAGCTTTTATTTGCCTTGCTTCATTTGTTTGTTTTAAAATTTTTATCATTATTATTATTTTATTTACATTGCTGTTCTGCCTCCATGTATTTCTTTTTTTATACTTTTTATTTTTATTAATTTATTCATATTACATCTCAGTTGTTAGCCCATCCCTTGTATCCTCCCATTCCTCCCTCCCTCCGGCTTTCCCCCTACTCCCCTCCCCTATGTCTGTAACTGGAATTACAGACATTTGTGAACTGCTATCTGGGTGCTGGGATTTGAATCTGGGTCCTTTGGTCCTTTGTTTGTTGTTGTTGTTGTTTTGGTTTTTCGAGACAGAGTTCCTCTGTGTAGCCTTGGCTTTCTTAGACTCAGTTTGTAGACTAGGCCTTCCTCAAACTCAAAGAGATCTGCCTGCCTCTGCCTCCTGAGTGCTGGGATTAAAGGCATGTGTGCCAACACACCTGGCCTGAACCTGGGTCCTTTGGAAGAGCAGCCAGTGATCTTAACTGCTGAGCCATCTCTCTAACACCCTCATTTGTTTGTTTTTAGATAAGGACTCACGGTGTAGCCCAACTATGCATGGAACCCTCAGTTGTCCTACCCCAAGCACTGGAGCATTGCGATTGCATGTGTGCCCTGCTATATCCAGTTGTCATGTGCCAGATTCTTAAACTGCTCAGACCCTGAGATCTTGCTTCAGTTCACCACACCATCACTATGTGGATACCCTGTTCAACCAGGGAGAATTCATTTTCAGCACTTGGCTGCTTCCTGCTTACTAGGCTTTCCTTTGCTAACCTTATACTCTGACACTTTTCATTGAACCACTCTCCTAATATCACTGCCTTCCTCACCTTTTTTCCAGGCATGCCTAGTTGCCTCCCCTCTTCTGCTAAAGACTTGACCTTCCATGTGATAGTGATGTGTCTCAATTGTTCCGGAAAAAAAAAAGGAAAGGTAGGAATGGAAGAAAAACAATGTAAATAAAGCAAACAAACAGGCAATTATGCTTTACTGTGTGACAGTGTTACTCAACTAAATAGTATAAATAATGTTAATCGTAAATCAAAGCCAAAGGCAGATTTCACTTCTGTGTTATCAAATTGCTCAGAATATAGCCAATTGAGGAAACTCTCTGAAATAACTCACTAAATGACACTAAAGCTGCTTCTTAATACATGGAAGCAGAGCAGGCAGCAAAGAAGTCAATACAATCTATGTTGCTAAGTGTGCAGGAAAATAAAAGGTATATTGATGAAAGAGTCAGAAAATAGCTCTTTCCAAGCTTCTATGATTTCTGAAGACATGATAATTAAACCCTACAGAAGCCATGTAATCACAATAAGAACGGCCACCTTCTTTAGGGACTTATGAGAGATAGCCACACCCAGGCATCAATACAGAGAAAGGAAACAGCTTCTCTGCTAAAGGATACCAGAAGTATTGAAGACTGTAAGTGCTGCGCATCAGTGACAAGGATGAGGGAGGGATACCAGTTTTTACTGGCATGCGCTTATATGCTGTGTCATCAAGGCATCAAGGACATAGAGCACCGGAGTGAGCAGTACATGGTATTAGGAAAAAGAAAGCAAAAGAAGGGAATAGGGCAGATGGAACTCTGGCTCATAATACTCCTTACTTTTGGGAGGGGGTCGAGACAGGGTTTCTCTGTGTAACCTTGGCTGTCCTAAACTCATTTTGTAGAGTGGGCTGGCCTTAGAACTCACAGGGATCCGCCTACCTCTGCCTTCCAAATGCTGGAATCAAAGGCGTGCACCACCATGCCTGGCGGAAATACTCCCTACTTTTTACCCTTACGGAACCTCCCCCCCATCCTATCCCCATTATCTCTTCTCTTTGCTGATAGGTGGTGGGAGTGTCTGATGTTTTTGAAGGTCAATAAAAATGGGCCTAGAGATACTGTGCAAGGGAGACCATGTATGCTTACTTCTTCCCCATTTCCCTGAGACAAATTCATTTCCCCCCAAATTTATGAGTGGGATAAAATTTGCCAACCAAAATGCCTTATATAAGAGATGAATTACAAGCCTTTTAATATTTATATTGTTACAGTGGAAGACAAAACTTTACCTATTTTAGTATTATTTTTGATCCAGATGCCAAGACCATTGCTGTCATTTGCAAAGTAGGTAACAAGGTGGTTAAAGCAAATCTTGCAAGGAATTCAAATCAACACTGATTCTATCATGTGCAGACAACCACCCACTTCAAACCAATTTAAAACAATCTTGAGACCAAGATTTTTGAAGTTTGCAGGAAGATTTCTAATGAGAGATATTGGTAATTCCTGTGTAAACTTACTTGAAGTAGAAGCAGGAACTCTTCTTACCTCAAGCTTTGGATAGACAGTTTCAAGTTTGCTCAGGATCCCTGGGCCCTGACATCACCATAGATATCTAAATCACTGCAGAGAAAGCAGGAGGTGGGCTGGCCAGCTTCTTTGCCATCTGAGTGAGGGATGGTTGGAAAGAGCATGGACTCTGCATGTGAGAGTCTTTTTTCCCCCCAAAGGATATCAGCCTAGTTTTCAGCACACAACAAAGGCTAGAGAGGAGATAGAGCTGTTTTAGGGCTACCATAGATCTAGGTTATGCTGCTCTTACATAAGAGCAGGGAAACTTTGGTAGAAACAACCTAGAGCTGTATTACTAGAAGCTTGAAGGCTAAGAATCAAAATCGAGAAATCCTGGGATATATACGCTCCTGTACACTCACACGTATTTTTGAGACAGGATTTTGTTGTTGTTTTCAGTCAAGTTTTCATTATGTTTTCCAGGCAGGCCTCAGACTCTCTGTGTAGCCCAGACTGGCCTCAAATTCTCAGCGATTCTATTCCAGCCTCTCAAGTACTGGGATTTCAAGTGTTGCACCATGCCCAGCTATGTTATGTTCTCTGTATGTTGTGAGACATGGTCTTCCTAAGTAGTTCTGACTGCCTGAAACAATGTAGACCAGGCTAAACTCGAACTCAGAGCGATACCCCTGCCTCTGCCTCTAAAGTACAAGATTATTGGTGTGTATCACACTCCTGACTTGTAATTACTCATTTCAGGAGAACAACACCTGTGAGCATCTGAAATTTCTACATAAAAGAATGTCCATTTTAATTCAATTTCCAGATTAGAAAATATCCATAGTAGATAAACATAATTATATTTATCATGTATGGTTTCCATTCCTCTCATCTGTTACCTACCTTCAATGAACAGAAACTTTCGTGATAGAATTGGCGTAGTTTTCAGTTTGAAAGAGCAAACAAAACCATCAGGCATGGTGGTGCATACCTTTAATCCCAACACTTGGGAGGCATAGGCCGGCGGATCTCTGAGTTCGAGGCCAGCTTGAGTGAGTTCCAGGACAGCCAGGGCTACACAGGGAAAGCCTGTGTCCAAAAAACAAGACAAAACCAAAACAAGCTAACAAACAAAAACAAAGACACACCGTAGATCTTGGCAAAAGACAGGAAAAGAACAACTTCCAAGGACTTTGTTTGGATCAGGAGTAGAAATAAAAGGAAGATTGTTTTTGCTATTCTCCCAATGACTTTGCTACACTGGCAAACAATGTCAACCTATCTGTGAGAACAGGTTCTGTACTCTAGATAAAATCAGAAAGGAAGGTAACTTTAAGTAACTTTGTCAAGCAATTTTTTTTCAACCCAGGGAGAAACATTGCCTTTGTTATTCTCTTTGCCAAGAAACTCTACCCTCAGATATCTAACTGGTTTGCCCCTCACCTCTTTTAGGCATTTTTCTTTAAACTACTCTGATTCCTCCAGTAAGAATGTGAATTCCAAAAAGACTGTGATTTTATTGTATTTTTTTTTCACTGTTAGGATTTCTAACACATAACACTGTGATAATCTCTCAGAAGCCCTCTTTTTTCCTTCTAGATTCCAGTTGTATATAAACACCAAACAAAAAGCTGGGTAGTTAGGTGTTTAAAATGTTCAGGCTTTTTGTCCCTTTGGCCATCAGATGATTTTATGGAGGACATCCCACCTCACTCTAGCTACACTGAACAAAATAGTATCTGCGTCATGATTATAATTTTATGCCATCAAACCTCTAAGATTGTAAGGTTTTTAGCGAAGTTTGCCTACTTTGACATGTAGTTATTACTAGTAGAAAAATGTATAGGATGACCACTGATTTCTCTCTTTCTTTCTTTCTTTCTTTCTTTCCTTTCTTTCTTTCTTTCTTTCTTTCTTTCTTTCTATCTCCAAGACAGGGTTTCCTGTTACACAGGATCCTATCTGGCTGTCCTGGACTCTCTTTGTAGACAAAGCTGAACTCACAGAGATCTGCCTGCCTCTGCCTCCAGAGTACTGGAATTACAGGCATGTGCCACCACGACTGGCTGACCACTGATTTCTTATTTGATTTGGGTTATTGAAAACTTCTAGTTGTGGAAAGCAAAGGCCAGATATGAGCCACTAGTTGTAGATGCTCTTTTAAAATTTTTAAGTGATTTTTAAAATTTGTTCACTTCACATCCAGATTGTAGCCCCTCCCTCATTGCCTCCTGGTACCATCTTCCCTCCCTCGTTCTCCCCTCTCTCTGTCCAATAGTCCTCAGAAAGGAGGAGCCCTCCTCCCCTAACATCTGACCTCAGCCTATCATGTCTCATCTGGACTGCCTGTATCCTCTTCCTCTGTGGTCTGGCAAGGTTGCCCCAACATGGGGAAGTTATCAACCTGTCAGGGGCTGGGGTCCATGTCAGAAGTTGTCCCTTCACCCCATATTATAGGACCCACAAGGAGAGTGTGCTGCTTATCTACTACATCTGAGCAGAGGGTCTAGGTCCTCACCATGCATGGACATTGGTTGGTGCATCAGTCTCTACAATACCTGCCTCCTCAGCTCAGATTTGTTGACTCCATTGGTCTCCTTGTGGAGCTCCTGACCCCTCCAGGTCCTGCTATTCCCCAACTCTTCCATAAGATTCCTTGTGTTCCACCCTGAGGTTTGGCTGTGAGTCTCAGTATCTGCTTGGATCTCTTGCTGGGTGGAGTCTTTCAGAGGATCTCTGTGGTAGCATCCCTTCCTGTTCCTTATCTTCAACTGCTTCCTGTGTCTATTCCATTTGTCCTTCCGACTGAGAATTAAGCATTCTTCCTAGGGTCCTCCTTATTATTTAGTTTCTTTAGGTCTGCATATTGTAGTGTGATTATCCTGTATTATTTGGCTACTATCCACTTATAAGTGAGTATATACCATGCATGTCTTTCTGGGTCTGAGTTATCTCATTCAGGATGATTATTTCAAGTTCCATCCATTTGCCATATCCAAAATGTATAAAGAACTCCAGAAATTAAACACCACCAAGCCAAATTATCCAGTTGAAAAATGGGGTACAGAACTAAACAGAGAATTCTCAACAAAGGAATATCAAATGGCTGAGAAACACTTAAAGAAATGCTCAATGTCCTTAGTCATCAGTATAATGCAAATCAAAGTGACTCTGAGATTCTGTCTTACATCTATGAGAATGGCCTGGATCACAAACTCAGGTGACAGCACAAGCTGGCAAGGTGTGGAGAAAGGTAAACACTCCTTCTTCACTGTTGGTGGGAGTGCAAACTTGTACAACCACTTTGGAAATCAATCTGTTGCTTTCTCAGATAATTGGGAATAGCTCTACCCCAAGACCCAGCTATACCATTCCTGGGCATATACCCTAAAGATGCTCTACCATACAATAAGGACACTTGCTAAACTATGTTCATAGCAGCTGTTATGCCCAAATTTTGAGAGACTCCCCGAATGGACCACCCAAGAGCCAAGTCCAAATGCAATGGCAGGAAAGTCTTTATTGTAGGTTTGAACCCAGGCCACACCTCCTATGCACTGGCATAGCAGATGCAGGGAAGTGGCCTCGAGTCTCAATTGAAAGTTTTTGTTTTTGTTTTTGTTTTTAGGTTTTAGACAAAGAGATAGATGGTTTTTACAGTATATGATTGGGCGTCACTTGGACAGAAAAGCTGTAAGCAGGGAGTTATAAGCCTTGGCGTTTCATGCTTGGGTAATAGGTGTAGGGGCAAGTTGGCCTATAGAAAAGATTGGTTGAAGCAGTCATGGGGGCATTAGGAACTTTGGTCTGGCTTCTCCTAATTGGTTGTTGCTATGTGCCAGACCACCTGCTGGTCAACTTGACCAGCAGAGAGTATATTTGGACTTTCCCAAGGTGAGCTGATTGTGTTGCTAGGGAATATTTTTCTGTTTAGACTAGCTTGTGGTTTTTCTGGAATCTGGATTCAGCCCTTGGCTAGGTTTAACATAAAATAGAGTTTCTTTTTCAAAATGGAGTTTGTCCAGTCCTTACAAATTCATATACAATAGCGGTCACTCTCTGAAGGTGTATACTCCAGGTATTTGTAAGATATACTGAGTTATCTAATTTCAGATACTTTCATCATCCCAAGAGGAAAGTTCATACTCTTCAGAACTGCTCCCCTTATCATATATATATATATATATATATACACATACATACACAGACATGTCTGTACTAGGCATTCTAAATACACAGAATCCTACAATTGCATGGTCCTTTTGTCTTGACAAAGTTTCTCCATGCTAGGATATTTATTTCTACTCTATTTGTCTTCTTGATGAGTAGGGGATTATATGGCTATGCCATGTTTTATGTACTTTTTGGGGGGAGTGGTAAATGATGTTTGGATGATTAGCACATTTTAAGAAATGTGAGCTGAGCCTGGTGACACACAACCTGTCATCCCAGCACTCTGGAGGCAGAAGCAGACGGATCTCTGTGGGTTCCAGGCCAGCCTGATCTACAGAGTCCACTACAGACAAGGCTACACAGAGAAACTCTGTCTCAAAAACTAAAAATGTGATAATAGTTTGTGTGGAAATTTTGTTTGACCATGTGATTTTAATTTTCTTGGTCTTTTGGGGTAGTTCTGTGTATAACTTTTGAATGGGTTATTCAACATGTTTTCTACAGCAACTGCATGAGTATACATTCTTATCAGAAAGTATGAGGGTTATTCTAGACCCACATTCTCACCTTACACTTACTAGTTCTTGTTGTAGTTTTATTTTATTTTCAGACCCAGACTCACCATGCAGCCCAGACGGGCCTCTATCTTTCAGTTCTCCTGCCTCTTTACTGTGTCCTCCCACCTCCTGCTCTGCCCCGCAGTGGCTAGTAACTGTGACGTGCCTGAGAAACACTTGCTAATGCTTCTTTGCTTCTCTGCCTTTTGCAAAGCAATTGCCCCTCTTATCTGATTGTACTGAACTCTGTCATGTGCTTGGAAATGTTTAGGTCATTGCTCCAGAGTGACTCAAATTTTATAGTGTTCAAACAGAAAGAGGTTATCTTTCAACCCTAAGTGTGTCCTGATGCTTTTCAAATGCAATTCCTGGTTCTAGATAATCCTCTCCCATTTCCCATGGGAAAGGAGCTGAGCAAGCCACTCTCCACTCTCATGGTGTCATAGTTATCTAGCCATGACTACTATGGGGTCTTTTTCTTTTTCTTCTTTCTTTCCTTTGGTTTTTCGAGACTGGGTTTCTCTGTGTAGCCTTGGCTGTCCTTAACACCCTTTGTAGACTGCTGGCCTCAAACTCACAGAGATCCACCTGTCTCTGCCTCCCCGAGTGCTAGGTGTGCACCACTGCACCTGGCTGTGAACATTTTAAAATAAGAAAAAAAGATGTGAAAGACTCAGAGATTTCAACTTCGTTAGTTCAGGAGATACCAAGGGTCATACATTTGACCTTGAGTCTTGTAAAAACAAGATGTTTACCTTTGAGTTTTACTTACAAGGAACTATTTGTAGATTATATGAATGATTGTATCAAAGTTGCATGCAGCTACTAGAACTACCTAACGAACTTAACAATGTAATAGGATGCAAAACTGATATGGAGATGTCAAAAAAAAATAGTAATAGGTAAGTGTGGTGGTGCATGCCTTTAATTCCAGCATTTAAGAGGAACAAGCAGGTGGATCTCTGTGAATCTGAGTGAGTTCCAGGCCAGCTAGGGCTACATAGTGAGACTTTGTCTAAAAAGAAAGAAAGAAAGAAATACTATGTATTTTATCAGTAATATACTCTTCAAAACAACCTGAGAAATATTTTTGTGATTTTATAAATATAAAATTTTTATGAAAAGTTAAGAAACACAAAATCCCAAGGAATTTAATAATAAAGAAGTAACAAGACATTTTCTACCCGATATTGAGTTACTATAAGGCAACAGTAACTATGATAGGCACTGTAGAGAGAGGGCTTCACACATAAACATTAGATTTTCAACATATGTGTGCACTCAATGGAAAAAGAAAAAATTTTTCAACAAATGATGATGGATCAATTGGATAGTCACATGGGGCAAAATGAACAATGGATTTTACAACTGACCATCCACAGAAATGAACTTTAAATAGTTCATACAGCAAAATGAAAGCCCAAGAATTTAGAACTATTAGGAGAATACAAGTATACAGAGGAATAAAACCAGCTGTGATGAATTTTGTAAACCTGTAAAACTCCTGAGCCACAGGCATAGCTTACTTGGTAAAGTGCTTACCCTACCAAGCATGAAGTCCTGGGTGTGAACCTTAGCACAAAAATTCAATGTAGTCATTTAATTTCTATGTATTTGCCCACCAGAAATTTAAAAAACTTTAAAGTACTTCAATGCCCATCAACATATGAGTGGGTAAAAATATTTGCCATACCATGAGACACTATTCTGGAACAGAAAAATGGGTATAATTAGATGCTTTGTCATTATGTATGATGAACAAAAACAGAGAAAAAGAAAAGATAATGCATGTTCTATGACAGAATTTGTAGAAAAGTACTATATCTCTTATTATCATCACCCAGAACGTAGGATTTTTAACGTAACTTTTTGTGAAAACAGAAGCATTGTTATTTTAAAAGATGTTCTCAGTGATCTCTCCATTTCCTGTCATTTTAAGATGACAGTATGTGTTGATGGATGGTCTATATCGAGGTGAGAAATACACCCAGAATGCCAGACTTAACATAGTTGAAAGTAAGTTGAGTATTAGCATTTGTCACTCTCTGCTTCTTTCTCAGGACAGACAGATATTATTAACTGCCCCTAGGTCCTGCCCCCACAACTCCCTACCCACGATGGATTCTACCCTCATGGTATGAGCCAAAATAAAGCCTTCTTTCTGTTGCTCTAGTCAGGCATTTTGTCACAACAAGACAAATACTAATACAGCTGCTTTGTCACATTGGCTTGACCCTCCTCTTTTGGGAGATCTGATCTTCTCACACTTTCTCTCATTAATTATTGGGCTTTTATCTCAAGTACTACTCCACAATATAAGCATGGACATTTCCTTAAGAAACCCAAATCTCCAGACATAAACATATAAAAGACCATTAGGGATGCTTTGGGTGATCTTTTCTTGTATAGTTATTGGCTTCATAAAATATTTGTGTTCTTCTTTTCAGAGACTTTTTAGAAACATTCACTGATATCTATTTGTGACTTTAAAAAAATCAGGATATATCACCAACCCACCCCCCCCAAAAAAAAATTGACCCTCAGAAAAGATGCACAAATTAATGGAACTACTCACTGGGATAATCCAGATTTCCTTCAGTAGCATTATGTTTGTGTCTTTGGCTTTTTGAGACAGGGTTTCTCTGTGTAGCCTTGGCTGTCCTGGACTCACTTTGTAGACCAGGCTGCCCTCGAACTCACAGCGATCCGCCTGCCTCTGCCTCCTGAGTGCTGGGATTACAGACATGTGCCACCATGCCTCCAGCTTCAGTAGCATTCTGATCTGGTCTTCCTTGACTTCCCCCCCCAAGAAAATCCTGCCCTCCACCTTTTCAGAAACCTCTATTGAGAAGCTTCCTTTAAGTTTAAACAATAACACCATAGCCCCTGAACTTTGCTCTTAGAAATGTCATTTTCAACACCAAAACAAGTGCCAAAAGATAGGTTATTATTTGTGTGTGTGTGTGTGTGTGTGTGTGTGTGTGTGTGTGTGTGCGCGCGCGCGTGCGCGCGCACGCACGCATGTGTTATTGTGGGGTGAATACAGGGTTAACACAAGTGTTAGACTAGCACTCTACCACCAAAGATAGCAAACACATCCAGCTCAAGAGGAGGTTTTCACTTAGCTCTCTTAACTACTAGGACGATCGGTATTTTTGAATCTAAACATAGATCCTTATTTTGGAATCTCTGCACTCACCCGTTGCCTGATAAAGGGGGCTTCTGTTTTCCTTCTTTGGATGGAGGCATGTTCTGATCCCTCGCACATTCTTAGCTTTAAAAAAAGAACAGGTTAAGTGTATATGTGGGTGACACAGGATTGCTGATGGGTGAGACAGGCTCCAGTACTGGATTCTAAAAGTATTAAAAGAACATTCCTGAACCTCACTCAACTTGCTAGCCTTTGTTAATTACCCATGAATTTATCACTATGCATTTTCTGGCCAGACTATCACCTCCTTCCTCTAGGCAAATTAAGAGATGATTACAGTTTCAAAAGTATATGGGCACGGAATTGGCCTTAGACATGATTTGATTCAGAAAGTAGCAACTTTGATGACTAAATGGTATGAATAGCAAACACTGATCGTATACACGTGTGCATGATCATTCATTCACACTGAACAATGCTCTGTGTAGCCACTGGCCTGAACAGGGAATTGGTAAAATGAACGCTCCAAACACAGCTCTGACACAAACTGGCTGTTTGGCCGTAGGTAAATCACTTTTCTGTCTGGCTTCCTTATCTGTGAAATCAAATCAGATTAAACATCAAATCCGGGATTAAACATCCCTGAAAGACCTGAAACCTCTAGCGAAAGCACAGAGAAAGTACTTGAAGATTCCAGGCAAAGATTTCTGAATAGGACACCAACAGTCTGGAAGCAATACAAACACGACGACTGCATCAAATTACCTTCTGTGCAGTAAAGAAACGAGAAAACCAAGGAGAATGTATTTGCCAGCTATTCACCTAACAGGACCTTAATATTTAGAACATATAAGGAGCTAAAACATTGTTGCTGGCTTGTCAGCAGAGTCCTGTAATACCCGGTACTTGTGAGGCTCAAGTAGGAGGACCATACGGCGAAGCCTTATTTGGGTTACAGAGTGAATTCAATGCCACCCTGAGCACTTTAGTGATAACCTGTCTCATATTAAAAATAGCCCAATGTCTGGAGATCTAGCTCAGCAGTAAAGCACTTGTGTATCATGCACAAGACCCTAGGTTCCATTCTGTGTGCCATTCTCTCTCTTCTCTGTCTCCCACTATTCTTTGTTCTTTATTTGGTTTTTTGAGACAGGGTTTCTCTGTGCAGCTCTCTCTCTTACAAAAAAGAAAGTAGGATTATTCGGGGCGAGGAAAGGAACAACGTGAGGTGGGAAGGGATGAGAGATAAGCATGTGTGACATACATGTATGAAACCCATTACGTGTACAATAAACATACACTAATAAAAATAAGCTTTTCTGTACCCTAGTAGATTTTAGGTTTTTTTTTCTTTTTGAGTGCTGCAGAATGAAGCCAAGGATTTGTGCATATTAGAAAGTAATTTAACACCGAGTTATAGTCTCAGTCCTTAGAAATGAATTATAAAGGAGTTAGGGAAATGGGTCAGTAGTTAAGAGCATTTGCAACTTTCGCAGAAAACCTGGGTTCAATTTCTTGCACACAAATGTGGCTCACACCAATTGAAACTTCAGTTCCAGGAGATTCAATACCTTAACTTTCACAAGCGCTGGAGACATTTATACGTACATGCAAGCAAAAACCTCACATTATGTAATATTTTTAAAACTTTAAACATTTTTTTTCAAAAAAAAAAAAAAAAGATTTTAAGTGTGCTTTTTCGGCAGATAAGACTGTTTTTCCAAAAAATTATTAACACTAATGAGAGGTAAGAGTTTGTGGATATTGGAGGTTAAATTCAGGGCCTTGCACGCACCAACAGGAGAATTCTATTGCTACCTAAGATCTCTAATACCTGGACTAATTTTAATTTTTTCATGATGCAAAAACTTTTTTCATGAGCCATAATGGATGATCATTATTACTTTGAAGAACACTGGATTAAAGGGTCTTTTAAGATTTTATTTAAAAATGTTTACATTATTATTACTTCCTTCTTTCCTTCTCTCCAAACCCTCCTTCCTTTTTTTGATTAGTATTGTAATATTTTATGTCCCAGTGTTTTTTTTCAAGACAGGGTTTCTCTGTGTAGGGCTGGCTGTTGTAGACTTTGTAGACCAGGCGGGCCTTGAACTCAGAGATCCTTCTGCCTCTGTCTCCCAGAGTGTGGGGAATACAGGTGTGGGCCATCCCCATCCCTGCTTGTCCCATGTTCTATCAAAGCGTCTGTTGGAGATATGAACATGTAGGGGTAGCTTCATTTCTGATTCTTTGAACTTCTTCAGCTTGTGTCAGTTGCACATTAAATATTCTGCATTTCAAAAAGAGGGTACCATTCAAGAGGACCTTGGCTAAATCCACCCTGTAAGATATACAACATGAGGGCAGTAGTGAGAGGGAGTCTCTCAACTAGGTGACCCATGCATAAAGGGGGAACAGAAGACTGTATAGGTTGTAGTGAGGATAAAAAAGTTAAATCTTAGATATGAAAAGTGCTGGTAAGGCTGAAGAACCATAGGTCACTCAAGATGGATGTTTCCCTCAGCTTGCAGTGACTATCCTCCAGTTTGTGATAAGTGCTATTATAATGTAAGGCCTTGTACTTTTTAATATTGTGCCTACTAAAATTATTCAGCCTGCTTTTATCTGTGGTTGATCTATGATAATACATATTTATGTGCACAGACAGACACACACTCCAGAATTACCCAGAGAACTTGTTAAAATGGAGGTTTTGGAAGTCTACACTATGGGTGTAGACAGGTCAGAGGTCTTATATTGAAAATACCTTTGTTTTCATAAGGATGATAGGCTCACTCTCTTTAAAAAACACTAGACACACCCTTTTAGGCTTTAAGATAATGAATCAAACGTATGACTGTTCCTTAGTGATTAATTAGGGACATTAAAAAAAAAGAAATTCACATTTACAACAGAGTCCAAATAACTGGGAGAGGAATGATTCTATGAAGGAAATATAAGGACTGATGTAGAGGAAGATGACTGAGCATATATTGCTTTTTAAATTGCTTTATTAATTTCAAATTATGAAAAAGATTTTTTCTAAAATGGTTAAATTGTCATGCTAGTAGGAATGTTTAGAATTAAATGCAACAATTAAACAATGTTACATAGAAACCGTTAAGTGGAAACACCAAAAGTTTAGAGAGCGGAAAAAAAAAAAAAAACTTCACTGAATACAAGCTTGTAAAACAGTCGCCATTTTATAAGCTCAGAAAACCTCAAATTTCAAGGTATGAGGCAAAATTCGTAATGATTGTCAGGTTCCGGTGTTTGGAAACGCATGTGAGGCCTCACCTGTTGCTCCCTAGTCTTTCTCTTGATTTCCATTACCTGCCCTACAAATCTCCCGACATCTTCTGCCCCTTCATTCTGATCAACATGTCTATTAGGTTTGACCCATCGAAAATTAGGCACAAATCGCCTCACTCGACCCCTTCTGACATTTGCCCCAGGCTTCTTCTTTTCAGCCTCTTCCAGGTGGTGGGATTCTTCTTCATTTTGCTTGGAGGCCTTCCCTCCGTTTTCTTTTTCCTTATTCTCCACCGCGAGATCCTTTTTGACTTGTTGCTTTTTGGATGCCATTACTCCTAGCAAGTATGAGATAGGTAAGATTACTTCCTTCCTGGACTAATCAACACCTACAACAGAGACACAAGCCAGGGCCAGAAATCCTCCCACCCCAAACTGTATCATTTTCCCTTTGAACCCATTTCCAAGGCCTCCACAGGAATGGGAGAAGAGGGTAAAAGTAGAGGGAGGCAAGTTGGGCTCTGGGACAGCAGACCTGGCTTCTCACACATCCCCTTTCCCAGCCCTGCCCCGGCACCCACCTGGGCCTATCTTTGCCGCCTTCTCCTCCAAGCGATGCTCACCACCAGGCGCTCCGCGAAGCTGGGCTCCTCAGACCTGTGAACAAGCCAGAAGTGTGGGTGGAAGGGAGGACCCCGTGCCGCTGCCCTGGGCGGGTCCCCTCCGGCACCCCCCCCACTCCAACACCCGCCCCCCTCCCCACTCCGCGCAGGCTCTTCCCCGCCGCCTCAGCCGCCTCCGTCCCGCCCCACCGACTGACCACCCCTGGGCACCCGAGAAGCAGGGGCGCCAGGGTCTGTGGGAAGCTGTCGCGGGGCGCATGCTCCTACTCTCTGAGGGTCTCCGCCTGGGCCCGGCCCCCTGTCCAGTGGCGCTGCAGCGCACACAGGGACGACCACCTGCGGCCTCGGCCTGCGCGGCGACGGCCAGGCTGGGGACCCCGGGACCCCCGGACCCCTTCACCTGCAGCGCTCCTTCTGCTCCTGCTTTCCTCGCTGTTCGCGCTGTGCACCGCCCAGGAGCTGCGCCGCCAGGAACAGGTGCTTCTGCCACCTACCGCGGGCTGGAGGGAGTGAGCAAGGGAGGGCAGGTCCAGGGACCCAGAGAGGGGCGTGAGCCTGCGTGGGCTAGTCACGTGGACACGTCACCAGCCAAAGCTCCGCCCCCGGCCCGGCCCCAGCCCCTCCTCCTGCCCTGGGTGTCTTCTTGCTGTGCAAAGTCCAGGCCCTCTCCTCACCTCCAGGTCCCCTCACCATCCCCAGCCTGGGCCCTGTCACTCTGAGCCCCAGGGCATTTCATGGCCTGACAGAGAAGGGCGGTTGTGTTCTCTTTGGGCTGCTCGCCATTCCCAGTTCTCTAGGGGATTGATTTTTTTCCTCTCCTCTGTTTTCAGGATGCCCCTCCTTGGTTCCCCTCCTACTCCAAAACCTGGATTTTTGTCTCAGAATTCAAATGGAGGTAAGGGCTGGCAAGATAGCTCAGTGGTTAAAGTGCATATTGTGCAATCGTGAGGATGGGAGTAAGGAATCCCAGAACTTGTGTAAACACAGAATATGTCTAAATATCTTGTGGAAAGCCTGTAATTCTTACTTCACAAAGAAGGTGTGTGTGTGTGTTTGTCCCAGAGCTAGATTGCCAGCTAAGCTATATTGAGAGCTCTGTCTTTGACCAAGACACCCTATGATGAGCAAGATGTCAAAAACTTAAATACATACAACATCTGATCTGCGTACTCCACTTCCAAATTTTAGTTCTTTCTACTCCCATGCTAAAATACAGGAGAGAATGAGAAAAATGAAATAAGGATGGATCTTATTTCTAATTTTTCTTCATACCTGTGTGTCTTGCCCCTTTTCTGAAATAAAATTTACTTTTACATTAACTTTATTTTGATGTTCTACTATGGCAAATTTTCAGCGTATTAAAAATAGACACGAATGGTGTAGAAACAAAGACTTATCACCTAGCTTCCACAGTTAAGACACGGGCATTTTTCTTTATTTTTACCTATTTTATGAAATGAGTTAGACATATTTCAAAGTCAAGAGTATAATTCTAAGATAAGGACTCTCCACATATATTCACAGTTAGTTTAAACACACACATACATCCCACAATTCTTCAATGTTTTATAGCCAATTTGTGTTTAAATTCCTACTTGTTTTATATGTTTTTAAGGCTTTGGTTTAGAAGCTAAATAAGAGCCATGCACTTGATTGCTTGCTGTATGTCCTAAATTTCTTTTAACCTATATGTTCATATTTTTCAGTTTTCTCTTCAACTTGATTGTTGATGAGGCAGTCCTTTGTAGGAGATTTCTCCACAACCTGCATCTTGCTTTTACCACCATTAACATTTGGTTTTATTTATTTTTTCCTATCAGATGAGGAGAACTAATTGTAGAAAAGATTAAATTTGGGTTTTCTTTCTATGCAGGTTTTTTCAGGGGAGAATCTTTTGACTCTTTGTTTCTTGTTTTGATAACCTAAATATCAACTGTTCCTTGCTTTCTGCTCTCCTCTTCCTGTGATCTTAGTTGGACTACTGACATAGGGACTCTCTGTTTTAGCTTTGGCTCCCTATAAAGAAAGCCTTGCTAAAGGGCTTTCTTGAGATGACATTTTCATGTTAGTGTGGGGAATGGAAAAAGAATGGGACAGGAAGCATGAGGGTGAACTGGAGAGTAACTTTAGTTACTACTGCCTTGAGACTCTGAAGGCCAGTGTTCACACTTTCATAGAAAGTGGCCCTGACTTTGTACCCCAGTGCCAATCTGCCTCAAATCTGAAATCATATGGTGGAATGGAGGATAGTCTCTAGAGGAAGGGATTCCCATTTGCCTGAGAAGAATAGTCAGAGAAGAAACAATACTGGAGTTGTTCCCAGATAATACTCAAGGCCAGGCTGGGCTTCATTGTATATTACAGTGAGATGTGTGATAAGAAAACTCCTCTGCCTGCCTTAATGTTCTGGTGTCATGTTGAATTCTTTTGGGAGGGGGTTGAGGCAGGGTTTTTCTGTGTAGCTTTGGCTCTGTAGACCAGGCTGGCCTTGAACTCACAGAGATCCACCTGCCTTTGCCTCCCAAGTGCTCTAGGATTACAGGCGTGAGCTACCACCGCTCAGCTCTGACTTTCCAGATGAGTATTGTTCTAATGCCACGTGGGCCCTGATGCCAAGCAGAAATTTTAAGATGGTAGTCCTTTTAAGTGTGTGTGTGTGTGTGTGTGTGTGTGTGTGTGTGTGTGTCCATCTCCATCCACACTGAATTTAGGTAATGGAAATTGGGCTGAAGATTTAATGGTGCTCTAGAATTACCAAACTCCTACTCCCCAGGTGAGGAATATAATTTGACTCCTAGTCTGGAAAAGTCCTGAAATTGTTGCTTAAAACATATTTAGATAAAGTGGAGAGGAATAATTAGCTTCAGCTGGTACATGACTCCTCAACACCTGCTAAAGCAAGTGTTCCCCGAAGCACTACAAGTTCGTTATTTTTTAATGTTTGTTGTGGGAGTGGCGGTAGGGCAGAGGCTGGGTCTTGAGTAGCCTCGGCTGACCAAAACTCGATTTGTAGTCTAGACTTACCTTAAATTCCTGCTCCTTCTGCCCCTGCCTCCCAAGTTCTGGGATTGCAGGCAGTTACCCACCATGCCTCTTTCATAAGTTCTCAAATTTTGGTGAGAGACTCATTACTCTTGATTTATTACATGTGATAAACCATTTTGAGAAGTTGTGACTAAAAATTCCAACATAAAAGATTTTGTCTGTAATCTAATGACCAATATAAATTTGCTTTTTCCTCTTTTTTATTGAAATATAGTCCCATATAAAACTTTATTATTTCTAAGCAGAGCATTAAGTGGTATTTTTAGCATATTCATAAATTTGTATAATAATAACTGCTTTATAATATATAGCATTTCTACCGTCCTTCCCCAAAGCCTATAGCTGTTAGTAGTAACTCCTAATTCAGTTCACAGCTTTTGGCAAGAACTATTATACTGTTTGAATTTAGGGATAAGTCTCTCCTGGATATGTACAATATTTGACATGTTGTATCTTACAACCTACAATAAAATTTTATTTTCAAAGTGTGCTTATGTTGTAGCATCTATCAGAAACACTAATTGTAAGCTAAATAAACAACTTTGCCTACTCCCCCATAGGAAATTTAGTGTCCTAGTGGCATGACTCCATCCATCCAAGGCTCCATCTTGTGACCATATACATTCATTTGAAAGCAAAAATGCCTAGTTTAGGATAATGGTAAAGGAGTTCCTGCTTGAAAGCAATTGTATAGGCTTTGCATAGGGTTGCATTTCCAGGCCCAGCACAAAACAAAAACAATATCATGCAACCATGGTTCAAGTGAAAGGTTGTGGTGGTGGTGGTGGGGGTCATCTTGGATGATGGTTTTAGAGTGCCTCTGCGACAAGCCAGGATGTGACATGGTTGTAGTATCTGCAAGGAGGTCCTGAGAGGCCACTATATGAAACTCTTAAGATGAAGTTGCAATGGCAACAACAAAATGTTAAGAGATGCCAGAGCAACAAAGTGAGGAAAGCTGTGTGTAAGGAATTGAGCTAACCAAAGAAAAAGCTACATGTGCTGAAGATGGTAGAACTTGAAGGAAAGAGCTACCCGAGCCGTTTGGAAGCTGGCATGCTCATTCCTCCAGACCCTTTCATTCTTTCCAATCACGCTCTTCCTACAATAGTTCCTGAGTCTTGAAGGGGGTGATATAAAAGTCACATTTATGGCTGAGCCCCCAACAGTCTCAGCATTTTGACTTGTTATGCATCTCTCCCATTAGCACTGCAAAAAGGAACATCTCTGCCCAAAGCTGATGGCAGAGCGGATCTATGAGTATACACATTATTATTTAGGTTACCATTTGATGGGCCCATTCCATCTATTTAGCAAAACTAAAGCGCAATAATGGTAGTTTCTGAACCTCCGCCTATGATCTAGAAACATTTGACCAAATCTGCAGCAGTATCTCATTCTGTTGGGGTGCTAATATTTTTGCAAATGCCTATATTGTTCAGAGGGCCTCAGAGCTTCTTCCTGACCAACCATGTGTGTAGAAAGCTAGCCCATTCCTGGTAGTGGGATTTTAATTTAATACCATGTGGTTTCTGGGAGGAGCTTTATCCATCCATGTAGAGTACTAGTGTTTAAACTTTTGGGGGAAAAGGTGCCATATTGTGCACATGGAGGTAAAAGTCCCAGGTGTTGAACACATGTCATTAGGGTTGACAGCAATTACCATCTCATTGGACCCGAATGTTGTTTTTTACACTTTAAATTAGATTATCTTATTTGTTATCAGGCTTCTTTCTGGCCTTTATAAATCCTTAGATTTGTTTTATCTTTCCCAACTCCTTTCCCTAATGTCACTCTCGTTTAACCTCTTCTTCCTCCACTCCATTACTCATTCTCACTTCACACTTGCTCTATTATCTACCCTTTAAAGTTTCTTTTTCTTTTCCTCCCTTTTTTTGATTTCTCTGTGTAGGGTTTCTCTGTGTAGCCTTGGTTGTCCTGAACTCACTTTGTAGACCAGGCTGGCCTCGAACTCACAGCAATCTGCCTGCCTCTGCCTCCCTGAGTCCTGGGATTAAAGGCGTGTGCCACCATGCCTGGCTTAAAGCTTCTTTTTCTTTCTTTTTATAGGCATTTTGTTATGCACATTCACTTTCTCATAAATGTACATATATAAAAATTAACAGTTAAGCCACACGTATAGAAGAAAACATGATATGTTTCTTTCTCAATATAATATTTCCCACTTCCATCCATTTAGTTGTTTCTCTGATGGACCTGCCTTTATGTGTGACTTATTTCATCTTTATTGAAAATTTCAATTCCTTTTCTTTTTTCTGTATATTTAGTGTTTTAACTATAATATGACATGGGGAGTTTCTCTTTCTAGTCCTATATACTTAGTGTTTTCATGTCTCCTGTACTTGGGTAGGCATTTCTTCTCTAAACTTGGGAGATTTTCTTCTATGGTTATTTTGAGAGTAAGTCCTATGCTTTTGGCATTATTTCTTCATTATGGCCATAACTCATAATAATATGTCCCATGTTCATAATTCATAGATTTGGTCTTTTCACAGTCTCCTAAAGATCTCACACATTCCATTGAAATGTTTCCTAAAACTGATGATTTTTCTTGACTGAATGAGCCAGTTCCCCCACCTTGACTTTAATCCTGATCTTATGTTCTTCGTGTAGTTCATTTTATCAGTGAAGCCTTTTTACTTATTTTTAAAAATTTTTTTTTTTTAACTTGGCGAGGACAGGGTTTATTTTGCTTACACTTTCCTATCATAATCCATCACTGAAGGAAGTCAAGGCAGGAACCTGAAAGCAGAAACTCAAGCAGAAGATGGCCATGCAGCGCTATTATTACTCCACTACACTGGGTGCAGACCGGCTTCCGTTTCATTCCTGTGTCCTTGGGTCTTTCTCGCCTCGGCGCTTGTCCTCCACGCCCCTTTCTGAAAAGCAGAGATAACAAACTGTATCTATGCTCTGCAGGATCTGTAGATGAGCGCACTAGCGACAGTCATGGTACCGAAGTCCATCCAGCAAGGAACCAACAGCGCCCCAAGAGTACACTGAAAAAGCTATTTTTAAATTTTTTTCTTTGTTTTTTTGAGACAAAGTTTCTATGTGTCTTGGACTACCTTTTTAGACTAGGCTGGCTTTGAACTCACAGAGATCTACCTGCCTCTGCCTCCCCGAGTGTAGTGCTAGGATTATAGGAATGCATCACCACACTCAGCTTCTATTTTTTAAAATAAGCCTTATTACAAAAAAATCTCCCTTGAAAATAAATAGAAACATTATACACCCAAATTAAGCAAACTGAAAGTCTATATCACCTAATGAAGTTAGAATTACCATTCAAAATGGATGCTGTGAAGTTTTACATTAAATTTTACTCCTTTAATATTGGGTATGTTTTATGCACTTACCTACTACCAAAACAAACAAAAGAGAAATCCATGGCAATATAAGAAGCAGAAAAACAATTAGCTTTCTGTCCTCTTTTATAACTTGTGTCCATTAACTGCATTCAGTCCTTCCTCATCTCCTAATCTAGCTATTCTTGCTCTCTTTTCTTCATGTTATTCTGCACCCACATGTACTTTTGTTTACATGGCTACATATATTGTTGCCTAGATTCTGCATATGAGAGAGAACATGTTGTGTGGACTTCACCTAATATACATTCTAAGTCCATCTCTCTCCCTGTACATTTTAAATTTTATTTTTCTTTTAGAGCTGAGTAATATTCCATTTTTAATACACACCAAATTTTCATTATCTATTGATAGACAACAAGGTTAATTCTAATTGTTTGCTATAGTGAATAAAGCATCAATAAACATTGGGGTACAAATATGTCTATGGTAGGGTATAGAGTTCTTTGGGCGTATGCCCAAGATGAAGTAACTGGGCCATATGGTAGATTTACTTTGTAATGTTTTTGAGAATTCTCCAAAATGATTTCCACTGTATTAATTTGCACTCCCACCAACAGTAAATAAAGGTTCAGTTTCTGTCACATCTGCTCTAACATTTGTTGTTAGATATGTTCATAGCCATTCTGACTGGGGTGTGGTGGTATGTTAAAACAGTTTTAATTTGCATTTTTCTGATGGCTAAGATATGAAACATTAAAAAAATTAGTTATTGGCCATTTGTGTTCTTTTTTTTTTAATTGTCTACTCAGCTCATTTGCCCATTTGCTATTGGTAGTTTTATCCTTTTGGTATTTAGTTTCTGCAATTCTTTGTAAGTTCTGGATATTAACCCCTTGTCTGAAATATACTTCAGTCCCGATATCTTCTACATAATTGATTTGATTGATGGAGCTTTCTTCTGAGCTTTTTATTTGACTTACTGAACTTTGTTTATTTATTTATTTTGTTTATTTTGTGAGATAGGGTTTCTCTATGTAGCCTTGGCTGTCCTGGACTCACTTTGTAGACCAGGCTGGCCTTGAACTCACAGCGATCCACCTGCCTCTGCTTCCAGAGTGCTGGGATTACAGGCATGCATCACCCACCGTGCCTGGCACTTACTGAATTTTTTAACTTCCAGTATCATTTCAGTTTTCTTTTTCTTAAGTATTTCTATTTCCTTCATGAACTTTGTTGTCCTAATTTGAGTTGGCTTAATTGCTTTATTCAGCCATTTGTGTTCTCTTGGAATTCATCCAGAAATTTCTTCAGATTCTCTTTGAAGTATTTAGATGTTTATGCTCATTCTTGTGAGATATTTATCATGGATTTCATCTAAGTTGCTATCATAATTTGTTGTTACTCTGAGACTGGTAATTTTTAGAGGAGACATGGTGTCTTGGGTTTTCACGTTGCTTACGATTTTGCATTAAAACTTACACATCTGAAAAAGCTTGTTGGTTGGGTTCTTTTGAAAAATTCTTCCTTTAGTAGAGGTGTCTATAATGTTTCAGAGTCACTGAGGTATAGTAGGGTTGAGGTTTCACTTTCCAGTTACCAGTGTATCAGTGGCTCTTCTTTTGCTGTTGTAAAATGGCATGACCAAGGCAATTTATAGTAGGAAGGATTTATTTAAGATGATGGTTCAGAGGTATAAGAGTCCATCACAGCCATGGCAGGGAAGCATGGCATCAAGGATAAATGTTGTCATGTCAGTAAGCTGAGAGCAACAGCAACAGAAAACTACCTAGTACACTACCTTAATGGCGTGATGAGGATGAACACTATCAGCGATATCGTGTACTCCCTGGTTTGATGGGATGAAAATAATACTTCACACCTCAGATATTGTCACTCAAAACCTATAATCCAGGTGTAATGATGAGGAAACCAACAGTTAAAAATCCATGCTCCTCAGGGATGCTGGAGATATGATGCACTGGGACGCACACCTGTAATCTTAGCATTTTGGGAGGCCAAAGCGGAAGGTCAGAAGGATTGGCAATTGGCATGAGTTTGTGGCCATTCTGGTGGGCTAGATAATGAATGTGAGGCTAGCATGGTTTACAGAGTATGACTCTGACTCAAGAAGGAAGAGCAAAATAAAGGGAAGGAGGAGGGGGAGGAATGGGAGGAAGAAGAGGAGAAGGAGGAAGAGGAAGATGGGCACAAACACTAGTGGCAATCATGACTATAATCTTGCATTTCCTCAATTCAGGCAAACAGGGAGTTTCCACATATCCTAACAATTATACCATGTACATATCTGTCCTGGCTTGCTTTCTGTTGCTTTGATAAAACATCCTGACCAACACAACTTGGGGGAATGAAGGGTTAATTTCAACTTAGGTTTCCAGGTAATGGTTCACCCCAAGAAGTCAAGGGAAGGAAAGCAAAGCAGGATCTGGAGTAGAAATCATGAAGGAAGACTGCTCACTGGCTTGCTACCTGGCTTATGCTATGGTTTTCTTATACAGTCTATGTCCACCTGTCTAGCAATGGTGCCACCCACAGTGGGCTTGGTCATATTAATCACCAGTCACAATAATCTCTCAAAGACATGGCCACAGGCCAAAACTCATCTGGGAAATTCTTCTATTGGGCTTTCCTCTTCCCAGGCTACTTAACCAACTGGGATAACACCCCCAAATAAACAAAAAGATATATCTACATAAGAATTTGATTTGTACACAGATATCTATAGCACCATCATCCATAACACTGGAAGCAACCCATGTGTTTACTACCATTGGAAGCATGGCTAAGTAAGACATGTATACTAAATAAGACATGTATAACTAGTATACTTTTCACAATTAGTGAGTGAAGTACTGATATGCTCAAACAGGGATGAGCAGGTGAAGTGAAGGAAAACCAGATGCAAAAGATTAAATGCAGTGAATTAGCATGTAACTCACTTGGTAGACTGTTTGCCCAAGCCCTGGGTTTGATTTCGAACACCTAATAATTCTGGCATAGTGGTATATACCTGCAACCCCAGGTGAAGTCAGGAGGATCAGGAGTTCAAGGTCAGATACAACTAGATAGTGAGTTCAAAGCTAGCCTGGGTTACAGGGGACCTGTCTCAAAAAATAAACTTGAAAGGAAGATGAAACAGTGTGTGATTCTACTCATATGCAACAGCTGAAATGGTAGCTCTAAAGACACTAAGAGTATTTGTGATTCCTGAGTTAAGAGAAGAAATTGGGATTTACCTGAACCGAAGGAGGATGGGACATTCAAGGATGATGGGAAGGACCCTCCAAAGACTCAGTTGCACTGCTCTAAATATTACTACAAGTCACTCCATTGATATCTTTTAAATGATTTTATTTTTTTTATTTATTTTACGTTTTTAGATTTTATGTCTGCACGTTATATTACAGGGAAGCTGTTAAAATCTAATATTGACCTAGACTTCCATCATATCAAACCATTCTCATATAATGTTGATGAATATCTTCTATAAAGATGACTATTTAAGAATCAATTATGTCACAAATAGCTATAGTGGGATGAAACAAGTGTTGCGTTCACAGAAATGCACATATATTTGAATATATGTGTGAGACAACAGCAGGGTATTATGCATATGGCTTTTGTCATTCAAAATCGGTAAAGGAACTACATTTTTATCACTATTATACTAATGAGTAAATTTTGAGACATCCATACAGTGAAACACTCAGCCAACCAAAATAAAAGTGAGATTTTCTTGAAAATTAGCTTAAAATGTTTTAGAAATATATTGCACTAGAGAGTCACAGTGATTTATACATGTAAATTCCAGTATTTAGGGAGCATTGAGACAGAAGGATTCAATGTAGCCTGTACTACATAATGAATTCCAGATTTATCTCAGCTACACAGGAAGTCGGCCAGGGGAGGGGAGGGGAGGGGAGGAAAGCCACAGGAGAAGGAAGAGGGAAGAGACAGGAGGAGAGATAAAGGCAGAGGGGAGGGGAGAAAGGGGAGAGAGGGGGAGGAGCAAGGGGGAGGGCGATGTGGGAGGCCATGTGGAATTGAGGAGAGAAGAAAACTCAGCCAGGAGGTGGAAAATCAGCAATATTTATCCAGTAAAACTATTTGATTTCATGTACAACTTTCTTTTGATGATGATAGGCAAGACTTTCTGTGTGGTGGTCTTTAGTATCCCTGTACACTGGGACTGTCCCCGGTTCTACCTAGGCTTTCTCAAAACTCTGAAGATGGCTTGGCAACAGCTACTCTTTTCTATCTTCCCGCTCAGTGGCATTCAAGCTGCAGGTTAGAATTTTATCACAAGGTGCATGAGGTTACCCCTCGGACCAAAGGTATCTTAGAAAGAAGCTTACGCAGTGAGCCACAGAGAAAGTCTCCACCTTAAAAACAAACTTATACAAACTTATTCTGTCTAAAAAATAATACAGGCATGGAAGAATGTTGTAAAAACACATCATGGAGTACCAGGGAGCTCTTCTGTGACTTGTCACCTAGTCCACGAGCAGGCCTAGGACAGCCCAA
Source organism: Acomys russatus (assembly GCF_903995435.1). Taxonomy (NCBI): domain Eukaryota; kingdom Metazoa; phylum Chordata; class Mammalia; order Rodentia; family Muridae; genus Acomys; species Acomys russatus. Next base: position 78,499,960 of record NC_067169.1, on the reverse strand, counting down.
TGAGCCTGAGTGACAGAGGACAGAGCGCCAGAGTGGGGTCTGGATAGCTGTTGCATAGCATCCTGAAGAGGACGTGGCACAGGACAGGGTGGGGAAAGGTCTAAAAAGTTCTGTAAAAGGGTGCTCTAATGGAAAGTGAATACTCAACTCTTTAGAGTGTGCGCATCTTAATTTACACAGAATACAGAAAAGATAGATGGAGAATGCCTGGTAGATTTGAGGTTTATAGTAAATGGAAGAGTTTTAATATACATATGACATTTTCCCCAAAGATGAGTAGCACAATAAACCTCCTCACACCATCTGTTTCTCTGCAGAATGTCCACCCTTTCAATTAAAATGTATAGCTGGTACCCCTTAGGTGCCATCTCCTGGTCAAAGTGAGTACTGCAGCTGTATCAGAGCAACCGCCACAGCATGGGAAGAGAGGAACTTAAGCTACATACTGCATTTAACATAAAAAAATTATTTATTGTACACGAGTGCTTTATCTACAGATCACAGTATAGATGGTTGTGAGCCACCATATGGTTGCTGGAAATTGAACTCAGGACCTCTGGAAGAGCAGGCAGTACTCTTAACTACTGAGCCATCTCTCTAGCCCTATATACTAGATTTAATGGGATCAAACCTCCTGGATTTGGAGGTTTTACATTTCTGGTTCCTCTGTTTTCTTGGCTTATAAAATGGCACATTTTATGACATTTCTAAATGTGAGATTGGAACTTCTGGTCTAAACCGAAGATAAAGTTGCATCTGGGAGGTAATTTTGAGGTGCTGGAGGCTGGGCACCATGGTTCAAAGGCGGTCATAGTGGTACTTATGAGGCCCCAATGATGTGAGTTTAAGGCTAGTATGGGCTACATATTGAGTTCCAAGATAGTCTGGAATACAGAGTAAGACCCTGCTTCAAAAAACCAAACCCCAAACCAAACCAAAGCAAACAATTAAAAACAAACAAACAAACAAAAAACCTAACAACAAAAAACCCTGGCTTGGCGTAATTAGAAACACACAGCTCACATGTACACAGAGTCCATTTTACTTTTCCATTTCCCTCATTTTTCATTCTCCTCATAAAACTGAGTAAATTCTTTTTATAAAAAACATGGAAGGTGCATAATCTTTTTGTCAGTTTGGGCAAACATATTTCCTGTTTTACATTTTACAAATACATTTTATGCTGGATACAAATTTCAAACGCTAAGAAAGCACATTCGTTATTTGAAATAAACATACACTTCTTGATTCAAAGGTGTCTGTCCCTGTCGGTGAGCTCTAGCTGATCATGCACTCCTCCATACACATTTTTCCAAAAGCGAAGACACAGTGAACATTGTCACATGCACCTTGCATTTCCCAGTTCTCAGGAAATGGTCAGAAAACAGGTAAATTTGCAGTAAGTAATTCTTATGACTGGCACATTTCAACACCTCAGCCAACTTCTGTATGATTAGAATGGCCGTGCTGAAGCAATACAGCGTCACTTGGTGTTTACTTTCACCAGCAATAACGATCTTATGATTACAACTTTACAATGACAGAGTTAAACTAGAAACAAAAGGAGGGGCTTTAGGCCATTTCATGACTCGTGTCATTCTGTCTGCATTCTGTTCTTCTTTGTCACTTAATATTGTCCTCTTTTGGTCTCTTTCCTAAATGACCATGCTCAACAGCTGTTTCCATCTATACATATATGTATTATAGGCTAGTCTGCATATGAGGGAGAACATGATTTCTTTTTCTTTCTTAATGTTATACCTTCCAACTGCACTTATTTTCCTGCAAATTTCATGATTGCACTTTCCTTCACAAATGAAAAAAATATTCCAATTTGCATGTGTACCATTTTAATGATCTGTTCATCTGTTGATGGACATACAGGTTGTTTCCGTTGTCTGGCTATCATAAATAGAGCAGCCATAAACGTGGATGTGCAAATAGCTCTCTGCTAGGATATGAAGTTCTTTGGGTATATGTGCAGGAGTATGGAGTAGATGGATCACATGATAGTTTTTTGAGGAACTTCCAAGCTGATCTCCATAACAGCTGTATTAATTTGCACCTCCACCAGCAGTGAATAATCAGAGGGTTCCTCTCTCCCACCATGTCCTCTCCAACATTTATTGTCAGATTTATTCTTTTTTTATCATCATCATCATCATCATCATCATCATCATCATCATTTTGAGACAGAGTTTCTCTGTGTAGCCCAGACTCTCCTGGAATCATCATCATCACCATTTTGAGACAGAGTTTCTCTGTATAGCCCAGACTCTCCTGGAACCTGCTTTGTAGACCAGGCTGGCCTTGAACATAGAAATATGCCCACCTCTGCTTCTTGAGTGTTGTGATTAAAAGTGTGCTCCACCACCACCCAGCCAGACTTCATGATAATGATAATAGCCATTCTGACTAGGGTAAGATGGGATCTCAACCTACCTACCTACTTTCCTTCTTTCCTCCCTTCCTTTTTTGAGACAAGGACTTACTATGTATCTTTGGCTGGCTTGGAAATCACTATGTAGACTACTAGGTAACATCAAATGCATAGAGATCCACCTGTTTCTGCCTTCTGAGTGCTGAAATTAAAGGCATGCACCACCATGTCTGGCTCAAAGTCATTTTAATTTACATTTTCTTGATGACTAGGGATGTTGAACACTTTTTAAAAAAATAGTTACAGGTCATTTATGTTTCTTCTTTTGGAAAGTATCTGTTTTTCTCATTAGCCCATTTGTCAATTTACAGTTTTCTTTACTCGGCATTTAGTTTTTGTACTTTTTTGTTAAATTCTGGATATTAGCCCCCATTAGGAGTATAGCTGGTAAAGAGTTTCCCATTCTGTGGACTGTCTGTATACTCTGCTGATAATTTACTTTGCTGCACAGAATCTTTCCTCCATGTAGTCTTGGCTGTCCTGAATTCATTATGTAGACCAGGCTGGCCTCGAACTCACAGAGATCTGCCTGCTTCTGCCTCGTGAGTGCTGGGATTAAAACCATATGCCACCACCACCTAGCCAGAAAATTTTCTATTCATATACTCCCATATGATGATACTTAGAGTGAGTTCTTGTGCTACTTAAGTTCTGTTTAGAAACTTCTTGCCCATCCTAGTGTCTTGTCATATAGTCACTATGTTTTCCTCTACAACAGTGGAAGGTTTTCTCAAACTTCCTAATGTCACAAATGCAGTTTAATACAGTTCCTCATATTGTGGTAATTACCAACCATAAAATTATTTTCATTGCTACTTCATAACTGTAATTTTACTACCGTTATGTATTGTAATGAAAATATCTGATGAAAGGTTTGTTTCCCCCCCCCCCCCCAAAGAGGTCAAGACCCACAGGTTAAAAACTGCTGATCTAGAATGTTCAACAGTTCAGGTTTTAAATTAAGGTCTTTACTCCATTTCAGACTGATTTTTGCATAAGGGAATAATTTCGTTTTTCTATGAGTGGATAGCCAGCTTTTTCCCAACCCATCTTTTCACTATCTTTGCTGAAGCTATAGGTTTGTCAGTTTATTTCTGGGCCGGCCTCCATTCCATGAGTCTAACTCTGTTTTTATGCCAATACCAGGCTATCTTTTTTTTTTTAACTTTATTCAGATTACATCACAATTGTTATTCCCTCACTCATATCTTCCCATTCATACCCTCCCTCCCTCTTCTGCTCTAGTCCCCTTCCCTAGACCTCTGACAGAGGGGGACTTCCTCCCCCACCATATGACCACAGCCTATCATGTCTCATCCTGGTAGCCTGCTTCCCCTTCCTCTGAGTGCCACCAGGCTTCCCCATCAAGGGGAAGAGATCAAATGGGGGCACCAGAGTTCATGTCAGAGGCAGTCCCCACTCTCCCCCCATTCCCCACATGGAGAATGAGCTGTCCATCAGCTACCTCTGAACAAAGGGTCTAGGTTCTCTGCTTGTACCAGAGTTCATGTTGGAGACAGTTACCTGCTCTCCACACAACTGGGAAGAATGAGCTGTCCATTGGCTAGATTTGAACAGGGGGTCTGTATGTAGTAAACCAGGATATCTTTATCACTAAAGCTCCATTGTATAATTTTAAGTCAAATATTGTGATATATTTAGCTATGGTTCTAGATTGGCTTTTGTTATTTGCAATCTTTTGTGGTTCTATATGAATTTTTGTATTTTTTTATATTTATGGAATATGACATTGGGATTTGGATGGATATTGCATTGACTCTGTAGATTAATTGTGGTAGTCCAGCCATTTCTCCAGTATTCTACCAATCTAGAAGCATGGAGCTCTCCATTGTCTAGTATCTAATGTCTTCTCTGATGCCTTTTACAATATCTTGTACTTTTATTTTGAGAGAGAGATCTTTCTCTGCTTTGGTTAGGTATATTCCTAGATACTTTATTTTTCAAAGGTATCATGAATGAGTTTTATTCTTTTTATAAATGCCTTTCTCTAAGAAAGACTTTATTGTTGGTATATATGAAAAATACTTTGAAAATACACACTCCAAAATGCTGCGAGGGATAAAAGAAATGGCTACATTTCTAAATGTATATGACTAACCGAAGCTAAAACCAGAAGAAAGGAAGATACTTAGACAAATGCATTTCAAGCAACAGGATCAATACTGCAGTATAAAGTCTCTCTGAAAAAACAAAAACAAACAAAAACAAAATCCCAGGGCAGGATTTTTAAAAAAGATTTATTTGTTATTTATACAGTATTCTGCCCACATGTATGCCTGCCTGCCACAAGAAGGCACTGGATCTCATTACAGATGGTTGTGAGCCACCATGTGGTTGCTGGGAATTGAACTTGGAACCTTTGGAAGAACAGATGGTGCTTTTGACCTCTGAGCCATCTCTCTAGGCCCTGGGCAGGATGGTTTTACTGCTGCATTCTATCAAAATTTTAAGCCAGATTTACTATCAATTCTTTGGAGTTTGTTCCATGACAAAACTAAACAAAACAACAACAGAACATTACCAAATTCATCCCACTAAGCCAGTATCATATTGAAACTAACATCAGACAAAGACACAAGAAAACTGATGAACACAAATTTTTAAAAAGGCAATAAAATGCTTACAAACTGAATTCTGGAACTTATTAGGAAAGTTATACATCACAACCTAGTGGGCTTCATTCCAGAGATGCATGGTTGAGGAAACATGCATAGATCAATAATATAATATAACTTATAAATGAACCCAAGGAGAGAAACCACATAGTCATCTCAATTGATGTCAAAAAGGCATTGACAAACTTTAAGGTGCTTGATGACAAAGAACCTGAAGAAGTTAAGAGTAGCTGGATCACATCTCAAAATAATTAAGGTTATATATAACAAACATATAGACAACATTATACTAAATGGGGACAAACTGAGATACTTTTCTATAATAATCAGGAATGAGATGAGGATGCCCATTATTCCAGTTTTCAGTATAGTACTCAAAGTCTTTTTAAAAAATATTTATTTGTGTGTGTGTGTGTGTATATATATATATATATATATATATATATATATATACAGTGCTCTGTCTGCATGTACACCTGCAGGCAAGAAGAGGACATCAGATCACATTACAGATGGTTGTGAGCCACCATGTGGTTGCTGGGAATTGAACTCAGGACCTTTGGAAGAGCAGACAGTGCTCTTAACTGCTGAGCCATCTTTCCAGCCCCAGTACTCAAAGTCTTAATGATAGCAATTAGACAAGAGAAAGACATATATGATGAAAGTAAGAAAGGAAAAAAAACTCAAACTGTCCTTATTTGTTGACAGCATGATTCTATAGTTAAAGGATGCTATATAATCTCCTAGAAAATGCTTAGATCTAATAAGCATATAGTAAAGATGCAAGGTATAAAACCAATATAAAAAGAGTACTCAGAATTTGTAATGATATTTTTTTCTAGACAAGGTGTCTTTGGGTAGCCCTGGCTGTCCTGGAATGCACTCTGTTCACCAGGCTGGCCTCGAACTCACAGAGATCCATCTGCCTGTTTCTTGAGTGCTGGGATTAAGGGCACGTACCACCACTACCTGGAGATTTTTAAAAATTTGGAATTTGTTTCTCAATTTCAGTCACAGTAGTGCAGGTTAAAATCTTTACAGGTCGGTGGCGCACGCCTTTAATACCAGCACTCGGGAGGCAGAGGCAGGCTGTGAGTTCGAGATCAGCCTGGTCTACAAAGTGAGTCCAGGATGGCCAAGGCTACACAGAGAAACCCTGTGTCGAAAAAACAAAAAAAAATCTTTACAGGTCAAACTTGTTTTGTTTTCCCATGCAGGGTTTCTCTGTGTAGCCCTAGCTGTCCTGGACTAACTCTGTAGACCAGGCTAGCATTGAACTCACAGAGATCTGCCTGTTTCTGCCTCCCTGAGTTCTGGGAACATAGGCGCTTACAAGTCAGGCTTTTTATTTTTTATTTTAAAAGTAATTTATTTACTTTTATTTTATATGCAATATTGTGAAGGTGTCACATCCTTTGGAACCAGAATTACAGACAGATGTGAGCTGCCATGTGGATGCTGGGAATTGAACCCAGGTCCTTTGGAAGAACAGAAGCACTCTTAACCACTGAGCCATCTCTCCAGTCCCAGTTCAGGCTTTTAAAATGAATACTCTAAGAGCTTGGAAAAATATTACAATTGACAGACTCTTAATTGAGAAATGACAAAGATATCTCTCTGATAAATACGCATTCTGATAATACAGCATTCTAGTTTAAATAATAATTACAGGTGGTGACTTGACTAGCTGCTAGGATTAAAAGAGAAGAGATACAAGTCATGCTGGCTTAACATAGTTCAGTGCATATCATTTCACCAATTTCTTGCTCATCTTTCTTAACACCTGAACTGCTGCCTGAGTCTACTCACCACTTCAGGGATCAGCTCGCTACCTTATGCACGGGTTCCCTTGTGCACCAATAGCAGGAGACTGGAAAGTGTCTATGTCTTTAAGTCCCAGAAGCCCATATTCTAAATGGGAGGTGGCTGAATGTTCTTTATGGAGAGTAAAGGACGGACATGGCATTGTTTTCTAACCCTCATTCTAAAGTCACTTGTTATATACTGGCCACTATTTGGCTGTTTGTTGAGTGATGGGTCACCTTCACTGAGAACTTGCAGAAAGGCATCACTTAACCACAGAAAAGCACACATATGTGTATGTTATTCTGCAATTATATGTTTAAAAATTTCATTTTCACTGGATTCACATTGGTTATGAAAACTAGCTTGTGGCAGAATTAAATCCAAGTTTTCCTTTTCATGGGGGAAATTTTGTTTTGGATTATCTATGACTTTTTTTTCTTCGAGACAGGGTTTCTCTGTTGTAGGCCTGGCTGTCCTGGACTCACTTTATAGACCAGGCTGGCCTTAAACTCACAGCTATTCACCTGCCTCTGCCTCCCTGAGTGCTGGGTTTACAGGTGTAGGCCAGCATCACCAGGCTGATTATCCATAGCTTTAAGCCATAAAACAGCCATTTAGTTCTTAGGGATGAAATTTGGACACCTTCCTAATTTAGCTCTGACTTTGCAATATAGTTCCCCCAATATTAAGGCAGCTTCCATATGTCCTAATTAAGTGGCCAAAGCTTGGATTTTGTGGATTAATTCTATAATGCAGACAGTAATGGCTCATAATGAGTCAGAGAGAACTGTCTAGCAAATCCTGCCAAATCTAAAATTTTCCTCCATTTTTTAATATCCCCAACTGTTCTTGCAGTGTTGGTGTTAGCCAATGTACTTGCATTTGGGTCAAGCCTTATATGCAGCTCTGCTGAAAAGGTGACATATCTTTATCCGATTGTAAGCCTCTTGTAGCCATAGCCCAAAACATACATATTCAGGGTCCATCTATATGCAGTGTTGCCATTTCCTTAGAATTTGCCCATAAGGAACCAGTGAAATGCTTCTGCCGCTCTCTTTGTGTAAGAGTAGACTTCATTTCCAGGCTTTTTGCCTCCTTGGGATATGATTAATGCTTTCACCTTAAAGCCACCATGCCAGCAGGGACGATAGAAGGGGCACAGGACCAGCATTCTATTTACCAGCCCTGACGGTTGGTGTTGCTAAGCTAAATCAAATGTTTCAGGGTGAAATTGAAGTATTTTTTTCATTATGGTCTATTCTAGAGCACTCATTCTATTTAATGGCATTATTGAACCCAAGTCTTCATGAATGCTAGGCATATGTTGTACCACTGACTTCTTTCCTCAGCCCCAGCCATTTTTCCAAAGAGGATGTACAAAAAGCCAACAAGTACATAAAATTGTAAAATGTGTAACACCATAAGGTATAGGGAAATTAAAGCAAAATAAAACCAGATACTACTTTATACCTTCTAGGGTAGTTATTATCAAGAAATAAAAGACATCAAATTTGAACAAGTATGTGGAAAAACAGAACCCTTATATACTGTTGGTGGAAATGTAGATTGATACAGACATCATACAGAACAGAATAGAAGTTCCTCAGACATTAAAATAAAACTCCCTTGTGGTCCAGCAATCCAGTTCCTCTTTTAGGCATAAGTAAAATGATATAACAACAGAGTTTTTTAAAAAATAAAAACACTATTCATAACAGCTATTTGTGTATAATGTAATGTCCATTGGCATACAAATGAGTGCATTATTGCCTATGTTCAATGAAGTACCGAAACAAAAATGGAATTTTTACTGTTTGTGATAACATGGATGAACTTGGCAGGTATTATGGTGAGATAAGCCACATAAAATCAATTAATATATCCTTTTATTTATAATGTGAACTTAGTTAAATTCAGAAGCAAGTTGTATAAATATATTTGCAGTTAGAAGGACAAAAATGGTGAAATGTTCATCAAAGTCTACAAAATTTCATCTATCCAAGATAAATCAGCCTAGAGGTATAATGTATAGCATGTCTATAGCTAATAATGGAATGTGCACTGGAAATTTGGTCAGAGTAGACTTCATGTGACATCACCAAACATTTAGGTCTATTTGAGAATATCAATATCTTACTTTCTTTCAGTATAGCAATTATTCTTACTCTTATCTTTTTATGGGTATATTAATATGTGTACTTGGGAGACTAAAGGAGGACGATTACAAGTTTGAGGCCATTCTTAGCTACAAAGTAAGGTCCAGTCTCAAAAACCCAAATGTGGGAAAGAATAAGCCTTGTCACAGGTGGGAGCAATCTTGGCGGGCTTTACCCTTGGGGCACCCCATAAATACCTTGTGACAGACTGAGTGGAGCCATCATGGGTCTGGAATTCAGGAAGCAGACCTAGGAACCCCACCTGGACTATTGTCTTTCTAATTGACCCTCACCGGGAGAAGGAGACGGTCCTTCCCACGTGACTCAGGCAGTTGGGGAAGAGAGAACAACAAAGTCAGCTGGGCGGGAGAACGTGGGGAGAGCAGCAGACCAGCTGGACCAGCACACGGGCCAGAGAGAAACCTAAGGACCCGTCCCGTGGAACGGATACCGGAAGGTTCATTCTTTTGTCCCTTTAACCTTTTTCCTTCTTGTATAAGCTAGTTGGGTTGTATAATAAAGTTTTATTGTAAAGAAACAGAGCCAACACCCAAACAAGATTAATTTATACATAGATTGACAAAAAGATGCTATATACATTTACTGTTTTGCAATATATACCAACCATGCTTCTCATCTGTAGGAGCCCTAATTGGATTCAGTGGATAGGTATCCCTGGGCATAGAGATATGCCTCTATACTCCCAGAAATCAGAAGCCATGGGCAGTAGGATCAACACCAGCCCACTGCAAAACTAAACTAAACTAAACTAAACTAATAAAAGAAGCTTTAAAAATAGGGCATCACTGGACATGATGACACAAACCTATGATTCTACTAACTTGGGAGACTGAGATAATATGACCACAAGTTTGTGGTCAACCTGGGAAACTAATAAAATTCTATCTCAATGTATGCATGAAAAGGGGTTGGGGGAGTCATACTTCAGTGGCATAACACTCAACTAGCGAGCACTAGGCTCCAAGTTCAATTCCCAGTACCACACAAAAAAAAATGGTAGCATTAATTATTTTTGCCATTTATGAAGCTTGGTGTCAGAAACCAATACTAGGAGCCTAATTCCATCTAATAAGATTTTGCATTCCTTTGATTTACCTTTAGGCTAATCACAGTGTGGCAGGAAAGTAGAGATTTGGAGAAAGCTACCTCAAGGTTAGCACACAAAAGGAAGCCTTTCTGACAGAGAAAGCCTGGAAGCCCTTCTTCTGAGAACATTATGACGGGCAGATCTGGGCCCAGGGGTCCTGCTCAAACTATGGTACCAGCCAAGGACAATACAGGCAGTAAACTTCAAACCCCTACCCAGATCTAGCCAATGGACAGGACATTCTCCACAGTTGAGTGGAGAGTGGGGTCTGACTTTCACACGAACTCTGGTGCCCCATATTTGACCACGTCCCTTGGATGAGGAGGCCTGGTGGCACTCAGAGGAAGGATAGCAGGCTACCAAGAAGAGACTTGATACCCTATGAGCATATACAGGGGGAAGAGGCCCCCCTCAGTCACAGTGATAGGGGAAGGGAGTAAGGGGAAAATGGGAGAAATGGGGGAATGGGAGGATACAAGGGATGGGATAACAATTTAGATGTAATATGAATACATTAATAAAATATATTAAAAAAACATTCTCGAAAATGGCAGCATTCTATACAGATAGGAGAGTGCTACGGAAATATTCCATAAAAGGTTGCATAGCCTCATGGTCCAGTGTTTTGGCCTCATGGTCCAGTGTTATGGGATCTTTACCAGCAGGTTACAAGCTCACCCTCATTCTTGTGGTTTTTCTTATTAATAAATAATCTCCATTTCTACTTCTAAATTTATGCCCCTGGTTGAATCCATTAACCTTGGAAAGAGAACTGATATTTCAATAGGTGCCACGGGCGCGGACTGTCTGGGACCAAAGCTCCTCTGTTAGTCATTACTATAACTTATTAGTTATTGGCCATAGTATCTTAGGTAAGAAGACAATAGTGTTAATTTCAGGAAATGTAATGTTTACTAAAAATACATACTTAACTTTGTTCTCACCAGTACATTAGTGGCAGGTATGCCCATTCTTTGGAAGAAGCAGCCAGGGAATTGTTTTTGTTTTTGTTATTTTTTACAAGATGCCATGATGAGAACAAGGGTGAGTGGCGATTCCAACTCAGAAATTATACTTTCATAAAGGCCCCACACAACGTGCATGTAGTGAGAGGCACTAAACACAAAACGCATAACAGAAAGTTACAAATTCAAGGCAAACACACTAGAAATCGCACACCGAGGGCCAGGACTGGTCCAGCCGCTTAAATGAATCACGATACACTATTCATACACGCAAATGAATTTCCACTTTAGAATGACTGATAACCTGTGAATTAACCTCCAACACGAGAAATGGGCAGGTCAGGCATTTTGTGAGTTTTAGCATAAAAGATGCTTGGCTTCAAGAATGTGTTGGCGGGGATGGGGGTGGGCGAAAGAATGTGTTGGCCGGAGGCGGGGTGGGCGAAAGAATGTGTTGGCCGGGGGTGAGGGGGTGGGGCGAAAGAATGTGTTGGCCGGGGATGGGGGGGTGGGGCGAAAGAACATGTTGGTCGGGGGTGGGGGTGGGCGAAAGAATGTGTTGGCCGGCTCAACAATTCCCGGGATCAAACTCTAGCGGAGGTTGAAGTCGGCTGGGAGGTTGAGGGTGTGTGTGTGTGTCAGGTGTGGCCAGGAAGGATGCTGCGATATTCTCGGCGGCTGCGACTTTCGCAGAGGCTTCTGGGGGGGAGCCGGTATGGTTACTGTCTCCGCCGCTGCTCCCAGAGGCCGGAGGCTGCAGGCCAGTCGCAGAAGGGGAGAGGATTAGCAGGGAAATCACAGCGTGTCTTTCTCCCTCAAAGCCATAAAAAAGGAGGGAGGAGCAGTTAGCGCAGAATAGGGGAAATGAATAGAGAGCATTAGGCCTGGGAGTAAGAGAATTATCGAACTGCTGGCGACAACTGATGACGTCTCCGGGTGGGTGGGGGCTTGTTGCTGTTTCCGCTGTGTTGAGGGCTGGATTGACGGTCTTTCCGTTATTTGTGGAAGGCGAAAGGCTGGAGCTGGTAGAGGAGCTCTGTGATTGGAGGACAAGATGCCAGCAACAAATGTGTTGCCATGGCACTCACATAAGCATGCACCGCATCTGTACTGGTGGATTTACTGGGTCTCTAATTTCAGATTCGACTCCTGGTGCGATGACTGGTTGCAAACTGCTACTCCTGCTGTGTTCTGAGGCTTGGGTGTAGGAAACGAATTAGACTATAAATTTACATCCTGCCAGTCGCCATCAATCCTACAGAGATGCTGACAGCTCAAGTAGAGTATGATAGGACCCTGAGAAAAGTCAGCGACTAGCCCTCCCTGATGTGAGCCTTTAACATCTTTTTAGGAGGAAATAAGGGCAAAACTCCAGGCAAGCCCCAGCCCCAGCCCCCGCCCCCTCAGCCCCAGCCCCAGTCCCAGTCCCCCCAGCTCCAGCCCCCACGTTTCCTCTCTCTTTTAGCTCCAGTTGCAGCAGCTATTTGGGGAGATGAATAACACATAAGATCCAGACTAGTGGATTTTAGATAGAGAAAGGCAGAACCTATTCGGAAGAATCAGTCTTATACCTCACATGTGACACTGAATTCATAATTTTGACCAAAAATGGTAAGAGAGAAACTCTCAAGTTTGTCTACACCTTGGTCGTAGCAATATTACAATTTTCAGAAAATACTAAGTTTTGGGAACCACATCCCTGTAAGTAGAGCCATGGACTCAAGTTAGCACAATTGGGAATTAGGTCTTTCCAATGTCAGGTATCAGGGATGTTGAGATGGTCCATTTTCATTCCTGACATTACACTTCCTCTAAGAATCCTAATTCCTAAGACTCCTTACTAAACTAGGAAATTGGTAAGGAAGTCTAGGCACATTCTCAAATGGATTCTGTTTACATATGATACAGATAATCTTTTATTCAGTTTTATCCGTAGTTTTTCTCATGTGTTGACAAATTACAGGCTACAGTAATGCTGTATGTATAAATGTAATGGGGAATAAGCAAGTCAGACAAATTAGTATATGTATCACCCCAATGAGAGATGTTTACATTTTCACTAGTCACAACATTGCCATTTTGACACAAATTACAGTTGTCCCTGCCTCTGCTAGGCCACTAAGAGGGGTTTCTGCCCATCTGGTTTAGAATCACTTAGTGCTCACCAATGCTGATGGTAGGACAACATGCAGGACAAATGCCCTGGAAAGGTTCTGGCTGAGGCTGTGTCTCAGGAGTCAGAGTGGAAAGGTTGAACCATATAGTCTCCTCAAGGCATCCTTATTGAGTTCAAAACTGCCAGGTGCTGGCATAAGGCTAGGGAATGTAGCTAGCCATCTGACCAACTGACTGTCTTTTAGGTCAGCCAACGAGAGGCCAACAGCTTCCTGTTTGAGAATCAAGTTGCACCATGTGCAAAAGACTTCCCTCAGATAGAGGAAAATAAATATTAGAGTGCTTCTAATACAAACTCACCTTCAGCCAGGAATAAAGCAATAAGGATGTCTACAATTGCAGCATCCAAGTGGCTGAAGTATCCTCGAAAATGGAAGTTCACAGTTCTCCCTCAATCCCCACCTTGAAATCTTCTTGCCATCCTGAAAATGGCCAGGACACATTATCTGAATTGGCTTTTTTGTTGTTTGTTTGTTTCTAATTATTCCACACTCCTGTTAGGTTGCTGCCCAAATGCCTCCCCAGGAAAGTTATAAAACAAAACAAATGAAACCCAGACCAAATAAAGAGGCAGATATCATAGAAGAACAAAGATGGTCTACATCTATCTGGAACTTCCCAGAGGGCCAGCAAGATGTTAGCCTATGGACAGTTTTCTGGGAACCTGGGAATAAGGAGCATCATAGGAAACACCAGGATGGCAGGAGAAAAGTCCTCCTGTGCATAGTTGTTGGGAACATAGGTTTGTATGCCTCAATATATGTTTTCACATATATACACAATGCAAGAATATCAGGTATGATCCAGATAAAAGATGGTGTGTGGTGACAGACACTGGATAGCCAGGGATTCTGAATGATCATAAAATGGCTGACACCAGATGTCTGGAAACCCCCAAAAGTAAACAGTGGTTTAATTTGTTATAACTATTTTGACAGAGTGTCATTTTATGAGATTCTGCATAAATATGGTCTTGAGGTTAGAGGCCTCAGCCTTTGCCTTTACCAGTTTGTCTCTGTGTGTTTGTAGACCTGTATGCCCACCACCAGGTGGCTCCTGTGCCACTTGCCTGTGTGTATGCCCTGTGTGTGTCAGCCGTTTCCTGACTAGCAGTCTTTGTCTAGAGAGAGTAAAGTATGCCTTATCTTTCCATGACTCCTCATACTCTCTTACCTGTACCCAGAATTCATCACCTCACAGCTTCCACTGCTGGGGAAAATCAAAAGGTAGGCTGGACTCCTACCTCTCTGGGAAAGATTTCCAAGGTCCTGGTGAACACCGATGAGAGGGGTGCAGACTGAGACAGAGAAGGTGAACTGGCTATTTGGACTACACTAAAAGCTAACTAAGAGAACACTTTGAGGTGAGAAGTGAAAGTATGGGAGCTGTGGAGGAAAAACCAAAAGTTCAAGTGTGTGACTTAGGGCATGCTACACTTTTTTATGGAAAGGAAAGCAATACCAACAGAACTCAGAGGGTATGTTCCCTGTCCCTCTGAGTTGACAGGACCAATGACAATTCACATGTGGTAAGGAAGGTCTACAAGTTGCCCTTTATTACCACCCACCCCATTTAAAACAATGATCACAGGACTTACAATCACAAAATCCTTAAAAACACTTGCTAATGAGCTAGGTAATAACTGGAGCCTTTGCCAGCCTGCCTGCGCGTGTTTGACTATAGGCCTGTCTGTCTATGTCTGTGTGGCCTGTGGCTTCTGTATGGCATTTTTATGAGTGGTTGCTTGCATCTCTCTACCTAACAGCTTTCATCTAGAGCAGTGGTTCTCAACCTTCCTAATGCTGTGGCTCTTTAATATAGTTCCTCATGTTGTAGTGACCCCCAACCATAAAACTATTCTGTTGCTACTTTATAACTGTTTTTTTTACTGTTAAGAATCATAATGCAAATATATGATATACAGGATATCTGGTATCTGACCCCTATGAAAGGGTCATTGACACTAAAGGGGTCACACCCCACAAATTGAGAACTGCTGATCTTGTGTCAATAAAATATATCTGTTTTAGTTGCTTGCTGTTGCTGTGATAAAGACTATGGCCAAAAGCAACATGAGGAGGTCTACTTCATCTTACAATTTATTGTCCATGTGATGGTAATGGTCCCTATGGGCTCACAGGGAGTAGCACTATTAAGAGGCATGGCCTTGTTGGAGGAAGTGTGGACTTTGAGGTTTCAGAATGTCAAGCCAAGCCCTGTGTCACTTTCTATTCCTGCTGCCTGAGAATCAAAATTTAGAACTCCTGGCTCCGTCTCCAGCACCATGTCTGCCTGTGTGCCACCATGCTTCCCACCATGATGTTAGTGGACTAAGCCTCTGGACTGTAAGCCAGTCCCAATTCAATGCTTTCCTTTATAAGAGTTGGCATGGCCACAGTGTCTCTTCACAGCAATAGAAACTCTGAGTCTGTCATAAAGGAAAGTTAGAGTAGGTACACAATTGAGGATCCTGGAAGCAGGATGTAAAGTAGAACCATGGAGAAACCATTGCTTGCTGGCTTTCTTCTCATAGTTCAATCAGCTTACTTTTTTATACAAATCAGGACCACCTTCCCAGGAACCCACAGTAGGCTGTGGCCTCTTGAAGGCATCATGTATCAATCAAATGCTTTACAGACTTACCTACAGGCAATCTAATGAAGGCACTTTTTAACTTATGTGCTCCATTTCCAAAAAGACTCTAGCTTGTAGCAATTTGACTCACACCTACCCTCAAAAGATCCACAAAACCCCCAGAGGGATGAGGCTATCACCATCATGACAGGGAGGCACAGCAGGAAGTGGCAGACATGCTGGCTGGAATAGCAAACTGAGGGTGCACATCTTGAAATGCAAATATGAGCAGAGAGGGAGGCACGGAGGGAGAGGGAGAATATGAGAATATTAGGAATGGTTCAAAGCTTTGGAACTTCAAAGACTGCCCACATATTGTAGTTCCTCTAGAAAGGCCACATATCCTAGTATTCTTCAAAAAGAACCACCAGCTGACGACCAAGTACTAAAATTCATGAGCCTATTGGGGGCATTCGCATTACATTCACAACACTCCACTCCCCAGCCCCCATAGTCTCATGGGAATATCATAATGCAAAATGCATTCAGTGCAACTTCAAAAGGCTCCATAGTCGTTTACAGTCTTAACAATCCAAAGTGCAAAGACTCTTCTGAGACTTGAAGCACTTTCTTAAATATGTAACCCCCTGTACAATAAAAAAGCAAATTGCATACTTCTAACACATCATGACCTAGAATATATATTACCATTCTAAAAGGAAGGAATCCCTATAGTAAGAAGTTCTGGAGCAAAGCAAACCAAAACCCAGTAGGGAAAGCACCAAATTGTCTAGCCCTATATCTGGTGCAAAAGGGCTTAGATTGCTCTACCCCATTGACTTTATTATCTACAATATACATCTGTCTCGCTCTTGAACTGATACCCCAACCTGTATGCAATTTTCCTTAGCATATGTTTCATGTCTCCAGCATCTGTGGTCTCCAAGGCATCCAAGGCTTCAAGAGCACAGCTGCATGCAATGGCTTCTTTTTACCATTTCAGGGCCTTCACACAGATTCCTCTGCTACATGTAGCCTGGTCTCAGTAACTCTGTGGAACCTCAAAGAAAGAATCTATGACACTTCTCTTTTCGCATCCTTTATGCTTCTAGAGTCAGGACAATAAGGATGACACTGAAAGGTTTAGATGGACCCTGTTCCCCCATTGAATCACATTAGCAGCGGAGCTTTGTGGGAGCTGAACATGCCTTCCTGCTCTTTCACCTTGGATGTCTGGTGGGGTGAGGTCTTGCTCTGTAGGGACCTTTCCCCTTATTCTACTATCCAGCAGGAGGTCTCTCCTTCATGGCACTAACCTCCTCATCTCTTTCAGCACAAGCCTTGACTACAACATTAAGTCTTCCTGATACTTTAAAAAAAATTGTGGGTTTTTTTTTTTGTCTCTTTCTGACCTGCTTGCTTTTTCTGTCATAGACTGCAGTATAGTCAATAATAACAGCTGTGCTGCAGAGCCAATATTGTGCCACCTTGAACTTGTCCCCATGAAAGAAATTAGTTCCTTACAAAGCAATTGAAGAAAAGCTATGCTGCTAATGTGACTGTGGGTCAAAGTTGGTATGGTCCATCTCAAGTTCTTAGAACAAGGGCACAGCAAAGGCCTCTAGCCCACTCTCTGCTAACGGTTCCCTCTGAAACCTTTTGAGACAGGCTCTACTTCTGATTTGCTCTCAGAACTGTCGTCCAGGCTCCTACTAGCATAGTCGATTAAGCACTGCTTGCAACATTCAACAACATCTCTAGTCCAAAGTATCAAAATCTTCTGTATTCTTCCAAAAGCCAATATGGTCAGGTCTGTCACTGCAATAGCCTACTCTTAATACCATTTTCTTTATTAGTTGTTTTTCTGTTGCTGTGATAAAATTCTATGATCAAGGCAACTTATAGAAAGAAGGGGTTATTTGTGTTTATAATTCCAGAGGGATAAGAGTCCATCACCATCATATTGGGGAGACATGGTAGCAAGTGTTAGGTATGGTCCTTAGAACAACAAACTGGGAAGGCTGACATCTTCACATGCAAGTACAAAGCAAATGGCAGGGTATGGGGGAGTGGGGAGGGCAAGGCATTGACTGTGAAAGGCCACTTGTAGTACTGTACTTTCTCCAGCAAGACTGCACCTCCTAGATCTCCCCAACCAGTATCACGGACTGCGGACCAACTGTTTAAATAAACGACCCTATGGGGACACTCTCATTCAAATCACCATAGGTGGGCAATTATCATAATTACTATCACATTTCTCTTTGCAAAATTAGATTGGGGAAAATTGTAAGGTGACTTAGATGGTGGCAGCAGAAATGTTTTCTCAAACGTGGTGCGAGCAACTGCTGAGCCAGATACGTGATATGCCCCATAGCGGAAACCTAAGGTCACTGAGTTTCTGAAGCCAGGTTGCCCTTTGATCTTGTGATCATTCTGCTGGGGGGATGGCTGTTGTCACTGTTGTCAGAATAATCTTTGTGCATTAGAGGTAATGAGGTATAAACTTAGAAAATCATGGTTCGCATACTATTATAATGCAGCTAAGGTTTTTTTTTTTTTTTTTTTTTTTAATTCTGCAATGCCTTAATTAGCGTTTCCATGCGGGGGAAATGCACTGATAAGTTAGTTTGTCATAAAGCAGAAACAACCTACTATTAGCCTTAGGAAGAATCAACTACATTAGGGTATTCTGACCATCAGGGGACTCAACTCTTAAGATAGACCTGCAGTTTTCTTATTATCTCATATCTAAAACCACTCAAGGTTTCTTTACTGCTCTCATGAATGAGGGTTTGTGCCTAGTCTTGTTGTGGCTTGTTTTGCTGTGTTTGGTTGATATCACTGGGAGGTCTGTTCTTTTCTGAAGAAAAATGGAGGAGGAGTGGATCTGGGGGAGAGGGGAGGTGGGGAGTCAAGGAATCGGAGGAGTGGAGGGAGGGAAAACTGTGGTCAGGATGTACCATAGGAGAAAAGAAATGTTATATCAGGGTTAGGAACACTGTTACTTTTAAAGTTAAGATTCTAGTGTGAATGCTGGGAACAGGAGATTACAATATCTAGTCAGAATGTACACACAGGAAGAGGGAATGGATATCTACAAGGTCCCCTTCTCCCGGCTTCATTGCTCATGTCTATCTTTTAGTTAACAATAGCAGATCTTTCTTACAAAACGTTCAACAACTCAAAGATTTTGCAGCAGTGGAGTCAGTAAAGGAAATGGTGGCACACACATATACCGGAATAATAGAAGTTAGTGAACCGAGGGCACAGTAAAGATCGGCTGCAGAACACTTGCCTATTAAGCTTGAGGCGCTGTGGTTAATAGCATTTAAAAAACAAACACAGGCTTTGCATGGTGGTCCATGCTTGCAATCTCAGTAACTGGGAGACTGAGACACTCTACTCCTATCTCATCACCATGAGTTCTAGGGCAGCCTTGGCTACATGGTGAATTCCTTGTCTTCCTGGGCTACAGCATAAGATCCTGTCTCCAAAAATTGAATAAATAGTACTATACGATGTCATCTTGTATAACACAGAACTAAGTACAATTAAGACATACAATGAAAGCTTTAAAAAAATTTAAGGTGATGAAAGTAAATTTTAAAGAATACACCAGTGATGTACACAACAAAGCTGAATAAATATAAAATTAAAAGAAACTAAATCAAAACCCCAGATTCAATGAAAGAAAGTTGCCCCAATGATTCAATTTACATTTCTGGGAAATGAATCCTGTGATAACAGAAGCCCTGTGCTTGGATTTGTCTAAAGACAGGGCGTCAGGAGAGTCATGATGTTGGATACGAGAGAACTGAGAAGATTATGTCCTGGGAAACTATAACACTGGAGCTTTTTGGTTTTAGGGGAACATAGCTGGGTTTGGTTGTAACAGAGCAAATTACATGACAATATTTTTGAGACTAGTGTATTTTGTACCTGACATTTTTAGCTACTGCTTAAAAGTCCCAGGCTTAATTTCAAATAATTACTACCAAATCAATAGATGGTGATAACATTGAGAATGCATATTAAAACTTCATGTTTTTAGGAAGATCAGCTAATTGACTGTTTTTTAAAAATCTGAGATATATATGGGAGCCAGCGAGGGCTGATTCCATAACTTATCATCCCATGGACAGAGAGTAGGCAGCCTCAGAGTACTTTGGAGCAGGATAACACACAGGCACAAGAAGTCCCTCAAGAGACATCTTGGCCTTGAAATGGGAACCCACTGACTTGGCTCTAGGATCTCTAAATGTTTTTACTCCCTTGGAAAGTTGACCTCTCACCTCTTGACATCCTCACCCACAAATGCGCCCGAACACTTTCACACAGGACATTGCTCTTCCCACTGTTTTACCATAGTCCCCTTCCAAAAGTAGTCATGGATATTCTGAAATCAGTTTCTATGAGAACCAGGATGCACATTACTTTGCCATGTTTGTGCTTTTAAAGGCACCCCAAAAATCCTCTTGTTCCTAATAGAAATTGTATACTAACTGAAACTGTGACTAAAGAATAAAAACATTATGTTGAGTTTATTCCTTATAAAGAGGACTGAACAATGTAAATTAAATTTTATGTCAAGCGGAATCCTTGTAAATAGTCCTCAGAACTGGACAGACTTATCCACTCAGCAGGGCATCAGTGGGATGTTCACAAGTCCTTAAACTTCAGTGCATAGCCTTCTGTGCCTACTCCCTGTATATGCCCAGAAAACAGGATTTTTTTTTTTTTTTTTTTTTTTTGGCCAGGAAGCAGAATTTTAAGGCAAATTCTTTGAGGAACATTTGTCAAGGTGAATAAATATTACCCAGTTCTGACTGTATAATCAGATTGTATAATCGCCAAACAACCTTTCAATGGTTGGGAAAGCTGTTTGTCAAGGTCTCTGACCTTTATAAGTCAAGTGACTGCAACAAAGGTTTATCGGAGATTGGAAATGTTTACGATTTCATGAATTTGTGAACTAAAGCTTTGAAAGAAGCTGTGTTTGCAGAGACTGATTGATTAGGATTCCAGTATGGTGCAGAGTTTGGAATGCTTCAGGTCAAGAGGCTAACTGCCTTATCTAGCCCTCAGAAACACCCAACCCTTGTCCACCTCTGCGTCGGAACTAACATCCTGTGACTGACAGAGATTGTTTGGAATCTATTGACTAAGCAGACCACTAGCTTCCACCAAACTAAAAGCTAAGAATGTTATCAGATAGTGTATCGGGCCTATAGGACAGCTTCTCCCATTTTTTTGTAATGACTCCCTGATGTACGCACCAATGTATTTTCAAGCATGCCTTGATTTATGATCTTCCATGAAACTGCCTGCATTTCTTGCTCAAGATCACTCAAAATGGCTCCAGAATCAACTATTTCTTATTCCCTTTAACACACGAATAGGACATATATCATGAAAATTTCCCTGGGAAACCTCTTCAGAAACTGAGTAGAGTTCAGAAACATGTCCATATTGAAGCCAATAAACTGCAGTTAACATTATGTGCACTCCCTGGTGAGGCTTAGATAAAGGTTCATCAAGGTGTTTGTGGCCTGCCTCCTGGTTAAAGGGCTGTGGTTAATAGGGTATATTGTTTGAGAGGAGGTCAGCTCCAGGTTTGTCAATGTCTGTGTTTGATCCTATCACAGCCCTTACCGTGAGGCACTGGTGTCCTCTTTCATAGATGTGTGCGGCTGCAAAGACCCTACCTTCTCCTAAGCACAGAACTGGATGGGAATTCTGATGCTTATTTGGCTCCTGCCAGGGTTTGGGAGATTGACTGCCAGCTTAAGTGGCAACCCTGGTGGCAGGGTTGTAGCAAATGTGTGCAGACATATCCTACTGCCTGGGTTGATCTCTGTTCTTGTGTTCATCTCCTTAAATTTTCAGCAGGGAGCCAGGCTTGAGGCCACTTTTGCTTGTGCTAGAGGGGGCTTATGTCAGGTCTGGCTGGAGGCAGAAACTGTCTGGAGTCAATGTTTCTTCTACACTCAATGAAAAATTAAATTTGTGGAGGATGTTAGGCTGCTTGCACTTGGAAAAGAGTGCTCACCTCTGAGGACAGAGAAGGAAATGTCTAGACAGAAAGAAAGGAAGCTGTCTCCCTGTGGCTTTAGGGATAAAGATCTGAGACGTGCTACATTTCAGTGCCAGAGGGAGGCTCCTCCACG
Organism: Acomys russatus; assembly: GCF_903995435.1. NCBI lineage: Eukaryota > Metazoa > Chordata > Mammalia > Rodentia > Muridae > Acomys > Acomys russatus. The sequence goes on along the minus strand of NC_067169.1, from coordinate 78,477,930 downwards.
GCCAGCCAAGCCTGGGTGTCTAACCAACAGGCAGCCTCCCTGTGAAAAGATCAATGAAGCCAACTTTAGCAAGGGTCTTACTATGGACAGCATCAACTCAACCTTAAGCAATAAAGACATATGACTGATGGTGGAAGGGGCCCCCAGGATATAGCATAAATTCCTACAGGGACTACTTTGGCAAAGAGTACCATCGAACATTTTAAATATTTCCTATCCAGTTATAATCTCTTTCGTGGTATGTATCCCAATCAATGACAAGGTGAGGGCTCCTGCTTTTCAGATATGTAACATAATGTGTTTTTTTATGTTATTAAACAACAATAAAGGGTAGCTTTTGCCTCTCAGTTTAATAATGATTTATATTAGTTCTAGTATGAATAAAATTAGATACGTTTATAGAGTGATGCAAAATATAATTATTTAATAATTATCTAATTATTTTCAATGTTATATTCATAAGTATGTTATAGTATTCCTGTGTTTAAGGAATACAGAGAACTAATAAAGAAATAGAAATATATCAGCTTCTATATAAGTAGGATTTATGGAAACTACTCTTTGTAATGTAAGCTATGGTAAGGGAATTAACTGTTCACCATTATAGTGCTACTCATACACTGAAAGACCTAGGCCATATATAGGTTAAAAATTGTTATAAATTCAATATATTTGCTACATGAAAAATATATTTACGTGTAAACCAGGCACAAAGGTGAAGTTTTCATATTTGCTAATTTAAGTCTCCAACTATTCAGAAGTATAAAACATGTAAAAATGTTCCTCTCACATAAACATTTTCAAGCATAGAAACAGGATGAAAGTTATGAAGTAACTCATAGTATACCCTGGGATCCTACAGGTGCCCTCTTACCTACTCAGGATTCTAAAATCTCTGCCGTGTTCAAGATGCAGTTCAGAATTCCGCCACGAGGTGGCTCAAATGTATCTCAATCACGGTCTAACAGCGCCTCCATAACCAAGCTTCAAGGTCTATAAAGAGGAAAACAGACACATTTATAGTGTTGTGTTTTTTAAAGAGGACATTTGAAAAAGATGACTGTAAAATAATACTATTCTGGGGCATGCGTAGGATGAATACCAGGTAGCAGTGGCAGGGCAGTAGCGGGTGTCTGAGGATGGGAGCTCTGCAGCAGAACATCCCCAAACTGACCTAAAGCTTGTGCAGCAGCTACAGAGTGGAACTAGCATAAGCAGAGGAACGACAGAAGGGAAACAGTTTTACACCATCATAACACAGTTCATCATCTCCTAGTGTGTGTGGTTGTGCACACTGCTTGTTTTCCTTCATAGCAATTGATTGCCATTCTCCCAGGCTATGGTTCTCAGTGTCCTTATAGGACACTAATCCTCAGCATCCCATTCCTCAAATCTGAAAACTCATTCTGACCCTCAGTTATTCATCTGCAGCATGGGGATGAGCCACAGAACCTCCCTTATAAAGGCCTTATGAGTAGATGAGTTGAAAATCGCTTGATACATAAGGATTTGTGACCAGGTTTTGAGCTAAGCATGCAGACTGACTCATGCCTGTAGTGCTTGCTGCCAAGGGGACTAAACCAGGAGGATCACAATTTTGAGGCCAGCCTGGGCAACAGGGAAACCCTGACTCATCATTTAAAAAACCACTTGTTATTTTTATATATTGTATTTATTTTTATTGTATGTGTGTTGGTGTTCTGCCTACATTTATGTCTGAATGCAGACATATGAGGATGTTGGATCCCCTGGAACAGGAGTAACAGACAGTTGTAAGCTGCCATGTGGGTGCTGGACATTGAAACCAGGTCTTCTGGAAGAGCAGCCAGTGCTTTCAACCACTGAGCCATCTCTCCAACCCCCTCAGATACTTTTTTTTTAAAGGACCTGGGTGTGTAGGTTTGTACTTACAATCCTGGCACTCACTCAGGAGACTGGAGTGTGATAGTTTCTGCAAGTTTAAATGCAGCCTGGGCTACAGAGTGCCTGAAAGCCCATCCTGGGCTATCTTATGAGACCTTTTGTTGACAACCCAAGGGCCAGGGTTATAGATCGCTGTACAGTACCTCCAGAGCCTGAGCAAGGTCTAGGTTCCATCTCCAAACCTCCAGGTCTAGGGCTGGAGTTTAATGGTAGAGAGCGAAAAGAGGAGTTAATACTTTTCAGGGAGTAGAGGAAGGGAGGAGGAGGCAGAGGAGAAGGAGGAGGAAGACGGAGAAACAGAAAGGGACGCTCAAATATAAACAGTGTATAATTGAAAGTAATCTATTTTAGGTATATTTAGTGACTATTAATTCCATATACTTCCCCATTTCATCTTCTCTGGGAACATATTGGCTTGGGTAGTGAAAAGAGTAAGAGTTAAAAAAGGAAATAAATAAAGGAAAAAAACCCTTCTCACTACCATTCCCATCAGAAACCCACTCAGTGACAGAAGAGGACTTTGAACACAATGGAATGTGGTACAAAGAAGCTGCTCTCCTAATGTATGCACAGGCAGGCCTGGGTGGGCACCTTAGGGAAATCCTAGCAGAAGGGCAGAAGCATCTGTAGGACGGACCATGCATTTAGCAGTCAGAGCATGTCTTCACTTTCTGGATTGCAGTAAAGGCCACAGATAAAAGGAGTTTCCTGGAATGCTTCTCCCTACATTCTTCCATAAAGTCCATTGAATACACAGTAGGCTTTTCTGTTTATTTACATAGTTAACCCAGTAATGAAATCACATGAGAAAATATGAGGAGAGGCTGGGTGGAAGCAGCCAGCGTCCAGCTCCATAGCTCCCAGAGTGGAGAGAAGCTTACCCAGCAGGCTTCAGGGTAAAGCTGACTCATGTCCTCCTTCTGAATAGCATTCCAAGATCCATCAAAACAGGAATTAAAGCACTTCTGTGAGACTTCCATTGTGTATCTCAAGTAGCTGGAGAAAGGAAAATGCCAACACTGTATAGCAGAACCAGACCACATTCTGCACGGGCGTTATTGCCCAAATAAGCATGGGTTTGCATGGCAGTTGGACACAGTGAACAAGTAACTTCTGTCAACCACTCTTCTGTTTGTAAGGGTGGTCAAGGTTCTAGACACATTGGGCAGGCTTAGATGCATATGAGGAAAATGAAAGACAGACTTAGGCCTGGAGAAATGGAAGATGTTTTATGTTCAGGACACTCTGACATTGTTTAAGGCTATTTGAATTTTAACACATCACAGGCTGGGTATGGGGGGTATAATTTTTCTAGCATACAAATATCAACCAAATGGTTGCATTACAGGGGAAGGATACATGTAATTTATCAAGTAAATAAAAAGGAAAATTCAAAATAAAATGAACAATAGTTTGGAAAATAGATTCTATAGATTCTGTTAGTAGTCCAAACAGTGCAAAAATCTGAAAGATATAAGAAGGCAGGTGAGTAAGTGAATAAAACAAATTGTGATGTTACCATGTACTGAATACTATACTGCAATAAAAAGAGTGATCCAGGTTGGAGGTAAAGCGTAGTGACCTAGCATGTGCCTAAAAAGCTAAAAGGCCTGTGTTTAATTTTTATCACAAAATTAAATTGAATTAATAAATAAGGAAATATCATTGTTATATACAGTAGATAGATAAATATAAACATATGGTAAATGAAAGAGAACAGTTTTAAATAACCAAATCTAACTAAAAAAATTTTCATGAGTTAATACGTTTCTAGTATGTGAGTAATGTAGCAACAGAAGTCTGCATTTCTGTAGATACAGGCCATTAGGAAGGTCAGAGGGGCTAGGACCTGGAGAACAGGAAAGCTTATTTACTGGGAATTAATGATGATAGTGTGGAGATCTATCTAGTTTTAGAGGGCAGAGTTTGCTCCTATAGCAGACCAGTATGGATGGCTTTACCAATTTTGAACCTGCCTAATTTTGGTATCTGACATTTTGACAACTTTAGCTAATTCTTGATAAATCTCTAGCGTCATGAAAATATTTACAAAATGATTTTTCCCCCAAAATAGGAGGCTGGTGAGGTGGCTCATCCCGTAAAGGTACTTGCTCTCAAGCCTAACTACCTGAGACCAATTCTAGCTATTTACCTCACATAAACAAATATGATAAAAATATCAAGCCAGATTTGGTGGCACACGTCTGAAATCCCAGCACACTGGGAGGCAGAGGCAGGCAGAGCTCTGTGAGTGTGAGGCTAGCCTAGTCTACAAAGTAAGTTCAGGACAACCAAGGCTACACAGAGAAACCTTGTCTTGAAAAACAAAACAACAAAAAAATCAAAAGATGGTACTATGGAATGATGCATGTTAAAATCTCAAATATGCAAACAATGACATAGCTCAATAACTATCTGGGATGTACAAGAGGATCAATCCTTGTTTATTATTCAAGTAGGTGTCCTGCACCCTGTGAGTGAGCATCATAGCAGGGGGAAGCTGGGCTGAGAAAAGAACTATTTCCTGTCCATCTTCCTGTATACCACCTGCCTGGAAATGGAAAGTGGGCCCAGGACAACACATTTTCTGAGAGCCTAGAGGGCCCCATCTCTTTCAGAAGACAATATCTGACCAAGTCCCAAAGTGGAAGTCAGTTGACTTGGTTCTGAAATTCTTGAGTCTCTCAACTATTTAGGAAGGTTCAGCCACCACCGCGGGGCACCCATACCTTCAGCTGAGCCGAAACATCTGCTTTTCTCACCACATTACATAGGTCTTCATCAAAACATCATGTTGGTCGCTATAGTGGCAGCAGGTTTCTATGACAACTGTGACTCACAGGATGTTCTAGAAACTGTAAAAGTCTCTCTGTAGCCCTCTCTTCCGTGCCTCTGCATTTCTCAAAACAAAAATAAAAACAAGACAAAGCAAAGCACTGTCTCCATTCAGTCCACCAGAAAAAAAAGCAAATTTATTAGAGATATTGAGATGGAAAGCAGATAATTAGCTGAAGAAGTCTGCCAGGTTAACAAAGCATTTTCCTGTAAGTGGGACTCTTCTCACCCGATCACTTTGGTCTGCATTAAATGTTCTGGTTGTCATGGTTTCCTTGATTCAGTCGTTACTGTGGTAACCGTGATGCATAGGCTTATTCTCACACAAGTCTCCCCTTCTCCCTTTCATGCCCCTTGTCCCCCTTTTGAAAGCAAAATAAAATGTCTTCATTCTGTTGGCAACCACGTGAGAAGCATAATCAGAGCGTCTAGAAGGAGAAGCAGGCAGCCGACAGGATGCTCTGTGAGGCTGAGTGCTCCTTTCATGAGGACTTTTTTGGCTTCCTATAAAAGTGACCTTAGCAAGTATTATCCATACATTTTCACTCAGGAATATCTCCTGGGCATCTTAGAGGTGAAGTAGCCCTTGAAGGCAGGGGATGTGCATATAAAACGTACAGTGTGTGTTTGAACACTAAGAGACTGCTTATAATCTCTGGACTACATGAACTAGAAATATTTTTTAAATGTCATTAATAAAATAGGATTATTTCAAGAAGACTTGGAAAGTTGTACTTATTTCACATGCAGAAATGTAATTATTCAACTGAGCCATATTGGGTTATCCTAGGAGATTTCTCTATTGCCGTTTTCTTCCCTTTAGCAATACATACACTCTTAAATTGCTATCCAGTGAGTCTGTGATAGGTATTTTCAAAACACTGCACATAATCTGGAGTTGTAAAAGCCAAATGTTACATCCATAAGAAGGAATTGTGAGAGGAAGCAAATGCAATCATGAGAGATCAGAACATCACTGGTTTCCATTACTTCTAATGGGTAGAGAAATAGATACTTTCAAATAGCATTGTTAACAACATACACTAGTATTAATATTTTGAATGTATTGTGCCAGTGTATAGCTATGTGTTTCATGGTTTTGAAAGAATAAAGAAATTATTATAAATATATTTATGTATGTATGAGAAATTGTACTAAACTTCAGTTTACAAATTTAAAATAGACAATCATTATTATTTAATTTATTTTTATGTATATGTGTTTTGTTTGCATCTACATTTGCATACCATGTGTGTACCTGGTATCCTTGGAGGTTAGAAGAGCATGTTCTTCTAACCTTGGAACTTGAGCAATGGACAGTTGTTAACTGCTATGTGGGTGCTAAGAACCAAGTCTGGGTGTTCTGAAAGAACAGTAAGTGCTTTTAACCATTGAGCCATCACTCCAGCTCCAGGAACTAAATTCATATCGTTATAATGCAGGGAAAATGAACTTAGAAGCAACTGTATGATGGAAGAACTACTTAATGTAAAATTTTAAATCATAGAAATATTTAAGATGTATTTATATGTGAGTGCGGCCACAATAAAAGAAAAAGCATGCTACAAAGAACACACCTGGCTTGAATGCACGAATAAAAAAAAAAGATAATTTTGTTTCTGTCATACAGAGTTTAGAATTCAGCATGGTGTTATATGGCAGTTCCTGTCTGCTATCCCTCAGTGCTCTGTACACTGAAAATACTTGGATTATACTCACAGGCTTCTAGAAAGTTCTATAGGGTAGATTGGTCACAGCATCTTCTCTCCTCTTCCATTTTAGAAGTGTCCAAGCTTTGGTTCTGTGTTTTGTCCTGAGGGGCTGTCAGTGCATCACCAATATCTACAAAGAAAATTATACAACAAGCCAAAAAATATAGTCCAAAATAGAATTATATGGAAGGATTCTGATTCTTTTGGAAGACCTGATAAATATTAAAGAACACCAAAAAAGCATATACTATGCAAAGCAAGGTAGTTCCTGTGTGCTGTTGCAGTCATCAACAGGTATATGGTAACCCAAGGGTGTAAGTGAGTAACTGGCTATGAATAGGGTGCGGTTGGTGGGTCTGGAAGGCTATACCATGGCATTCTGGAAGAAGGTATAGGAGAAGGTCTGAGAAGTCTGTTCAGGATGGAGATAATGGAGGCTTAATGTTTTGCTCTCTGTGAGGGATCTCTTTTCAAGTGTGGCCACCTCACTCTATACTGAGGGCAGAAAAGATAGTTCAGTGAATTCTACGTAGAACTGGGACCAACAGTGAATGGAACTACTTTAACATATAGGAAGTATAACTAAATAACTGCAATAATATTAAACAAATTGCTCTTGCACACTTGTTACTTATTGCAAAGTGCATTCTTTTGCATTAAAAAAGGAGGAGGAAGTGGAGGAAGAGGAGGAGGAAGAGAAGGAAGAAGGGACCTGGGAAGATTTCTCACCAGTAAAGCATTTATTGGACAAGCATAAGGACCTGAACACGGATCCATAAAAGTTGTGGAAAAGCTGGGCATGTCAACAATGTGCACCTATCATCCTGGTGCTGATGAGTAGCCAGGTGCATCCTTGATGATCCATGGCAGGCCAGTCTAGCCAAATCAGTGAGCTCCAATTTCAGTGATAGGCCATATCTCAAAATACATAGTGGAGAGTAATAGAATAAGTAGAATCAACATCAACCTTTGGTTTTCACATACACACAGGTCCAACACAACATGCACGAACACGTACATACACATACCACACACACAACCAGAGACTGATACAGAAAGACATCAGATGTCAAACTCTGATTTCTTTATGCACCTGCACACACATGTCTACACATACACAGTCTAATAGCCATGCAAAAATAGGAGAGAGAAAAAGATGCTAGGAATGCTAGTGACGCCTGCAATTCCAGCCTCTGGAGGTTGAGACATGAACATATCAACTTCAAAGCCAACCCAGGCTATAGTAAGACCCTGTTGCAACCCAAAACAAAAGAAAATGAAAAGGAATTATCAAGAACAATGGAGATGCCTATCATCTGGGGGTCCAGAGGATTGTTTGCAACTTTGAGTGTCTCAGACCAGAGCAAAGCTCCAAATTCCAGAGTTTTCTAGAACTGCTGAATTAACGGGAGGAATCCTATTGAAATTATCATGGGAACGTCTGAAACAGAGATTGCTTCCTCCTTCCCACCTGAAATGAGATGAAAGTGCACCTGGAAGTGTTCAGGGTCCCCTAGGGGGTTAAGAGATGGATTCTGTCCAACCCAGCAGGACATCTGGATGATTGCTCATCTGTGTAAAAAGGACAGGACAGGCTTTTCTTACAGAGATGGCTTGAGGGTAACTGAATAATCATGCCCAATGTGTATGGCATAAAGTGGGACATTTGTTAATGACTTTTAACTGTTGGGACACATCAGCAAGGAAAGTCTGGCTGAGCTTTAGATCTAAGGCAGGCACCGTGAAAATCAGTCCTCTGTTCCTTGCCTACTGGGAACACAGGGATCTACAGCAATGAAACAATGTCTCTCTGGCACCCTTTGTGTTTACAACTTGAGAATCAGGAAGTGCGTTCCGTTCTTGGGCCCTTCATGTTAGGAGGTGTTTCACATCATGCCTTCAAGCAAACCCAAATCAGGTCCCCACCTGGGAAGGCAGACCCATCTATGTATGCTTTGATCTGGGGAGCTCACTGGTGCCGGGTGTGCCTAGTGGCTGCCCCTGCACTGTTTGGCATGCCAGTTAATATCTGCGTAGGAAAATGCTCGACCTGTCTATCACCTTAGTCCTTAGATCTGTCCAGACAAATCATGCCACATGAGAATTTCACCTCTGTCCTGCCTGGGCAGGGACAAAAATTCAAGACAAACAGGCATTTCACTGACACATAAAAGTCTAAGTTTTTCCCCTCATTTGTCTGCAATTAAATATTATTTAACACAATACTGACACGGTTCTGTTAGAGGTGTTCCGTTAATCCCCTAGCAAATACAAGAGAAGAAAGGGTAAATATGTGGACTTTCATTTGGCTCAGGCCTCTTGCCTGCAGCAGACATTCTTCCCCCAAGGTTACACATTTTCTTTTTATCATGAGGTACAGGCAGTTGTTTATATAGATGTCAGCATACTGAATATTATCTTAATGGTGTTCTAACATATACTCAATTGTACAGACCATTTCTCTCCCTTAACAATAAGTCTTTGACAATTCCTCGGGCCCTGGAGCACAGTGTCCTGGGCCTAAATTCAAGCTGTCCTACTCCCTAACTCTGCAGCCTTGAGCACTGTCCTTATCCTCACTGTCCCTCAGTGTTTCATTTATAGTGCACAATGAGGGTTTGCAACATTGTCCATCCTGAAAGTGTGCTCTGAGCACGGAATGACTCAACACTTTTGAAGGATAAGGCATTGAGAATGTGCCTAAAGGAGACCGTGTGCTTCATGTAATGACATGTGTAGAGAGTATGTCCAATTATGTAGACAAATAACTCTGAGCTATAGAGAAGGAGTTGAGTCATCAAGAGATACAGAGTAATTTCAATTTACAAATTTTTTTCAAATATTATTTGAGGATTTGCATTTTGGAGTATATTTTTAAAACTCTGAGATTGTAATAATTTATGTTAACACATCCAAAACATTATATGAAACTACACATTTCTCCACTTACCTGTGATAGTTTGCACAGTTGCTAATGTGAAAAACATATTGTATCATTTTTATTATTAAATATCTTTCTGTAGCTAAGTATGTTGACAAAACCAAGTGACTGTAAGTACCACCCCTATCTGAACTTCATGGTGAGTTTCAGGCTAACACAATTACACAAAAAGACTCTATATCTCAAAAACAACAAACAAGAGACCCCTCTCAAAATGAGACAAAACCCCAAACTCAAATCTCTGTCTGTTGCTTTTTATAATTCACCCCGTAGCTATGAAAAATCAATTTCACAACCTCTTGTTACTTAGTGTCATGATATTACCATTGGCTATATTGTAGTGTATGAACCATTTCCAGATTCTGTATATAGTTATAAGGCACAGATCACAATAGAGCTCATGTGACTGTAAGACAAGACGAGTATATAGTCTTCCAGATCATAAAACTGGAAAAGTTATAGTATAATGTTAACAAAACATAATTTGTTTAAGTGTGTGTGTGTGTGTGTGTGTATAGGTACCGTCTTTGGAAACATGGTCTTGTTTTCCATTTTGTCTTCTTCCTAAAGTTAAGCCCTTAAGGGAAAGGAAGGAATTCTAAAAATGGAAATCTTTATCATCAGAGCCATGTATGTCCTGAAGATAACCTTGTTATAGGGAAGTTGTTGGTATGGAATACTGCCATAATGAAATGCACAAGGTTTACATCCCCAAGTGGAGTCTGTTCTGCAGAGTAGTGAAGACAGTAAGACTTCCGAGCTCATGTTACAAAAGGAAGACTCTGCACTCACACTTGGACCACTGCCACAGTCAAAAAAGTATACAAATAAACAGAAATATGTGGAATTTTGCACACAAGTGAGATTTGAGGTCACATGTAGGATGTGAAAGGAAGACAGTTGCTTAAAGGAGTACAGAATATAGACTTTATAGAACTTGGAGGTAGCGATCATTTTATACCTACATTCATATTTATTTGAAACATGTGCAATGAGAAATCTTTTTTAATAAAAAATTCTGGTATAACAAGAAAAAGAAAACAGTATCACATTTCTAACAGGTTCACTGTGAAATATTTTATAAACAATAAAATTCACACTTGTAAAGAACACATTTGATGATTTTTAATAGCTAGATAGAATTGTACAACTCTTCAATGAAGTTTTAAATATTTAGGCCATTCCCTAATTTCTATATTTGTTGAAAACAGTCCTATACTCAAACCTGGCCTTGAACAGCTACTGATTTGCCTTTGATCTCTATGATTTGTTTGTTCTCAACATTTCATATAAATAAAAAATTGAGCTATTTCTATGTTGTGACAAGTAATGCTATTACTTCCCTTTTATCTACAATTTTTAGGTTCTGGGGACTCATTTCAGATCCCCATACATGCTAGACAAGTGGTCTTCTTCTGCATGATACTCTAGCCTTTATGTACAATATTTTTAATGGACAAATACTATTTACATTTCCTCTGACTACAAACCTAGAAATGTAGTTGCTGAATCATGTGGCAATTCAAAGTTTGGAATTTCATAATTTCAGATGACTTCATTCTGTATCTGGAAATCATTTGAGGAAAAGAAACAGAATAAACATAGATTATAGAGGTTAGTGAATTGTCGTTAAAATTTTCCATTGCAATGCTAGAACCTTATTCTCAAAATTGCCTTCAATGAAGGCAAAGTGTGATAAACACACCTGGAAAATGTTGTGTCAATTGGAAAGTACACATATGTAAAACTCTTCATGATGCCTCAAGATTATACTGAACTCATGATCCTGCTGCCTCAAGCTTCTGAGTGTCATTGTTACAGGCATGTGTCACGACACTCAGGGAATGTCGTGTTTTTAATGTAACATCATCAATTGGAGGTGGCAACTTCACTGTGGGTTGAAGATGCATCTGCTTTACTCTACACATGGGTCTCTGTACTAAAAACCTAAAAGGTAGTTTATCTGTGGCTTGGGGGTGTGGTTTCTGGGACTTAGGTATAGGGAGCCATCATCAAAATGATAGCTTATAGGAAAGTCCTGAGACTAGGGGGCTTGCATATAAGAAATAAAGAAAAAGTGTGGCCCTGAATCAAGTGAGCTATTTAAGAACTATAATGACCAGTAATAAAGATGATACATTTCATCTTCTTGGAGCCATCTAGGATTCCAGTTATAGAATGAAAGAGCCTGTGTGCCTTGGAAACTGGTTCATGACACTGTGAGGAGGAAAAGTATTGTTGTTGTCTTTATATGGTGATGTTGAGGGTGGTCATGGGGAGGACTGAATCCTTTGAAGGACACAGAAAATCGGGGCTCCTTTCAAGACTTCACTGAGACAAAACCTCCTGCTCTAACTTAGAAGGGGATAGGAGATACAGTTAGGTGGGTAGCAAGTGGCTCTTAAATCTCACTAGTAAATAAAGACCTGGACTATTAATCATCTAGGTAAGATCCTGACATAGGGTCTATGTTTCTACATGCCTCTATAAAGTAGAACCAGAAGCCAGGCCTGTGGAATCACAACACAGTGCTAGCTTTATTAATTACTACTGGAGAAAGACAAGCCTGATTCTCAGCATCTTGGAGACACAGTATTATGATTCATGACAAAGATTTGGATTAAAACCACCACTCCCTTACAGGCTGGCACTGAAGATGGAATACCACTGTACATGTGTTGAATACAAGTTCTATTCAAATGTAACCCCTTTCTGTGAATGAGACTTTGAAGTGTTTGGAAAGTGGGGTGATCAAAAAAGGGTGCACTTCACCAAGAACAGAAATTGTTGGACATACTGGGTTAGGAGCATTAAGTGAGGGGCTTTGGTAGGAAGAGGATGTGGGCTGCTTTTGAGGCTGTTTTGGAGGTAATGCTTTGTTCACTTTTCTAATAGCATTGACATTACCTGGGGCCACTTTTCTTTCCAGGGTCTATATTTGACTGCGAGCCTCTGTTGCTATGCAACAGCCTGCCTCTGAGCTCAGAGAAAGGCACAAGGAAACTGGTCTGGGCAGGTTTGTCTAGAGCATCCTGGAGACCAGATACCAGAGAGGGGGTAGGGAAAATGAGTGAGTAGCATTGACAAGGATGCAATCTTGGTGTGTTAATAGGATTCTTTCTAGAAGGGAGCATTTCTGCAATGTGGCCATATTCATTAACATTATGAGGAACAGAGCAGGGAAGCAGATGGTCAATGGATAAAATATATGATGCCAATAGCAACAGGAGCTAATGTTTATGCTTTTAATACACATAGGAACTTTGGAAGCAGGATTGGCTGTATATGCTCTAATTATTTTGTGAATTGATCTAAGGACTACTGTGAGTTCTAAATTTAAAAACTAGGAATTTTAATTTTCAGTAAGAGAGAACAATGGAAAAATTATAAATGACCTTTTGTTGGTCACATCCAGAGGGTCTCATTTGGACACTCTGTAGGAGTGACAGGAAAGAGATAAGAACTCTGGAATCAGTGATGGATCTCTGGATTTTCCACCCAGGAGAAGCAATCCTATTCCCATCCCCCTTTACATTTCTAAGCCACAAGCCTGAGTTCTGACTAGGAGATAGAAAACCACACCTGTGGATGTGTGTCTACAGAGAGAATTGAAATTCAAGAACACAGAACACACTTTTGTATGTTTAGCCATAGAGGCATACACAGGTATGTACATACAAGTATACACATGCACTTACCATGTCAAAGGCAAATCTTTTAGCCTCTTGGAAGCTACATTGTGGAATCTGTCCGTTAGTTAATCTTCAACTTCCTATCTACTCTAGCATTTCTTCATATCATTTACAGCAGGGGATGGTAGAAGGCAGTAATAGCTGCAATTCCAGGTGAATGTTCTCCTTCTACTAGTGCCAATTACCATTATCACATGGAGACTTCAAGATGATGATAGAGTGACTGTATTATGCACAGAGAAAAACAAGGTCATATTATAACAAATGACAGGAGCACAATGATAGGGTCACTGCATATTATATATTATAAGAACACATTTGTACTTGTTCTATAGGAAGGGATCCACAGACACATGCTGAAATGGTTTGTTTACTTTGAGTTATCCATCAACCTGGATATCATCCAAACAGCTGACCCAGGAGGAATGCTCAGGCCTTCTGTCCTCCCACCCCACCCCACCCCACCCCAGCTCTCCCTAGCTCTGTGAAACCCCCACTCCCATCTGCTCACTCTTACCCCCATCACGGAGATGTGTGAATGAGAAACACACCAACACCATAAATCTCAAGATAAGACTGACCTCCTGACCAGAGGGACAAGTCTAAGCTTTGGAATAATTTCACTTCTCTGTACAGTTTGCTAGATGAAGATGGAGGACAGATCTTTAGGCTGCTTCTCAGATTACTGGCTTTCTGAATACAACCCAAATTAAGAATTTAATTCCACTTAGAGGACAGCTATGCTAAGCTGCAAGCATAGCTGAATATCATTAGTACTGTCAGGGGTTGGCTCTCTCCCATGGGGTGGGTCTCAGGTTGGGCCAGGCATTGGCTGAATATTCTCTCAGTATCTATCTTTATCTCTTCAAATCTTGTAGGCAGGGTGAATTTTGGGTTAAAGATCTTGTAGGTGGGTTGGTGTTCCCCTACTTCCACTAGGAGCCCTGTCTATTTAGAGGGTGGCCTCTTCAGTTTCCATGACCCCTGCTACTAGGAGTCTCACCTAGACTCACCCCATATCCTCCCAAAAGCCTCCCCTGCCCATATGTTTCCAGCTTGTCACAGAGATACCCCTGCCTACAGCTTCTCTTCTCTCTGTAGGCCTTCTGTCTTCTTACCCCACATTCTCCCTAGGTCTGATATTGACCCTCACTTCTCTCTGAGCTTCCTCTCTTACCCTGTTCTCTCTCTAGTGTAGCTGTCCTCTGAATGGCTCCACCCAGCAGCAGATGGAAACAGATGTAGAGACCCACGGATAAACATTTAGTAGATCACAAGTAGTCTTGTGGAAGAGTTGAGGGAAGGATAGAAGGACTTACAGGGGACAGGAGCTCCACAAGAAGACCAATAGAGCAAACTAACCAGGGCCCAGGGTGGCCTGTGGAGACTGAAGTTCCAACCAAGAACCATGCATGGACTGGTCCTAGCCCCCCAACCCAGATGTAATTGATGGGCAGCTCAGTCCTTATGGGTCCCCTGGTAAGGGGAGTGATATGATTCGGTTGCCTGCTTTTCAATCACGTTCTCCTGGTGGAGCTACTCAACAGGCCACAGGGGAAGAGGATGAACTCAGTCCTAATGTGACTTGATGTGCTGGGATGGGTGGGGCTCCCTTTCTTTGAGGAGTAGGGGAGGGAGGAATAGGGGAAACATGGAAGAAGGGGGAGACCAAGAGGAGAGGAGGAAGGGGGCTATGACTGGGATGTAAAGTGAATAATTAATAAAATAAAATAAAAATTAAAGAGGATTTAATTCCCATCTATGCAGTGGTAGTGCACACTTTTAATCTCAGCACACAGGAGGCAAGGGCAGGCAAATCTCTGAGTCAAGGCCAGCCTGGTCTACAGAGTGAGTACCAGGTCATCCAAGGCTACACAGAGAAACATTGTCTCAAAAAAAAACTTAAAAAAAAAAAAAAAAAGAATTTCATTCCTAGATTTTGCCCATATCATGAGCAGCAGGACCTCTTACACTTTACATATCTGTAAAGTAAAATTATTTTGTATCACTTCCCTTGTTGACCCTCATCTGAAATAAGGCCTCAGTGAGCAAATTGGTACATATTATTAAAACAGATTAATCTTTGGATGGAAACTTAACTTGTATTTTTATATTTACAAATTTATATCCACATACATATTCAAAATTATAATCACATTATGTATACTTATATTTAGGTTGCCTTCTTGTTTAATATGGTTTTTATCTAAATTATTATTTATACCTTATTACATTTGTGAGTTTAAAATACTAAGATTTCTTTTTGGTGTGTGCATAGTTTTAAGTGAATTTTCCTTTGTCTATCTCTTCATTAACAAATGTTACAGATGTGAAACATGTCATCTTAATATACTAACTGTAATTTCCAAACAACACAAGCAAAATGTTCACACTGCTATTGACTTTGCATTTGCTATGCATTGGAAACTTTTTCCTTGTGTGTCTCATCATGTAGTCCATGCTGTGCTAGATCTTGCAGTCTCCTTCCCTTAGCCTCCTGTGTGTGGTAATTTCAGACAATGGATGCACACCCAGTTGAGAATGTGTTTTTAGGCTGCTGTAATAGTTTTATTTAAATGTATAGTTCATCGTAATGGGAATTGGGTAATATTCCACGGAAGAACCCAGGAGACTAGAACAATATGACTTGTGGAGGCTTCGGGGCCCTGTCAGGCAAGCTATAAAATAATTTTGGATTTAATTACTTGGGAAAAGTTTTGGGGGCATTCCCTTGTATGGTATAGCTACTGGATTGAAGAGATAAAAATATAACCTAGATCTTATTTATATTGATTCCATAAAATTATTTATAAGTTTACCTTAAGAAAGCAGTAACTGTTTTATATGGGTCCTGCTCATTGCCTCAGAAATCAATATACTCATGTAGTACCTATGTACTGGCTTTTCTTCCCCAAAAGTAGGGTTTTTATCTTGATACCTGGTGAAATTCCAAGTATGTGTTTATATATCTTTTATTGTTTCTAAAATTCATAAGAGTTTACCTTGAAATCATAATGATCATATAAATATTGCTTGTTAACTTGAAATGTTGCAAAAAGTCAAATCTATAACAAGTAATGCAGTAGCTGTAATCATGGATTAAGGCATAATTATTTTAACTACCAGAGAACCCTTCTGTCTACTCTCTCTGACTGAACTGTGGGTTACAGAGCACCAGCGTCAGTGTCTGCTGTTCCCAGGGGGTGGGGGGAGAGCCCAGAGTGTGGATCTGGATAGATCTGACTCCTGAACACCCTGCAAGTTCACGGAGGGACACAGAGCCCAGGCGGGGGGTGGAGGTTGGGGGTTGGCAAATGTCTGTGGACACATTCTCCAAAGCCTAGCCAAACACCGTAGATTAGGACGTGGTACCCACACTCTCTGGCTGACTGAACCAAAGCTCCAGGGCCCCAGTGGCTGTAGGCAGGGTCTCTAAAGCCCACCCAAATGCAAGATGGTGGGCTATATACCTACACTCTCTTGGATTTAACCTTGGGCTGCAGAGCACCAGCAGCAGCCTCTGCTGACCCAGTGGGAAGTCCAAGATGTGGAGCAAAGTCCCCCCAGAGCTGAACCAAGGCCACCTGCCTGATCCAGGAAAGGGTTCCCTGATCCCCACAGGTGAGAGGTCTCGACCTAATAGACATTCACCAATGACCTGCTCTTAACTACCAGTGAAGGACACCAGAAACTACCACCCAACATTAGAAACAGAAAGATGACTAAAGGCCATCGTAAAAAATACAAACAAAAACCAAAACAAAATGGCATTTCCAGATCCCAGCTATCCCAAAGAATTCAACCCTGAGAACTCAAACACAATTGAAACACGAGAAAATGACCTCAGATCCTTCATAATGAAGATGATAATGGAGGAAATGAATAAAGCCTGTAAACAAATACAGGAAGATGCAGCCAAACAGACTGAGGACCATGACAGAAGCCTATAGAGAGGAAATGAAGAAATCACTGGAAGAAATTCAGGAATATGCAAACAATCAGATGAAGAAAATCAATAAAACAGTTTAAGATATGAAGATGAAAATGGAAACAATGATAAAAGCACAGACAGAAGAAAGCTGGGAATAAGAGAACTTAGAGAAGAAAGCAAGTAATGCAGACCTAAGTTTCTTTAACAGAATTCAAGAGATGGAGGAAATAATCTCAGATGTAGAAGATACAATATAAGAATTTGATGCAAACATCAAAGAAAATGTTAAATCTGAAAAATTCCTGACACAAACCATCCAAGAAATCAAAGACACCATGAAAAGATGGAACTGGAGGATAATAGGCATTGAGGAAAGAGAAGATGCCTGGCCCCAAGTCCCAGAAAGTATTTTCAACAAAATCATAGAAGAAAATTTCCCCAGTTTAAAGGAGATGCATATAAACATACAAGAGGCCTACAGAACACTAAATAGAATAGACCACAAAAGAAAATCCTCCCTATCAATGTAATCCACTGTATAAATAAACTGGAAGAAAAAACCCCACATGATCATCTCCTTAGATGCCAAAAAAGCATTTGACAAAATCCAACACCCATTCATGTTTAAAGTTTTGGAGAGATCAGGGATACAAGGCACATACCTAAACATAAGAAAGGCTATATACAGCAATCCAATAGCCAACATCATATTAAATGGAACGAAACTCTAGGAAATTCCACTAAAATCAGGGAGCAGACAAGGCTGCCCACTTTCTCCATATCTCTTCAACATAGTTATTAAAGTTCTAGCTATCAGCAATAAGACAACAAAAGGAGATCAAGGGTATCCAAATGGGAAAGGAAGAAGTCACATTATCCCTATTTGCAGATGATATGATAGTGTACATAAGTGACCCTCAAAATTCCACCAGAGAACTCCTAAAGCTGATAAACACCTTCTGCAAAGTGGATTGATACAAAATGAACTAAAAAAACTCATTAGCCCTCCTGTATACAAATAACAATCAAGCTGAGAAAGAAATTAGGGAAACTACACCCTTCACAATAGTCACAAATAACATAAAGTATCTAAGTGTAACTCTAACCAAGCAAGTTAAAGACCCTTATGAAAAAGAAAACCTCAATTCTCTGAAGAAGAAAGTTGAAGATGATATCAGATGATGGAAAAATCTCCATTGTAAAAATGGCCATCTTATCAAAAGCAATTTACAGATTCAATGCAGTCTCTATCAAAATACCTGCACAATTTTAAAGACCTTGAAAGATCAATTCTCAATGTCATATGGAGACAAAATCTCAGAATATCTGAAACAATCCTGTACAATAAAAGATCATCTAGAGGAATCACCATCCCTGATCTCAAGCTGAACTATAGAGCAACAGTAATAAAAAGCAGCATGGTACTGGCATAGTAGTAGGCTGGTTGATCAATGGAATTTAGTTGAAGACCCAGAAATAAATATATGCAGTGATGGGCCCTTGATTTTTGACAAAGAAACCAAAACCCTACAATGGAAAAAAGACAGCATCTTCAACAAATGGTGCTAGTCTAACTAGATGTCTACATGCAAGTAGATCCATATTTATCACCATGCACTAAACTCAAATCCAAGCAGATTAAAGATCTCAACATAAACCAGATACACTAAATCTGTTAGAAGAAAAAAAATGGGGAAAGTCTTGAACTCATTGGCACAGGAGACAACTCTCTGAACAGAACACCAATAGCTCAGGCTTGAAGGTCAACAATTAATAAATGGAAAGCTTCTGTAAGGCAAAGGACATTGTCAATAGAACAATAGAACAAAGCAACAAACAGCCCACAGACTGGGAAAAGATCTTCACCAACCCTACATCTGACAAAAGGCTAATATCCAAAGTATATGAAGAACTCAAGAAATTAAATATCACCAAACCAAATAACCCAATTAAGAAATGTGGTTCAGAGCTAAACAGAGAATTCTCAACAGAGGAATATCAAAAGGCCAAGAAACAAAGAGAAATGCAAATCAAAACAACTCTGAGATTCCGTCTTACACTATCAGAATGGCTAAGATCAAAACTCAAGTGACACCACATGCTGGCGAGGATGTGGGGAGAGAGGAACACTCCTTCATTGCTGGTGGAAATGCAAACTTGTACAGCATTGTCCATTGGCTAGATCTGAGCAGGGGGGGGGTCTACGTTTACTGCATGCATCGTCCTTGGTTGGCACAGCAGTTTGTGCAGGCCTGCCCCTCAGATCCAGATCTTCCAGCCTTGATGGGCTTCTTGTATGGTTCCTCGATGATCTGGGCACTTTCATCCCCCTACGCTTCCATACCACTCTCACCTGGAGTCCCAATAGCAAGTCCCAGCATCTGTCTCAATCCCCCACTGAGTGAAGACTCTCAGAGGATGTGCATGTTGGGCTAGTGTCCAATTATGACTGAGTATATACAATGTGTTTCTTTCTGGGTCTGGCTTAACTCACTCAGGGTGATCATTGTAAGTAGGAGATTTTTCATTACAATCTCCAAGAATCGTTTAGAGGAGAAATCGTCAAAGAGTTGTGTTACTATCATGAAATACCTGGAAAATAAACATGAAGAGGAAAGGGTTGTCTTGGCTCAGAAATTTGCAGGTCAGCTCTCTGACTGGACAGGATCATTGCTTTGGGCCTCTTGTGCAAGTGCTGTGTGGCAATGGACAGAAGCCTGTGCTGGGCCAATGTGTTCATCTCATCAGCCAGGAAGCAAATGGAGAGAAGATCCTGGTTTCCTAAAACCCTAGAAATTTTTATTCCCAAACATGTGAGAACTTCCCATTAAGCTCCATTTCCTAAAGGTTGTACCACCTACCAATAGTGTTTTCTTAGTGACTAAGGCTTTACCACATGAACCTTTGGGAAACACTCATTTAGGCTATACCATACCATATACATTACTGGACAATGGTATAATGGTATTCATACACAGTATTTTATATGTTCAAGAGATTTTGTAGATTGAAGGTATATAATAATTTCACTCTCTAAGTACATGTTTTTAGTTTTTAGTCTTTTGTGATTAGGCAAATTTTGAAATAAATACTTGACAAAAATCTTCACATATTTGTTCTAAAGAGAAGCTTTTTTTTTTTAAATGAGGGGTGGTAGCTACAGTTATCTGTGGGTATAAGGATAAGACTTAGAATGTAACAAGGAATTATGCTGGTCTAGCAAAATGGTAGTGGTAATGGAGTCGCTTCTAAGATCCATGACCTCACTAGCTGTGGGAAGTTGGCTAGGTGTCTAGTACCAGACATGGTTTTCCTCCTGTTGAGTGGGCCTTAACCCAATTAAACACCTGCTGGCTACCACCGCCGTGTAAGTACCACTTACTGGACCTTTGTGGGTATCTTATTCTGGTCATTGTTTTGATTCATAGGTGCCATGGCTGATAGGACTGTTAATTGCTTCCCACCTTTGGCAGCTTGCATAGTATTTTCTGGTACCACTGAAGTTAGACCTCAAGAAGGAGGCTTTCAGGTTAAGTACAGTTCTTAAGTACCTAGAGTCCTGTTTCTTAAGTGTGTGGTGTGTTCAGCAGTAGGGGCCCACTCTCAGCCTCTGAGAAGGAACCAAGGACAGCTGCCACAGACTGCATGATCTTGGGGGTCATTTGAATTTCCCTGATGAACCATTTGGAGGATTTCTTATACATGATACTGGAGATTTTGTTAGTGTACTGTCATTGTGGGGAGTCTTGTCCACCCTTGTGGCATAATTTCCTTTAATGTATGTGTGTGTGCATGCACGCACTTATATGTATTGCATATTACTTTAGGCGAACATAAAATAATAAGCTTCCTTGAGGCTTCATCAGACAACCTTGGTGTTATTTGTCCCTCCTTCTCCTATACTGATCTCCCACGAGTTTAAACCAGTGACTAAGAGCTGGATCTAGCCACACAGAATGCTCTGTTCAAAGAAAGGTAGGGTAATGGTTTTAAATGTACCTGTACATGTTCAGTATCCATCCAAGTGCATTGAGGTTGCTTCCAATTCTTCTGTATTGGGAATAGGGTATCAATGAACATGGCTGAAAAATATTTGTGGACTGGGATGCTGAGTACTTTGAACATCTACCAAGGGCTTAGCTGGGTCATATGAGAAAATTATTTGTAGGTTTTTTTTTTTTTTGGGTGGGAGTTCTTTATACTGATTTCTCGAGTAGCTGCACACATTTACATTCCCACCTACAGTCAATGAAAGTTTCCTTTTTCCCACAATCTCATTTGTTGTCACTAGTTTTGTTGATCTTTGCTATTATGGCTGGGTTAAAATGAAATCCCAACTTTATTTTAGTTTTTAATTTTCCTAATTGCTAAGGATGATGGACTATTTGATTTTTTTGTAGTGGAGTCTTTGTTTAGATCCCTATTCTATTTTTCTTTTCATTAATTAATTAATTAATTAATTAATTAACATACTGGTAGTAAGTGCTCCTCCCCCTAGTCCATTTTTCAAGTATGTCATTTATTTTTTGAGTTCATTATATATTCTAAATATATGTGTATAGCTAACAGATTCTTTCCCATTCTGTGGATTTCTTCTTTACTTGATTGTTTCCTAAGCTGTACAGATGGTTTTTTAGTTTTATGTGGTCCCATTTATCAACTGTTGGCCTTAATTTCATGGCAAATGGAATCCTGTTCAGAAAGTCCTTTTTTATACCTGTCTCTTTTAAGGTACTGCCCATGTTTTCTTCTAACAGTTTTATGCTGCCTTCTCTTCAATCACTTCCCCCTGGTGGGGCTGCCTTGCCAGGCCATAGAGGAAGAAGATGCAGGCAGTCCTGATGAGACTTGGTAGGCTGAGGTCAGAAGATAGGAGAGAAGAGCTCCTCCTCTCTGAGGACTAGGGAGGCATAAGGGGAGGAGGGAGGGAGAGTGAGACCTGAAAGAGATTAGGGAGGGGGCTATGATTGTAATGTAAAGTGAATAAGCTTTAAAAAATAAATTTAAATTTTAAATAAGAAAAAAAAACCCAAGCCACAATTACATCATACAAGAGGCAATCATGGGGCCAAATGCTTCAATGTTGGTTAAAAGAATTTCTTCAGTGTTGTAAAGAAATGGACCCCAGAAACCTGTAGGTGCTCAACAAGATGTGCTCAGTAAGGGGCTAGGAGCAAGTGGGTGAAGTTAGCTAAAAGTAAGACAAAATGGAGTTACTTTGGGCAGTTTAGTTGTGAGAGCCAGAGTATCAGAAAGTCTGTCATAAGCCTGCCTCTCTTAGAAATGACTATGTAAACAAGATCTGAAGAATGGCATTAGCAGTAAACATGCCAATTCAGAAGAGGGAAACGTGGACAAGGATCTATAGGCAACTGATGACTTCTAAGAGAAGCCTCTCCATGGATAATCCCATTAATTGCTTGTCCAATACAAAGTGGTCAGCCCTGAAACCATATACACAATAAAAATGGCTTCCACAGGTCATAGTTATATGTTTTAGATGTGTGTGTGTGTGTGTGTGTGTGTGTGTGTAACAAAAATAATCAGTGAAGAAGAGGTTATCAATTTGAGAGTATTAAAAATGAGGAGGAGCATGGAAGGAATTGGAGGCAGGAGACTTGGGAGGGGCCAAAGGAAGAAAGGGAAGGGGGAAGTAATGTAATTATATATTTTAATTAAAATGTATGAAATGAAATAATAGTGTAAGAAAAAAGTCCACATACATTTACTATTCTAGTGTAATTGGGCATCTATAACAGAATATCTTAAAGCTGATGATTCATAAGCACAAAAATTGCTTATGGTTGTGGAGGCCACTAAGTTCAAACTCATAACAGCAACATGATAGCGCTATCTAGAAGTGGTCACTCTCTGCTTTACAGAAAGTCTTATCATATCATTATAAGGCTGAAGTGGTGAAAATATAGACCTGCTCCTTCAAACCCTTTCATGAAGGCACTAACCCAACATGGTAGTCCAGAGGCTCTATGGATCAGTCACCTTTAAAGTGCCTCACCTCTTGATATTATTGCATCGGCAGTTAATTTATAGCATGGGTTTGGGGAGAGCATAAACACTGAAGCCATAGAAAATTTCCAATTTATAAAAAAAATTCATGTGAAGATTGGTGAGATGGATAGCTAGATAGAGGTGTCTGATGCCAAGCCCAAAGACCTGAGGTTTATTCCTTGAACCCACATAGCAGGAGAACTGATTAAGTTGTTCTATGATCCTCTCTCTCTCTCTCTCTCTCTCTCTCTCTCTCTCTCTCTCTCTCTCTCTCTCTCTCTCTCTCTCTCTCTCTCTTACACACACACACACACAGAGGTGGAGGTCATCTGTTTGACTCATTCAGTAATTGGACTTCATCTCTCAGAGCACATAGACCTAGACTGACGGCCAAAAAGTTTGAGGAGAAGAGTTTCGAGAAATTTCTTTTGATGCACTAGAATCTAGACCCTCTTTCCTCTCTCCTTATTGCAAAGAGGCCTCATATATTTGTCCCTTCATTCTTGTCTTTAAGCAGTGACACATATATCCACATTGGCTACTACTTTCACTCTGGTCTCACTGAAACATCAGAACAATGCAATAAACTTTGCTAGTTCCCTTATGTCCCCTCTCTCCTCATCTCTCTCTCTCTCCTCTCCCCTTTCCCATCTCCCCTGTGTCTGAATGTGTGTACTATATCTCTAGAATGGGACGTAGATACATTCCAACCACTTGACACTTTTCAGAGCATTTTGTTACTTTGTTCTAGGTTTAGGAAAATGAAGGTGTTTATACAGGACTGTAGTCAAACTGGGCATGAAGGGCTCACCCTAGGCGCAGTTCTTAGTTCTACTCTGTTTCCCAAGGTAACAGCTGAATATCTCTAGACAAAACTTGTGCCCCATTAAGCCTCCACAATTTCAGAGAGTTGGTGATCCTGAGATCAGATAATTGCTGGAGGGGTGGGGGAGGGGGAGCAGAGCTGATGTAGTACAGAAGTGCAGTGCTCTGTACACAGTGGGCACTGGGAACACTGAAAGAATGAAGAACACAGTGTAATGTAACCAGTACAGATCTGGGAATGCAAAGTTCCCTACATTTGTAGCAACAAGTAGAGTCCCAAGCTTTCAGACTCTAGTTGGCTTCTGATGTAGCAGTGGCTCGATTTGAAACAGCTCCCTGGGCGTTTTATTGGTAAGACACAGCTCCCTGGTATCTTACTGGCTGGCAGCAAGAACAGGAAGCTGGTCTACTCTGCCCACCCCCAGGGCCCTCCTCTCCTTGCCCTACTGGATGAAACTTCCTCTAAGGACTTCCATCTTGTGGCTGACGTTTGGAGCCTGCTCTCAGCGTTCTCAGCAGCTTTCTTCAGGTTTTCAGCTCTAGACTCCACAGATTTTCCTTAGAAGAACCTACTAAGGACATCTGTGACCAGGTATTTCAAGATCTAACATGGGTGAGTTGGTCAGCATGGGGTGTTTGCCCAGGTTTTCGTAGGGCAGGAGTGATGGTGCCCCTTTTTTCTTCTCATATGGCACTTAGGTGACCTCTTTAGGCAGGAGCAGGAGGTTGGGTGGCAGGGCCCACCAAGCTGTTTAGTGTCTACTCGCACCAGAAGACAAAGATCAGTTACTATCGAGGTGATTGTCATGTATCTTCAGAGAAAACTGCCCTTCTCGTAGCTTTAACTGAGACATTGTTTCTCCCCTGGTTGAAAAGAAAGACTTGAGCTATATATAGGTTATTTCAGGTCTGGGATTTGAGAAATATGAAATATAACTTAGAGTATGGTTGGGTGGAAATTAATATTCTTTGTATTCATACTAGTGTTGGAAGAGCGTCAAGGAAAAAACTATGAGCACTGAATCTACCCCAGTCATTCAGAACATTCCATTATCCTTTATAGAAATTTCTAGATACTTGCTTTATGGCCTATATTGTGAACTTTTCTGAAATGTTTTGCTTGTATGTAGGCTTCCAGGTCAATTAAGTACATTATATATGTGTATATAATATAACACCATATTTTACATATGCATATGTATGTGAATGACGTCTCAGGCTGTCCTTGAGCTTCTGGCCTAAAGTGATCCTTTGGCTTTAGCCTCCTACATGTCTAGGACTCCAGGCATGTGATAGCACACCCGCTTTGTTTCTCATACTGTTCGTATCTTTCTCATGCAGATGAACTACTGTCTGATAGATGTATCTGTTATTTAACAAGATATGTTGAAATTTCCCCCAATGGTGTAATTTTCCACTGATTTTTTCCCTCCAGTCAATTTTCTTTCTTTATATTGATATGCATGCAGATTTTAAAACTTGTCTTCTTGCTTAATTGAACCCCCCCCCACACACACACACACAAGACAGGGTTTCTTCTCTGTGTAGCCTTGGCTGTCCTGGAACTCCTCTCTAGACCAAGATGGCCTTGAACTCACAAAAATCCACCTTCCTCAGCCTCCCTGAGTTTTGAGATTAGAGGTGTACACCACCATGCCTGGCTCTTAATTGAATCTTTTATCACTATGAAATGTTTTTTCTTGTACTATTTCATACCTCTCTCCTTCTCCTCCCGTTTGAAACAGTATTTCATGTAACCTCAGCTGAACTTGAATTTTTTCTGAGGGCAAAGACAACCTTGAACTTCTGCCTCTTTGGCCTCCATTTCCTGAATGCTGAGATTATAAGCGAGCGCCATTGTTTCTAGTCTACGTAGTACTATCCCGGAACCTAGAGCCTTGTGCATATGAGGAAGGAGCTACACCCCCATCTCATAGAACTTCTTTCTTTAAAACGTACTTTTTCTTTTTCCAATACAAACCTACAAGTTCAATAGTACAAATATGATGTGTATTTTATTATTTCATATATATATATATATATATATATATATAATTATTAACTATGGCTACTCTAATGTGTAGTAGATCATTAGAAATTGGGACTAGAGACATGGCTCAGTGGGTAAGAGTACTTGCAGAGCAATCATGGGAAATGGTGTTCCAGTCCTAACATTCATGTAGCAAGACAGGCTTCCTGCAAACAATCATAATTCCAAATCTGAGGGTCCAAACGCCCCTTTCAGGCCTCTGTGAACTCATGGAAGTGCCTGCACTCACATGTGTGGATATATTCACATAGACAGACAGATACACACGCGCGCGCGCGCACACACACACACACACACACACACACACACACACACACACACACACACACACATATCTTAAGAAAATAACATTAGAAGTTACTTCTATCCTAATGGACATCCTATCTTGTACACATGAATTATTCTTTATTCATCTCTCCTTCTCCAGCCTCTAATCTAAGGTAATCACATCATACTCTATATTTGTATGAGTTCTACCTTTTAAGTATCCACATATAAGTGAGACTATTTTGCCTTTTTACTTAAAACTTTATACATAATTAAATTTCATGTGTTTAAAAGAACACTCGACAGAATCCTTTCTTTTATCTGTTCTCAGATGGGAATCTTGCTATGTAGACCAGGCTGGCCTTGAGCTCGTTAAGTAACTAAAGCTGGGCTTGCATTCCTGACTATCCGGCCTCCCGTGAATTTCAGACATATTCCACCATATCTGGCTGATGATTTTTTTTTTAAAAATGTAATCAGACTTTGTTTGCCCTTCAATTTGGCATATTTAACTTACTTTTAATGAAATAGGTAAAATTTGGTCCAAATATACTATTTTGCTATACATTTACTTTTACCTGTCCTCAGACAATACATAAACATTGCAACATTATAATTCTATTTACCCTCACCTGATTTGTCATGTATTTTCATTATGTATGAGATATGCTTACCACATCCCCGCTAATATTTTCCTTTCCTTTTTCTAGTCTTCATTGCAATATATATTAAAAATATGCATGTATGTCCCAGAAGAATTATTGCATTATAAAGCAAGTACTCAGATATGAGCACAAATTTATTTCATCATTGACTTTCCTTTACTAAACAGATGATTGTATGTAGGCCAGCTTGACCTTGAACTTGTGGTAATCTTTTCTTTGCCTTCTAGGGGCTGCTATTATGTGTGTGTTGCTAGACTCCAAAGGGATGTTTCTGGTCTTTTCTTTTGATTATATCTGTACTTTTGGATGTTTCTGTTTTTAAACATTCATTCACTGTAGTTGTGTGGGTGCACGTTTGGCGGTCTCGTGGCCAACTTGTGGAAAACAGTTTTCTTCCTCCATAATGTGGGTCTAGGGAATTGAACTCCAGTTGCCAGGTTAGGTGGCAGGCCCTTTACCTTCTGAGCCATCTCCCCAGCCTGTTTCTTTTTGGTTTAACATTGAAAGATTTATTTTATTTTATGTGTATGAGTGTTTTGCTTGTATGCATGCATGGACACCATACACATGCCTGGTGCGTGAGGAGGTCAGCAGAAGACATCAGATCCCCTGGAACTGGAGTTACAGATGACTGCAACCTACCATGTTGGTGCCAGGAACCAAATTCCTGTCTTCCACAAGAATAACACATCCTCTAAACTACTGAGGCATCTCTTTTTACCAATGTTATTCTATTAATGTTCTTATTTAAACCTAATGCTTTTTAAATTTTGGAAACTTCTCATCTAAGATCTGTTAAATACGTTTACCATATATTTAAATTTTTCTTCCCTTCTTTTCTTTCCAGTCTTCATGACAATATATGTGTAAGACACAACCTCTATATTTGGTTCTGCTTTATGCATCACTTGTCTAGGTCTTCTTTCAGGCAGGGAGTTTGCCTTTGATCCTTGAACCATTAAAAAAAAACCCTTCCAAGGTAATTTTTATTATTCTTCAAACAGAAGCGAATCAAGATTGAGGAACAAAACATAATTTGTCTCAGATCACTTAGCCTGAGAAGGGCAAGATGGTTAGTAAATCACAGACCAATTATTCAACTCCAAACTTTACCACTGTGTTTGTTTTCTTCTTAGCTGTGAATGCTCTCTGCCTCTCATGTCCCAGGAAGTGGAAGCACGGTGAAATCTTTTAATATTCTTCACACTGCTTACAGATTGAGGGCTTATAACAAATAACAATCTTCATTAACCACTATATTTTTACAGGACTTTTTTTTATTATACATTGATATATTGATTTTAATTTAAGGGCACAGTTCCCAGACAAACCCCTTTCAAAGACGAATGAGATGCCGACGTGTTTTCCGAAGATTTCTCATCTCAACTGAACACATCAGTGACACAATGCGTACTTCATTTTATCAACAGCAAGATGAAGAGCCATCAACAAGTAATTCTCCCATGAATAATCGAAGACGATAGTAAGTGACCAGTCAGCATGGCTGAAGTATACAAACCTGTTAATTATGTATGTTGTTTATATCTCCAAGTGGTTGAACAGCCATTTTGTAGGCCTGGTACAGTAGGGCAAATGGTCTATTGGAGAATTTCTAACTATATATGAACTATTTTCCCCCCCTCCATTTTCCCTCAGCACTCCATATGGTGTTCCATCCCGACATCAGAGAATCAACTTACGTAGACGAAACCAAATGCATGGTTACATGGAAGGAGGACCAAAACCTCCAGAGAGACAAACGGAGAGGGACAAGCAAGATGAGATCTCAGAGAACTGGTTCAAGATCACAGTAAGTGCCCCAGTAGAATGTATCTAATATTAAAAAGAAGGAGATCCAGAGGAATTGTCTTGGACTTGTGTAGAGTCGTTAGGTGCTTTTCTGGGTGCAGAAGAGTTGACAGAGGAGTCCACAAGCTATATCAATCAAAGGGGAAATCAGAGAGGGAATATAAAGAGATCAGGGTGACTGTAGGGAGAAGTCAGGAGGTTGTGCAAAAGCAAAGCAATAAGTCAATGCTAAGATATAACAACTTTACACACTAGAAGCTTCAGTTTTGCTAAAACTATGTGTATGTATTGGGGGAGGTTGTTGTTAAAAGTATCTTTGAGGTCCTTGTTAAAAAAGAAAGCTAGGTCTGCCATACCTATGGCAGATCTGTTATTATAGCTTTATAAATGAACTTATATTATAATCTCAAAAATCAGGGAAATAATAAAAAGGAAGTTAATTAATTAAAACTTAAGAAGTTTACTTACATATATGGAGTTTATTATTGAAGGACACTACCTGATGAAAGGAAAGGAGATCTGGGAAATATCCAGGTGATATAAAAGAAATAGTGAAATTTGTTCCATCTTTAGATATTGCTTTAAAGCTTGAAAAATATGCTTGGATCTTCTTATTTTTATGGTGTTCTTTAAGCAAAATGAACAGATAATAAGTCACATGCATTTAAAGTATGCAACTTAATAATACTTGGCTGCACATCTCTAAACCATTAGACAACATGTCTGTCAAACACATTGAGGGCCCTTGTCTCCCATTATAACTGCTCTCTTCCACTCTTTCCACCCCCATGTTATTTTTCAAATAACTCTGTTAGTTTTCTACCACAATAGATTTGTTTACATTTTCTAGATTTTTATGTAAACAGGCTCATGTAGTATGTTATGGCATGAGCACTTTTGTCTGATTAAGTCTAACTTTATTTTTTAAATATATTTTATTAATTTATTCATATTACATCTTAATTGTTACCCCATCCCTTGTATCCTCCCATTCATCCCTCCCTCTCGCTTTTGTCCTACTCCCCTCCCCTATGTCTGTGACTGAGGGGGACCTCCTCTCCCTGTATATACTCATAGGGTATCAAGTCTCTTCTTGGCAGCCTGCTGTCCTTCCTCTGAGTGCCACCAGGCCTCCCCCTCCAGGGGACGTGGCCAAATATGGGGCACCAGAGTTCATGTGAAAGTCAGACCCCACTCTCCACTCAACTGTGGAGAATGTCCTGTCCATTGGCTAGATCTGGGTAGGGGTTCAAAGTTTACTGCACATATTGTCCTTGGCTGGTGCCATAGTTTGAGCAGGACCCCTGGGCCCAGATCTGCCCATCATAATGTTCTACTTGTAGGTTTCTAGGACCCTCTGGATCCTTCTATTTCCCCATTCTCCCATGCTTCTTCCACCTAAACTCCCAGTAGGAAGTCTTCACCTCTGTCCCACTTTCCTGGTAAGTGAAGACTGTCATGGGACATGTCCCTTGGGCTAGTGCCTAGATATAAGTGAGTATATACCATTTGAGTCTTTCTGCTTCGGGTTAACTCACTCATTATGATAATTTCTAGTTCAATCCATTTGTCCACAAACTTCGGGAATTCCTTGTTTTTAATAGCTGAGTAGTATTCCATAGTATAAATGTACCATAGTTTCTTTATCCATTCTTATACTGAGGGACACTTAGGCTGTTTCCATGATCTGGCTACTATGAATAAGGCTGCTATGAACATGGTTGAGCATATGTCCTTGTTGTGTGCTAGAGCATCTTCTGAGTATATTCCAAGGAGTAGAATAGCTGGGTCTTGAGGAAGCCCTATTCCCAGTTTTCTGAGATAGCGCCAGATAGATTTCCAAAGTGGCTGTACTAGTTTGCATTCCCACCAGCAATGAAGGAGTGTTCCTCTCTCTCCACTTCCTCTCCAGCATATGGTGTCGCTTAAGTTTTTGATCTTAGCCATTCTGATGGGTGTAAGATGGAATCTCAGAGTTGTTTTGATTTGCATTTCTCTGATGACTAAAGACGTTGAGCATTTCTTTAAGTGTTTCTCAGCCATTCGATATTCCTCTGTTGAGAATTCTGTTTAGTTCTGAGGCCCATTTATCACTTGGGTTATTTGGTTTGGTGATATTTAATTTCTTGAGTTCTTTATGTATTTGGGATATTAGACCTTTGTCAGATATAGGGTTGGTGAAGATCTTTTCCCAGTCTATAGGCTGTCGCTTTGTTCTGTTGTAAGTCTAACTTTAAATTCCAATTTGCCAATCTTGTCTCCCACCCTTTTTTTCCGTGTTTGACCCTAGATTCCCTTTGGCATACAGTATGATAAGAAATGGCTGCTGAGTTTGATTCAGAGCCAGTGCAGCACCCCTTTCAGTCCAGTGGAGGTAAGAGACGACATGATGGAGGACAAGAGGAAACTGGACAAATGACTGGCTCTACTGACCATAACACGTGCCTATTTTCTATTTCTCTCGCCCTTATCCATGTAGTTTCACTATGAAAATATGCAGGCCCACTTTTTTGTTGATAATTTCAACATTGCCTTTCAAATGAAGAATCTCAGTGACAAGATTATGGATGAGAGTGATAATAAGGTATGTGTCAAAAATGTTACTGTGACAAGTTGCAAGCCAGGGGCAATATCTTTTACGGTCCTGGGGCTTCTCAGCTCTCAGGGCCAACACAGACTCTCATTCATTCATCGCAGATATCAATCTTCATCAGCCCCTGTGGTGAGCCCAACTCGGTG